>NC_092379.1:138572384-139772384 GCF_030028105.1 Mobula birostris
GAGCGGATTATTATTTAAATAATAATTTGCAGCAATCTTCCCTCTGTACAGAGGGACTTGGGAGTACTTGTGCATGAATCACAAAAGGTTGGTTTGCAGGTGCAACAGGCTATCAAAAAATCAAATGGAATATTTCATTGCCAGAGCAATTGAATTTAAGAGCAGGGAGGTTATGCTGCAGCTGTACAGGGTACAGGGGTGACTACACCTGGAGTACTGTGTGCAGTTCTGGTCTCCTTACTTGAAGAAGGATATATTGGCTTTAGAGGCAGTCAAGAGGAGGTTCACCAGGTTGATTCTAGAGATGAGGGGGTTAGACTATGAGGAGAGATTGAGTTCCCTGGGACTGTACTCGCTGGAATTCAGAAGAATAAGGGGAGTTCTTATAGACACATATAAAATTACAAAAGGGATAGATAAGATAGAGGCAGGAAAGTTATTTCCACTGGTAGGTGAGGCTAGAGCTAGGGGACATAACCTCAAGATTTGGGGGAGTAGATTTGGGACAGAGATGAGGAGGAACTGCTTTTCCCAGAGAGTGGTGAATCTGTGGAATTCTCTGCCCAATGAAGCACTGGAGGCTACCTCAGTAAATATATTTAAGACAAGGTTGGATAGATTTTTGCATAGTAGGACAATTAAGGGTTATAGGAAAAAGGCAGATAGGTGGAGATGAGTCCATGGCCAGATCAGCCGTGATCTTATTGAATGGTGAAGCAGGCTTGACGGGCCAGATGGCCTCCTCTTGCTCCTATTTCTTATGTTCTTTTGTAGACTCGATGGCTGAGTTTCCTAATTCTGCTCCTACTGTATGTCTAATGGGTTTATGGTTATTTGCATAGCACCAGGCCTTGAGCTCTTCCACCTCCTCACTGTAGGCAGTCTCATCATTGTTGGTGACGAACCCATTTGAAATTAAGTTTGTATTCCTACTAACTTGCATACATCTCAGATTAAATTCTCACTGTCTCACCCTTCCCCTGCCCTAGTACTGGAAAGAAATCTCTTCACTGCCAGCAGATTGAAGTTTGTCACATCCTAATAATATCTTTCCTTTTTACTACAATATCCTGGGAAATCACTCACTCGAAGGCACCTAAATAACATGGACATCCAGGCACTGATGCATTCTGGAAATTACATTAATAATCAAGATTTATATCTCAGGGATTTCCACGTGAAGTTTACACGAGTTCCATATCAATTTATTTTGGCCAGTAATTTGCTAAGTGTCAAAAGAACTTGTAAGAAAAAAAATTACAAATGCACATAGGGTCTAATCGGTTTAAAAGATTACTGACCTGAGAACTGATTAAAAAGTAATACATAGAAGTGATTACTAGTTCCAGCTATTACATTCATTATTAAAATACCTCAGAAACCTCCAGCCAATTATAGTTAAATTTTGAATAATATCAGAAGACATACTTGATCTTGATAGATAATAGATGGTTTCACAATTGAGCCTATTTCTAATTCAGGGTGGTCCCAATACAGTTATTTTTTTACTTCATCTATTCAAGGTGTCCTAGATCTCTAGTGTCGGTAGAGTTCTGACTTACATCACTCTGACAAGAGCTGTCACATCTCAGGCTGAAGTTCCTCCTTCGATCAGTAACATCTGATTTTCTTGCCATTATTGATTCATTGACAGAATGACAGAACTAGTGAGGGTTTTGGAACATGTTTTCCTACAGGGTAAAATTCTGTGACCTGATTGTTAATTATGGAGGAACTCCGATGATCTTTGTTTTGCTCTTCGAAGCTGAAACATCTGCCGTAAAATTACAAATTGGGCAGGAATGGCGTTAGCCGCTGTATGTGGCAGCCATCCTATAACTGTTTAGAGATACAGTATGGTAATGGGCCCTTCTGGCCCCATGAGGCCATGCTGCCTAATTAAACACATGACCAATTAACCTACTAACCCATACATCTTTGGAATGTGGGAGTCTTCCTTTGGTGAGGGAGTCTAAGACCAGAGGGCACAGCTTCAGAATAGAGGGGTGTCCTTTTAGAACAGAGATGAGGAGGAACTTCTTTAGCCAGGGGATGGTAAATCTGTGGAATTCATTCCCACTGGCTGCAGTGGAGACCAAGTCATTGGAGATATTTAAAGCAGCGGTTTCTAGATTCTTGATTAGCCAGGGCATGAAGGGATATGGGAAGAAGGTAGGAGACTGGGGCTGAAAGAGAAAATTGATCAGCCATGGTGAAATGGCAGAGCAGGCTCTATGGGTCAAATGGCCTATTTCTGCCCCTATATCTTATGGTGTTACAGTCTTATGGAAACGGGAGCACCCAGAGGAAACCCTTGCAGTGAGCGTACAAACTTCTTATAGTTGGCGGGAATTGAGCTGGCAGTGTTATAGCATTACGTTAACTGCTGCGCTACAGTGCCATCCCAAAACTTGCACTGATAGAGTGGAGATCTTTGTTTCTGTACCCACAATCTGGTTTTCTATCCTCTCTCCTCTATTAACATGCTGATGTTATTGACCAATCATTGGACATCTTTTATTCTGTAGCTTTTCAGGTGACATATATGTACTCTGATAATAAATTTTCCTTTGAACTTTCTCTCATTATTGTCCTCCTTCCACCCTGCCTCGTCATCTGTTTTGCCATTTTCTGCTCTGCCTCAGGGTTTCTCCTTCCTTCTCTTTCTCACCGTTGTGTTTTATAATAAATGGTTAAATTACGAATGTTATCCACTTCTGCTGACTCATTGAAACAACAGCTTTTGCTCTCCCAAGACATTCTGCAGTTGCTGGAAATCTTGAACTACACACACAAAATGCTGGAGGAATTCAGCAGGTCAGGTAGTATCTATGAAGGGAAATAAACAGTCAACGTTTCAAATTGAGACCCTTCATCAAAGTACATTTATTATCAAAGTATATATGCGTTATACAACTTTGAGATTTGTCTCTTTACAGGCAGCCACGAGACAAAGAAACACATAAAAAGAAGACCGTCAAACACTTAACGTGCAAAGAGAGAAATAAATACATCATGCAAGCAATAAAAGCAAAAAGCTTTAGAATAAAAGTGAGTCCACAGACATGATTCACAGCACAGGGACAAGAAGAACGTAGCGGAGCCCAAAGACAAGAAGCTCGGACCAGCTAGAGCAGGCTACAGGACTGGAAAGGAAGGGGGAAGAGGCCAGGATGAGAAGGTGTGGGGAGAGGAAGGAGTTCAAGCTAAAAGCTGGTAGGTGAAGCCAGGTGGGTAGGGTATAAAGTAAGAAGCTGAGTGGTGATAGGAGAAAAAGGTAAAGGGCTGAAGAAGAAGGAATCTGGTAGGAGAGGAGAGTGAACCATAGGGAAAATGGAACCACCTCTAATGCCATATTCAAGTTTGCTATCAACACCACTGTTGTAGGTTGAATCGAAGGTGGTGATGAGTCAGCATAGCAGAGGGAGTTTGAAAAGGTGGCTGAGTGATGCCAGAACGTTGGGAACCCCTTGCTCTAAAGGGAGGCATTGTAGTTCTTCACTGCATACAATCAGTGGTCACATTGTAATGTACCTCCTGTACCTAATAAAATGGCCTCAGAGTGTATATTCATGGCCTTCTGCTGCTGTAGCCCGTCCACTTCAAGATTCGGCATTTTCTGTGTTCAAGATGCTCTTCTGCACACCGCTGTTGAATGTGCAGTGACTTGAGTTCCTGTCTGCTTGAACCAGAACTCCCCTGGACTCTATCCAGGGGTTAGGGGTTAGAATGGTTCTGGCCAGAAAACATAGAACATAGAATAGTACAGCACAGTACAGGCCCTTTGGCCCACAATGTTGTGCCGACCCTCAAACTCTGCCTCCCATATAAGCCCCCACCTTAGATTCCTCCATATACCTGTCTAGTAGTCTCTTAAACTTCACTAGTGTATCTGCCTCCACCACTGACTCAGGCAGTGCATTCCACGCACCAACCACTCTCTGAGTGAAAAACCTTTCTCTAATATCCCCCTTGAACTTCCCACCCCTAACCTTAAAGCCATGTCCTCTTGTATTGAGCAGTGGTGCCCTGGGGAAGAGGCGCTGGCTATCCACTCTATCTATTCTTCTTATTATCTTGTATACCTCTATCATGTCTCCTCTCATCCTCCTTCTCTCCAAAGAGTAAAGCCCTAGCTCCCTTAATCTCTGATCATAATGCATACTTTCTAAACCAGGCAGCATCCTGGTAAATCTCCTCTGTACCCTTTCCAATGCTTCCACATCCTTCCTATAGTGAGGTGACCAGAACTGGACACAATACTCCAAGTGTGGCCTAACCAGAGTTTTATAGAGCTGCATCATTACATCGCGACTCTTAAACTCTATCCCTCGACTTATGAAAGCTAACACCCCATAAGCTTTCTTAACTACCCTATCCACCTGTGAGGCAACTTTCAGGGATCTGTGGACATGTACCCCGAGATCCCTCTGCTCCTCCACACTACCAAGTATCCTGCCATTTACTTTGTACTCTGCCTTGGAGTTTGTCCTTCCAAAGTGTACCACCTCACACTTCTCCAGGTTGAACTCCATCTGCCACTTCTCAGCCCACTTCTGCATCCTATCAATATCTCTCTGCAATCTTTGACAATCCTTCACACTATCTACAACATCACCAACCTTTGTGTCGTCTGCAAACTTGCCAACCCACCCTTCTACCCCCACATCCAGGTCGTTAATAAAAATCACGAAAAGTAGAGGTCCCAGATCAGATCCTTGTGGGACACCACTAGTCACAATCCTCCAATATGAATGTACTCCCTCCACCACCACCCTCTGCCTTCTGCAGGCAAGCCAATTCTGAATCCACGTGGCCAAACTTCCCTGGATCCCATGCCTTCTAACTTTCTAAATAAGCCTACCGTCTGGAACCTTGTCAAATGCCTTACTAAAATCCATATAGATCACATCCACTGCACTACCCTCATCTATATGCCTGGTCACCTCCTCAAAGAACTCTATCAGGCTTGTTAGACACGATCTGCCCTTCACAAAGCCATGCTGACTGTCCCTGATCAGACCATGACTCTCTAAATGCCTACAGATCCTATCTCTAAGAATCCTTTCCAACAGCTTTCCCACCACAGACGTAAGGCTCACTGGTCTATAATTACCCAGACTATCCCTACTACCCTTTTTGAACAAGGGAACAACATTCGCCTCCCTCCAATCCTCTGGTACCATTCCCGTGGACAACGAGGACATAAAGATCCTAGCCAGAGGCTCAGCAATCTCTTCTCTTGCCTCGTGGAGCAGCCTGGGGAATATTCCGTCAGGCCCCAGGGATTTATCTGTCCTAATGTATTTTAACAACTCCAACACCTCCTCTCCCTTAATATCAGCATGCTCCAGAACATCAACCTCACTCATATTGTCCTCACCATCATCAAGTTCCCTCTTGTTGGTGAGTACCGAAGAGAAGTATTCATTGAGGACCTCGCTCACTTCCACAGCCTCCAGGCACATCTTCCTACCTTTATCTCTAATCGGTCCTACCTTCACTCCTGTCATCCTTTTTTCTTCACATAATTGAAGAATGCCTTGGGGTTTTCCTTTACCCTACTCGCCAAGGCCTTCTCATGCCCTCTTCTTGCTCTTCTCAGCCCCTTCTTAAGCTCCTTTCTTTACCCTATACTCCTCAATAGACCCATCTGATCCTTGCTTCCTAAACCTCATGTATGCTGCCTTCTTCCTCCTGACTAGATTTTCCACCTCACTTGTCACCCATGGTTCCTTCACCCTACCATTCTTTATTTTCCTCACCGGGACAAATTTATCCCTTACATCTCGCAAGAGTTCTCTAAATATTGACCACATGTCCATAGTACATTTCCCTGCAAAAACATCATCCCAATTCACCCCCGCAAGTTCTAGCCTTATAGCCTCATAACTTGCCTTTCCCCAATTAAAAGTTTTCCTGTCCTCTTTGATTCTATCCTTTTCGATGATAGTTATAAAGGCCAGGGAGCGGTGGTCACTGTCCCCCAGATGCTCACCCACTGAGAGATCTGTGACATGACCCGGTTCGTTACCTAGTACTAGATGTAGTATGGCATTCCCCCTGGTCGGCCTGTCCACATACTGTGACAGGAATCCATCCTGGACACACTTAACAAACACTGCCCCATCTAAACCCTTGGAATTAATCAGGTGCCAATCAATATTAGGGAAGTTAAAGTCACCCATGATAACAACCCTGTTATTTTTGCACCTTTCCAAAATCTGCCTCCCAATCTGCTCCTCTGTATCTCGGCTGCTACCAGGGGGCCTATAGAATACCCCCAGTAGAGTAACTGCTCCCTTCCTGTTTCTGACTTCCACCCATATTGACTCAAAAGAGGATCCTGCTACATTACCCACCCTTTCTGTAGCTGTAATAGTATCCCTGACCAGTAATGCCACCCCTCCTCCAGCCAAAAGTTGACTGATTGTTTCCACGGATCTGCCTGACCTACTGAGTTCCTCCAGTGTGTTGTGAGTGTTGCTTTGACCCCAGCATCTGCAGATTATTTTGTGTTTACGAAACTCTAGAGACTGTTGTGTGTGAAAATCCCAGAAGATCAGCAGTTTCTGGGATTCTCAAGCCACCCCGTCAGGCACTAACAATCTTTCCATGGTCAATAGTCACTGAGATCACATTTCTTTCCCAGTCTGATGTTTGGTCTGAACAACAACTGAACCTCTTGACCATGTCTACATGTTTTTTTTGCATTGAGTTGCTGCCACGTGATTGGCTGATTAGATATTGAATTTGCATCTATTGACAAAAGGCTTGAATCAGAATGAAAATCAGGTTTATTATCACTGGCAATAAGTATGTCACAAAATTTGTTGTTGTGTGGCAGCAGTACAGTGCCAGAAGTAAAAAATTACAATAAGTGACAATAAACTATAAAGTAAATTAATAATATAAAAGAGGAATAGTGAAGTAAGGCTCATAAGCAGCTCCATGGAAGTTTGTGTGGGGAAGGACCACAGTATAGGTTTCTCCACCCGTGGGAGTGGGAGGGGTCGGTGGGCGGGGAGTATACCCCTCAACAATGATATGCTAAGCTGAATTACCGGAGTGCCACATGGGTGGCTATTAATACGGATATTTTACTGAGTATAATGGAAACGTATGTAAAGGAGGAAAAGTTATTGAATGGTTTATTGTATATATTTATTTTTGAATAAAGTATATTTTGAAATAAAAAAAAGAAGCCATCAGGAGGGATGAGGGCATAAGAGGGGTGACGCTGCCAGGCAGTGGAGGGACCCAAGTGAAAACCTCCCTGTACATGGAGGACGTCACCGTCTTCTGCTCTGATCCGAGGTCAGTTCGCAGGTTGATTGGCACCTGCGAACAGTTCGAGCTAGCGTCGGGGGCCAGGGTCAACCGCACGAAGAGCGAAGCCATGCTCTTCGGCAACTGGCCCGACCGATCCAGCGTCCCCTTCACCATCAGGTCTGACCACGTGAAGGTGTTGGCGATCTGGTTCGGAGGGGCTGAGGCGTGCAACAAGAACTGGCAGGAGCAGACTGCCAAGGTGAAACAGAAACTGGGACTGTGGGGAGGGCGCTCCCTGTCGATAACGGGCAAGAACCTGGTCATCAGGTGTGAGGTGCTCTCAGGGCTGCTGTACTTGGCGCAGGTCTGGCCCGTCCCCCACTCCTACAGCTCGGAAATCACCCGGGCTGTCTTCAGATTCGTCTGGGGATCCAAGATGGAGCGGGTGAGACGGACCGTCATGCACAAGTCCCTGGACAATGGGGGGAAGAATGTCCCCAGTGTCGCCCTCACCCTGATGGCCAGCTTCGTATGTGGCTGCATCAGGTTGTGTGTAGAACCCAGGTATGTGGGCACCAAGTACCACTATGTGCCCAGGTTCTACCTGTCACCCTGGCTACGAAGGATGGGTCTGGCCCCACTCACACGCAACGCCCCAGTCAGCTGGTCGTTGCCGGCATACCTGTCCTACGTAGCAAAGTTCTTCCAGGAGAACGCCTTTGACCACAGGGCCATCAGGCAGTGGTCGGCACGTAGTGTCCTGCAGGCACTGCAGGAGAAGGACGTGATGGACACAGTGGGGTGGTCCCCTGAGCAGACTGTCCAGTTCATCTGGCAAAATGCCTCATCGCCAGATCTCACCAACAGGCACCAAGACCTCGCCTGGCTGGCGGTGAGAGGGGCCCTCCCAGTCAGAGCCCTCCTGTACGCCCGGAATGTCGTCTCCGCACCCTACTGCCCACGGGAGGACTGCAGTGAGGAGGAGTCTGTGACCCACCTCTTTGCACACTGCCAGTTCGCAAAGAGGGTGTGGAGGAGGATGGACGGGCTGGTGTCACGTTTTATCCCCAGCAGCTGCGTAACAGAGGACTCTCTGATCTACGGGCTGTTCCCGGGGACGCGCACGGAGACCAACATCCGGTGCTGCTGGCAGATCATCAACTCGGTGAAAGACGTTCTTTGGTTGGCCTGAAACTTGATGATCTACCAGCACATGGAGATGTCCGTGGGAGAATGCTGCCGACTGGCACACTCTCGGCTGCAGGAGTACGTGCTGAGGGACGCACTGAAACTCGGTGCAGCCACCGCAAGGGACCGGTGGGGAAGGACCACAGTATAGGTTTCTCCACCCGTGGGAGTGGGAGGGGTCGGTGGGCGAGGAGTATACCCCTCAACAATGAGATGCTAAGCTGAACTACTGGAGTGCCACGTGGGTGGCTATAAATACAGATATGTACTGAGTATAATGGAAATGTATGTAAAGGATGAAAAGTTATTGAATGGTTTATTGTATATATTTATTTTTGAATAAACTATATTTTGAAATAAAAAAAAAAGGTGTGGAAGAGAATGGAAGGGACAGTACTAAGATTCATGCCCAGCAGCTGCGTTACCGAGGACTCCGTGATCTACGGGCTGTTCCCGGGGACGCACACGGAGACCAACATCCGGTGCTGCTGGCAGATCATCAATTCGGTGAAAGACGCTCTTTGGTCGGCCCGAAATTTGATGGTCTGCCAGCTGACGGAGATGTCCGTGACTGAATGCTGCCGACTGGCACACTCTCGTCTGCAGGAGTACGTGCTGAGGGATGCACTCAAACTTGGTGCAGCCACCGCGAAGGCCCGGTGAGGAAGGACCACAGTTTAATGTTCATCACCCGTAGGAGGGGGAGAGGTTGGGTGGGGAGGAGACCTACCCTCATCAGCGGTGTGGACAGATAATCAACATGGTGCCCAAGGAGTGGGTGGAATTGTTAATTTGGGAAAGTATTAGAGCCATTGCCTGCCTTTATTGTTGAAAATTTGATTGTTAATAAGTCTTAATTCTTGACCAAGGGTTGAGAGTAAACGCATGATTTACTGCAAACATCTTTCATTTGTAAATGAACAGAGAGTCAACGCAAAATTTTTATTGTTAATAACTGTATTGAATAAGGACTCACAGTCAACGAATGGTTTTCTTTTCTTGTATGTAATTATTTTTATTCTTGTAATAATTCTGAATAAAGTATTTTTGGAAAAAAAAATGGCCTGACATAGACTGGCATAGTACCACTATGTGCCCAGGTTCTACCTGTCGCCCTGGCTACGAAGGATGGGTCTGGCCCCACTCCCGCGCAATGCCCCAGTCAGCTGGTCGTTGCCGGCATACCTGTCCTACATAGCAAAGTTCTTCCAGGAGAACGCCTTTGACCACAGGGCCATCAAGCAGTGGTCGGCACGTAGTGTCCTGCAGGCACTGCAGGACAAGGACGTGATGGACACAGTGGGGTGGTTCCCTGAGCAGACTGTCCAGTTCATCTGGCAAAATGCCTCATCGCCAGATCTCACCAACAGGCACCAAGACCTCGCCTGGCTGGCGGTGAGAGGGGCCCTCCCAGTCAGAGCCCTCCTGTACGCCCGGAATGTCGTCTCCGCACCCCACTGCCCACGGGAAGACTGCAGTGAGGAGGAGTCTGTGACCCACCTCTTTGCACACTGCCAGTTCGCAAAGAGGGTGTGGAGGAGGATGGACGGGCTAGTGTCACGTTTTATCCCCAGCAGCTGCGTAACAGAGGACTCTCTGATCTACGGGCTGTTCCCGGGGACGCACACGGAGACCAACATCCGGTGCTGCTAGCAGATCATCAACTCGGTGAAAGATGCTCTTTGGTCAGCCCGAAACTTGATGATCTACCAGCACATGGAGATGTCCGTGGGAGAATGCTGCCGACTGGCACACTCTCGGCTGCAGGAGTACGTGCTGAGGGACGCACTGAAACTCGGTGCAGCCACCGCAAGGGCCCGGTGGGGAAGGACCACAGTATAGGTTTCTCCACCCATGGGAGTGGGAGGGGTCGGTGGGCGAGGAGTATACCCCTCAACAATGATATGCTAAGCTGAACTACTGGAGTGCCACGTGGGTGGCTATAAATACGGATATGTACTGACTATAATGGAAACGTATGTAAAGGATGAAAAGTTATTGAATGGTTTATTGTATATATTTATTTTTGAATAAAGTATATTTTGAAATAAAAAAAAGACTGGCATTTGTTACAGGTAAAAAGAAAAGAAAGATATAAAACAGATTTGGTAAATGCATTTAACTGTCATGTGATGGAAAAGTATAGTGATTATACTCACATTTATACGGATGATGCGAAAGAACATGAAACAGGAGTGACAGGGTTTGGGGTGGTAATACCAGCAAAAGAAATTGGAATCAGCAGAAGAACATCTAATAAGTTAGGGGTGTTTACAGTGGAGGTGCTAGCGGTGTTGGTTGCATTGCAATGGGTGCAGAAAGCCAGACAAGTCAAAACATTGATATGTTCAGATTCATCCTCAGTTCTAGCAAGTTTAAGGTCTTTTCACACAAACAGTCGGCAAGATGTACTTTATGAAGTCCTTCAGTTAGTTACAAGAATTGCAAATCAGGGAGGTCAGGTAAAATTTCTATGGGTTCCAGCACATGTAGGGGTGAAGAGGAATGAGAGGGTGGATGAGTTGGCAAAGAGGGCATTAAAGAAAGAAAATGTGGAAATGCACATTAGTATCAGTAAAGCAGAGGTTAAGTGTGTAATCTGGGAAAAAGTCAACCGAATGTGGCAAGAAAGATGGGACAGGGAGGGGAAAGGGAGGCATTTATATCAAATACAAAAGAGTGTTGCAGTTAATAGGGTAGGTAATGGAAACAGAAGAGAGGAAATTGTGTGGACTAGGTTAAGGCTAGGGCATTGTGCATTAAACAAAACATTGAAAATGATAGGGAAACACCAGACAGGTTTGTGTGAGGAATGGCAGGAAGGGGAGTCAGTAGAACATGTAGTTTTGTGTTGCAGGAAGTATGGGATACAGAGAGAGATGATGAGAAATAAATTAAGGGAGTTGGGGATGCAGGAGTTCACATTAAAAAGGTTGCTGGGCATGGGTGAGAGAGCACAAGTCCGGGTATTTTTAGCGTTTTTAAGGGGTATGGGTTTTTTTATAGGATATGACGAATAAACAGGAATAGGATACTAGGATGGTCAAAGATGGGAAGGGTGAAGTGTAGGTTTGTGTGTGTGTGTGTGTGTGTGTGTATATGTGTGCGCGCGCATGCGCACGTGATTGGGTGAAGGGATTTAGAATGTATGTCTAGTGCACATTCTGGAGCAGAGGGTGGCGGTAATGCACCATTAAGCTGGATGCCAACCGCTGTAAAACAAGATACAGACAGACAGAAGGCTCATAAGCTAATGTTGTTCAGAAATCATACAGCAGAGGGGAAGGAGCTGTTGCTGAAACATTGAGTGTGGGTCTTCATGCCCCTCTACCCCCTCCCCAGTGGTAGTAGTGAGAAGAGGGCTGAAGGTCCTTAACAATGCATGTTGAGGTTCCACTGTTTGAAGATGTCCTCGATGATGGTGAGGCTTAGTCATAGTCATAGTCATACTTCATTGATCCTGGGGGAAATTGGTTTTCGTTACAGTTGCACCATAAATAAGTAAATAGTAATAAAACCATAAATAATTAAATAGTAATATGTAAATTATGCCAGGAAATAAGTCCAGGACCAGCCTATTGGCTCAGGGTGTCTGACCCTCCAAGGGAGGAGTTGTAAAGTTTGATGGCCACAGGCAGGAATGACTTCCTATGACGCTCTGTGTTGCATCTCGGTGGAATGAGTCTCTGGCTGAATGTACTCCTGTGCCCACCCAGTCCATTATGTAGTGGATGGGAGACATTGTCCAAGATGGCATGTAACTTGGACAGCAACCTCTTTTCAGACACCACCGTCAGAGACTCCAGTTCCATCCCCACAGCATCAATGGCCTTACGAATGAGTTTGTTGATTCTGTTGGTGTCTGCTACCCTCAGCCTGCAGCCCTAGCACACAACAACAAATATGATCACCAGTGATGAAGCTGGCTGAGTCTACAAACCTCTGCAGCCTCTTCCTATCCTGTGCATTGGAGGCAATGACACAAGCATGCAGAATGCTCATCTGTAGAAATTTACTGGAGTCTTTAGGGACATACCAAATCTCCTCAAACTCCACAAGGCATGCCTTCTTCATGACTATATCAATGTGTTGAGCCAGGATAGTTATAGATGCTCAGGAACTTGAATTGGAAATTCCTTTTTCACTGCTGACCCCTCAAAGAAGTCTGGTGTGTGTTCTCCAGACTTTGATTTCCTGAAATCTACAATCAATTCTGGATGATGCCACAAAGCTGAAGAAGCTGGTGGTGAAACATGTCAAAATATGACCGATAGGGAGACGTAATATTGTGGCCATCACTGAGACCTGGCTAAAGGATGCATGTCTCTGGGAGCTGAACGTCCAAGGATACACGGTGTATCAGAAGGATAGGAAGGTAGGCAGAGGGGGAGGTGTGGCTTTATTGGTAAGAAATGATATTAATTCATTAGAAAGAGGTGATATAGGATCGGAAGGTGCAGAATCTTTATGGGTTGAGCTAAGGAATAGCAGGGGTAAAAGGACCCTGATGGCAGTTATTTATAGACCTCCAAACAGCTGCAGTGATGTGGACTACAAATTACAACTGGAAATAGAAAAGGCTTGTCAGAAGGGCAGTGTTATGATAATTGTGGGGGATTTTAACATGCAAGTAGATTGGAAAAATCAAGTCGGCACTGGATCTCAAGAGAGAGAATTTGTAGAATGTCTGCGAGATGGCTTTTTAGAACAGCTTGTTGTTGAGCCCACTAGGGGATCGGCTGTACTGGATTGGGTATTGTGTAATGAACCGAGGTGATTGGAGAGATTGAGGTAAAGGAACCCTTAGGATACAGTGATCATAACATGATTGAGTTCACTGTGAAATTAGAAAAAGAGAAGCCGAAATCTGATGTGTCGGTGTTTCAGTGGAGTAAAGGAAACTACAGTGGCATGAGAGAGGAACTGGCCAAAGTTGACTGGAAAGGGACACTGGCAGGAAAGACAGCAGAGCAGCAGTGGCTGGAGTTTATGCGAGAAATGAGGAATGTGCAAGACAGGTATATTCCAAAAAAGAAGAAATTTTCGAGTGGGAAAAGGATGCAACCGTGGTTGACAAGAGAAGTCAAAGCCAAAGTTAAAGCAGAGGAGAGGGCATACAAGGAAGCAAAAATTAGTGGGAAGACAGAGGATTGGGAAGTTTTTAAAACCTTACAAAAGGAAACCAAGAAGGTCATTAAGAGAGAAAAGATTAACTATGAAAGGAAACTAGCAAATACTATCAAAGAGGATACTAAATTCGAAGAAGGAGTCTGAGAGTCTGAGTGGGAGTGCCGAGAAAGACATTTTTGAAATTTTTGTTATTTTTTTTTCTCCAACGGCGTTCTGAGAGGTGGGACTGCGCAGGCATGTGACGTCGGGCTGTGCAGCGCGGCAGATTTAAAAGGAACAGAGCCTCATAGAGCGGGCAGTGGAGTTTGCGGGCTGCGGAGTGAGCCGGGAGCAGAGTGAAGACTTAAAGGCTTCGGTTCAACGGGCTTAGGCGGAAACACGCGAGACGAGGGAGGTTTGGCATTCATTTTCTGTTGTTATTTGAGGAGAGGGGCAGTATGAGTGTGAGGGCAGTTTGCTGTTCTCGGTGTCGGATGTGGGAGGCCCTGGAGTCTACAAGCCTCCCGGACGTCTACATCTGCGCCAAGTGCATCGAGATGCAGCTCCTAAGGGACCGCATTACGGAACTGGAGCTGCAGCTCGATGACCTTCGTCTGGTCAGGGAGAGTGAGGAGGTGATAGAGAGGAGTTGCAGGCAGGTGGTCACGCCGGGGCCACGGGAGGCAGACAAGTGGGTCACGGTTAGGAGGGGGAAGGGGAAAGGTCAGCTAATAGGGATTACCCCGGTGGCTGTGCCCTTTAACAACAGGTACTCCTGTTTGAGTACTGTTGGGGGGGACAGCTTACCCGGGAGAAGCGACAGTGGCCGTGCCTCCGGCACAGAGTCCGGCCCTGTAGCTCAGAAGGGTAGGGCAAGGAAGAGGAGGGCAGTTGTGATAGGGGACTCGATAGTAAGGGGGTCAGATAGGCGATTCTGTGGACGCAGTCCAGAGACCCGGATGGTAGTTTGCCTCCCTGGTGCCAGGATCCGGGATATTTCTGATCGTGTCCAAGATATCCTGAAGTGGGAGGGTGAGGAGCCAGAGGTCGTGGTACATATAGGTACCAATGACATAGGTAGGAAAAGGGATGAGGTCCTGAAAGGATAATATAGGGAGCTAGGAAGGGAGTTGAGAAAAAGGACTGCAAAGGTAGTAATCTCGGGATTACTGCCTGTGCCACGCGACAGTGAGAGTAGGAATGCGATGAGGTGGAGGATAAATGCGTGGCTGAGGGATTGGAGCAGAGGGCAGGGATTCAAGTTTTTGGATCATTGGGACCTCTTTTGGCGCAGGCGTGACCTGTACAAAAAGGACGGGTTACACTTGAATCCTAGGGGGACCAATATCCTGGCAGGGAGATTAGCGGGGGCTACTGAGGTGACTTTAAACTAGAATGGTTGGGGGGTGGGAATCAAATTAAAGAGGCTAGGCGTGAGGAGGTTAGTTCACTACAGGGGGATGGGAACCAGTGCGGAGAGGCAGAGGGGTGTAAAGTGAGGGTAGAAACAATAAGTACTATGGAGAAAAGTAAAAGTGGCAGGCCAACAAATCCAGGGCAAGCATTAAAAAGGGCCACTTTTCAGCATAATTGTATAAGGGCTAAGAGAGTTGTAAAAGAGCGCCTGAAGACTTTGTGTGTCAATGCAAGGAGCATTCGTAATAAGGTGGATGAATTGAAAGTGCAGATTGTTATTAATGATTATGATATAGTTGGGATCACAGAGACATGGTTCCAGGGTGACCAGGGATGGGAGCTCAACGTTCAGGGATATTCAATATTCAGGAGGGATAGACATGAAGGAAGGGGAGGTGGGGTGGCGTTGCTGGTTAAAGAAGAGGTTAATGCAATAGAAAGGAAGGACATAAGCCGGGAAGATGTGGAATCAATATGGGTAGAGCTGCGTAACACTAAGGGGCAGAAGACGCTGGTGGGAGTTGTGTACAGGCCACCTAACAGTAGTAGTGAGGTCGGAGATGGTATTAAACAGGAAATTAGAAATGTGTGCTATAAAGGAACAGCAGTTATAATGGGTGACTTCAATCTACATGTAGATTGGGTGAACCAAATTGGCAAAGGTGCTGAGGAAGAGGATTTCTTGGAATGTATGCGGGATGGTTTTTTGAACCAACATGTCGAGGAACCAACTAGAGAGCAGGCTATTCTGGACTGGGTTTTGAGCAATGAGGAAGGGTTAATTAGCAATCTTGTCGTGAGAGGCCCCTTGGGTAAGAGTGACCATAATATGGTGGAATTCTTCATTAAGATGGAGAGTGACATAGTTAATTCAGAAACAAAGGTTCTGAACTTAAAGAGGGGTAACTTTGAAGGTATGAGGCGTGAATTAGCTAAGATAGACTGGCAAATGACACTTAAAGGATTGACGGTGGATATGCAATGGCAAGCATTTAAAGGTTGCATGGATGAACTGCAACAAATATTCATCCCAGTTTGGCAAAAGAATAAATCAAGGAAGGTAGTGCACCCGTGGCTGACAAGAGAAATTAGGGATAGTATCAATTCCAAAGAAGCAGCATACAAATTAGCCAGAGAAAGTGGCTCACCTGAGGACTGGGAGAAATTCAGACTTCAGCAGAGGAGGACAAAGGGCTTAATTAGGAAAGGGAAAAAAGATTATGAGAGAAAACTGGCAGGCAACATAAAAACGGACTGTAAAAGCTTTTATAGATATGTAAAAAGGAAAAGACTGGTAAAGACAAATGTAGGTCCCCTGCAGGCAGAAACAGGTGAATTGATTATGGGGAGCAAGGACATGGCAGACCAATTGAATAATTACTTTGGTTCTGTCTTCACTAAGGAGGACATAAATAATCTCCCAGAAATAGTAGGGGACAGAGGGTCCAGTGAGATGGAGGAACTGAGCGAAATACATGTTAGTAGGGAAGTGGTGTTAGGTAAATTGAAGGGATTGAAGGCAGATAAATCCCCAGGGCCAGATGGTCTGCATCCCAGGGTGCTTAAGGAAGTAGCCCAAGAAATAGTGGATGTATTAGTGATAATTTTTCAAAACTCGTTAGATTCTGGACTAGTTCCTGAGGATTGGAGGGTGGCTAATGTAACTCCACTTTTTAAAAAAGGAGGGAGAGAGAAACCGGGGAATTATAGACCGGTTAGCTTAACGTCGGTGGTGGGGAAACTGCTGGAGTCAGTTATCAAGGATGTGATAACAACACATTTGGAAAGCGGTGAAATGATCGGACAAAGTCAGCATGGATTTGTGAAAGGAAAATCATGTCTGACGAATCTCATAGAATTTTTTGAGGATGTAACTAGTAGAGTGGATAGGGAAGAACCAGTGGATGTGGTATATTTGGATTTTCAGAAGGCTTTTGACAAGGTCCCACACAGGAGATTAGTGTGCAAACTTAAAGCACACGGTATTGGGGGTAAGGTATTGGTGTGGGTGGAGAATTGGTTAGCAGACAGGAAGCAAAGAGTGGGAATAAACGGGACCTTTTCAGAATGGCAGGCGGTGACTAGTGGGGTACAGCAAGGCTCAGTGCTGTGACCCCAGTAGTTTACAATATATATTAATGACTTGGATGAGGGAATTAAATGCAGCATCTCCAAGTTTGCGGATGACACGAAGCTGGGTGGCAGTGTTTGCTGTGAGGAGGATGCTAAGAGGATGCAGGGTGACTTGGATAGGTTGGGTGAGTGGGCAAATTCATGGCAGATGCAATTTAATGTGGATAAATGTGAAGTTATCCACTTTGATGGCAAAAATAGGAAAACAGTTTATTATCTGAATGGTGGCCGATTAGGAAAAGGGGAGGTGCAACGTGACCTGGGTGTCATTATACACCAGTCATTGAAAGTGGGCATGCAGGTACAGCAGGCGGTGAAAAAGGCGAATGGTATGCTGGCATTTATAGCGAGAGGATTTGAGTACAGGAGCAGGGAGGTACTACTGCAATTGTAGAAGGCCTTGGTGAGACCACACCTGGAGTATTGTGTGCAGTTTTGGTCCCCTAATCTGAGGAAAGACATCCTTGCCATAGAGGGAGTACAGAGAAGGTTCACCAGATTGATTCCTGGGATGGCAGGACTTTCATATGAAGAAAGACTGGATGAACTGGGCTTGTACTCATTGGAATTTAGAAGATTGAGGGGGGATCTGATTGAAACGTATAAGATCCTAAAGGGATTGGACAGGCTAGATGCAGGAAGATTGTTCCCGATGTTGGGAAAGTCCAGAACGAGGGGTCAGAGTTTGAGGATAGAGGGGAAGCCTTTTAGGACCGAGATTAGGAAAAACTTCTTCACACAGAGAGTGGTGAATCTGTGGAATTCTCTGCCCCAGGAAACAGTTGAGGCCAGTTCATTGGCTATATTTAAGAGGGAGTTAGATATGGCCCTTGTGGCTACGGGGGTCAGGGGGTATGGAGGGAAGGTTGAGGCGGTGTTCTGAGTTGGATGATCAGCCATGATCATGATAAATGGCAGTGCAGGCTCGAAGGGCCGAATGGCCTACTCCTGCACCTATTTTCTATGTTTCTATGTTTCTAAAAGCTTTTTCAAATATATAAAGAGTAAAAGACAGCTGAGAGTAGATATAGGACCGATAGAAGATGATACTGGAGAAATTGTAATGGGAGATGAGGAGATGGCAGAGGAACTGAACAAGTATTTTGCATCAGTCTTCACTGAGGAAGACAGCAGGATACCGTACACTCAAGGGTGGCAGGGAAGAGAAGTGTGTGCAGTCACAATTACGACAGAGAAAGTACTCAGGAAGCTGAATAGGCTAAAGGTCGATAAATCTCCTGGACCAGATGGAATGCACCCTCGTGTTCTGAAGGAAGTAGCTGTGGAGATTGCGGAGGCATTAGCGATGATCTTTCAAAAGTCGATAGATTCTGGCATGGTTCCGGAAGACTGGAAGATTGCAAATGTCACTCCGCTATTTAAGAAGGGGGCAAGGAAGCAAAAAGGAAATTATAGACCTGATAGCTTGACGTCGGTGATTGGGAAGTTGTTGGAGTCGATTGTCAAGGATGAGGTTACAGAGTACCTGGAGATATATGACAAGATAGGCAGAACTCAGCATGGATTCCTTAAAGGAAAATCCTGCCTGACAAACCTATTGCAATTTTTTGAGGAAATTACCAGTAGGCTAGACAAGGGAGATGCAGTGGATGTTGTATATTTGGATTTTCAGAAGGCCTTTGACAAGGTGCCACACATGAGGCTACTTAACAAGATAAGAGCCCATGAAATTACAGGAAAGTTACATATGTGGATAGAGCGTTGGCTGATTGGCAGGAAACAGGGAGTGGGAATAAAGGGATCCTATTCTGGTTGGCTGCCGGTTACCAGTGGTGTTCCATAGGGATCAGTGTTGGGGCTGCTTCTTTTTACATTGTACATCAATGATTTGGATTATGGAATAGATGGCTTTGTTTGCTGACGATACGAAGATAGGTGGAGGGGCCGGTAGTGCTGAGGAAACGGAGAGTCTGCAGAGAGACTTGGATAGATTGGAAGAATGGGCAGAGAAGTGGCAAATGAAGTACAATGTTGGAAAGTGTATGGTTATGCACTTTGGCAGAAAAAATAAATGGGCAGTCTATTATTTAAATGGGGAAAGAATTCAAAGTTCTGAGATGCAACGGGACTTGGGAGTCCTCGTACAGGATTCCCTTAAAGTTAACCTCCAGGTTGAGTCAGTAGTGAAGAAGGCGAATGCAATGTTGGCATTCATTTCTAGAGGAATAGAGTATGGGAGCAGGGATGTGATGTTGAGGCTGTATAAGGCGCTGGTGAGACCTCACTTGGAGTACTGTGGGCAGTTTTGGTCTCCTTATTTAAGAAAGGATGTGCTGACGTTGGAGAGGGTACAGAGAAGATTCACTAGAATGATTCCGGGAATGAGAGGGTTAACATATGAGGAACGTTTGTCCGCTCTTGGACTGTATTCCTTGGAGTTTAGAAGAATGAGGGGAGACCTCATAGAAACATTTCGAATGTTAAAATGCATGGACAGAGTGGATGTGGCAAAGTTGTTTCCCATGATGGGGGAGTCTAGTTCGAGAGGGCATGACTTCAGGATTGAAGGGCGCCTTTTCAGAACAGAAATGCGAAGAAATTTTTTTAGTCAGAGGGTGGTGAATCTATGGAATTTGTTGCCACGGGCAGCAGTGGAGGCTAAGTCATTGGGTGTATTTAAGGCAGAGATTGATAGGTATCTGAGTAGCCAGGGCATCAAAGGTTATGGTGAGAAGGCGGGGCAGTGGGACTAAATAGGATAAAATGGATCAGCTCATGATAAAATGGTGGAGCAGACTCGATGGGCCGAATGGCCTACTTCTGCTCCTTTGTCTTATGGTCTTACGGACTTATGGTAAACAGGAGAAGGAGTGTTTTGAGTCAGAAAGGTTGTAATATACATTGTCTGGATGTGGCTGCTGTTCCTCAAACTCGTATTGGAATAACGTAATGAAAGGGCTAACGCAAGAAGAACATATTGTGCATGCTGGAGTTTAGAAGAATGGGCGTGGTGGATCTCATTGAAATCTATTGAATATTGAAATTCCTAGACAGAATGGACTTGGAGAGAATGTTTCCTATAGTGGGGTAGTTTTGGACCAGTGGGCACAGCTTCAGAATATAAGGATGTCCCTTTAGAACAGAGACAAGAAGGAGTTTCTTTAGCTTGAGGATAGCGGATCCCTGGAGGTGGCTGTGGAGGCCAAGTCATTGCATACCTAAAGTGGAGGTTTATAGGTTCTGGGTTAGTAAATGTATCAAAGATCATGGGTGAAGGCAGGAGATTAGAGTTGGGAGGGATAGTAAATCAGCCATGCCTGAATGGTCCAGCAGATTCAGTGGGTCAAATGGTTTAATTCTGTTCCTATGGTCTTATGGTCACTGCTGGCTTTAGAACTGAGAATGGTTTTTTGATGAACCCATATCGGTGATTTTCATATCGATCGCTGGGAAATAGACCTTGAATCTGCTGTAAGCATCAATAAGCTCGTTACGCGCATTGAAGTGCTTTAATGTCCGGATGGCATTTGTAGTGAGCTGTTAGCTTGTTATAAAGAGCATGTGCAACCTAGGTCTAAGTGAAAGTGGATTGTGTTTCATACAGAGCACTCAAAATTCATTTACGGACTGACCCAGAGGAATGCTTCAACTTGGAAATGCTGGCTGTAATTCAATTGGAAACCAGTTAGATCTGCCTGTGCATGAAATTACCAGCAGTATTCTTCCATAGCATGGCTTCTGTTTGCTGAGATATCAGAGTCTGGTTTAATATCGCTGACATAATATTGTGAAATTTATTGTTTTGCAGCAACAATACATAAAAATCTATAAATTACAATAAGGAATAAACAGTGATCATTTTATTAGGTACATCCTGTACATTATAAAGTGGCCACTGAGTATATATTTGTGGTCTTCCCCTTCCATAGCCCATCCACATAAGGGTTTGATGTGTTGTGCAGTCAGAAATGCTCTTCTGCACACCAATGTTGTAACCCATGGTTATTTGAGTTTCTGTCGCCTTCCTGTCAGCTTGAACCATTCTGGCCATTCTCCTCTGATCTTGCTCATTTACTAAGTGTATTCGCCCACAGAACTGTTCCTCACTGGATTTTTCTTTGTTTTTTTGCACTATTCTCTAAAAACTCTGGGGTCTATTGTGTGTGAAAATCCCAGGAGATCCGCAGTTTTTGAGATACTCAAGACACCCCATCTGGCACCAACAATCATTCCACAGTCAAAGTCACTTAGATGACATTTTTTTCCCTCATTCTGATGTTTGGTCTGAACCTCTTGACCCTGTCTCAAACAAGAGAAAATTTTCAGATGCTGGAAATCCAAGCAACACACACAAAACGCTGGACGAGCTCAGCGGGCCAGGCACCGACTATGGAAAAGAGTACAATCGACGTTTTGGGCCGAGGTCCTTTAGTAGGCCCTGCTGATGGGTCTCAGCCCGAAACGTCGACTGTACTCTTGTCCTTGCCTGTATGCTTTCATGTATTGAATTGCTGTCAAGTGATCAGCTAATTAGATACTTGCACTAACAAACAGGTGCACAGGTGTATGTAATAAAGGGGCCACTATGTATATAAAAAAGTTAAGTTAATTAAGTAGTGCAAAAAGAGCAAAGACAATGAGGTAATGCTAACGGGTTGATTCATTGTCCAAGCAGAAATCTGTTCCTAATATGTGGAGTGTGTGTCTTCAGGGTCCTGTACCTCCACCCTGATTGTAGTAATAAGAAGAGGGCACATCCAGGGTGATGGGGGTCCTTAGTGATAGATGTTGCCTTTTTGAGGCATTGCCTTTTGAAGATAGTGTGCAGGCTAGCGCCCATAATGGAGCCGGCTGAGTTTACAACTATCTGTAGTGTCTTACGATCCTGTGCAGTGACCCCTCCATTCCAGACAGTGATGCAACCATTTAGAATGCTCTCCACAGTATATCTGTAGAAATTTTCCAGAGTCTCCAAATCTGCACTGGCACTACAGTAGTGTAGCAGTTAATGTGATGCTATTCCAGCTTGGGGTGTTCCGGACTTTGGAGTTTCATCCTGCCAACCTCTGTAAGGAGTCTGAGTATCCTCATCATGGACCGTGTGTGTTTTTCCTGGGTGTTCCGGTTTCCTCCCACAATCCAAAGATGTCCCAGGTAGGTTAGTTGGTCATTGTAAATTGTCCCATGATTAGGTTACGGTAAATCAGGGTTGTGGGATTGCAAATGTGGTGAGGCTCAAAGGGCCAGAAGAGTCTACTCTGTGCTATATCACCAAATAATGTCCTCAAACTCCTAAGATCCAGTGAAAGTTTTGCATTATTGTTTGGTAATGTCAGGAGATATCTCAGCATCTTGGGTGGTGGGTTGGAGGTACATCTTTGCTGAAGAAGGTGTAAGGTGCTCTTCCCTCCACTAACTAGGCTGAAGGTCTCCCTTGGGTAAGGTGTAGCACCTGCTTAGCCCTCTCTATCAGGGTCAGGTAAAACCACGGGAGCAGGTGATGGATGGCTGTATGAGCAGCTCGTGCATTTGTTCCAGCTGCTACCAGCCGGGAAATGGTACCGCAGCATAAAAGCCAGGACCAACAGGCTCCAGGACAGCTTTTTCCACCAGGCCATCAGACTGATTATTTCATGCTGATATGGTTGTATTTCTATGTTATATTGACTGTCCTGTTGTACATACTATTTATTATAAATTACACATTGCACATTTAGATGAAGACGTAATGTAAAGATTTTTACTCCTCATGTATATGAAGGATGTCAGTAATAAAGTCAACTCAATTCAATTCTCTGACACCAGGCAATCTCTGAGGAGTATTGATAATGGATGGGGTCACCCGTCTTGTAAAGACACTCTCCAGAAGAAGGCAATGGCAAAACACTTCTGTAGAATAATTTGCTAAGAACAATTAGGGTCAAAGAACATGATTGTACACATTATACGACATGGCACATGATGATAATGACGATGTACCAGGAAATTAGCATTATAAATAAAAGCATTGTTAAAACATATCCTGGTGTATTTTGTGTAAGGAGAATAAAGGGAGGTTAGTTGAAGTTTCTCTACTTCCAGATCCAGGACGGTTTTCATGTCCTTATTGTGTACGGTATGTCATGTCGCTCACAACTTTGACTCAATACCCATCTTTGAAAGCACAACAAAAGAACTGCTTAAATATAACCATCATCGATAGATATGACAGACAATCAATCAATCAACTGAAGCATATAGAACGGACAGGGAAGAGAAAGCTGATAACAGGGAAACGAAATTAAGAGATAATTTTATTTTTCGCATGTACATCAAAACATTGAAACATACGGGGAAATGTGTTACTTGTCTCGACGACCAACAGAGTCTGAGGAAGTGCTGGGGGCAGCCGCAAGTGCCATAGAGTCATAGCGAAGTACAGCACAGAAACAGACCCTTCGGCCCATCTAGTCCATTCTCTGTATCTCTTGAAAACCAAGTTCCATACACTTGTTATCTCTGTCTTTTATTTTCACAGGCACATATAATCTTTATACTCTCAAAGTTTCACTTTTGAAGGCATCCCACTTAACAAATACACCTTTGTGAGAAAACAGCCTGTCCCAATCCACATTTGCCAGATCCTTTCCGATACCATCAAAATTGGCCTTACTCCTGTCGCTCCCTCACTGGGCTCATATGGAAACTTGGCTCATTGCTGGCTCTGCTAACAGCCACAGAGCTCAGTGGTGAGAAGGCCGTCTTTCATAAACATTTGACGTCTCGGGTTGGTATGATTTGGGGTTCAACCAAACAGGAACGTCGTGATATTCTGATTAAAGGATGGTGTGCAAATACTGCTCATACACAATTGTTGGTCGGCAAGATCATACCCCACATAAAATTTTAAAGAAAGTACTGTATATTTGCAAATTTCAACTTTATTGAACAGTTAGTAGGAAAAAGAAAAAGGAAAAAAAAATAAAAGGGCCCATTACAGTTAAACCCGTCTAAAAATGCACATTATTGGAACTCATCTCAAAGTTGTCTTTTTACTCACGCTCTGGACCCACGGTCTGCATGAAAGCACATACAACATTTCGAACTTTGCTCGAAAACTATCTGGAACAAACTGACTCTCTTTCAGGAATATTGGCCTTTCCTCCTTGGACCCATTCACCTGCACAAAGCACCTTGTGCAACGGGGACGTGACTTCCCCAGGCATCCTCAGCCATCTTCCCCCCTGTCCTCTCCACAGCTCCCGCCAAAAAGACCACAAACCCCACCAGTGTCCGTCACAAATCCCTCTCTGCCCAGCTTTTTCTAGGACCTTCTCCCAACTCCGCCATCCTGATTGGCTGACCCAACATCCCTAAGTTGAACATTGTAGCCCCTTATCTATACCTGAAACCCAAACATGCTATCAGCAGGACACACTGCTTCTACAGAAAGGTGTTAAACGAAATACCCTACAGCATAGCCGTAAGAATTTTAACTGGGACATTATACTCCAATTTAGAATGTCAACCTGATGTTAATATCATCATGTTTCTGATGCCAACAT
The DNA here is from genome assembly GCF_030028105.1 of Mobula birostris. Taxonomy (NCBI): domain Eukaryota; kingdom Metazoa; phylum Chordata; class Chondrichthyes; order Myliobatiformes; family Myliobatidae; genus Mobula; species Mobula birostris. Next base: position 138,597,008 of record NC_092379.1, read on the forward strand.
ACATGCTCCACAACTTATAGATTGTTTCTATTTCTAATCAGCCTCTAGTGCCAACTGTTTATCACTCCTTAAGTATTTTGAGCATTCTCTGTTTCATGCCATTGTGATAAAATGTTCCTCATTCTCAACACTTTCAGGCTAACAAATTCCCTCTTCAATTTCACACTGGACATTAATGAAGATCTTATGGTGGCAGCTTCTGCTCTGGTGGTCTCCTCACACGAGAATACTTTCTTCACAAAAGGTTAAAGATGAGCTTACTTTGTCACATGTACATCGAAACCCTCCAAGAGGGTCTCGACCCAAAATGTCAACTTTTTATTCATTTTTATGGATGCTGCCCGGCCTACTGAGTTCCCCCAGTGTTTTGTGTGTGTACCTTTCATATGTTTGAATATGTTCCTGAACCTGGTGGTATGGGACCTAATGCTCCCGTAACTCCTACCCAATGGCAGCAGTGAGAAGAGAACATGGCCTGGATGATACGGGTCCTTGGTGATGAATGCTGCTCTCTCGTAGAGCACTCCTTCTAAATATGCTCGATGTGTGATAGACTGGGCTGTATTCACTACTTTTTGTCAGCTTTTCCATTCTCAGAGATTTACAAATCCGTGAGAACTGAGTATTTATTTATTCACCTACCAAAAATCATCTGCACAAATTAAACATTATTGAGCAATCCCTCACATTACAGCACAGTGCAGGTCCACGATCTTCTGCTGACCTTTCAACACTTAGTTTAATCTATCCCTTCCCTCCGACATAACCCTTCATTTTTTCATTCAATGGACTTCCCCAGATATAGCTGTTCCTATTGAAATCTGTGTAAAGGACCCACAAGACTTGGGTTTATCCTGCAACTATCAAGCTCCTGAACCAGATCAGTTCCCTCAACACTGAACTGATCCCACAACCTGTGGACACAATTTTAAGGACTCTACAACTCATGTTCTCAGTATTATTTTAAAATTTATTTTATGTGCACAGTTTGCCTTACACCTTTGTTGTTTGTCGGCATTTGTGTACAGTTTTTTACTGATTCTATTGTATTTCTTTGTTGTGCCCTGAATGCCCACAAGAAAATGAATCTCGAGGTAGTATATGGTGACATATATGTACATACTCTGATAATAAACTTACTTTGAACTTTGAAAACCTTGATAATGTGTTATCAGGAGAACATCCTGCTTAATCTTTGACTGTTTTATGTATGTTAAAATATTGAATGAAGTTTTAAAAAGTTGCCTCTAGAGTGTGGGAGAATGAGGGTAGATTTGATAGGGGTATACAGAATTATGAGAGGTATCGACAGAGTAAATGCAAGCGGGCTTTTTCCACTGAGGTTGGATGCGACTAGCACTAGAGGTCGTGGGTTAAGGGTGAGAGGTGAAATGTTTAAGGGGAACATGAGGGGGAATTTCTTCACTCAGAGGGTGGTGAGAGTGCGGAGTGAGCTGCCAGCGGAAATGGCGAATCGGCTTTGATTCAACATTCAAGAGAAATTTGGATAGGTACATGCTAGGGAGAGGTATGAAGGACTATGGTCCCAGTGCAGGTCGATAGAATTGAATTGACTTTATCTCTTACATCCTTCACATACGTGAGGAGTAAAAATCTTTACGTTATGTTTCTGTCTAAATGTGCAATGTACAATCATAGTAACTTATAATAATTTTTAATAAATAGAACAGTCACTGTAACATAGAGCACACTCAAATCAGCGTGAAGTTAATCAGTCTGATGGCCTGGTGGAAGAAGCTGCCCGAAGCCTGTTGGTCCTGCGGTACCATTTCCCAGAGGATAGCAGCTGGAATAGATTGTAGTTGGGGTGACTCAAGTCCCCAGTGATCCTACGGGCCCTTTTCACACACCTGTCCTTGTAGATGTCCTGAATCATGGGAAGTTCACAACTACAGATGCGCTGGCCTGTCCGGACCACTCTCTGCAGAGTCCTGCGATGAAGGGAGGTACAGTTTCCATACCAGGCAGTGATGCAGCCAGACAGGATGCTCTCAGTTGTGCCCCTGTGGAAAGTTCTTAGGATTTGGTGGCCCATACTAAACTTCCTCAACTGTCTGAGATGAAAGAGGTGCTGTTGTGCCTTTTTCACCACAGAACTAATGTGTACAGACCATGCGAGGTCCTCGGTAGTGTGGATGCCGAGGAATTTAAAGCTGACTAGGCAGACTAATAGTATGGTGTGGACTAGATGGGCCAAAGGGCCTTTTTCTGCACAATAGTGCTCTATGACTCTATAACAGATTATCGAAGGAAACACATAGGGAGATCAATAGAATATATCACAATTAGATTCTGTAAATAAGGAGCAGAACTTTTTTTTAACCTAAAGCAGAAGAAGATAGTTAGGATCTTAAGTACCAGTCACATGTGTAGGGTATGCCAGCAAGCCCTGTGAAATCTCACTCATGTCATTGGACTTAGAGGTTCAGACAAGCTAAAAAGAAATAGAAGTCTTTTGGTTCATGTCTGCTTCTGTTGGCTATGAAAGGTGATGGAAATTTAAGGGCAGTAATGAGAAGTTTTTGCCAGTGAGGAGGTGTTTGATCATGTTGTGCCTGTCAAAAGATTTGACACATTGAAGCCTGATTATTTGCAGTCAGCAATCTTCAATAATGAGATAAAATCAGATACACTATTCATAGGAAATTAATCCTTGTGGACGTACAAAAATATGAACTAACAGAAAAGTCAGGTTAATACTTTAATTTGTAAAATTTTGTTTAATTCATTTGAATATTGCATGTAAAGCTGATATACACAAACTTATCAAAGGGAGTACTTCAATATCAGATAGAGTTTTATTGGAAGCGTATACTAAAGAGATTTAGAATCGGAGATTCCGGAAAATTAAAGCATAGTTGAAGGTCATTGGCGCAGAGCAGATATCTTTGGGCTAAGGATGGGCAGTATGTGTCACATGTGCATCAAACAGTGTAATGCATCATTTGGTATGATATTGTGGGTATCAGAGTTGTGGCTGAAAGAGGACCATGTTGTCTTAGTGTATGCCTTTTGGGCTTACGGCTTGCATCAACAACCATGGTTTAGAGGACATGTGCTAACATGAAAGGGTGGATAAACTTGCATTGTTTTCTCTGTTGTGTCAGAGGCTCTGGGGGGGATTTGATAGAGGTTTATAAGATTATGAGAGGCATAGACAGAGTAGACAGGGCATATCTGTTTCCCAGATATACTTTCTTCTTCAGGATAAATAAAATCTTCCATTTAGATGGTGGGGTGCTCAGATGCAGTCACTACATCAGGTCCAATCAAAGGATTATTTGATCATCTCGTATGTCTGCTTTATGATCGCAAGTATTGCAAGAACATTGCAGGACGATCCCATCAGCCACTTGTTCAATAGTGATGGGGCTGGACTTACTGTGAACCGTTGTTGTGTTGTCACCTGTACTTGTGAACCAAGGTACAGAGACTACGCGCAGTGCGAAAGATTGTCTTGGATGTTTTAATTGTGATTGCAAGGCCCTGTTAGACATTGGTATCATAGAGTAATACACATCAATTCACTGGTTTACTGGTGAGACTGATGGCAGGGGAGCTGCGTTGCCTTGGTTGTGGTGAGGATGAAGCCCTCATCCCAGGGTTGCCTGCTACAATCATAGGGGGATGGAGATGTCAGGCGTCTTGAAGAAGGATCTCGGCCCTAATCATTGACTGTTAACTCTCTTCCAAAGATACTGCCTGGCCTGCTGAGTTCCTCCAGCATTTTGTGTGTGTTACTTTGGATGACAGCTGAGTCCTGGGCTGGATGTCCTGCTCACTGAAGGAAGGTGAAGTGTTTCCCATAGCCTCTCCTTTCCAGGAGCAGAGATCTCTGCAGGACCACTGTTTAGCTTACCATGCAGGAGCTCATTCACATATAGCCTCTTCTACACTACCGTGCCCATAGCAACGCTGTCCCAGTTCTTACTGAGTGTGCTACGTCATGGCACAACAACAGTATAACTTGGGGGGTGGGCTAGGTTCATCGGCCTTGGCTGGCAGCCAGCCTAGGAGAAGACAACTCCGATTCCAAACCCCGGTAGATGGACTCATTAGCATTGTCAGGCAATTTGTCTAGGAGAAGGAAAACTCCGATACTCAACCTATAGCCTTGTGGTTGCCGCAGTCGTCATGGCTCGCTGTGCCATTGTGGAACGTTCCCCTGCCTATAGAGTAGAATCGGTCCTCACTGAAAACCTCTGCGGCACAGGTGGGAGGAAAAGTTCCACATTGATCGAGAAGGGACAAGACGACAGACGGCTCGACTTTGCGCGCAGGCGGCTCAGACCCATGGGTCGTCTGTCTGTTGACCTGAGGCAACAAGAGCATTTGGCAGCCCTCTTCAGGGATAGCACTGCCTGCTCCGGATGGAGCCGGAGCTAGAAAAGGTGGTCCAAAAAAGTTTGCCTCACCACCAGCTGGTTTGTTTGCCACCGCAGAATGGCATCTCACTCAAGAGGTAATAAAAAGGAAAAAAAATCAAAGAAGTCAACATATCTCAACATCGCATGCTGGAATGTAAGCACACCGCAGGACTCGGCAGAAGGTGACTGACCCCAAAGACACTCAGCGTTCGTTGTACAGGAACTAGCTCGGCTGGATATTGACATTGCTTCTGTATATAGACATCCGTTAGTCTCATGAGACCATGGATTTGCACCTTGGAAGGTTTCCAGGGCGCACGCCTGGGCGAAGGTTGTATGGAAGACCAGCAGTTGCCCATGCTGCAAGTCTCCCCTCTCCACGCCACCAATGTTGTCCAAGGGAAGGGCATTAGGACCCATACAGCTTGGCACCAGTGTCGTCGCAGAGCAATGTGTGGTTAAGTGCCTTGCTCAAGGACACACACATTGCTTCAGCCAAGGCTCGAACTAGTGACCTCCAAATCACTAGACGAACGCTTGGCCACACACCAACAACTGCTTCTATAAGCGAATTACATTTTGCAGTTCAAGGACTGCACTCTCCTCTGCTCTGGAGACCCTGACCTGGAGTTTCATGCTGACATTGGTTCTTTGCAGAAATGGGACCCACTCTCAGGGCTTCACGACCAGCCATTTTTCGATGTGTCAAGGACGCAGCCTGGAAGATTAGTGCACCTTCAGGGAGATGGATTTTCGTGGCTCTGCAGGCAGGCGGATTCGAGGCTGGTGCCGCTGCCTGGTGTGCCGTGGGAGTACACAGAAGTTTGAAAGCAGTGAGTTGGCTGCTGCTATGTGCCCAGGGACCCGAGTTCCTTGGACACAGAGCTTAGAAAAAGTGACACAACAGACTTTTAACACCATAAATCAGCGAGTTGCTTTGTTATGTCTTCCCTCTCACTGTGAAACAGAGGCACCTCTTTTTCCCTTATGAGAGAGAGAGAGAGAGAGAGAGAGAGAGAGAGAGAGAGAGAGAGAGAGAGAGAGAGAGAGCGCCTGTGGTATGTTGAATACCAGGTGAATGAATAGTCTTTGGGGTACTGCAATTCTGTGTCTTTATAGATGCTTGCTTCGTGCTTGAGGGCTTGGTGGGGGTGCCAATGGTTTTTGCTGGTGGGGGAGGTGGGTCATTACTTTACTGCTTAAATGTGGAAGTGGGGAGCTGAGGGGGGCTTTGGGGTTCTAATGTTTAACTGTCATTCATTCTTCGGGGCACTCCTCTGTTTTTGTGGATGTTTGTGAAGAAAAAGAATTTCAGGGGGTATGTTGTATACATTTCTCTGACATTAAATGTACCTATTGAAGACTCCAGGCGGATAAGCCCTTTGACCTCCGAGATGAAATCCGGATCAAGCCAAGGGAGAAACTGGACAGCAAAGGCCCCCCAAGTGCAGAAACTGACACAGGAAAGAAATGGGAGCACCTGAAAACTGCCATTCGAGATGCGACTGCCGAGGTAGTTGGGTACTCCTGAAGAGAAAACAAAGAGTGGTTTGATGAAAACAACGTTGAAATCCGGAACCTGCTGCAGAAGAAACGCTCCTCCCATCAAGTGGTACTGCCAAGAGCTGGTGACCTATCGGCCAAGGCTGAAAGCGACCACACAGGGAGTATCTCCATTCGGTTCCACCTCGGGGAGTATCTCCATTCGGTTCCACCTCAGGGAGTATTTCCATTCGGTTCCACACGGGGAGTATCTCCATTCGGTTCCACACTGACAGAAACATCTTCGACCTCCGCCGCCTTCTCACTCAAGCAAGAACCATGAAAGAGCGTCATTCCGTTTGTCACAACCATTTCTTTAATAAGCCCTCTCCACCACCTTATAAACACACCTTCCTTTTATCTACAAACACGACAAGATCTGCAGATGCTGGAGATCTGAATAATGACTATGACTGGTTCTTTGCTTGGGAAGATCAGGAGGGAAGAAGGGTCCTGAGGTGGTGACTGGTGACTGTAGAGGTCAGTTTTGGATCTGCAGACTCTGGAGCAGCAGGAACGTGGGAACAGCTGTGATGTGGGTATTGGCCAGTCGGATCCTTCCTGCATCTCTCCTTCTCTTCAGCAATCTCTCTTCTGGATTCCTCAAAATTCCTGGCTGCTCCATGGATCAGCATTCCCCAGGGGTCTCCGTCACAGCCCAGCTGCTGCAACTCACTAACCTCGATATTTGCCTGAGAGAGTCATTGTTTAAGTCGGTCTTTGTACCTCTTGTGTGAGGCACCACAATCTCTCTTGCCCTGGGAGTGTTCTCCATAGAGTACTACTTTCGGTAACCTGGAGTTGTCCGTGCGAGACACGTGGCCTTGCAGGAGGAGCTGTCTGAGCTGTGAAGTGGCTTCAATGCTTGGAAGTTGAGCCTTCTTCAGGGCCTCGTTGTTGGAGACACGATCCTGCCAGCTGATACGTGTGACGGAGTGGAGGTAGCATTGACAGAAGTGCTCGAGCCGCTGGATTTGCTTGCAGTACAAGACCTGGACCGTATAGCAGTGTTGTGATGACGGCAGCCTTGTGCACCCGGATTTTTGTGGACAGACACAGCTGGTGGTTCTTCCACACATGCCTGAACATACTGCCAGCTCTGATGAGTCGATTGTCCACGTCCCTTACTACAGAAGTGTCATTGGGGATGACGCTGCCCAGGCAGGTGAACTGCCCAACCCTGGTGAGGGAGTGGTTATCAATGGTGATTGAGGTGGGTTGTAAATGCCAGAAGGGGCTCTGATGGAGGGTCACTGTTTCCTTCAGACTGACCATTAACCCAAAAGCCCTTGTAGTCTGGACAAACTAAATGACAGAATGATGCTCTTGTAAGAGTCGCCAAACAGCTAAAATATGACCCTACTCATTATTCACAGCTCTGGCTGTTTTTGCTATCACAGGATAGCAGCATCCGTCATCAAGGGCACCACTGTGCAGGCCGTGCTCTCTTCTCACTGTTGTCATTGGGGAGAATGTAGGTCCCACATCACCAGGTTCAGTAACAGTTATTCCGAAGACACACTACACCAAAGATTGAAAAAGGTAAACAGAACTCGGATCCACGGCACCCACTACCATCATCATGTGCCAGATTCCAACTGCCTAAAATCGAGGAGAAGCTTTGCTACAGTGCAGGAACTACCGCACGGAACATCCCCCCAAACATACAGGATTGACCTCTGGCAACAAACAGAAGCCAGAACCCCACCAAACAATACAGTGCAAGACCCCACAGAAATGTTCCCAGACGGGGCACTGCTTGACAGACGGAAGTGGTGCACTCTCAACAGAGCAAGAGCGGGAGTTTGTAGGACGGGAGACAATATGGTGAAATGGGGTTTAAAGACCAGCGAATCCTGTGAGTGTGGCGAAAGGGTGCAGAACATTGAACACGTTCTGCGCAACTGCCCACTCTCACCTGATTTAGCTGACGCTGACCTGCTCAACATCAACCAAACAACACTAGAGTGGCTGGCTGTCTGCTGTGACAAGCTATGGTGAGTAACAGTCATTATGCTTCAGCCATCAGACTTCTGCACCAACGTGGACAACCTCACTCACCTTCACTCTGAACTGATTCCACTTCCTATTGATTCACTCTCAAGAAATCCGCAACTCAAGTCCTCGGTATTAATTATTTGTCTTCTTTTGCACATTGGTTGCTTGCCAGTCTTTATTTAGGTATATAGCTTTTCAAAATTTCTATTGTGTTTCTTTATTTTCCTGTAAATGCCTGCAATAGGATCAATGAGAAGAAAAAAATGCAGACAAGCAAATGTGCAAAAGAAGGCAACCTGTGTAAATACAAAAATAATAAATAAATCTTCTGGTTAGATGACGGTGTATTCAGATGCAATCACTACACCAGGTTCAATCAAAGGTTCATCCTGTACTTCTACTTTTATGATCACAAGTCACTGCTAGAAAGTAAGAACATCAAGCAGTGCTGAATGATCCCATCAATAGTGATGGGGCTTGACTTACTGTGTATCGTTGATGTGCTGTCGCCTGGACTTGTGTACCAATGTGCTGAGACCATGCACAGTGCAAAAGATTGCCTTGGATGTTTTTATTGTGATCTCAAAATCCTGTTGGACATTGGTATCATAGAATACTGCATGTTGGTTCACTGGTTCATTGGTGAGACAGATGGCAGGGGAGCTGTATTGCCTTGGTTGTGGTAAGGATTAAGCCCTCGTCCCATCGTTGCCTGTTGCAATCGACATGGGTGGCCAGAAGCAGTGTGGGAGAGAGCAGTGGCGTCTGTCAGCCTGCTGCAATCCCTACTGGGTTGGGGAATGCCCGCCTCATCACTGCTTCACTCTGGTGTTCGCTCAGTGTTGCCCTCCAGTGTTTGCTCAGTGCTGCTCTCCGGTGTTTGCTCAGTGATGGTCTCTGGTGTTTGCTCAGTGCTGCCCTCCGGTGTTTGCTCAATGATAGTCTCTGGTGTTTGCTCAGTGCTGCCTTCTGGTGTTCGCTCAATGCTGCCCTCTGATGTTCATTCAGTGCTGCCCTCTGGTGTTCGCTCAGTGCTACTCCCTGGTGTTTGCTCAGTGCTGCCCTCTGGTGTTTGCTCATTGCTACTCTCTGGTGTTTGCTCAGTGCTATGCTCTGGTGTTCGCTCAGTGCCTCTCTCTGGTGTTTGCTCAGTGCTGCCCTCTGGTGTTCGCTCAATGCTGCCCTCTGGTGTTTGCTCAGTGCTATGCTCTGGTGTAAGGAGGGGGACACGGAGGGTTGAGGATGTCCTTGTCAACTTGCTCCTGGGGCTGGTGAAAACAGCCATCCGTGTGTCTTGGAAACGGGTGGCAGGAGGAACTGCCAGGGCAGACTGCCTAGCAAAGTTTAAGGGGTATGTTCGTGCCTGGGTAAATATTGAAAAGCAACACGTGCTATCCACGGTGACCTTAGAGGTGTTCCAGGACCGCTGGGCTCCGTGAGGTGTAATTGCCATCATTGATAGAGATGGGAATATTTTTGGTTTAATGTGTATTTTCTATTTGTAGTGAAGTAATTGTGTTAGTCACTGTTTTGTGTATACTGTATAGCACCGAATTTGTAATAGAGAAAATTTTGTATGGAAAAAAATACTCTCTGGTGTTCGGTCAATGCTGCTTTCTGGTGTTCACTCAGTGCTACTCCCTGGTGTTCAATCAGTGCTGCCCTCTGGTGTTTGCTCAGTGCTACTCCCTGGTGTTTGCTCAGTGCTGCTCTCTGGTGTTTGCTCAGTGCTACTCCCTGGTGTTTGCTCAGTGCTACCCTCTGGTGTTCACTCAGTGCTACTCTCTGGTGTTTGCTCAGTGCTGCCCTCTGGTGTTTGCTCAGTGCTACTCCCTGGTGTTTGCTCAGTGCTGCCCTCTGGTGTTTGCTCAGTGCTACTCCCTGGTGTTTGCTCAGTGCTGCCCTCTGGTGTTTGCTCAGTGCTACTCCCTGGTGTTTGCTCAGTGCTACCCTCTGGTGTTCACTCAGTGCTACTCTCTGGTGTTTGCTCAGTGCTGCCCTCTGGTGTTTGCTCAGTGCTACTCCCTGGTGTTTGCTCAGTGCTGCCCTCTGGTGTTCACTCAGTGCTACTCTCTGGTGTTTGCTCAGTGCTGCTCTCTGGTGTTTGCTCAGTGCTGCCCTCTGGTGTTCGCTCAGTGCTATTGCCGGTGTTCGCTCAGTGCTGCTCTCTGCGCCTCCGGATCCAGCACATTATCCTCTGCAACTTCCGTCACCTTCAACAGGACCCCACCACTAAGCACATCTTTCCCTCTCCACCCCTCTTTGCTTTCCGCAGGGATTGTTCCCTCCACGACTCCCTGGTCCACACGTCCCTCCCCACAGATCTCCCACCTGGCACTTATCCCTGCAAGCTTAAGTGCTAACCTGTCCCTACATCTCCTCTCTCACCACCATTCAGGGCCGGAAACAGTCCTTCCAGGTGAGGCAACACTTCACTTGTGAGTCTGTTGGGGTCATCTATTGCATCCGGTGCTCCCGCTGCAGCCTCTATATTGGTGAAACCGTCGGAGTTTGGGGGACCACTTTGTCGAGCACCTCCGCTCCATCCACCAAAACAGACCCGGTTGCAACCCACTTCAACTCTGCTTCACATTCCCATTCAGATATGTCCATTCATGTCCATACTGTCATGATGAGGCCAAACTCAGGTTGGAGGAGCAACACCTCATATACTGTCTGGGTAGTCTCCAGCCCCTTGGTTTGAACATTGAATTCTCCAACTTCTGGTAATTCCCTCCCCCTCCCTTCCACCATCCCAGTTCCACTCTGCCCCCCTCCTCCAGCTACCTATCACCTCCCTCATGGTTCTGCTTCCTTCTAGACCATAAGTAGCAGAAGTAGGCCATTCGGCCCATTGAGTCTGCACCACCATTTTATCATGAGCTGATCCATTCTCCCATTTAGTCCCACTCCCCCACCTTCTCACCATAACCTTTGATGCCCTGGCTACTCAGATACCTATCAATCTCAGCCTTAAATACACCCAATGACTTGGCCTCCACTGCCCCCTGTGGCAACAAATTCCACAGATTCACCACCCTCTGGCTGAAAAAATTTCTTCACATCTCTGTTCTGAATGGGCGCCCTTCAATCCTTAAGTCATGCCCTCTCGTACTAGACTCCCCCATCATGGGAAACAACTTTGCCACATCCACTCTGTCTATGCCTTTCAACATTCGAAATGCTTCTATGAGGTCCCCCCTCATCCTTCTAAACTCTAAGGAATACAGTCCAAGAGCGGTCAAACGTTCCTCATATGTTAACCCTCTGGTTACCGCGTTGGGGAACTGGAGCAGGAGCTGGATGACATGCGGATCATTCGGGAGAATGAGGAGATTATAGATCGTAGCTACAGGGAGGTAGTTACGCCAAAGGAGCAGAGGGCAGGAAATTGGGTCACTGTCAGGCGAGGGAAGAAGAAAGGGCAGGCAGAGCAGGGTTCCCCAGTGGCCATTCCCCTCAACAAGTATACCGCATTGGATACTGTTAGGGGGGATGACTTACCTGGGACTAGCTGCAGTAGCCGGATCTCTGGCACTGAGTCTGGCTCTGCAGTGCACAAGGGAGGGGGGAGAAAGAGGAGAGCGGTAGTGATAGGGGACTCGATAGTTAGTTCTGTGTTTTGGAGGTTTGTGGAGGTTCTGTGGTCGTGACAGAGAATCCAGGATGGTTTGTTGCCTCCCGGGTGCCAGGATCAAGGATGTCTCTGATCGATTGCATGACATTCTGAAGTGGGAGGGTGACCAGCCAGATGCTGTGGTGCACATCGGTACCAATGACATAGCAAGGAAGAGTGAGGAGGTCCTGGACAGTGAGTATAGAGAGCTTGGTAGGAAGTTGAAAAGCAGGACCTTGAGAGTGGTAATCTCAGGATTGCTACCTGTGCTATGTGACAGTGAGGGTAGGAATAGGACGCTCTGGAGGATGAACAAGTGGCTGAGGAACTGGTGTAGGGAGCAGGGTTTCAGATTTCAGGATCATTGGGACCTGTCAGGAAACGAGTTAGGACAAGTGACAGAATTCTGTGTAGGGGAGCACTTTGGTTCCAGTGATCATAACACCATTAGTTTCAACTTGATCATGGACAAGGATAGATCTGGTTCGAGGGTTGAGGTTCTGAACTGGAAGAAGGCCAAATCTGAAGAAATGAGAAAGGATCTAAAAAGCGTGGATTGGGACAGGTTGTTCTCTGGCATGGATGTGATCGGTAGGTGGGAAGCCTTCAAAGCAGAAATTTTGAGAGTGCAGAATTTGTATGTTCCTGTCAGGATTAAAGGCAAGGTGAATAGGAATAAAGAACCTTGGTTCTCAAGGGATATTGCAACTCTGATAAAGAAGAAGAGGGAGTTGTATGACGTGTATAGGAAGCAGGGAGTAAATAAGGTGCTTGAGGAGTATAAGAAGTGCAAGAAAATACTTAAGAAAGAAATCAGGAGGGCTAAAAGAAGACATGAGGTTGCCTTGGCAGTCAAAGTGAAGGATAATCCAAAGAGCTTTTAGAGGTACATTAAGAGTAAAAGGATTGTAAGAGATAAAATTGGTCCTCTTGAAGATCAAAGTGGTCAGCTATGTGCGGAACCAAAGGAAATGGGGGAGATCTTAAATAGGTTTTTTGTGTCTGTGTTTACTAAGGAAACTGGCATGAAGTCTATGGAATTAAGGGAAACAAGTAGTGAGATCATGGAAACTGTACAGATCGAAAAGGAGGAGGTCCTTGCTGTCTTGAGGAAAATTAAAGTGGATAAATCCCCGGGACCTGACAGGGTGTTCCCTTGGACCTTGAAGGAGACTAGTGTTGAAATTGCAGGGGCCCTGGCTGAAATATTTTAAATGTCGCTGTCTACAGGTGAGGTGCCGGAGGATTGGAGAGTGGCTCATGTTGTTCCGTTGTTTAAAAAAGGATCGAAAAGTAATCCGGGAAATTATAGGCCAGTAAGTTTAACATTGGTAGTAGGTAAGTTATTGGAGAGAGTACTAAGAGACAGAATCTACAAGCATTTGGACAGACTGGGACTTATTAGGGACAGTCAACATGGCTTTGTGCGTGGTAGGTCATGTTTGACCAATCTACTGGAGTTTTCGAGGAGGTTACCAGGAAAGTGGATGAAGGGAAGGCAGTGGATATTGTCTACATGGACTTCAGTAAGGCCTTTGACAAAATCCCGCATGGGAGGTTAGTTAGGAAAATTCAGTCGCTAGGTATACATGGAGAGGTGATAAATCGGATTAGACATTGGCTCGATGGAAGAAGCCAGAGAGTGGTGGTAGAGAATTGCTTCTCTGAGTGGAGGCCTGTGACTAGTGGTGTGCCACAGGGATCAGTGCTGGGTCCATTGTTATTTGTCATCTATATCAATGATCTGGATGATAATGTGGTAAATTAGATCAGCAAGTTTGCTGATGATACAAAGATTGGAGGTGTAGTAGACAGTGAGGAAGGTTCTCAGAGCCTGCAGAGGGACTTGGACCAGCTGGAAAAATGGGCTAAAAAATAGCAGATGGAATTTAATACTGACAAGTGTGAGGTATTGCACGTTGAAAGGACAAACCAAGGTAGAACATACAGGGTTAATGGTAAGGCACTGAGGAGTGCAGTGGAACAGAGGGATCTGGGAATATTGATACAAAATTCCCTAAAAGTGGCGTCACAGGTAGATAGGGTCGTAAAGAGAGCTTTTGGTACATTGGCCTTTATTAATCAAAGTATTGAGTATAAGAGCTGGAATGTTATGATGAGGTTGTATAAGGCATTGGTGAGGCCGAATCTGGAGTATTGTGTTCAGTTTTGGTCACCAAATTACAGGAAGGATATAAATAAGGTTGAAAGAGTACAGAGAAGGTTTACAAGGATGTTGCTGGGACTTGAGAAACTCAGTTAGAGAGAAAGGTTGAATAGGTTGGGACTTTATTCCCTGGAGCGTAGAGGAATGAGGGGAGATTTGATAGAGGTATATAAAATTATGATGGGTATAGATAGAGTGAGTGCAAGCAGGCTTTTTCCACTGAGGCAAGGGGAGAAAAAAACCAGAGGATATGCGTTAAGGGTGAGGGGGGAAAAGTTTAAAGGGAACATTTCGGGGGGCTTCTTCACACAGAGAGTGGTGGGAGTATGGAATGAGCTGCCAGATGAGGTGGTAAATGCAGGTTCTTTTTTAACATTTAAGAATAAATTGGACAGATACATAGATGGGAGGTGTATGGAGGGATATGGTCCGTGTGCAGGTCAGTGGGACTAGGCAGAAAATGGTTCGGCACAGCCAAGAAGGGCCAAAAGGCCTGTTTCTGTGCTGTAGTTTCTATGGTTTCTATGGTTTCTCTCATTCCTGGAATCATTCTAGTGAATCTTCTCTGTACCCTCTCCAACGTCAGCACATCCTTTTTTAAATAAGAAGCCCAAAACTGTCCACAGTACTCCAAATGAGGTCTCACCAGTGCCTTATAGAACCTCAACATCACATCCCTGCTCCTATACTCTATTCCTCTAGAAATGAATGCCAACATTGCATTCGCCTTCTTCACAACCGACTCAACATGGAGGTTAACCTTAAGGATATCCTGTACGAGGACTCCCAAGTCCCGCTGCATCCCAGAACTTTGAATTCTCTCCCCGTTTAAATAATAGTCTGCCCGTTTATTTCTTCTACCAAAGTACATGACCATACACTTTCCAACATTGTATTTCATTTGCCACTTCTTTGCCCATTCTCCCAATCTATCCAAGTCTCTCTGCAGAATCTCTGTTTCCTCAGCACTACTGGTCCCTCCGTCTATATTTGTACCATCAGCAAGCTTAGCCACAAAGCCATCTATTCCATAATCCAAATCGTTGATGTACAATGTAAAAAGAAGTGGCCCCAACACGGACCCCTGTGGAACACCACTGGTAACTGGCAGCCAACCAGAATAGGATCCCTTTATTCCCACTCTCTGTTTCCTGCCAGTCAGCCAATGTTCTATCCACGTCTGTAACTTTCCCGTAATTCTATGGGATCTTACCTTGTTTAGCAGCCTCACGTGTGGCACCTTGTCAAAGGCCTTCTGAAAATCCAAATACACAACATCCACTGCATCTCCCTTGTCTATCCTACTTGTAATTTCCTCAAAAAATTGCAATAGGTTTTTCAGGCAGGATTTTCCTTTAAGGAAACCATGCTGAGTTCTGCCTACCTTGTCATATGTCTCCGGGTACTCCATAACCTCATCCTTGACAATCGACTCCAACAACTTCCCAATCACCGATGTCAGGCTAACAGGTCTATAATTTCCTTTTTGCTTCCTTGCCCCCTTCTTAAATAGCGGAGTGATATTTGCAATCTTCCAGTCCTCCGGAACCATGCCAGAATCTATCGATTTTTGAAAGATCATCGCTAATGCCTCCGCAATCTCCACAGCTAATTCCTTCAGAACACGAGGGTGCATTCCATCTGGTCCGGGAGATTTATCTACCCTTAGCCTATTCAGCTTCCTGAGTACTTTCTCTGTCGGAATTGTGACTGCGCACACTTCTCTTCCCTGCCACCCTTGAGTGTCCGCTATACTGCTGATGTCTTCCTCAGTGAAGACTGATGCAAAATACTCGTTCAGTTCCTCTGCCATCTCCTTATCTCCCATTACAATTTCTCCAGCATCGTTTTCTATCGGTCCTATATCTACTCTCACCTGTCTTTTTATATACTTGAAAAAGCTTTTAGTATCCTCTTCGATATTACTTGCTAGCTTCCTTTCACAGTTCATCTTTCCCCTCTTAATGACCTTCTTGGTTTCCTTTTGTAAGCTTTTAAAAACTTCCCAAACCTTTGTCTTCCCACTAATTTTTGCTTCCTTGTATGCCCTCTCCTTTGCTTTAACTTTGGCTTTGACTTCTCTTGTCAGCCACGGTTGCATCCTTTTTCCATTTGAAAATTTCTTCTTTTTTGGAATATATCTGTCTCGCACCTTCCTCACTTCTCGCATAAACTCCAGCCACTACTGCTCTGCCATCCTTCCCGCTAGTGTCCCTTTCCAGTCAACTTTGGCCAGTTCCTCTCTCATGCCACTGTAATTTCCTTTACTCCACTGAAATACCGACATCGGATTTCGACTTCTCTTTCTCAAATTTCACAGTGAACTCAATCATGTTATGATACTGTCTCCTAAGGGTTCCTTCACCTCAATCTCTCTAATCACCCCTGGTTCATTACACAATACCCAATCCAGTACAGCCGAACCCCTAGTGGGCTCAACAACAAGCTGTTCTAAAAGGCCATCTCGCAGACATTCTACAAATTCTCTCTCTTGAGATCCAGTGCTGACCTGATTTTCCCAATCCACTCATATGTTAAAATCCCCCACAATTATCATAACACTGCCCTTCTGTCAAACCTTTTCTATTTCCAGTTGTAATTTGTAGTCCACATCACTGCAGCTGTTTGGAGGCCTATAAATAACTGCCATCTGGGTCCTTTTACCCCTGCTATTCCTTAGCTCAACCCATAAAGATTCTGCACCTTCCGATCCTATGTCACCTCTTTCTAACGATTTAATATCATTTCTTACCAATAAAGCCACGCCTCCCTCTCTGCCTACCTTCCTATCCTTCTGATACACCGTGTATCCTTGGACGTTCAGCTCCCAGAGACATGCATCCTTTAGCCAGGTCTCAGTGATGGCCACAATATCATACCTACCAATCTGTAGCTGTACGACAAGATCATCCACCTTATTCCTTATGCTGCGTGCATAACACCTTAAGTCCAGTATTTGGTACTTTTTGCTTTGATTGCACTGCAACTCATCCCAATGGCTGCAAATTTGCCCCATCACCTGCCTGTCCTCCCTGACATCATTACTGCTCACTACCTTAGATTTATTTCTGTTTTCCCCCTCCTCTGCTCTATCATTCTGGTTCCCATCCCCCTGCCAAATTAGTTTAAACCCTTTGTAACAGCTCTATTAAACCTTCCCGCCAGCGTATTTGTCCCCTTTGGTTTCAGGTGTAACTTATCCATTTTGAACAGGTCATACTTCCCCCAGAAGAGATCCCAATGATCCAAGAACCTGAAGCCCTGCCCCCTGCACCAGTCTCTCAGCCACGCATTCATCTGCCTGATCTGACTATTCTTGCCCTTGCTAGCACGTGGCACAGGTAGCAATCCCGAGATTACTACCCTGGAGGTCCTGCTTCTCAGCTTCCTTCCTAACTCCCAGAAACCTCTCTTCAGGACCTCCTCCCTTTTCCTATCTATGTCACTGGTACCAACATGTACCAAGACAACTGGCTGCTCGCCCTCTCCCTTCAGGATATTCTGGACCCGATCCGAAACATCCCATACCCTGGCACCTGGGAGGCAGTACACCATGCAGATATCTCTATCAGGCTCACAGAATTTCCTATCTGTTCCCCTGACTATGGAATCCCCTACGTCTACTGCATTCCTCTTCTCCCTCCTTCTCTCCTGCACAACAGCGCCAGGCTCAGTGCCAGAGACCCGGTCACCGTGGGTGTTCCCTGTCAGGTCATCCCCCTCAACAGCATCCAGAACAAGATATTTGTTGCTGAGGGGGGCAGCCACAGGGGTGCTCTCCACTATCCGGGCATTTTCCTTCCCTCTCCTGACAGTCACCCAGTTTTCTGACCCCTGTAGCCTAGGGACGACTGCCTCCCTGTAGCTCCTGTCTATCACCTCTTCACTTTCCCTGATAAACAGTAGGTCATCAAGCTGCAGCTCCAGATCCCTAACACGGTCTCTGAGGAGCTGCATCTCGGTGCACCTGGCACAGATGTGGCCATCAGGGAGGCTGGAGGTCTCCCAGGATTCCCACATCTGACACCCTGAACAAGGCACTAACCCTGCAGGCATGCTATCTAATTCTACAGGAATGAAACAGGAAAAATAAGTCTACTCACCCACTTACCTCACCAAACACACAAACTTTTTAAACGTTTAGCTCGTACCGTTAACTGTGTGAGCCTTGCTGTTCCTCTGTCTGTCCATTCTACTACCCATTGTGCTTTCTGCAATTCCTTCTTCACCTTTCCTGCCTATCATCTCCCCCACCCCTTTATCTTTCCTTTTACTGGTTTTTCACCTGGCACCTACCAACCTTCTCCTACCCACCCTCCCCCCCACCTTCTTTTTAGTGTCTCTGCCCCCTCTCTCTTCAGTCCTGACGAAGGGTCTCAGCCCGAAACGTTCACTGTTCATTTCCAAAGAGGCTGCCCAACCTGCTGAGTTCCTCCAGCGTGTTGTGTCTGCTGCCCCCTGGTGTTTGCTCAGTGCTACTCTCTGGTGTTCACTCAGTGCTGCTCTCTGGTGTTTGCTCAGTGCTGCCCCCTGGTGTTCGCTCAGTGCTACTGTCTGGTGTTTACTCAGTGCTGCCCTCTGGTGTTCACTCAGTGCTACTGTCTGGTGTTTACTCAGTGCTGCCCTCTGGTGTTCACTCAGTGCTACTCTCTGGTGTTCACTCAGTGCTACTCTCTGGTGTTTGCAGTCATGCCACTCAGGGACTTGGGGTATATTATTTGTTTTCTTTTTGTGCTACATGTTTTAATGAAATTGTAACCATATGCAACTATGTGCTGTGCTGTGTGCTATTGGTGATGCGTTTATACCTAGGCCCCCAAGGAAGGCTGCTCTGTTTGGCTATATTCATGTATGGGTGAATGATAACTAAATTTGAACTTGAACTTGAAATAAATAAATAGATTGACAGATAGCTTAAGTTCAATAGTTCAATAGTTCCATTTAATATCAGAAAAGTGAACACAATATACATCCTGAAATTCTTGATCTTCGCAAACATCCACGGAAATAGAAGAGTGCCCTGACGAATGAATGATAGTAAGAATGTTGAACCCCAAAGCCCCCTTACTCCCCCACTCTCACACACAAGCAGCAGCAAAGCAATGACCCTCCCCCACACCCACCCGCTTCTGCAAAAAAAAACATCAGCTCCCTCCACCCACAAAGCAAACAACAGCAAAGTCCCCAAGAAAGACCATGATCTACAGTACCACAAAGCTAATTGTTCACTCATCAATTCAATGCACCACAGGCTTGCTCTCTTGCTAATAAAGGGAAAGAGGGGTATCCCCCTTTCACAGTGAGAGGGGAGACATAGCAAAACAACTAGCTGATTTGCGATGATAAAGTCTGTTACGTCACTTCTTCCGAGTTCTCTAGACTCAAGAATCAGCAATAAACTCTCCCTCACCAACGAGTGAAGGAGAGAGAGAGAGAGCACGATTCATCGAGTACAGAGTCTCCGACAGCCGATCCGCAGCCCCCAGTGTTCTGTTTTCTCCCATGACCCTTCAGTCTGGGGCACCGGCTTCGAACTAGCCCATCCACAGGGCCACGAAGCCTCGGTGCCCTGAAGACACACATTCATCTTCTAGGCTGCATCCTTGGGGTTTTGATAAGCGGCCAGTTGTGAGCCCCTAAAAGCAAGTCCCACTACCGTAAAGAGTCCAAGTCTGAGTGTAACTCCGGATCAGGGTCTTCAACAGAACCCCATCCAGCCTGAAAAGGAAGAAGGGAGACATCAAAGGTAGAAATTAAGCTGTTTCGTTTCCACAGATGAGTTCGAAGGAGTCACTGTTGAGTGCAATCCAGACAGATAAATAGATAATACTGAGACATGAGTTGTAGCGTCCTTGAAAGTGAGTCCAAAGGTTGTGGAATCAACTCGGAGTTGAGGTGAGTGAAGTTATCCACGTTGGTTCAGGAGCCTGATGGTTGAAGATACAACATAGAATATAGAACAGTACAGCACAGTAACAGGTTCTTGAGCCACAATGTTGTGCCAAACCAAATAAATTAGTAATCAAATGGCCAACTAAACTAATCCCTTACAATGTCTATATTCCTCCATTTTCCTCATATTCATGTGCCTATCTAAATGTCTCTTAAAAATCCCTAACGTCCTGTATCTACCTCTACACCAGCCCAGACAGTGCATTCCAGGCACCCACTACTCTCTGTGTAAAAAATTTGCCCCACGCAGCTCCTTTAAAATTGTCCCCTCTCACCTTAAATGTATGCCCTCTGGGTATTAGACTTTTCAACACAGGGAAAAAAGATACTATGTGTCGACTCCATCTTTATCTTTCATAATCTTATAAACCACTATCAGATCTCTCCCGAGCCCCTGCTGCTCCAGAGAAAACAACTCAAGTTTGTCCAACCTCATACCAACTCTAATCTCTTCTGTACCCTTTCCAAAGCCTCGACATCCTCCCCATAATGGGGTGACCAGAACCGTTGTACAATTCTCCAGGTGCAGCCTAAAGTATGTCATATGCCTTCTTAACCAACCTTTTAACCTGTGTAGCCAGGGTAGCAACTGTTCTTAAACCTGGTGATGTGGAACCTAAGGCTCCTGTACCTTTTTCCTGATGATAACAGAGAGAAAAGAGCATGGCTTGGATGGTGGGGTCCTTGATGATGATTGCTGCTTTCTTATATCAGCGTTCCTTGCTGATGTGCTCACTCGCCTGTGATGGACTGGGTCATGTCCGCTACTTGTTGTGGGGTTTTCCATTCTTGGTACATGTGATAAACCAATTCCAATTCTAATTCCAACTACAATTTTCAAATGCAGATCAAGGATAAATCCAGGAAGTAACTGTGGTCACTCTGTTGACATAATATAAGATGCACAATTTTGCTAATCTTCTGCTATATCCATTCCTGCTTGTCATAAGATGAGTAAACTACAAAACAATCAATAATAATGAAAGACTACCATCAGGAAACATTTGAACCTACCACATTTAACTGAGAACTAATTCATTTGGGGCCACTGTGGATCTTGAGGTATTGTGGGCACCATGGTAATGTAGTGGTTAGCACGATGCTATTACAGCTCCAGGTGTTGGAGTTCAGAGTTCAAACCCGACGAGCTCTGTAAGGAATTTGTATCTCCTCCCAGTGGAATGCGTGGGCTTCCTCCAGGTACTCTGGTTTCCGTCCACAGTCCAAACTACTACTACGTCGACTCAGGCCTAGGGGGCCGGCGTCGGGCACGATGACGGACTCTCCACTTCTCCATCTCCCTCATCAGTGTGTTCAGTTCATCTACATTAGCCACGCCGCTGTCTTCTAGGAGCGTGTTGACCATATTGTTGGGAGGGCGCCCGGGGTTCACCCTCCCATGCTTGGGCTCCCATATGATGACCAGGCTGGCAGGTAGCTCGGGGTGGCGTAGACGGTGCCCCGCTAGTTGCAGTTTTCTCGCCTCGATTTTAGTGGTGAGCATCGGTAGGTTGTTATTGATCTCGACGTTCATCATGTGCTGTTGCCAACTCACGTCAAGAGTCATCTGGAGCATTCGTGTATAGCAACCATCTAGAGACTTTCGCATAGTCTTGGTGGGTGTCCACGTCTCGCATCCGTATGTGAGAATGGACTCTATGACTGCTATGAAAATCCAAAGATGCACTGGTTAATAGTAATTGGTCATTGTAAGTTGACCCATGATTAGGCTAGGGCAGGGTTTCCAAACCTGGAGTCCATGGACTCCTTGCTTAATGGTTTTGGTCCATTGCATATGAAAGGTTGGGAACCCCTGGGATAGGGTTAAACCAGGGGTTGCTGGCAGCATGGTTCAAAGGGCCTGAAGGGCCGATTCTGAACTGTGTCTCTCAGAAACTAAATAAAATAAATTACTTCCATAAACTCCTCTGAGTCAATTTCAACTTACTGTCTGTGAAACATAATCAACAAACTGCGGCAAAGATTTGAAATGTGTTTGAAAGCAACCGTGTACTCTGAACCTGGATTGTTCTAAACCAGGGGTTCCCAAACTGGGGTTAATAGCATTGGTCGATGGCATAAAAGGATTAGGAACCCCTGCTCTGCACTGCATTCACAGTCTGATAAGCAGAAATTAGTTCATGGTCTGAGTTTGAGTTTTCTTTTGATATCTGTGATTAATGGGGAATTAGATCAAATCCCTGTCTTTAACATGAAAAATTCCCTGATTACTATTGTCCCATACATTGAGCTTATGCTGAAAAACTTTGTTCTGTATGCAATTCATACAGATCTTTCCAAACATAAATACATTGAGCTAGTACAAATGGCAAAGGAAAAGTAGAATGCGGAATGTAGTATTACAGTTACTGAGAAAATGCAGTACAGATGGACAAGAAGGTGCAATGATCCACAATGAGGCAGATGGAGAGATCGATACTCTCATTACGGTGAGGTGGAAGCTGTCTTTGAGCCTGGTGATACATGGTTTCAAGGTTTCATATCTTCTGCTGGATGGAAGGGAGCTGAGGTGGAGAAGACAGAAGAAGCAGGATGGAAGGGGTTCCTGATTGTGCAGTCTGTTTCCTGAGGTGGCGGGAAGTGCAGACAGAGTCACTGGAGAAGAGGCAGTTCTAATGTGCTAGACCTGTCCGCAATATTTTGTTTCGACGTTAAAATTTGTTAAGATATCCAGAATTGTGGAAAAAGCCACATTCTGGTCAAATAAGTCATAAACATTACCATCACTAGAAAGCATTGTGATGGGGTCCTGAATTACCCCCATGAACTGTACTTTTGAAAAGAGAGAGAGAGAGAGGTGCTCAACAATAGACACCTTGTTAAAAAGAGAAAGAGAGAGTTATTTAACACCGACATCTTGTTATTAAGAGGAAGGGAGATGAAGACTGCTTTTAGGTGGTGTTATGATTTTTTGGCAGCATGTTTGCATTTTTACAAGGACATGGCCTACTTGTACATTCTTACACAGAGAGAGAAGGGAGGAGCTGATTTGAGAGACAGTTGGTACTCAGCACGGGGAGATAAATAGAAGGTCAGATGATAGACCTGCAACACATGATTTTGGACACTGAATGAGCTTTGTTGTGCCCACAGAAAAAGTGGGTTTTTAGAGGATCGATCAGTGGCTCTCGCAATGTGGACAAGGTGTGACCGGTGGGGAGTTATTCATGTATCCAACCCTCACCTGAGTTGATAGCTCCACCACAGAAGAACGGTCCCCTTTGTCATGGTCACAGTCAGTAACTTTTAAAAGGTTTTCAGAGGACAACAGGAAGATTGACGGCGTCAGTTCACCGGAAGACTCAAATCTCTCCCTCTTTCTCTCTCCATCACTACTGAACTAAATACCACGAACTGAACTGAACTTTACTCATTACCTTAAGACTATCTATTTACCCCTAGACTTGAAGAAGCTTGGTTTTCATATATATGCCACACTTACTCATATATAACCATTGCTAACCTGTTTGATTTATCGGCATTTATATTATTGTATTGCGTAGTTACTAATAAATATTATTAGTTAATAGCAATACCGGACTCCAAAGTGTTTTCCATCTCTGCTGGTTCTTTAACCCATCACGGGGTACGTGACAGCATGATGACATCTCCACACTTTGCTCCTGTCCCCCAACTTCAAGCCCTCAGGATATATGCACAACTCCAATTCTGTGCTTCTCATCACCTCAGATATTAACACTGGCTGACCCTTCAGTTGCCTAGACCCTCAGCTCTGGAATTCTTTCTTTAAGCCTTTCCTCTCAAATCTCCAGTTTCTTGTCCAGGAGTGCCACGGTAACATAACAAATAGTGCAAGACTATTACAGCTTAGGGCATCCAAGTTTGGAGTTCAATTCCAGTGTCCTCTGTAAGAAAGTTTGTACATTCTTCCTGTGTACGCATCCGTTTCCTCTGGGTGCTCCAGTTTCCTCTCATGTCCTGGTGTACTAGTTAGTAGGTTAATATGTCATTGTAAATTGCCCTATGATTAATACTGGAGGTGCTGGGGGTGGGATGTGCAGGGGATCTTTTTACAGAAAGAAAGCCTGGGAGGTGCTGCTAGGGGAGGTGGAGATGCAGATGTGATATCTGTGTTCAGGAGATTTAGGCACATAAATATGCAGCAAATGAAGGCATATGGACACCCTGTAGTCAGAAGAGGTTAGTATAGTTAGTTAAGTTAGTTCGGTATAACATCATTGATTAGTTAGTTAGACATAACCGACCTGAGGGGCTTGGTCCTGTGCTGTGCTGCTCTGTATTCTATGTTTTGTTTTCTATTTCTCTGTTCTATATATACTCTGTTCTACAGGTATGTTCTATATACATATTCTGAACCATGTTCTATATTTTCCCTTCTCTCCCATAAAAATTAACTTCAAATTCAAAAGTAAATTTATTATCAAAGCATGTAGTATATGTCACCATATACTATCTTGAGATTCATTTTCTTGCAGGCATTTATGGGAAAATAAATAAATACAATAGAATTTATGAAAAACTATACATAATTTAAAAACTGGCAAACAACCACTGCGCAAAAGAAGGTATCCGCGCTGGATCAGAAGCCTGGTGATTGAAGGTTAATAATTGTTTCTGAACCTGGTTGCATGGAACCCAATGGTAGTGAGAAGAGTGGAGGAGGAGCTTGATGATGGATGATCTTTCCCAGTGATAGCCCTCTGTGTAGTTGTGCACAGTGGTGGGGAGGGCTTTACCTGTGTCGGACTGGGCTGTATCCACTACTTTTTGTAAGCTTTTCCATTCAAGGGTGTGATTCAACCAGTCAATATACTCCCCACTATATATCTACAGAAGTTTATCAAAATTATAGATAACATGTTCTAAGAAAGAAGAGGTGCTGCTATGCTTTATTTGTAATGGTACTTACGTACTGGACCCAGGACGGGTTCTCTGAAATGATAACTCTGAGAAATTTAAGGTTGATGACCCTCTCCACTTCTGATCCCCCAATGACGAGGACATCTGGTTTCCTCCTGAAGTCAACAATCACCTTCTTGGTTTTGCTGTCATTGAGTGAGAGGTTGTTGTTGTGGCATCACTCAGCCAGATTTTCAATCAATGTAGTCAATGAAGAACAACCTGATGTGTAAATCTTCACTGTCATTAGGAAGGAGGTACGGGAGCATAAGGACTAGGACAGCCAAACTGGGTAACAGCTTCTTCCCTCAGACTGTGAGACTAATGAATACCCTGCCATCCCCGAGGTCTCGTCACTAGGACAGCAAGCTGTTTAATGTACTGTTTACAGTCTGGAAGAAGGGACTCAGCCTGCAATGCCACCTGTCTGTTAATTTCCATAAGTGCTTTCTGACCTACTGAGTTCCTTCAGCATTTTGTGTGCGTTGCTCTGAATTCCCAGCATCTGCAGACGTGTATTTATCTACTGTCTTCTGTTTTTTTGTTTACCTGTGCTGCCCACCACATGCATTTTAATTATATTTTATTAACTTATTTGTGGCAATGTTTTGGTTTATGTGCTGTGTGTGATATGTGTATCGTGGGTGCACCGTGATCCTGAGGAACAGTGTTTCGTTTGGCTCTATACATGTACAGTCAGAGGATAATAAACTTGAATTTGAAGTTGAGCTTGAAAAGCACACATTAAATCCTTCCAGTACAAAGTGGAGGTTGTGCCAGATTTCTGAACAGCCCTTCATCCTGTTATCATCCGTTTATATTACGAGTAATGCATGCATTTGCAAACTGTGTGCAATCACCCCTCTCCTTCCCGCAGTAATTTATCATACGTCATGGTCTCTTTGAAGCAGTTTATTTTCATAGGCAGCGAGGATTCCATCGAGGATATGCAATTTTTGGAACATGTTCTACAGGAGCATAGACACCTCTGTCCAATATCTTGGCATTATTGACTCAGTATGTTACTGGGCACTATTCTCAAGTGGGACTCATTAGCGAAACCTTACATTTATTTACAAACACAATAGCTTTGTAGAACATTCACACTGTTGTACGTCAGTAGTACAATCACACTGTGGTATATTATCTTGTCACGTAAGGACAGTGCGCTCATAATTCTTTCCCTCCTCGTTTGCCATGCATTTCTTCAATGCAGGACCCGTATAAAAGATTGCTGGCTTCTGCTGCACATTATTACTGGGGGCCATTTCACAGTGAGTTTCAAAAGCTTGCCTTTATAAATTCATCATTCATCAATCAAGAGTTTTGTAGCCATACTATTTTTCATTAATGATATTTCAGATTCTGTAGCTTACATGCACATGTCCTGTTTGCTGACTTTGACCACCTTGTTCTTGAATTCCCCTTCCCGTGTCCGCCCTTGGACATCTCTTCCATCGGGATGAATATGTCTAGCTACTGTGTGGCTAAGCACAGCTCAAATGCTATCTGTAAATTCTCATACAACCAGGGTTGGCAGAATTTCAGATAGTGATGAGAGAGCATACCGGAGCGAGATATATCAGCTAGTGCAGTGGTGTCATAGCAGCAACCTTACACTCAATGTCAGTACAACCAAAGAACTGATGGTAGATTTCAGTAACAGTAAGATGAAGGAACACACACCAGTCTTCATAAAAGGATCAGAAGAGGAGAGAGTGAGTAATTTCAAGTTCCTAGGTGTCAATATCTCTGAGGATCTAACCTGGAGCCAAAGTTTCTACAGATGTACTGTGGAGAGCGTTCTATCTGGCTGCATCACTGTCTGGTATGGAGGTGGTGGGGCTACAGCACAGGATCAAAGTAAGCTGCAGGTCATTGTAAACTCAGCTCCATTACTGGCACGAGCCTCAATAGTATCCACGACATCTTCAAGGAGCAATGCCTCAAAATTGTGGCATCCAACATTAAGGACCCCCATCACCCAGGTCATGCCCTTTTCTCACTGTTACCATCAAGAAGGAGGTACAGAAGCCTGAAGGCACACACTCAACAATTCAGGAACAGATTTTTACCCCCTGCCATCCGATCTCTGAATGAACGTTGAACCCATGACCACAAACCACTTCTTCATTTCTATTTTTACACTACCTATTTAATTTAACCATTTAATATATCTGTATTGCTACAAGAATCACCAAATTTAATAATAACGTGATACACAGAGAATCTGTATTTACTGACAAGTACCTTTATTGTCTCAACGGAAGAACACATGAACTGACACAATCAATAGCTGTGCGCACACCTACTAAGTTTTCCTGACCTTCCATGAACAGTCAAAGAACAGAAGAGATACTACCAGTTAAAATGGAGTTTCTGCTGGTGGCCACGTGTTCCTTGAATCTCCACGTGTTTGTGGGGTACCTCACATTTGTGATAGCTGTTCTCATACAGAGTTACCGCTGCCAGCAGACTTCAAGCGTCCGCTTATGTATCCATTTCTTACCAATTCAAATATTGCTATCCAGTGTCATTGACTGTAGGTCATGTTCCTGACCTGTAAAATCGTTTACTGGCTCTACTCCAGGCCAGTATCCATTTATTGCCTTCTTCCCAGCAAGTGACAATCGGTAACTTATGACTCTCTGTTCTCAATCAGCTTGAATCACACAGACCAGACACAGACCAACATTCACAAATCGGTAATTTATTACTCTCTCTGCGTGTTATTTCTAACCAAAGAACACCTCCCAAATGACTTCTTATTTGGAAATGATCCCTAGTTTAGCAGGTTACCTGAGGCATCATTACGTCTTCTTTAAAACATTGATCAAGCCGAGCAACTAACACGTAAAATCGAGGGTGCAAAATGGTTCCACAAAATGGCAGCCTCCAACTCCAAGCACACGGCAGGAACAAAAACAATTGGTCCGTATAAAGCAACACTCACAACGCGCTGGAGGAACTCAGCAGGTCGGGCAGCATCCGTGGAAAAGATCGAGGTTTCGGGCCGGAACCATTCGTCAGGACTGGTCTGTGTGCTTACACTACCCTTGATTCATTCAAATTCACCAATTTGTAGAATGTAGTTCCTTCTGGCCAACACCTCCCTCCTCTTGATCCAAAGATATTTACCTTAGACCATTATCCTCCTCTCATTCAGTTGACTGCCCGTAGGACTGCCATGGAATGCTGGTAGGTGTGCAGCACGTACATTCTACTAGCATTTACTTACTAAATTCTCCCACTTTATACTGACAATCATCTCTGTTGTTTCATGAAAGCATTATCCTTTTTTGTTTCCATTATTTTAGCCTTCTACCTTGTCAGTTGATATACATTAACCATACAATTATCAGGGTACATAAGATTAGTCTTATAGGAACATGTGATACTATTCGCACACACAGATGTATTTGAACATTTGTTCCCCACTTCCAAAACCTATTCCAGAAGCTTGGGTCACTCATTCTTCCATTTGCTTTATCAGCATGTCTTAATAACTTTAGTGTGTTCAGTCCATTGATGGAATATCTACTTTGTCCCTCACAACCTGTGTCCAGTCTGCATTCAAATGAAAAATCGGTGGCAATTCAGTAACAAAATAATCCCACAAGTATCAATTCCTATCAGTTTGTTGGATTGAAAGTTTCTCCTTCATTATTGTGTCTCCAATACAGGTTGAGGCAAAATTCATCCTCAAATAGTCAGATCCAAAGTCACACTCCCATTTGCCACATTATGACTTTCCAAAGGGCGCTCTTTCTATCTCTTGGTTTAACGCATTGTTGCTGTTGCTATATGAAACGACCTGGGAAAGGTTTCACTGCTAATGTAATGGTTTGTCCGTAGCTGCAGTGCTTGGGTTATGACCGGAGATAATGGGGGCTTTGGAATGTGCGCTGGCCAATGAGGGGAGCTGTTTTCCTTTCTTGTGTGCCTGAGAGAAGGTCTTGCAGTCTTTTGTTCAGTGGAAGATGGAAAGACAAGATGTCAGAACAGGGAAGTTGTAGACTTCAGGATGGAGTGGACTTGGAGTGGGTTCGGGAGTCGACGACGCCCGGGAGAAATCGATGGAGAACAAACAGGCGGGAAAACAATGAGCTCCAGTGTTACACATTAGACTGTTTCATGAGAATGGGTTCTTGTTCTTTTTTTGTTTCTTTACTAACTTTATAGTCAAATTAAGAATTATAGAGCTCATCATTTAATTGTATATTGTGTACTGTTTGTTATTTTGTGGTACTGATTTGTAACAGGGGAACACATCACGCAGCATCCACACAAACAAGATTTCTCAAGTTTGGCCGGGCCGGAGGCTGTCACCCCCTAGATTAAGCTGCGAGCTGAACCTGAGGGTTACATATATGTAGCCTGGGGAAAAGTACACACTCAGGGCAACAAATACTTTTTCGGGTTTTAATTCCTTTATCTGTTTTAGATGTTTAAGTGCCAGAAGAGGGTTGCAAAACAGAATGAACAAATTTACAACCAGTTCTTGCTGTTACAATCTCAGTTTAACTTTCAATCCACACCCTTGGGTAAGGACAGAATTGCATATGCAGAATAAAAAATACCAAAACTGATACGGTACTAATACGGTAGTGGTAATCCTGAAGGAACACAGTACAAACATTAGAATCCCCTCAACCCTGCATCTTATACATAACAGCGAAAAATGTAAGCGAATACATCTCATCTAAGACGTACACACATGCTAAACTTCCAAACAGAGACTAAACATTCACGCTGTGCGGTTACGTGCACAATCAGTCCTGATACAATAAAGTTAGACGAAACGTACACTTTGGCACAACTTTTACAGGGTATTGCCTGGTGGTTAAATTACAGGAAGACTGACCTACTTGGATGGTGAGGAACTTTGTATAAGCCACGCTATCTACCGTCGATTCCTTCACTCGTGGAAACCTAAAGCATCCACATGTAAAACATGTCAAATTACCGATATTCTCGATCTGCCAACAAGCATAAACGAATTCACATGGATATTGTCAATTAATGCTCACCTTTCCTCACCGCGCCCAGTCTCTGGGAGGAACTCAATTCCAATGCCCCACCAGCGTCTTCAGCTGAAAACAAAATGGTCTCCCCACTATCCCACACGTGTGTAATGACATCACCGTCTCCCTTAAAGGCACATACAACTATTCTAGCATTACCCGGATGGATGTCTAAGTACACTTTTAACGATACTGAATAGGATCCAACGGTCACCTGGTTACATATATAATATGTCTGTCCCACCAAAGAATATTGTAAGAAGAACTCATTATTTACAGGCATAATAGACAATAAACAATTCTCACAAGTACTGAAACCACAATCCAGAAGTTTCTGTCTTGTCATCTTTTCTGGACAAGCCCTTTTATGACATCTTGATAAATCTACCTCTTTCCTGGTAGCTTTCATAACAATAGCATGTGTTAGTGGGCTACTTAAGGATATCCATGTATTCTCACAGTATTTACCAACATTGTGAACCTTTTTCAAATGGTAGGTGAATTATTTCCATGTCGGAGAATGTGGAATACCACACCAACATAAAACCTTCGTTCCCTATCATCACAAGTACCCAGTGCTCTTTTGGTTAGTGTAAGACTTTTAATATGACACAAAGGCACTTTTCCACAACCCCTTGTTTTAGTTGCTCGTCTGATACCCAATTTGGTACTTGATTATGCATCAAGTTGCAATAAATTTTTACCAAACATGGCAAGCAACCAACTAGTATATGTAGCACAAATCTCAGCATTATGCTTTTCCTCAGATATGAGGTCAATATGGTCATTTATCCAATTCATGGTATCTTGAAAGGCTTCAGAAATTTAACTGAATTCAGAGTTATGTGTGATGCACTTCAGCCGATTTAATTTGTCGGTATCTGATTCCAATAATTTTTCCCAGTTATATCCCACATTTACTGCTGAAAAGACTATATCTGGTTTCCCAACTCTGCTATATTTGAAGTATTGACCATTGTAAACCTTGATGCATGACTTACTTCCACTAATTCCAATTGTCCTCTCTTTTTCTATTTTTGACCAACTTAAATTCACTCCTGTTTTGCTGTCTCCCATGAAAATGGGTAATTAACTGTCTCATTGTTGATAAATGCCATTCAGGCACCATTATTTCAGTTAGATTAAAAATTACCTACACTTGCTGATATCCTGGTACCAAAGTGACAACTCCCCCTGTATCTTCATTGCAGAGATTAGTTAACCTTAACCAATAGATTAGGGTCTTGGCCTGAAATGTCAACTGTTTATTCCTCTCCATAGATACTGCCTGACTGGCTGAGTCCCTCCAGCATTTTGTGTGTGTTGCTCTGGTTTTCCAGCATGATAAGAATCTCTTGTGCCTCTATTGTAATTAAAGAGTTTTGTCTCAGGACTTGAGATAGATTTAGATTAGATTAGATTATGAGGACACTCAGTCCTCGTTTATTGTCATTTAGAAATGCATGCATTAAAAATGATACAACGCTCCTCCAGAATGATATCATAAGAAAACACAGGACAAACCAAGACTAAAACTGACAAAACCACATAATTATAACATAGTTACAATAGTGCAAAGCAATATCATAATTTGATAAAGAGCAGACCATGGGCATGGTTAAAAAAAAGTCTCAAAGTCCAGATAGGCTCATCATCTCACACAGGCGGCAGAAGGGAGAAACTCTCCCTGCCATGAACCTCCAAGCACTGCCAACTTGCCTATGCAGCACTGTTGGAAGTACCCGATCGCAGTGGACTCTGAGTCCGTCTGAAAACTTTGAGCCTCCGATCAGCCCCTCCGACACAGCCTCTCCGAGCACCATCCTCTGCCGAGCGCTTCGACCCTGCCCCAGCTGCCGAGCAACAAGCAAAGCCGAGGACTCAGGGCCTACCCTTCCGGAGATTCCGGACCACACAGTAGCAGCAGCAGCGAAGCAGACATTTCAGAAGTTTCACCAGAAGTTCCTCCGTGCTCTCACGTCCGTCTCCATCAAATCAGGATTGTGCACGGCACCCAACTTGACAAATAACAGACATCACCACTGGATGTGGCCGCTGCGAGCTGCGTCGTGCCGCCATCTTCTTTTCTCACAGATTTGTTGAACTATTTAAAACAGGTTAGATTTTGTTACAGGTTATTAATTATATGCCGGAGTTTACTTGTCATTAGACATAATAAGCAGTAATTGAAATCAAATCAACAATCTTTATATCTATGCTTTGGAAGCAGAGAAGATCAGTAACTCCTTTTGCTAATATTTTGCCATTACAAGAATTTGGGGCTTACATTTCCTTAAATTGGGCTTTCCTGGCTCTTGCATTTTATTTGTCCACCTGCACTGCACTTTCTCTGTAATCGTAACTCTATATTCTGATTTATTTTTCAATTTACTATCTTGATGTACTTGCGTATGGCATGATTGGCCTGGTTGGCATCTCGCAGGAGAAACTCTGTGTCAGATCAGATCAGATTCAGTTATTTATCACACTTTCAAACATACAGCAATTTGTGTAACAACCAACACAACGTAAGGATTAGCTGGGAACCAAGCATTCTGACACCAACATAGCGTACCCACAATGTTCAGCAGAATGACACAGAAGACAAGAAGCAACAAATTCAGTTCTGGTCTCTTCACTACAGGAATTATATGAATACTATAGAGTGAGTGCAGAGGAGATTTACAAGGATGTTGCCTGGATTGGAGAGTGTGCCTTATGAAAATCGGTTGAGTGAGCTTGGCCTTTTTTCCTTGGAGCGACGGATGATGAGAGGTGACCTGATAGAGGTGTATAAGATGATGAGAGGCATTGATCATGTGGATAGCCAGAGGCTTTTTCCCAGGGCTGAAGTGGCTAACACGAGGGGGCATAGTTTTAAGGTGCTTGAAAGTAGGTACAAGGGGGATATCAGGAGTACGTTTTTCACAAAGAGAGTGGTGGTGGGTGCTTGGAATGCACTGCCAGCGACGGTGGCAGAGGTAGATACAATAAGGTCTTTTAAGAGACTCTTAGATAGTTACATGGAGCTGAGAAAAATAGAGGGCTATGCAATTGGGAAATTCTAGGCAGATTCTAGAGTAGGTTACATGGTCGGCAGCATGTTGTGGGCCGAAGGGCCTGTAACGTGCTATAGATTTCGGGAAAAAACAGTAAAATGAGCCTCGTTCCTCTCTCCAACCCACTCACTCTCACTCAAACCCAGAGCAAGCCTTCTCCACTTTCCAACCTCTCACAGATTTACAGACAATGGGCAGACTCCCTGGTGGACTTGTAGTCTCAGGCCATTAGGCCTCAACTCCCAATTGATGTTTAGGCTTCAATTTTCTGAAGAACTTGCCAATGATGTTGAATGAAGACCCTGGATTTGGAGACTGGCTGTTCTACTTCCATTTTACAGATTTGGGAGCACTGAATTGTCAATTAATACTTTACAACAAGGCTCAGTTTGGTCTCTCAAGATAATATAAAATATCCTTGAGCACTATTCGCAAGAGCAGGTGAAACTGCAGGACCAAAGTGCTTCTCCTGCAAACAAAGCAAGTGAAAAGTGGGAAATCTTTCTCCTCGCAGAGCTGACCATGACAAATAGACATTAGGCGTAATAGGAATTGGATTTGGAATTGATTTATTATTGCTGCATGTGCTGAGGTTCAATGAAAAGCTTATCTTGCATACTGTTCATAAGAATCAAATTATTCCACAGTGCACTGAGGTAGAACACGGTAAAACAATAATGTGAGTTATTGTGAGATCAGGAGCTCATCTTTATTGTATAAGATGTCCATTCAAGCATTGAGGAATGTGGGATAGAAGCTGTCCTTGAACCTTCGAGTTTGTGTTCTTAAGCTTTTATATTTTCTGCCTGATGAGAAGAAAGAATGTCCAGGGTTGGGGAGGAGCCCTTGATTATTTTTGCTGTTTCCATGATGCAACAGGAAATGAAGGTGTAGTCAATGGCTGGAAGATTGTTTTGTGTTATGGTCTGGGCTGTGTTCCCAACTCTCTGAAATTCCTTGTGGTCTTGGGCAGAGCAGTTGCCATATCAAGCCACGATGCATAAAGATAGGACGCTTTCACAATAGTGCATCTATAAAAATTCGTAAGGTTTGGCGGGAGCATGTCAAATTCTTTTATCCTCCTGAGGAAGTAGAGATGTTGATGAGCTTTCTTAGCCTTGGCATTTACGTAGTTTGACCAGGACAGGTTATAGGTGATGTCCACTCCTCAGAACTTCTCTTCACCCCACCTTCTTATTCTCGCCCTTTCTGCCTTCCTTTGCATTTCTGATGAAGGTTTTTGACCTGAAACATCAACTGCTTTTTCATTACCGTGGATGCTGCCTGACCTGTTGAGTTGCTCCAGTATTTTGTGTTTGTTGCTCTGAATTTCTAGCAACTGCAGAATCCCTTGTGTTTATGATTTACTGCTCCATTGCAAAGTCTCTTCCAGATGTGCACTGTGGCAGACAGGAAAACTCTACTATGGGTAGCCAAAACTTCATCACTTCACCATCAAGGACGTATATACAGAAAAGTGTCAATAACATCATGAAGGGTCCCTTCCACCCTGCTCATGGACTGTTTGTCCCTCTCTCATCAGGGAGCAGGCTACTTAGCATCCATGCCAGGTCTGCCAGGCTCAAAAGCCAGTTATTTTCCCCAAGCAGTAAGGCTGATCAACAACTCCACCCATTAACTCCACCACTACTTTATTATTTTCCATCAGTCACCTTACGTACAGCCTTGTGTCACTTTATGGATACACAATCAATCCACGTACTGTAACTGTCCTCCATGCCCCCAACCATCATTACTTTATCATTTCTTGTCATCACCTTACATAGAGACAGTCCTCTTATGCCTAGCACCACTTTAGGTTATGAAGACACGTAGTCCTCTTTTATTGCCATTTAGTAATGCATGCATTAAGAAATGATACAATATGTCCTCCAGTGTGATATCACAAAACACAGGACAGGCCAAGACTGAAAAAACTGACAAAACCACATAATTATAACATATAGTTACAACAGTGCAACAATACCATAACTTGATGAAGAAGTCCATGAGCACAAAGTTCAAAGTCTCTCAAATGTCCCACATCTCACGCAGACGGGAGAAGGAAGAAAAACTCTCCCTGCCATGCCGACCACAATCCGACTCTGAGTCATCCGAAAACTTCGAGCTCTGATCAGCTCTCTGACACTGAGTACTGAGCGCCATCTCTGTCCGAACGATTCGACCTCCTTCTCGGTCGCCAAAAGCAGGCAAGGCCGGGGATTTTGAGGCCTACCCTCCGAAAGATTCCCCACCACGCAGTAACGACAGCAGCGAACGAGCATTTCAGAGTTTCTCCAGATGTTCCTCTGTGCTTTCACGTCCATTCTCCATCAAATCAGAATTGTCCACTGCCCCTATTTAACAGATACAACATCATTTTTCACCGGAGGGCTGCACACGCGCAGGTGCTTTATAAACCTACAGTCAGTGTATGCATACAATCTGTCTTACATATTTATATTTACTGTTTTTAAAATTATTATTCTGTTCTTTATCTTTTGTGTTATTTTTGTGCTGCACCTGATCCAGAGTAACAATTATTTCGTTCTCCTTTATACTTGCGTACAGGAAGTAACGTTAAACATTCTTGAATCTTGAAATAATCTGGAAGTTTTGAAGCAAAATAGAGAGCTGAAACTGCCTGAAGTCTGCTTCGAACTTGCATTAAGTTTTTCTGAAAGTGTGGTTCTTGTTCCTGAAACCACAAACAAAGTCATTACCAGTCATCTAATGGCTCATTTTCTGCCACTGAACATGACTTAACCTACTGTTCCACAGGGTGCCTTAACTTACCTCTGAGGTGGTTAAGGCAGGAAGGTGCAGAAAATCACTGCCAGTACACTTGGATGTAACTGTGAGTGATTATATGGCATTTAATGCTCAAATAAACTGAACAGCTGCTGGCATAACCATGCTGTCCAAGAACTATAAAATTAATTTCTCTTCTGCTTTGTTGCAGGAAATCTTTGTAATCCATGTAAATCACAAATGAAAGAGAAATAAATGCAACAAAAATGACCAGAATTATAACTGAAACTGGAATTGAAATTTCCATTTCATTTTATGGAATTTGCATAAACTTTGAGAGCTTTTCCTTAATTCCCAGCTTTTCCTGGGCCTCACAGTAGCAGAGCAGTTAGCATGGTGCTATTACAGCTCTGGGCATTGGAAGTTACACTTCAATTCTGACATCATTTGTATGGAGTCTGCATGTCCTTCCCCTGATTAGGCTAGGGTAAGATTGGGGGTTGTTGGGCGGAGCATCTCCAAGGGCCGGAAATCTTTATTCCATGCTGTAAATCTAAATAAATAAATAATCTTGAAGATATCCTCAATGGTGTGGAAAGTTGTGTCCATGGTTGAGCTGGCTGAGAACCCTTTGCAGTCTCTTTCGATCCTGTGCATTGGAGCTTTCACGCTGTGCATCTGTAGATGTTTGCTAGAGTCCCTGGTAATGTACGAAATCTCTTTGAACCCTGAATGAATTATAGCCACTGGCATGCTTTCATCGTGATTGCATTGATGTGGGAGGAGCTAATGTGGGTCAGAGAGAGACTAGGGCTACGTCCACACTACGCCGGATAATTTTGAAAACGAAGCTTTAGGTTAAGTAGAGAGCATTCTGTAAACGCACTGTTTATACATGCGCATTCACTCACACAAACATTGTCTTGTCATTCTGCTATTCTGCTGGCTCTGTGATGAGCGTATGGACTTCAATGTCTTCCCCAGTGTATTCTCACAATTTTCCCTCTGTATTGTTACATACATTCCAAGTGAGACACCAAAGCTTAGTTAAATTCCATTCTTAATTTTAAAGTGTGCGATTGTATTGAGTGTTCTGCTGTTTCACGTAGTCATTTCCCCACAGTCCCATGGCATCCGCTAGGTCTTAAACTGAGCTGATACACTTGAGTTGGCTTTATGGTGCCTTTCCCACAATATGTGGTGGAATGTTCCATTTCTTTATTAATGGAGATCTGTAAATAGAAACATAGAAACATAGAAAACCTACAGCACAATACAGGCCCTTTGGCCCACAAAGTTGTGCTGAACCTGTCCCTACCTTAGAAATTAATAGGCTTACCTATAGCCCTCTATTTTTCTAAGCTCCACGTACCTATCCAAAAGTCTCTTAAAAGACCCTATCATATCCGCCTCCACCACCATTGCCGGCAGCCCATTCCACGCACTCACCACTCTGAGTAAAACACTTACCCCTGATACCTCCTCTGTACCTACTCCCCAGCACCTTAAACCTGTGTCCTCTTGTGGCAATCATTTTAACTCTGCGAAAAAGCCTCTGACTATCCACACGATCAATGCCTCTCATCATCTTATACACCTCTATCAGGTCACCTCTCATCCTCCGTCGCTCCAAGGAGAAAAGGCCGAGTTCACTCAACCAATTCTCATAAGGCATGCTCCCCAATCCAGGAAACGTCCTTGTAAATCTCCTCTGCATCTTTTCTATGGTTTCCACATCCTTCCTGTAGTGAGACGACCAGAACTGAGCACAGTACTCCAAGTGGGGTCTGACCAGGGTCCTATATAGCTGCAACATTACTTCTCGGCTCCTAAATTCAATTCCACGATTGATGAAGGCCAATGTACCGTATGACTTCTTAACTACAGGGTCAACCTGCGCAGCAGATATGAGCGTCCTATGGACTCGGACCCCAAGATCCCTCTGATCCTTCACAGTGCCAAGAGTTTTACCATTAATGCTATATTCTGCCATCAATGTGTATAACATTGTTGGTATACTGTTTTAAGGTAGATACCTCTGTTTATTGTGTAATATGTTTGTAACTACATTGTGGGGTGCATCATATTCTAATTCATGTGCAGCCTTAAGTTAACTTTGCCTGTCATTAAAGAAGGTGTGTTCTAGTGTCAAAGAAAAAGGAACTCTTGACCCCCAGTAAGAGAGAGAGATCGGGGCTGCGGGGAGTTCACACTGGAGAAAAGTAAGTATGGAGCTATTGTATTTTCTTGTAGATAACATTTTGCAGATATTGGCATTTACCTTTTCACTATTTTCACCACTTTTCACTAAGATTGATTTTTGACGCACCTAATAAACACCTTTGCGCTCAAGTGCTAAGCGACTCTAGCCATTTAAAAAATTTTCTTTGGTCATAACCCACATTTCTAACACTATGTTACAGAGAAGTAAGTATGGCTAATGGAACAGATGGATTCAAAGTATATTCATCATCAAAGTATGTCTAAATTATACAACCTTGAGATTTGTCTGCTTACAGGCAGTCACAAAGCAAGAAGCCTGAAAGAACCTAATTAAAAAAGAAAGACTAACACACAAAGTGCAGAGAAAGAGAAAAAAACACAAATCATTCAAACACTAGAACCGAGCAACAACATTCTGAACCAAATTGCGTCAATAGACCCAAATCCCCCGAGATGGGACTGAGAATTAGAATTGACTCGACGGGCAGAATATTCTCGTCTATTTTGAGGAAGCATGGAAAATGTCCAAGGATTTCTTTTCTGATTGGGAATTTAGTAGTTACAGTTAACGACCGATCTCTGCTTAATGAATAGCTGAGAATTCAGAGAATTGTGCTCCTCTTCATTTGCATACAAAGCAACAAATTGCCCTTGTCAGTGCGTGTTCAATAAATTGTTCCAGAAACAAAGGCTTATCTCTAAAACTTCACTTAATGCCAATTAAACTGCAGGTGATTACAGCAATTTCATGATTTTACTCTGGGAAGCATTCCAAATTACGATTTTTGATATATAAATATTTAATTGGTTTATAGGTTGGGTGGGACTACAACCAGAGGTCATGGGTTAAGGGTGAAAGGTGAAATGTTTAAAGGGAACATGAGGGGAAACTTCTTTACTCTGAGGGTGGTGAGAGTGCAAGTGGTGGATGCGATTTCGATTTCAATGTTAAAGAGCAGTTTGGATAGGTACATGGATGGGAGGAGTGTGGAGAGCTATGGTCTCGGTGCAGGTCAATGGTTCACAAGGGCCACAAGGCCTGTTTCTGTGCTGCAGTTTGCTATAACTCTATTCAGAGATACAGCATGGTCACAGGCCCTTCTGGACCAATGGGCCCATGCTGCCCAATCACACCTATGTGACCAATTAACCTACTATGTCTTAAGGTCCTATGGTCTAAACATTTGACTTGACTGTTAACCCCCTTATTTTCTTAGCACAGATGCTGCCTGATCTATTGAGTATTTTCAGCATTCTGCCTTTACTTCGATACTTTGAAACATTTCTGTTACGGCAGATGGTTGGGATATTTCCAGGCCCTGTGATTTAGGTGAATAATAGTGCTTCATGGCCTCCAGAATCTTGTTAATGCTGGAATGAGATTCACACTGCTGTAGGAGTGATTTTTAGATGAAGCTTGGATTGCTCAGACCTACAGTCTCGTTACACCTAACTGCTTGTGGAATTCCATAACTCATATTTTCTCTTGAGAACGATTGTCCTTTAAAGTTCCATTTATTTAAACAACCATGTGCAAAGCCTGATGGCATCTCTTTCAACTTCTGATAGACTCCTGATACTATTGATTCATTGATTCTATGATTCTTCTCATTGATTCTATTGTATTTGGATGTGTCTACTGTGAAAGCCTGCAAGAAAATGAATGTCAGGGTAGTACTTGGTGATGCGTAAGTACTTTGATAATAAATTGACTTTGAACATTACTTAGTATTGTATCTTCTGTTCTAGTACCAGGGTAATTATGGATGACTATAAATGAAAATTACTGAAAATTTATGATGTGCTCTTTCTTGGTTTAACTCAGGGTGTTCACAAATAACAGGAGATGACACGTATTCAAGGGCATTGGAAAACACTTTATTAGAACTAGCACAAATGCAATGCAAAAGTAAAAACAAATCACTAAGGCAGTAAGTCATAACGGTACGGAATAATAAATAATACTTATCGTCCTCAAAATGAGCTGATCTCTGCAATGTTGGAGGGAACCGCGGGTCTGACAATCTCACACGCAACCTGTTTTCTCTCCCTCTCTCTGTCTAGGTCTAACTCTGACTTGATATACTCTGACTTGTCGTGCAGTTCCCTGTCTTAGCACGAGTCACCAGCTGTGATCTAGCCTAGGACAGAATTCTCTACCATTGCACAAAGAAGATGTTCTTTCATACCCTTCATGACCCTTTACACTGGAACTTTTCCATGCATTCGGTACCTGCCTCTGCATAATTACCTCACTTTCCTGTGATAAATTTTTTCTTTTCTCCATCTTCCACTGTTATGGCTCTAGACTTGGACTCCCTTAACTTTCTCTAAACATTGCTCTTGTACTTTCTCAAGACAATCCCACTCCAAGCAAACAACACTTTATCTTACAGACTTCCGTTTTATTTTAGCATATACCAAGGAGGAATCATATTTAAC
The DNA here is from genome assembly GCF_030028105.1 of Mobula birostris. Lineage (NCBI taxonomy): Eukaryota > Metazoa > Chordata > Chondrichthyes > Myliobatiformes > Myliobatidae > Mobula > Mobula birostris. The sequence continues at coordinate 138,637,072 of NC_092379.1, forward strand.
TCTTTCCCTCCAATGACATGTGTAGTACTTTCTTTTAGCATTCATTATTATCTTCAAAGCTCAATGCAAAACAGCGCAGCTACAAAACATGCCCAGTAGTTAATTTTATATCACATAAGATGGATATTCCTGTACAGACTTCATGATAAAGTGCTAAGTTAATATCCCATCAGGATCTTATCCTTCAAGCATCCACATACACTCTATAGTGTATGCTTACATATAACGACTGATAGGTCTGAAGCCAGGAGATAGAACAAAGCCAGAACATGAATTAAACCTTTATTCAGTAAAATCACAGAGCCAAACAAAAAGCTCAACTGTGTGTCCAGAGCACTGCCATTTAAACAATTACTGAAGAACTTTTGAGATTTTGTTAGGAACAATTACCATCAGTGAGAGTCAGCCCAGGATCAGAATCAGAATCAGAATCAGGTTTATTATCACCGGCATGTGTCGTGAAATTTAACTTAGCAGCAGCAGTTCAATGCAGCACATGATAATACAGAAATAAATAAGTAAACAAACAAACAAAAAGATCAATTGCAATAAGTATATTTATGTATACTGAATAGATTAAAATAGTGCAAAAAGAGAAATAATATATATTTTAAAAAGTGAGTTGTCTTCATGGATTCAATGTCCATTTTGGAATCATATGACAGGGTGGAAGGAGCTATTCCTGAATCGCTGAGTGTGTGCCTTCAGGCTTTTGTACCTCCTTCCTGATGGTAGCAGTGAGAAGAAGGCATGCCCTGCATAATGGGGCTACTTAATGGATGTCGCCTTTTGGAGGCACTGCTCCTTGAAGATGTCTTGGATACTGTGGAGCCTCGTGGTTGTCGGCTGACCAATACACGTTGGTTGTTTTGGCTCACTGTAGCATACTCCTTTCATTGAAAATATATAGTAACATCCCAACCAACCCAGAATTTAAAGTACACAAAAATGCTGGAGGAACTTAGCAAGTCAGACAAGTCAGACAGCATCTATGATCTAGAAGGTTGCATGTTACACGTTGAGAGTTTGTGAGGTTTTTAAAAAATGTTCTGCAAACTTTGCGCCAATGTTTCTCAACTGAATTAACTCCTAATACTTCTAGAACAGGCGTTTCCAACCTGTGGTCCACAGATCCCTTGGTTAATGGTAAGGCTTCATGGCATAATAAAGTTTGAGAACCCCTGATCTAGAAGATTAAGACCTGAGAGGAAACAGTTTCACACAGAGGGTGCTGAGAGAGTGGGGGTGGTGAGTATGAGGAGTGAACTGCCAAAGCAAGTGGCTGAAACAGGTACTAGGCTATCAATTAAGAAACAGATAGGTACCTGGAGAGAAGCTGCCGAGAGGGATGAGGGCTGAATGCAGGAAATTGGAACTGGCTGGGTGAACACAGTGGCTAACATGAACTGGCTGGGCTAAAGGGCCTGTATCCATACCGTACTCTTCAATGACTCTGTGACTTTAGTGCGCAATGCCTGGCAGTTACCATACAAGTTACCAACACGAGATTCTGCAGATGCAGGAAGTCTAGAGCAACATGCACAAAATACTGGAGGAACCCAGCAAGTCAAGCAGCATCTACAGTACTGTGCAAAAGTCTTAGGAATGTATATATAGCTAGGATGCCTAAAACCATTGCACATACTGTATTTCTCAATGTGGGAACAGAGAGAGAGAGAATTTGTAAATCTGGCAGGAGCAGAGGAATGGCAAGTGTGGAGCACCACGGGAAGGGTGTGAGACAGGTGACAGAAAAGGAGCGCCAGGGTGGGGTGGGGTGGGGGTGGGGGTGGACCCAGCCCTGAGACAACAGGCAAGGTCATTTGGTTTCAAACAATTGGTTTACTGATCATTACAGAATGTCTCTGGTGTTATAATTATACTATATGTTATAATTATGTGGTTTTTGTCAGTTTTTCAGTCTTGGTTTGTCATGTGTTTCTGTGATATCATTCTGGAAAAACATTGTATCATTTCTTAATGCATGCATCACTAAATGACAATAAAAGAGGACTGTGTGCCCTCATAATCTAATCTAAATCTAAATGAGATGCTGTCACTGCCTTCCATGTATCTAGGGAAATTTCTGTGCTCCGTACATAAGGGAACTGCCTTTCATTGTGCTTTGGGTTGATTGTAAAACAAGTGCAGGTCAACAGAAGAAGCATTCTAATGTGAGGATGACGAGGGAAGTCAAAACAGCACAAAAGAAAAGAGAGGACTTATAATATACAGAGGACTATAATATAGAGAGGACTATATAATATAATATAGGGTTGGGAAGCTTTTAAATTTCAACAGAAGGCAACTAAGAAAGAAATAAGAAGAGAGAAGATTAAATATGAATCCAAGCTAACCTATAATATCAAAGAGGATGCCAAAAGTTTTTTTTCCTGATATATCAAGAGTAAAGAGTAGCAAGAGTGGATATTAGACCGCTGGAAAATAACGATGGAGAGATAGTAATGGGATAAAAAAATGGCAGACAAACTTAAGAATTGTTTTGCATCAGTCTTCACTGTGGAAGACAGCAACTGTATGCCAGAAGTTTGAGAGCATCAGGGGACAGTGTAGTTGCTATTACTAAGGAGAAGATGCTTGGGGAGCTGAAAGGTCTGAAGGCAGATATGTCACCTGGACCAGATGGATTACACCCCAGGATTCTGAAAGATGTAGCAGAAGAGATTATGGAAGCAATAGTAATGATCTTTCAAGGATCTCTAGATTCTGGAATGGTTCCTGTGGACTTGAAAATTTGCAAATGTCACTCCACTCTTTAAGAAGTGAGGGAGGCAAAAGAAAGGAAAATTTAGGTCAGTTAGTCTGAATTCAATGGTTGAGAAGATGTTGGACCCTATTATTAAAGATGAGGTTTTAAGATACTTGAAGGCATGTGATACAATAGGCCAAAGTCAACATGGTTTCTAGAAGGGGATACCTTGCTGACAAATCTGTTGTTATTCTTTGTGGAAATAACAGGAGAGTCTGTGAATGTTGTTTACTTGGGTTTTCAGAAGGTCTTTGACAAGGTGTCACACATGAGGCTGTTTAACTAGATCAGAGCCCATGGTATTATGGGAAAGATATTAGCATGGATAGGGCATTGGCTGATTGGCAGGAGGCAAAGAGTGGGAATAAAGGTGGCCTTTTCTGGCTGGCTGATGGTGACTGGTGATGCTCCACAGGGGTTTGAGTTGGGACCTCTTCTTTTCAAGCTATTTGTCAATGGTTTGGATGATGGGATTGATGGCTTTTTGACCAAATTTATGTATGATACGATGATAGGTGGAGGGACAAGTTGTGTTGAGGAAGCAGGTAGTCTGCAGAGGGATTTAGACATACGGTGTTGGGAAGTGTATGGTTCGTATACTTTGGTAGAAAGAAAAAGTGCATAAAATATTTTCTAAAAGGGGAAAAAATTCAGAAATCAAAGGTGAAAAGGAACTTAGGAGTTCTTGTGCAGAATTCCGTAATGGTTAACATACAAATTGAGTGAGTGGTAAGGAAGGCAAATGTGATGTGAGCATTTATTTCGAGAGAACTAGAATGTAAAAGCATGGAAGTAATGTTGAGACTTTATAAGGCACTGGTGAGGCCTCACTTGGAGTATTACGGGTATTTTTGAGCCCCTTATCTAAGAAACGGTGTGCTGGCATTGGAGAGCGTCCAGAGGAAGGGCATAAGAATGCTTCCAGGAATGAAATGGTTAATGGATGAGGGGCATTTGATGGCTCAATGCAGTTTTGAAGATCGAGGTGGGCATCTCATTGAAATCTATGGAATATTAGAAGGACCGAGGAGCGTGGATGCAGCGAGGACGTTTGCTATTGCAGGGAAGTCCAGCATTGGAGGGCACAGCCTCAGAATACAAGGATATCCATTTAGAATAGAGAAGAAATTTCTTTTGCCAGAGGGTGGTGAATCTGTGGAATTCATTGCCATGGATGACTGTGGAGGACAAGTCATTGGGTGTATTTAAAGCGGTGGTTGATTAGTAAGGGCGTCAAAGGTTATGGGGAAAAGGCAGGAGAATGGAGTTGAGTGGGATAATAAATCAGCCGTGGTGGAATGTCGGACAGACCCAAGGGGCCAAATGCCCATTGTGCCCATTTTGCTCCTGTGTCTAATTGTCTTATGGTCATGACACAGCTGATCGATTGCATGTGACGGGTTGAAACACAGCCAGGTATAGTGGCTCCAATGCACAGGTCATAACTGGATGCAAAGGGTTGTAGCTCCATTACTCAGCAGGAGGGGAGAGAGCATGCACAGCCCTCCGGTGAAAAATGATATCATACCCATTAAATAGGGGCCGTGGACAATTCTGATTTGATGGAGACGGACGTGAAAGCACAGAGGAACATCTGGAGAAATTTCTGAAACGCTTGTTCGCTGCTGTCGTTACTGCGTGGTCGGGAATCTTCCGGAGGGAAGGCCTCAAAATCCCGGTTTTGCCTGCTGTTGGCAACCGAGATTGAGGTCGAATCATTTGGACAGAGATGGCGCTCAGTACTCGGTATCGGAGAGCTGATTTGGAGGCTCGAAGTTTTCGGATGACTCAGAGACGGATTTTGGTTGGGCATGGCAGGGAGAGTTTTTCTTCCTTCTCCCGTCTGCATGAGATGTGGGACATTTGAGAGATTTTGAACTTTTTACTGTACTCATGGACTTCTTCATCAAGTTATGGTATTGTTGCACTGTTGTAACTATATGTTATAATTATGTGGTTTTGTCAGTTTTTTCAGTCTTGGTCTGTCCTGTGTTTTGTGATATCACACCGGAGGAAATATTGTATTATTTCTTAATGCATGCATTACTAAATGACAAGAAAAAGGACAGCATGTCTTCATAATCTAAACTAAACTAAACCCTTCTCATTATCAAGGGCAGCTTCAAAACACAGAGCCTCAAGAAGGTAACATTCTTCACTAAATATCGTCACCATCCAGGACATGCCCTCTTCTCACTATTGCAACCAGAGAGGCGGCACAGGAGCTTGAAGATGCCCATTCAATGTTTTAGAAATAACTCTTCCTTTCTGCAATCAGGTGCCTGAATGGTCCATGAAGGCGTCAGGCCCTGATGATGTACCTGGTAGGGCACTGAAAAATTGTACCAGCCAACTAGCGGAAGAGTTGAAGGACATCTTCAATCTCTCACTGCTGCATTCAGAAGTTTACACCTGCAATCATCTCAGTGCCCAACTGCCTCAACAACTATTGCCCACTTGCACTCACATCTACTGTGATGAGGTGCTTTGAGAGGTTGGTCATTACCAGGATCTACACCTGCCTAAGCAAGGACATGCATTCACTGCAATTTTCCTATCACTACAATAGGGCTACAACAGATCAGCTCTCACTGGTTCTCCATTCCGCCTTGGATCACCTGGACAACAGTAATCCCTACATCAGGCTGCTATTTATTGATTATATCTCAGTGTTAAACACAATCATCTCCTCAGGACTAATCAACAAGGTCCAACACCTGGGCCGCTGTATCTCCCTCTGCAACTGGATCCTAGACTTCTTCATTGGGAGTCCACAGTCAGTGCAGTCTCCTCCTCGCTGACAATCAACAATGGTGATCTTCAAGGATGCATGTTTCGCCAGTGCTCTAGCCACCCCATGACTGTGTGGCTCAAACACCATCTATAAATTTGCCAGTGCTATAGCTATTGTTGGCTAAATTTCAGTGGTGATGAGGAAATATACAGGATTGTGATAGATCAGCTGGTTGAGTGATGAAACAACAACAACCTTGCAAAATGTCAATAAGACCAGGGAATTAATTGTGGACTTCAGAATGGGTAAGATGAGGGAACACACTCCAGTCCTCATCGAGGGATCAGCCATGGAAGGATGAGGAGCTTCAAGTTCCTGGGTGCCAATATCTCAGAACTATCCTGGCCTAACATATCAATGCTATTAGAAAGAAGGCACAATTGTGGCTATATTTCATTAGGAGTTTGAGGAGACGTGGTATGTCACCAAAGACTCTCACAGATTTCTATAGATGTACCATGGAAAGCATTCTAATTGGTTGCACCACCATCTGTTATGGAGGGGCCACTGCACAGGATCAGAAAAAGCTGCAGAAAGTTGTAAACTCAGCAAGCTCCATCATCGACACTAGCCTCCCTAGCGTCCAGGATACCTTCAAAAGGCAACGCCTCAGAAAGGTGGCATCCATCTTTAAAGGTCCCCCATCACCTAGGACATGCCCTCTTCTCATTGCTACCATCAAGGAGCCTGAAGACACACACTCAACATTTTAAGAACAGCTTCTTCTCCTCCGGAATCAGATTTCTGAATGGACAATGAACTCGGGTACTCTAATTCACTTTCCTTTCCTTTTCTTTCATTGCTCTCTTTTTACATACTTATCTGTATATATTTCTTATTTTAATTTATAGTTTTTATTATGTATTGCAATGTACTGCTAGCACAAAACACCATATTTTAAATCTGATTTTGATTCTGATCTCCAAGAGCATGACTTAATTTCCTGTTTTTCTGTACTTTTATTTTTGTAATTTATAATAATTTTACATCTTTGGACTCTACTGCTGCCGCAAAACACGCATTTTACATCGCTTAAGTCAGTGAAAATAATTCCAGTTCTGATTCTGAAGTGCTCCATCTGGAACACATGCTCCACATAAATCTCCTCCAACTCTCTTCACCAGCACATGCTCCTATCCATATGTTTGTCCCCTTTCCAGTTAAGGCATTTCAGATCCTTGCCTCAGTCACTCCTCATCATTGTGAGTCATTGTAGCTTCCATGTTACTCTTGTCTCTGTTCGAAGAGAATTTTTGCTGAATTCCATGTTGGGGTTATAAATGGCAATATTAATTGTTCAGGAATGGTTGAATGACTTTTAAAATGTAATCTGTGATGTGGGCACTACCTATTAATCCCACCCCCCATTGTATGGAGCAACAAGATGAAGGTGTAAGTGTAGGGTGGCACGGTAGTGCAGTGGTTAGCACAACGCTTTGTGGTACCAGTGACCCAGGTTCGATTCTCACTGCTGCCTGTATGGGGACTACATTCTCTTGCATGACCATGTGGGTTTTCCTGCAGCTGCTCCTGTTCCCTCCCACAGTCCAAAGGTATACTGATTGGCTAGGCTAATTGGTCACTGTAGATTGTCTTGTGATTAGGTCAGGGTTAAATCAGGGGTTGCTGGGCAGTGCGGCTCGAAGTGCTGGAAGAGCCTATTCCGTGTGATATCTCAATAAGTAAATAAATCCGGTGACTATGAGCTGAAGGTGAAAGTAAAGGAACTTAGCCTTTCTTGTCAGTGATTGAGAAGCAACCAAAAGTGATGGATACAGGCCAATCCATCACAGGAAGGGCTCTCCCCACTGTTGATGACATCCACAAACAGTGCTGCCGGGAGAAAACACCATCCATCATCCAGAATGCAAATAGTTGAACAGCATCTGTCGAGGGAGAAAACAGTCCATGTTTTAGGTCAGGAATCTTGCCTCAGAAGTAGGAGAGAGAGCAGCTTCCTTCAGCAAGGTACAATGCGCTGTTTAGACAATTTAAGTGCTGGCTCGCTCTCCACGATCTTCCTTTCTTCTCTAGGGTGCTGGAGGCTTTTGCTGTTCTGTCATTGGGTTAATTTAAATGCTGGGCCAGATAGACTGAAAAGACAGGGTGATGGTTGAGACGAGAGTTGATTTTGTTCATTCTCCACGATGGTGAGGCTGTGGAGACTGCCCCGGCTGCTGTGCTCTGTGCCCGGTAATACGATAAACAGAGGCTTTGGGGCTACTCTGAGCTTCTCCAGGGTTTGGATCTGAGGTCTCAACTTTGGTCCAGAATGCTGTTGTTCACTTCAGTTATTTGCATGACTTGCATTTTTTTTCTTCCACATCTAGTTTTGGTCTTTTATATTTATTTTTTATTCTTTTTTTAAAAATTGGGTTCTTTCAGGTTTCTTACTTTGTAGCTACCTGTGAACAAACAAATCTCAAGGGTGTATAATTTATACATTATTTGATAATAAATGCACTTGAATCTTGAATCTGTGCTTCCCTCTTCCATTCCCAGTATCCCTCTAATCCAACCTATCTGTCTGTGGGCTCCTCCACTGATAAAGTGAAGCTCAATGCAAATTGGAGGAACAATATCTTACCTTCCACCTGGGGAGCTTTGTAAACTTTTGGAATGAATATTGCAATTTCTAACTTCAGATAGACTGCTCTCTCCTTGTCCCCCTTCACATTATGCCTGCTTCCAGAAAGTGTATGAATGTGGAAGACACTAGCAGTGTGCCAGATGTTGAAAGGTGTGAGGGAAGAGAAGCAAGTACAGTTACTGTTACAAGGGAGAAGAAGCTCAAAAAGCTGAAAGACCTAAGGGTACACAAGTCACCCGGACCAGATGAACTACACCCCAGGGTTCTGAAAGAGGTAGTGGTAGAGATTGTGGTGGCATTAGTAATGACCTTTCAAAATCATTGGACCCTGGCATGGTGTCAGAGGACTTGAATATTGCAAATGTCACTCCACTCGTTAAGAAAGGAGGAAGGCAGCAGGAAGGAAATTATAGACTATTTAGACTGACCTCAGTGGTTGGGAAGATGTTGGAATCAATTGTTAAGGATAAGGTTACTTGGTAACACAGGACAGGTTAGGGCAAAGTCAGCATAGTTTTTTTTTAAGGGAAAATCTTGCCTAATGAACCAGTTGGAATTCTTTGAGGATATTATAAGTAGGACAGATAAAGGAGATGTAGTAGATGTTGCATATTTGGACTTTCAGAAGGCCTTTGACAAGATGTGACACATGTGGCTGTTTACCAAGTTAAGAGCCCATAGTGTTACAGGAAAGTTACTGGCATGGTTAGAATATTGTCTGCTTGGTAGAAAGCAGTAAGTGGGAACAAATAGATCCTTTTCTGGTTGGCTGCCAGTGACTAGTGGTGTTCTGCAGGGGTTGGTGTTTGGACAGCTTCTTTTTATCCTGTATATCAATGAGTTAGATGACGGAATAGATGGCTTTGTTACCAAGTTTGCAAATGATATGAAGATTGTTGGAGGGGCAGATGCTGTTGAGGAAACAGGTAGGATGCAGAACGACTTAGACAGATTAGGAGAATCGGCAAGGAAGTGGCAAATGAAATACAAGGTTGAAAAATGCATGGTCATGCACTTTGGTAGTAGAAATAAATGTCGGCCTATTTTCTAAATGGGGAGAAAATCCAAAAATCTGAGATGCAAAGGGACTTTAGAGTCCTTGTGCAGAACACCCTGAAGGTTAACTTGCAGGTAGAGTGGGTAATGAGGAAGGCAAATGCAATATTAGCATTCATTTTAATATATCTAGAACATAAAAGCAGGGATGTGATGCTGAGGCTTTATAAGGCCCTGGTGAGGCCTCATCTTGAGTATTGTGAACAATTTTGGGCTCCTCATCTATGAAAATATGTGCTGGCATTGGAGAGGGTTCAGAGGAGGTTCACAAGGTTGATTCCAGGAATGGAAGGGTTATCATATGAGGAACATTTAATGGCTCTGGGTCTGTACTCACTGGAATTTGGAAGGATGGGGGGATCTCATTGAAACTTTCTGAATGTTGAAAGGACTAGACAGTGTAGATGTGGAAAGAGTGTTTCCCATGGTAGAAGAATCTAGAACAAGAGGGCACAGCTTCAGGATAGAGGGGTATCCACTTAAAACAGAGATGTGGAGAAATTTCTTTTGCCAAAGGGTGGTGAATTTGTGGAATTTATTACCACAGGCAGCTGTGGAGGCCAGGTTGTTGGGGGTATTTAAGGCAGAGCTTGGTAGGTTCTTGATAGGACTCGACATCAAAGGTCACGGGTAGAAAGCCGGGGAGTGGGGATGAGGAAGGAAAAAAGGATCAGCCATGCTTGAATGGCAGAGTTGACTCAATGGGCCAAATGGTCTAATTCTGCTCCTACATCTTATGGTCTTATGTTTTGTGGACGTACCGTGGTGTGGAGGAACGTGGCTTCATTTGGTTGTATATATGTTTAGTCAGATGGCAATAAACTTGAATTTGAACTTGAAGGTGTCCTGTTAACAGTTAACACTCATACTCTTCATCACCCGAACTGTTGTAAATGGTTTCTATACAGTCATGGAATTATTGAACAAAGCAGCACAACTCCTTAGCCCAACCAGCTCACACTGACAACCATGCCTACCCACCTAGACCCAATCTCCTGTGTTTGGTGCATGTCCCTCTAAGCCCAGCCCCTCCATCTACCTACCCTGCTGAGACCTCCGTTGGGCAAGGTCGACCATGGATGCTGTGTCCCAGCTGCCTAGATATGCAAGCCAGAGCTGTTCAATATGGAGAGCAAGCTGTTGCCCATGTAGAAGGCTCCCCTCTCCTCAGAACTTATGAACCCAAAGAGACGGCAGAGGCCGATAATAATTGGCACCAGCTGCACTGCAGGAGTTGCCATCCAATGCAGAGCTCAACGTAGGACATCCCTAGGGGCTCCAGCTCTGGATTTTTCCTCAGGGTTTACTCCCGAAGCCTTCCCCATGACTGGCTATAGCTGCAAGGCAGCGGAGGTTTGAGGTCAGAATTTTCCTTCTCCTAGATGAGCTGCCAGCCACAGCCAATGAGCCCATCTGCCCGAAATGTACCTATGTAAGTTCTTCTTAAACGATACTACAATAGCTGCCTCACCACATCCTCTGGCAGCTTGTTCCATAAACTTAACACGACCTCAGCATTTACTTTTTTTACACTAGTTAGTTAATTTAATTTTTTATATATATTTTTTAAATGCAATTTATAGTTTTATTATTATGTATTGCAATGTTCTGCTGATTCTTTTTCTGACTGTGAAACATTTTCCCTTTCATTCCAAGTCTAAGCCCTCCAGTTTTGGACTCCCCTGTCCTGGAGAAAAGACGGCTACCATCCACCTTATCTTTGCCTCATAAATTTCAAAGTTCAAAGTTAATTTGTTTAAAGTATGTATACTTGCCATATATTTCTCTGAGATTCATTTTCTTGCAGGTATTCACAGTAAGAAATACAATGGAAGTTCTGAAAAACTACACATAAAGACTGACATACAGCCAATGTGCAAAAGAAGACAAATTGTGAAATTACCAAAAAAATAAACAGATAGATTATCAAATAAATAAACAAATGGGCAAACAAACAAATAAATCATTAAATAATACTGAGAACATGAGTTGTAGAGTCCTTTAAAGTGAGTTGGGGCTCATTAAATCAGTTCAGTGTTGAGGTGAATTATCCACACTGGTTCAGGAGCCTGATTATTGAAGGGTAATAACTGTTGAACCTGGTCATGAGCGAAATGTAAACACTTCTATAAGATTGCTCCCCATTACCCTACTTTTAAAAATATTTTGTCCTTTCTTTTACACCTTCCTCTTTCCAGCTGTGCTTCGAAAACTGTAACTCCTCTACACATCCCACATTTCTGAGGCAGTCACTGACACAAAATATTGACTGCTCACTCTTTTCACAGATGCTGCTTGACTGGCTGAGTTTGTCCAGCATTTGTGGTATTCATTAGAATACTTACTCAGCAGAGAATCCAATGTTTAATGGTCTTGCTTCCATCAATAAGACAGACTGAATTATTCATAAGGAAAAATGTGATTTATGATCAGGCACAGAAATTGCAATGAAAATGATTAGCTGGTCAAAAGCTTCACTTGCACTGACTCTGTGCCTTCAGCTGAAATGGTTATATTTATCAACCCTTCAGTATGGAGTTTCCTAAATAACTAGTGACACAGGAGATTCTGAAGATGCTGGGAATCCGGCAAATGCACACTTAAAATGCTGGAGGGACCTAGCAGGCCAGGTGCATTTATGGAGAGAAATGAATAGTTGCTATTTCAGGCGGAGACCCTTCATCAGCACTGCTGAGTTCCCCTGGCATATGTGTGTGTGTGTGTGTGTGTGTGTGTGTGTGTGTGTGTGTGTGTGTGTGTGTGTGTGTGTGTGTGTGTGTGTATATGTGTGTGTGTGTGTGTGTGTGTGTGTGTGTGTGTGTGGTGTTTTCCCAGAAAATCTGCTGCTTTAAGACCCTCAATTGTGGTCATGACCTTCACTGGTCACCTAGTTCAAGAATAGTGCAGGGAGCAGCACTGGCCACCTTGAGTCAGTGGACTGAACAATAGTCGGGGATTCATCTTTGAATCTGAGTGAATATGCCACAGTTGTCTCTGACTTCATCAAGTGTGTGTGTGTGCCTTCGAAAACATACCAGGCATACCCAAGCCAAAAGACACAGATAAACCAGGAGACTCATAGTCTGCTGAGGGTTAGATCTGTGGCATACAAGACCAGTGATCTAGAACCATACAAGAAGCCCAGATACGACTACAGAATGCTATTTTAAGGGAGAAAAGAATGATTCTGATTGAGGTAAGAAATGGAATTGGATGCATGCCAGCTCTGTCAAGGCTTTCAGACCATGGCTTCAAATAAAATGAAATCCATTATCATGAATGGCTGTGATGCTTCACCCCCTAGTTGAGCTCAATGCCTTTTATACACACTTCGAACTGGAGAATAAAACTACTCCTATGTGAATCCCTGCAGCATCTGGTGAACCTGTGATCTGTGTCCCAGAGGGCAACGTCAGAACATTTTTCAAGAGGATGAAGACTCACAAGGTGTCAGGCCCTGACAGTGTACCCTGTAAGGCTCAAAAAACCTGTGCCAACCAACTGTGGGAGTGCTCAAGGACACCTTCAGTATCTCGCTGCGGCATTTGGAGGTTCCCACCTGCTTCAGAAGGGTGACAATCATACCAGTGACCAAGAAGAGCAGAATGGTTAATATCAACCAGTCTAAGCAAGGACCTGGACCCGCTGCTATTTGCTTTTTGCCACAATAGGTCTACAGCAGATGCAATCAGCCTTCGATCACCTGGACAATATAATACTTAAGTCAGACCGCTGTTTATGGACTACAGCTCAGCAGTGAACACAATCATACCCTCTATTCCAATCAACAAGCTCCAAAACTGGAGCTTCTGTAGCTCCTTCTGCAATTCGAACCTTGATTTCCTCTTCGCGAGACCACAGTCTGTGCAGATCAGAAATCATGCTTCCACCTTGCTGACAATCAACACTGGTGCACCTCAAGTATATATGCTTATCCCGCTGCTCTACTCTCTCTACTCCCACAGCACAGCTGCTCAATAGATTCAATAGGTACATGTAATGTCAGAGAAATGCGCACAATATACATCCTGAAATTCTTTTTCTTCACAATCATTGCAGAGGAGTGCCCCAAAGAATGAATGACAGTTAAAACGTTATAACCCCAACATCCCCCAGCTCCCTCCTCCCACACACAAGTAGCAACAAGGCAGTGAGCCCCCCCACCCCCACCAGCAAGAAAGCATCAGCACCCTTCACCAAGCACTCAAATGTGCAGCAAAGCATTAATAATGACACAGACTTGCAGTACAACAAAAACTACTCGTTCACCCGGTAATTTGACATACCACAGACTCTCCCTCTCCCTAATAACGGAAAAAGAGGTGGCCACATTTCACAGTGAGATATCAACAAAATAGAGAGAGTACAGAGAAGATTTACTAGAATGTTACCTGGGTTTCATCACCTAAGTTACAGAGAAAGGTTGAACAAGTTGGGTCTTTATTCTTTGGAAAATAGGTTGAGGGGGGACTTGATAGAGGTATTTGAAATTGTGAGGGGGGTGGATAGAGTTGATGTGGATAGGCTTTTTCCATTCAGAGTGGGGGAGATTCAAACAAGAGGACATGACTTGAGAGTTAAAGGACAAAAGTTTAGGGGTAACACGAGAGGGAATTTCTTTACTCAGAGAGTGGTAGCTGTGTGGAACGAGCTTCCAGCAGAAGTGGTTGAGGCAGGTTCGATATTGTTGTTTAAAGTTAAATTGGACAACTATACGGACAGGAAAGGAATGGAGGATTATGGGGTGAGTGCAGGTCGGTGGGACTAGGTGAGAGTAAGAGTTCAGCTCGGACTAGAAGTGTCGAGATGGCCTGTTTCTGTGCTGTAATTGTTATATGGTTAATGAATCAGAGCATCTTCTTCCCCTCCACCATCAGATCTATGAACCGAAAAACATTAGCTCGTAAGTAATTTTCTTCTGCATTATTTATTTTGCTCCAGATTCCAACAGCTGCAATATGTTGTTCTTCCAAAGTTCTTTGTCTGCTGTGCAGTGGTCTGTGCCCTGCTGTCTCTATATGTTTCTGAGGTATGGACTATCTCAAAGTTCAAAATAAAAACTAAATTTACTATCAAAGTACATATATTTCACCATATACAACCCTACGATTCACTTTCTTGAGGGCATACTCAATAAATCCAAGAAATATAATAGACTCAATGAAAGACCATACCCAACAGGCAGATAATTAGTGTGAAAATAGTAATAATCTGTGCAGATACAAAAAATGAAAAAGAGAAATAATAATAAATAAATAAGCAATAAGATTTGAGAACATGAGATAAAGAGTCCTTGAAAGTGGGTCCATAGGCCATGGGAACTGTTCAGTGATGGGACGAGTGAAGTTGAATGAAGTTATCTCGCTGGTGAAGAGTCTGATAGTTGAGGGGTAACGACTGTTCCTGAACCTGGTGATGTAGGGCATGAGGCTCCTGTGCCTAAAGAAGGCACTGGAAAAAAATATTAGCACTGGTGTCTCCATAATGTCACTGTGAGGACAAGTAGTTCAATCGTCATAGGAGCAAACATCCCCAGTACTGAGGTTTACATTACACTCTGTTGGATAACTTGGGCAGGTCTTGAAGTTCCTGAAATCCACAATCATCTCTTTAGTCTTGTTCACATTGAGACTCAAGTTATTGTGTTTGCAGCACTTTTCAAGCAACATACAGTAACACACAATAACATCAAGTAACACACAGACCCCAATGTAGAAGTGTACCAATTCAAAAACTACTCACGTTCATCAGGTACATCCTGCCCCACCTCAGAAGAATCCATGGTTCCCACGTTGGCCTCAGTCACCACAGAACCCACAGAAATGAAGTGGATGTAAGTCATCCTAGACCGGAAGGAACTTAGTAAGAAAAATAAACATAGATTTCTAAAGTTCAAACTAAGGACAAGTGCAGGCAATTTTCAGATAAATGGGGGTGAAGAAAAAGCTGGTTTCTAGAAAAAACACTAACCTGTCTCAATTGTCTGTAATGCTATTCACAGCAGAGCTGCAAGGCGTTGCAGGAAGGAAAGGAAAAGGCATTCAATAAGAATTGCTCTAATAATGTGAAATTATCCCCTTGTATCCAGCAATGAGACAATTGTGCTCTGCAAACTGTTTTCCTTCCAGCTGGGACAACTCCAGGAAGGCGTATCGTGTGCAGACATGTTTTTGAAAGCCATGATGCTGCTCCACTGTTTGGATATTCCACTCTATGCTTTGCAAAGCTTGTACGTGTTTTTTGACAACTGTTGATGCCATTGTTATCAGTAGTGCAATCACCAGTCAAGTATGATGCTCTCCTAAGGAGTTATTCCCTTACCTTTGTGTAATGTGGAGAGGCTGATGCATAGGCAGCCACCATTCCTGTCCTCCACAGATCAGGGTCAGTCTCCAGTGCCATGGAGTGCACGATGATGAACGATTCTTCACTGCTACAGCCTTCCTCTGCCCTCACTGCCACTGTAATGTGTCATCATCTTCTGTCAGCTCCACCATTGTATAGTTCTACTTCTAGAACCTCCCCGTTGACATTACCGCGAAGATGACCCTACCAGGAGCTGAACTCCAGACACCATCACGCTCAGGGTCTCAGGAAGACACAAGCTTCTCCACCAGCACAAGCTGATGATCTTCGGAGAGGCATTGCCATTACTCTTCATTGTTATTACCCAGCTCCCTTATTATCCAAAGAGTATTGGCTTCCTTTATCTTCCGAAAACAGCTCTGTCAACTTTGCAAGAAAGAAAGAAATTTACTCCATCATCTGGACTCACTTTTCTAAAACTTTAGTTCTGAATACTATTTGCTTACTTACATTGTTCGTACAATTTGTTTTTTTTTTCTCTGCACATTGGGTGTTTGATGGTCTATTTTTGTTGTTGTTTTTTTGTTTCGTAGCTACCTGTAAGGAGATAAATCTCAAGGCTGTATAATGTGTACATATTTTGATAATCAATGCACTAACTTTGGACTTTGAATAATAAAAAACACAATAAATATAAATACCTTAGATAGCTTATATACATAGATTGACTGTGTATTTGTGAAGTGATGTTAGACACAGGAGTGCCTGGACACAAAGTGACCCTGGCAGGAAATGATAAAATAATGGTGATTGGGGATGTGATTGGGGATGGGGTAGCGGGTGAGGATCTTAATCAGCATTACTGCTTGGGGAAAGTAACTGTTTTGGAGTGTGGTGGTCTTGGTGTAGACGCTATGTAGTCTCCTCCCTGATGAGAGTGGGACAGACGGTTCATGAGCAGGGTGGGTGGGATCCTTCATGATGTTACTGGTCCTTTTCCAGTACCTTTCCAAATATATACATTTGATGGTGGGTAGGTTGGTGCCAGAGATATATTGTGCAGTTTTGACTATCCGTTGTAGATCCTCCCTGTCCACCACAGTACAATTTCCATACCAAGCAGAAACGCAACTTGTTAGGAAGCTCTCTACTGCACATCTGTAGAATAACATAAGCATAGATGTGCAGAGTCCAGCTCTTTTCAGCCTCTTTTTCCTGACTGTGTATAATGTGTTCTGGTAGCATGAGAGATTGCGCAAGATGTCCCAATTGTTTTAAACTGCTTGATGTTCCCACTGCTGCGCCACCAGCGTACAGAGGGGTGTGAGTGGTGCGAGTTCTCCTGAAGTTGATAACCGTCTCCTTCATCTTGTTGACATTAAGGAAGAGTTTATTTGCCAGGCACTAGGGCTCAAACTCTTCCACCTCCTCTCTGTAGGCTGTCTTATCATTGTTTTTGATGAGCTTCACCACTGTTATGTCATCGGCGAACTTGACAATGTGATTATTCAGGTGTTTGGCCATGCAGTAATGTGAGAGCAGAGTGTAATGGATCTTAGCTTGGAAGTAGGACCAGTCTGGGTGGAGCAAAGAAGCAGCAAGGGGCAGAGAACATTAGTTTGCTAAGGTAGGACATTGTATAAGGAACGTGGAAGCACATGTAAACAAGGGCGATACAGTAATCAGGAGGAGATATTTATCTGCGTATAGACTAAGCAGAGCAAGTGAGAACATTGTCTGAAGAACAAATATATGACAGTATATGCGATTGCAGCTTCAATTTCCTTGGTGTAGAGTAGCGGTTAGTATGAGACTATTACAGCTCAAGACATTCTGGAGTTCCAAATTCAATTCTAACGTTATGTGTAGAAAATTTATATGTCTTTCCCATGAGCATGTGGGTTTCCTCTGGGTGCTCTGGTTGCCGCCTATATTCCAAGGACATACTGTTCAGTATGTTAATTGCACATTGTAAATCGAGCTGTAATTAGGCTAGGATTAAATAGGTGGGTTGCTGGGTGGCGTGGCTCATTGGGATGGAAGGACCTGCTCTGCGCTCTCTCTGAATCATAAAGTCACAGTGTCATAGAGAAGTACAGCTCAGAAACAAGCCCTTCCGCCCATCTACTCTATGCCAAAATTATTAAAACTCCCTACTCCTATTGACCTGCACAGGGACTATAGCCCTCCATATCCCGACCATCGACGTACCTACCCAAACCTCTCTTAAACATTGAAATTGAGCTCACATGAACCACTTGATCTGGCAACTCATTTCACACTCTCATGAGCCTCTGAGTGAAGCAGTTTTCCCTCATGTTCCCACTAAACTTTTCACATTTCACCCTTAAACTATGACCTCTGATTGTAGTCCCACCCAGCCTTAGTGGAAGAAGCCTGTTTGCACTTACCCTGTCTGTACCCCTCATAACTTTGTATATCTCTATCAAATCTCCTCTCAATTCTCTACATTTGAAAGAATACAGTCCTAACCTATTCAATCTTTCCTTATAACTCATGTCCTTCAGTGGAAGCGAACAGTCAACGTTTCCGGCCTGATGAAAGGTCTTGGCCCGAAATGTTGACTGCTCGTTTCCATGGATGCTGCCCTATCTGCTGAGTTCCTCCAGCGTGTTGTGCATGTTGCTTTGACCCCAGCATCTGCAGGGTATTTGGTGTTCATGTCCTTCAGACCTGGCAAGATCTTTGTAAATTTTCTCTGTACTCTTTCAATATTGTTTACATCTTTCCTATAGGTAAGAGACCAAAACTGCATACAATACTCTAAATTAGGCCTCACCAACGTTTGATACAACTTCAACATAACATCCCATCTTCTATACATTGATTTATGAAGGCTAATGTGCTGAAAGCTTTCTTTACAACCCAATTTACTCATGATGCCACTTTCAATGAATTATGTACTGTATCTGTATTCCCAGATCCCTTTGTTATACTGCACTCCTCTTTGCCCTACCTTTAACTGTGTAGAACCTACCCTGGCTGGTCCTATCAAAGTGCAAAATCTCACACATGTCTGCATTAAGTTCCATCTGCCACCTTTCAGCCCATTATTCCAGCTGATGTAGATCCCTCTGCAAGCTATGATAGCCTTCTTCTCTGTCTACTACACTCCAAACTTGGTGTCATCCTCAAATTTGCCGAGCCAGTTAACTAGGTTATCATCCAGGTCATTGATATGATATAGGTGACAAACAACAAAGGTCCATCACTGATTCTTGTGGCACACCACTATCCTCAGGACTCAAAACAGAGAGGCAACCCTCTAATACCACTCTCTGGCTCTTCCCATGAAGACAATGTCTAATCCAATTTACTACCTCATCCTGAATGTCGAGTGACTGAACCTTCTTGACCAGCTTCTCATGTGGGACCTTGTCAAATGACTTACTAAAGTCCATGTGGACAACAAACTCTGCTATGCCTTCATCCATTTTCCTGATAACTTCCTTGAAAATCTCCATGATTGATGAGAAATGACTTACCACACACAAAGCCGTGGTGATTATCCTCAATCAGTCCATGTCTATCCAAATTCTTATATATCCAGTCCCTTAGAATACTTTCCAATAACTTTCCCACAAGTGATGTCAGACGCATTGGTCTATAATTTCCTGCTTCCTGTTTAGAGCCATTTTTTAAAATAGTGGAACAACATTGACTATCCTCTAATCCTCTGGTACCTCTCCTGTCACTAAGGATGCTTTAAATATCTCTGCTAGAGCCATGGTAACTTCTGCACTTGACTGCCACAGATCCCAAAGGAACACCTTTTCAGGCCCTGGGGATTTATCCACCCTGATTTGCCTCAGGAAAGCAAACACCTCCTCCTCTGTAATCTGTACAAGGTCCATAAAGCTGATGCCGTTTTGCCTCACTTCCACAGACTTTGTATCTGTCTTCTGAGAAAATACAGATGCAAAGTATGCATTTAGGGCCACTCTCATCTGTTTTGGCTCCATAACAATTCTGATCTTCCAGAGGACCAATATTGTCTCTTGCAATCCTTTTGCTCTTTACATATCTGTAGAATCCCTTAAGATTCTCTTTCACCTTGTCCGATAGAGAACTTCATGCCTTCTTTTAACCTTCCTGATTTCTTTCTTAAGTGTTCTCTTGCATTTCTTGTACTCCATGAGCATCTCGTTTGTTCCTTCTTGCTTATACCTGCTCTGCACCTCCTTTTTTTCTCTTAACCAGGGTCCCATATCTCTTGAAAACCAAGGTTCCCTATGCTTGTTATCTTTACCTTTTATTCTGACAGGCATGTACAAGCTTTGTACTCTCACATTTCATTTTTGAAAACCTCCCACTTTCCAAGTACACTTTGCCAGAAAACAGCATGTTCCAATCCACATTTGCCAGATCATTTCTGATACCATCAAAATTGGCCTTTCTCTAATTTAGAATCTCAACCCGTGGACCGGACCTACCTCTTTGCATAACTAATGGCATTGTGGTCACTGGATGTGAATTGTTCCCCAACACAAACTTTTGTCACCTGCCCTGTCTCATTCCCTGACAGCAGATCCAGTATCACATGCTCTCTCATTGAGACTTCTATGTACCGATGAAGGAAACTTTTCTGAACACATTTGACAACCTCTATCCCATCTAGTAATTTTACAGTATGGGATTCCCTGTCAATATTTAGAAAGTTAAGATCACCTACTATAGCAACCTTGTGTTTCTTACAACAATCTGCGATCTCCCTACAAATTTGTTCCTCTAAATCCCTTAGACTGTTGGATGGTCAGTAATATAGCCCCATTAATGTGGTCATGCCTTTCTTATTTCCTAGCTCCACCCATAATGCCTCACTAGTTGTGTTCTCCAATCAGTCCTGACAAAGCACAGCCATGTGTTTTCTGTGACCAGTATTGCGATCCTCCTCCTTTAATCCTTCCCACTCTGTAATGCCTAGATCAAAGGAACCCCAGAATATTGAGCTGACAGTCCTGCCCCTCCTGCAACCAAGTCTCACTAATAGCTGCAATGTAATAATTCCAGGTGTTGACCCATGCCCTGAGCTCATCTGCTTTTCCTATGGTACTTCTTGCACTGAAATATATGCAGTTCAGCACACTAGTCGCACCGTGCTCAACCATTTGATTCTTGACTTTGTCTGAGGTCTTATCAACATCTGCCTCCACATCCTCTCCATTAACTGTTCTGGGAGTCTGGCTTCCATCCCTCTGCAACCCTAGTTTAAACCCCACCATACAGCACTAACAAACCTGCCTGCTATGATATTAGTCCTCCTTCAGTTCAGGTGCAAACTGTCCCTTTGGTTCAGGTCCCACCTTCCCTGGAAGAAAGCCCAATGATCAAAAAATCTTATGCCCTCACTGTTAGGAGACGCAGCCAACCACACCAGCTCTTGGGGTTTAGATGTTCTAACTCTCTAGAGTATGAGTAACTGTTGCAGTCCTTTTAACTGTCCCGCTAACTGGCAATAATGTTTTGGCACCAAGATTTCAGTATCTAAGGAGCATCTGAACAGAGTTTCAGTGTTCAATCGTAAGCCCAACTAGAGATATTGTCTAGCATTTTGTCTCTGCTCAGTTCCCATTCCAATATTATACCATGTCTCAATCCTTGCCCCAGATACTTCAGCATCTGGCTCCTAACCATTCTTGTCCAGGTTTCTCATTCCAGTACAACTGAACTAACATGGACCCAGAGGGGTATCAGAGTCTTTCATCATCTGTGGCCAGCCACAGCGAGAGGATTTCCAGATGGAGCCTGGAGATTCACAATCTCCAGGTTGCCGTTCATCAAATTTTAAAAGGAAGAAGCCAGAATCCCTTGGGAGAGCCAGTCAGTCGCTTTGTGGAGCCAGTACATCTTCCAACCCCAGAGAGATTTGACGGTGACCTATATCTTGCTGCTGCTTCCTCACCCAATGCTCATTATTAATCAAACTTCAGCCGTCCCAGTTTCCTTCACAGCATGAAAATATGCCCATCATTATCTCTCTTCTGGGTGGAAGTGCCCTGGCCTAGGCCGCCAAGCATTGGGATCGAAGGTCGGAGCTTTGCTCAGACTCGAAGGAATTCATAGTCGCCTTGAGGAAGGTGTTCCATTGTCCCACCAGGTTTCCTTGTATTTTGCTGCATTCACTTTACCCTCTACCTTCACAAACTTTCCATAGCCTGCTGTAGTGAAGCATCTCCACTGCATGATGCAGCCACCACAGTGCTTCATGGTAGGGATGCTGTGTTTTTATTGATATGCGGGGTTTGGCTTACACCAAACATAGCGTTTAGACTAATGACCAAAAAGCTCAATTTTGGCTTCATCAGACCATGGACCCTTCTTCCTGCTGACTTCAGAATCTCCCACATGCCTTTTGGCAAACTCTAGCTGAGATTTCATGTGAGTTTTTTCAACAGTGTTTTTCTCTTTGCCACTTTCCCATAAAGCTGCGACTGGTGAAGCATCCAGGCAGCAGTTGTTGTTATGCACAGTCTCTTCCATCTCAGCCACTTAAGTTTGTAATTCCTCCAGAGTTGTCTTAGGTTTCTTGGTGGACTCCCCCACTAGTTCTCTTCTTGTACAATCACTCAGTTTTTGAGGACGGCCTGCTCTAGGCAGATTTACAGCTGTGCCACATTCTTTCCATTTATCAATGGTTGACTTAACTGTACTCCAAGGGATAATCAAAGTGACTTGGAAATTTTCTTGTATCCATCTCCTAACTTTTGCTTTTAAATAACCTTTTCATGGAGTTGCTTGAAATGTTCTTTTGTCTTCATGGTGTAGTTTTTGCCAGGATACTGACTCACACATAGTTGGACCTTCCAGATGCAGGTATATTTTTAGTACAATCAACTGAAACACTTTGACTGTACACAGGTCTCCACTTAGCTAATTATGTGACTTCTAAAACCAATCTGCTGCACCGGTGATGATTTGGTGTGTCTTATTAAAGAGGATGAATACTTATGCAATCAATTATTTTGTGTTTTATATTTGTAATTAATTTAAATTACTTTGTAGAGATCTGTTTTCACTTTAACACAAAACAATTTTTTTTCTGTGGATCAGTGTCAAAAAAGCCAAACTAAATCCACTGTAGTTCAATTTTGTAAAATAATAAAACATGAAAACTTCCAAGGGTGTGGATACTTCTTTTAGACAGTGTATATTTAGAAGCAGTATTTATAGAAACAGTGAGGGAATGTCCATAGTTTCAATGTCCATTCAGAAAACTGAAGGTGGAGGGGAAGAAGCTGTTCCTGACTAATTGAGTGTGTGTCTTCAGGCTCCTGTAATCCCTCCCCGATGGTAGCAACGAGAAGAGAACATGTCATGAGTGATGGGGGTCCTTAATGAAGGATGCCAGCTTCTTGAGGCATCACTCCTTGAGGGTGTCCTGGATGCTGGGGAGGTTAGTGCCCATGACGAAGCTGACTGAGTTTACAACTTTCTGCAGCTTATTTCAATCCTGTGCAGTGATTTCCCCTCATACCAGACCTTGATGTAGCCAGTTAGCATGCTCTTCATGGTGCATCTGTAGAAATTTGTGAGTGTCTTTGGTGACATACCAAATCTCCTCAAACTTACTTTTACACCACTGTCTTGCCTTCTTCATAACTGCATTAACATGTTTGGTCCAGAATAGATCCTCAGAGATGTTGACTCCCAGGAACTAGAAATTACTCACCCTTTCCACTTCTGATCCCCCTATGAAGACTGGGGTCTGTTCTCTCATCTTGCCCTTTCTGAAGTCCACAATCAATTTTTTGGTTTTACTGATGTTGAGTGCCAGTGATGTTGATTCTGTCTGGTGGCATAAACATTATGTCTGGTGATCCAACCTGATGGCGTAAACATTGATTTCTCCAACTTCTGGTCAACTTTTACCTCTACCACTTCTCTTACCTTCAATTCCTCACTCTGCCCCCGCCCCACCAAAAACTTCTTCTTTTCTCCTCACCTGCCAATCACCTCCCACTGGTGACCCTCCTCCTTCCCTTTCTCCCATGGTCCACTGTCCTCTCCTATCAGATTCAATCTTCTTCAGCCCCTTATTTTTTCCAGTTATCACCTCCCAACTTCTTACTTCATCCCTCCTCCCCCAACTACCTGGCTTCATCTACAACCTTCTAGCTTGTATTGCTTTACCTTTCCCCATCTTTTGGCTTCTCCCCTTTCCTTTTCAGTTCTGATGAAGGGTCTTGGCCTAAAACATTGACTGCTTCTTCCCCACCGTACGTGAAGTCTGATTTGCTGAGTTCCTCCAGTGGAACAACTCAATGGGCCAAATGGCCTAATTCTGTTCTATGCCGTATGGTTTTTTGTGTGTGTTGTTCAACATTCATTTGTGGCTTTGGTGGTTTCTACTCCAAATGTGTGAAAGAAAATTTAATTATCTTCACCAGGCAAAACATTTTTCAGTGCTAAAATCAATTTAAGAGCATCTCTGTGCCAATGCTGCTTAAATGTTTTGTTCCGCAAATCACAGAATGTTTTATTTTAACCTTTAAGCTATTAAATACCCAGATATTTCATATCTTGCTGATGAACAGTCTCAAAATAGTGTGTACTTGAGACTGACAAATCAATTTTATTTGCATAACTGACTTTAAGAATGTTTGCCAGACTCGTTGGACCTCATACAAGATACTAACAAGTCGAATTATTTTTGGTTGTTTATTAACATAGGATTGTGAAGCATTGCAACAAGAATCTGATATACACACATACATTTTTCTTTACACTATAAATAGTCATCTGGTTTTCCTGGTTTATCCTTCAACCATCAGGCTCTGGACAATTCGGTGTGAACAATTTCACTCACCTCATTACTGAAATAATTCCATAACCTTTGGACTTACTTTCAAAGACACCATGACTCATGTTCTCAATGTTATTTATTACTTATTTATTTACTACTATTATTTTTCTTTTTCTGTATGTGCTCAGTTTGTCTTCTTTAGCACGTTGACTGTATGTCTGTGTAGTATTTCATTGGTTCTATTGTGTTTCCTTGTATCTACTGTGAATGCCCACAAGAAAGTGAATCTCAGGGTAGCTTATAGTGACATACAGTATATGTACTTTGAAAATAAATTTACTTTGAACTTTGTACTGTATGTAGGGGCTATTCAACTCTGCAAGCCAGTTTATTAGCTGATCTAACGTTTCTTCTCAACTCTGCCATTGATGGCCCTAAGCCCAGCTGTGATAGGAGCAATTCCATCTTGTAAAATCTCAGTGTTACAGAAATACATCCAAAGCTCCAAAGTCTTCATTCCTGGTAGAGGAAGGATACACCAAGAAAATGGGCTACACGTGGGGACAACCTGAACGAGTGGCCCAGGACTGAGGGCTCTGGTGAGCTGTTGTCAATGGCTTATGGCCCAATGGGTTTGCGGAAAAGAGGCTTAATATTTCTTCTCATCCTTGTATAGTTATTTAGATTCACAAATCCATCAATTAATATTTGACTCATCATCAATAGCTGTTAAATTAATGTGGAGAAGCCATGTAGATTAGTGACATAAGTAATCAAGCAGTGACCTGAAACACCTGATAGATGGACAAGCTCAAGATCTATTTGTTCAGCAACAGCTCGAATCACATCATCAAGTTCACCGATGACACAACCATAGTGGGTCTCATCAGCAAGAATGAAGAGTCAGCATACAGAGAGGAGGTGCAGCGGCTAATGGACTGGTGCAGAGTCAACAACCTGTCTCGGAATGGGAACAAAACAAAAGAGATGGTTGTTGACTTCAGGAGGGCACGGAGCGACCACTCTCCTCTGAACATCAACGACTCCTCCGCAGAGATCGTTAACAGCACAAAATTTCATGGTGTTCACCTGGCGGAGAATCTCACCTGGTCCCTCAACATCAGCTCCATAGCCAAGAAAGCACAATAGCGTCTCTACTTTCTGCGAAGGCTGAGAAAAGTCCATCTCCTACCCCCCATCCTCACCACGTTCTACTGAGGTTGTATTGAGAGCATCCTGAGCAGCTGCATCACCGCCTGGTTCAGAAATTGCACTGTCTCGGATCGCAAGACCCTGCAGCAGATATTGAGGTCAGCTGAGAAGATCATCGGGGTCTCTCTTCCTGCCATTACAGACATTTACACCACACGCTGCATCTGTAAAGCCAACAGCATTGAGAAGGACCCCACACACCCCTCATACAAACTCCTCTCCCTCCTGCCATCTGGCAAAAGATACCAAAGCATTCGGGCTCTCACGACCAGTCTGTGCAACAGTTTCTTCCCCCAAGCCATCAGACTCCTTAATACCCAGCGACTAGACTGACATCTACATCATTTATTATTATATTGTAATTCATCCTCTACTGTGCCTATTGTCTTGTTTATGATTTATTGTACTGCCCTGCACTGTTTTGTGCACTTTATGTAGTCCTGTGTAGGTCTGTAGTCTAGTGTAGTTTTTGTGTTGTCTTACGTAGTCTAGTGAAGCCTTGCGTTGTCTCACTGTCTGGTGTAGTTTTGTGTTGTTTCATGTAACACCATGGTTCTGGAGGAACGTTGTTTCATTTTTACTGTGTACTGTATCAGCAGTTTATGGTCGAAATGACAATAAAAAGCGACTTGACTTGACTTGGCTTGACTTTCATGGGAAAATCTAAAGTGGCAGACCACATCACTAACCGTTCAGTATCTGAGCTGCAATGGTAGCAGAGGCTGAGGAAGAGGGTTTAGGTTGAACTTTGCAACACTATCCCCACTGTGATTTGATAACTTTTGCTGAAATGTGAGGGTTTACTGTATTGGTGTATCCATCATGATGTTCGTCGTTTGCAAAAAGGTTGGCTTTATCACATGTAGATAGAAACACACAGTGAAGTGCATTGTTTTTGCATCAACAACTAACACCATTTGAGGACGTGCTGGGGCTAGCTCACAAATATTCTGGGGCCAACATAACTCACTTGCCCTCTCCCTGTGTCTTTGGAATGTGGGAAGAAACTGGAGCACCAGGAGGTAACCCTCACACTCACAGGGGATACGTGCCCACTGCTTACAGACAGCGGTGGGAATTGAACCCAGGTCATTGGTACTGTAAAGCATTATGCTAACTGTTATGCTACTATACTACCAAATAGTTTGCCAATATTGAGGCTTTATAAGGCTCTGGTGAGGTCTCACTTGGAGATTTCCGAGCAGTTTTGGGCCCCTTATTTAAGAAAGGATGTGCTGACATTGTAGAAATTTCAGAGGAGATTCATGAAAATGATTCTGGGATTGAATGGCTTATCATATGAGGAGCGTTTGATGGCTCTGGGCTTGTGCTTCCTGGAATTGAGAAGAATGAGTGGGGATCTAATTGAAACCTATCGAATGTCGAAAGATCTTGACAGAGTGGATATGGACAGTATGCTTTCTGGGGAGCCATGCACAGGGAACACAACATCAGAATAGAGGGATGTCCATTTAAAATGGAGAAGAGGAGGAATTTCTTTGCCCAAAGGCTAGTGAATCTGTGGAATTCATTGCCAAAGGCAACTTTAGAGGCCAAGTCATTGGGTATATTTAAGGCAGGTTGACAGATTCTTGATTCGTCAGGGCATGAAAGGTTATGGGGAGAAGGCAGGAGATTGGTGATGAGGGAAAAATAGCTCAGCCATGATGAAATGGTGGAGCAGAGTTGATGAGCCAAATGGCCTAATTCTGCTCTTACATCTTATGGTCTTACAGCCTTAGTCACTTCCTGCTCTCAGCTAGCAAAGATGGTCCGCAGGACAAAGCTCAACACAGACTGGTTGGACTGAATAGTCTTTGGGACCTCTTTATATTTCTACATCTAGATACTTAGAGTTGGTCTTCCCATGCAGAAAATCGTGAGGGACATGGTAAGGTGAATTCACATAGTCTTTCTTATGGGTTTCGGGCATCAAGAATTAGAAGGCGTAGTTTAAGGTGAGAGGTGAGTGATTTAATAGGAACCTGTTGAGTATCCATTTTACACAGAAGGTAGTATATATGTGGAATGAGCTGTCAGAGGAAGTGATTCAAGCAGATAATATAATAACTTCTAAAAGACAGTTGGACAGGTACATGGATTGGAATGGTTTAGAAAATTATGGGTCAAAGGCTGGTCAATGGTTTGAGATTGGATGGTGTTTCCCGGCCGCTATGGACCATTAGCATGAAGGACTATTTCTCTGACTTTATGAGTATGTAGCCGACTGTGAATTTGTATCTTGATGTGTGGTTAGCCTCCTTCTACATGCTCAGTTCAAGTTCCCAAACTACAATCAGTCTGTTTACATTCATTATCTGGATGGAAACAAAATAGAAACAATTTGTATAGTTTGTGAAAACTTTACAGGTGAATTGTCTGCTGTGTTTCCTATACAATTCTTCTTTTACTTCGAGTAGGATATGGCATCACTGACAAGGTTACTGCTTAATGTGCGTCCATAATTGCCCCGAACAGAGTGGGGAAGAGCCACCTCTCTGAACAGCATCAGTCCATGAAGAGTTCAAAACATTCATGGTTAAGTGTGGATGGCATATACTGAGATAGTTCCATGCAGATGAAGGAATAGTTTGAGGTAAAACCAAATGCTCCCATCTCCAGGTGTTAAATAATAAAGTTATAGTGCACTGTAGTATCTGAGCCTCCACAGAAGTTTTGGGAATGGTATTCCAAAGATTCACCGCACACTGAATGAAGAAATGAATTCATAAATCTGAATGGTCTACCCTTATCTTTAGAAACTGTGCTTTCTTTGCTCTCATCAAGGGACTCGTTTTCCTTGGATCGACTCATGAGGCCCCACAGAATGTTTGGCAATCAGATTTTTTAAACTATCTGGTGAAAAATTCTAGGAGGAAGACAGAAGTGTTTCTTCATTTAGTGAGTCGTGATAAGCTGCCTGAAAGGACTGTGGAAGTAGTTTCATACAGTAAATTTCACATCACAGTTAGTTCAGTATTTGAAACATATGCAGTGGAGAGGTAGGTGGGGAGAGAATGACATCGTCCTGTCAGAGCCTGCACAGAATGTTGCCAGGACTTGAGGACCTGTTCTGGATAGAAAGATTGAATAGGTTAAGTCTTTATTCCTAGGTACAGAGAAGAATGAGGGAAGATTTGATGGAGGTATACAAAATAATGAGGGATGTATATAGCATAAGTGTAAGCAGGCTTTTCCACTGAGCATGGTTAAGACTAGACTAAGGGTTAAGGGTAAAAGGTGAAATGTTTAAGGGGAGCATGGTGGGGGGGGGGCTGTTTCTGTGCTGTTGTGTTCTATTACTCTATGACTCTGTTTTCCTGGCAACTTCCTGCAGCAACAAACTATCTACTGGAGGGAATTAGCGGATCAAGGGGTTGAGTACACAGAGAGTGTGCACACCAGCATTTTACTCATCTAGTCTGTAGTCCCTACATCCTTCAAGTTAGTCACCATCATCCCTGTAGCAAAGAAGTCTACTCCTTCAGAACTAAATGGTTACCATTCACTGGGATTGATGCTAATCATCATGAAGTATGCATAGCAAAAACTTACAGAGAGGATGCAGGAAAGCTTGAGGCCTGGTGTCAGGCAAAGAAACTCTTTCTCAATGTCAATGAGATAAAGGAGATGTACAGGGACATAAGGAGAACTCACACCAGTCACACCCCTCTTTACATTGGCAGCACAGCAGTGGAAACTGCATGTAGTTTCAACCTCCTGGAAGTGCACATCATGCACACTTGCTCATGGTCGCAGAAAACATTCTACACAATCAGGAAAGCTCACCAACACCTCTACTTTCTGAGGAGGCTGTAGAGAGTTAGACTTTGAACATCCATACTCACACCATTCTACAGATGTGCAGTCGGGAGCATCTTAACAAGCTGCATCATTGCTTGGTATGGAAACTGCACTGTGACAGACAGAAAGGCTCTACAATGCGTAGTCGAAACTGCCCAATGTATCAGTGGCACCAGCCTACCTGCTGTCAAGGACGTATATTTACAAAGGAGCTGCAAAAGGGCCAGTAACATCATAAAGGATCCCACACAATTTGTCCCACTCTCATTAGGGAGGAGACTACATAGCATCCACACCAGGACCACCAGACTCAAAAACACTTACTTTCCTCAAGCAGTAAGGCTGATCTACACCTTCACCCACTAACTCCATCACTGCTTTATTATTTCCCATCAGTAAACTTATGTAGGCCTAGTGTCATTTTATGGACATACAATCAATCTATGTATATTAGCTATCTTATATGTTTATATTTGTTATGTGATTATTATTATAATAATTATCAATATTCTTTATCCTTTGTGTTTCTTTGTGTTACATTGGATCTGGAGTAACAATTACTTTGCTTTTCTTATACTTCTGTACAGGAAATGACATTAAACAATCTTGAATCTTGAACCTTGATCTGTGGGGGGAAAGGAATTGTCAACACTTCAGGTCCTAATGCAAGGTTTTGACTCAAAATGTTGACAATTCCTTCCCTCCCAGAGCAGCCTCACTGAGCCCATCCAGCATTTTGTGTGCTGCTCGGGATTCCAGCCTGTACAGTCTCTCGCGTCATCATGAAGATTCAGACAGAGATGTCCTGGTGTTGGTGACAAGGAATACATTGCTTCAAGCTGAATTCAGGAGCAATTACGGTTAGCAAGCGATGTAACCCTTAGCTCTATATTCTAACTTTTCAAGAATGTTAAAGATTGGTTTACTTTATTTATCACATGTACATCGAAACATAAAGTGAAATGCCTTGTTTCGCATCGAACTTAATCCTCGTTGTTTGTACTGGCCCATAACTGTCACCATGCTTACGGTACAAACATAGCATGACCTTAACCTTCTAGCATTAACCTGAACATCTCTGGAATGTGGGAGGAAACCGGAGCACCTGGAGGAAGCCATCCAATTACAGGAGAACATACAAGTTCCTTACATACAGTAGTGAGAATTGAACTAAGCTACTGTGCGTCCACCTAATATATTAATGATCTGTTACATGGTTTAAGATGGTGATCCTTTTCCAGAAAGCCTTTCCCCAGACCATATTAAATAAACCTACCATTTCTAGTCCTGATAAAGCCCCTTGGCCTGAAGCATTAACTCTTCATTTTCCTTAATAGATGATGCTTGACTCATTGAATTCTACTGCAATTTTTTCTGGTTGATTTCTAGAGAATGTCATATTACATTACCATCTTGAACATCTTCATGTTAAAATTCTTTTACCATTTAAAATTAGTATATTGGAAACACAGGGGACTATGATGCTGAAATCTGGAGCACCATGGTCGAACTCCAGAGCATGAGACCATAAGACTATAAGACCATAAGATGTAGGAGCAGAACTAAAGTCATTTGGGCTATTGTATCTGCTCCACCATTTCATCATGGCTGATCCAATTTTCCTCTCAGCTGCTATCTCCTGCCTTATCCCTGTATCCCTTTGTACCCTGACCAATAAAGAATCTATCAACCTCTGCCTTAAATAAACATCAATACTTGGCCTCCACAGCTACCTGTGGCAAAGAATTCCACTGATTCACCATCTCTAGCTAAAGAAATTCCACTTCATCTCCATTCTAAAAGGATGCCCCTCTATTCTGAGTCTGTGTCCTCTGGTCTTAGACTCTCCACTATAGGAAGCATTGTCTCCACATTCAGTCTATCAAGGCCTTTCACCATTCGATAGATTTCAAAGAGGTCAACCCTCAATCTTCTGAATTCTAATGAATACAGGCCCAGAGCTATCAAACATTTTTCATGTGACAAGTACTGAATACTGCAATCATTTTCGTGAACCTCCTTTGAACCCTCTCCAGTTTCAGCACATCCTTTCTAAGATAAGGGGCGCAAAACTGGTCACAATACTCTGTGAGGCCTCTCAGTGTTGTATTAAGCCTTAACAATACATCCTTGCTTTTATATTCTAGTCCTCTTGAAATGAATGCTAACATTGCTTTTGTCTTCCTCACCACAGACTCAAACTGCAAATTAACCTTTAGGGAATCCTGCACAGGGGCTCCCAAGTCCCTTTGCTCCTCAGTTTGGCACCTTATTAAAGGCCTTCAGAAAATCCAAGTACACAAAATGAATCAGTTCTCCTTTGTCTATCCTGCTTGTTATTCAATTAAAAAAATTCTAACAGATTTGTCAGACAAGATTTTCCTTTGAGAAAACAATGC
Source organism: Mobula birostris (assembly GCF_030028105.1). Classification (NCBI taxonomy): domain Eukaryota; kingdom Metazoa; phylum Chordata; class Chondrichthyes; order Myliobatiformes; family Myliobatidae; genus Mobula; species Mobula birostris. The sequence goes on from NC_092379.1 coordinate 138,668,767, forward strand.
TGACGACAGCCTATTTTATTATGTGCCTCAAAGTATCCTCACATCTCATCCTTAATAACCGACTCCAACATCTTCCCAGCCACTGAGGTCAGACAAACTGGCCTATACTGTATTTCCCTTCTTTCCGTTCTTGAAGAGTGGAGTAACATATACAATTTTGTGGTTCTCTAGAACCATTCCGGTTTGGTCGCCGGCCACTCGACCATGGTTTTCAGTCGGGCGCCGGGCACTCGGAGGGATTCGGCGGGGGCCATGGTTGAGTGGTCGGCGACTTGGCCCGGCTCCCCCCACCGGACTTAGTCTGGTGAGGAGGGTGTGAGGACACCCAGCAGGAGTAAAAAAAACAAGACCTGACAAAGGGCAGATGAGCTCCTTGTGAGCTAACGGCCATCTTCTGTGGAAGAGATTAAAGCCTCACCACGTATCTTCGAATCGTATGCTATGCACTTAGTTAGAAGAGACATGATGAACTTGTGCGCTGCACCGTGTGCCTAGACCTGCCCAAGGCCTCCGCCTAAGGAAGGACCAAGTTTGAAGAACCAGCCGCGGCTGGAGGCCGACACAGCCTCGGGCTCGAGTTCGGGGGGTGCGGTGGCAGGTGGTACCAAGGCGGCCAGCAAAAACAAACTGGAGGACTCGGTGCTGTCGCAAGATCGAAGAAGATGGAGGAGCATAACCACCAACCCCGGATTCGGGATGGAACCCACTGACTGACTGAGAACCATTCCAGGATCTAGTGATTCCTGTAAGCTCATTACTAATGCCTTATCTACCTTCAAACCTTTCTGTTTCCCAAGAAACTTCTCCATAGTTATGGTAACTTCACACACTTCATGACACCCGACATCTGGAACTTCCACCATACTGCTAGTGTCTTCCACAGTGAAGATTGATGGATGCAAAATACTCATTCCGTTCATCTGACGTTTCTTTGCCCCCCATTGCAACCTCTTCAGCATCATTTTCCAGCAGTCCGATATCAATTGTTGCCTCTCTTTTACACTTTATGTATCTGAAGAAATTTTTGGTATCCTCTTTAATATTATTGGCTAACTTAATTTCATATTCAATCTTCACTTTATTAATGACTTTCTTTGTGCCTTCTGGTGATTTTTAAAAGCTTCTTAATTTTTTTTGCTGTATTATATACCCTCTCTTTGGCTTTTATGTTGGCTTTGCCTTCTGTTGTTAGCCACGGTTGTGTTATCTTTCCTTTGGAATTCTTCTTCCTCTTTGGGATGTATATATCATGTGCCTTCTGAATTGCTTCCAGAAATTCCAGCCTTTGCTGCCCTGCCATCATCCCTGCCTGTGTCCTTTTCCAATCAATTCAGACCAGCTCCTCTCTCATGCCACTGTTGTTCCCATTACCCTACTGTAATACTGATACAACTGACTTTACTTCTCTTTCTCAAATTTCAGGAGGGAAATTGATCATATTATGATCACTTTCCCCTCAGGGTGCTTTTACCTTAAGCTCTCTGGTCAATTCTGGTTCATTGCGTAACACTCAATGCACAATAGCTGATCTCGTAGTGGACTCAACCACGAGTTGCTCTAAAGAGCCTTCTCGTAGGCCCTCTAGAAATTCCCCTTCTTGTAATCCAGCCCCAATCTACCTACATATTGAATCCCCCCATGACTATTGTAAATTGCCCTTTCGGCATGCATTTTCTATCTCTTGTTGTAATTTGTAGGCTACATTCTTACAACTGTTTGAGAGGTCTGTATACAACTCCCATCAGGATCTTTTACCCTTGCAGTTCCTTAGCTCTATCCACAATGATTCAACACCTTCTGACCCTATGTAACCTCTTTCCAATAATTTGATTTCATTTTTTTACCATCAGAGCAATACCACCTATCTGCCTTCCTGCCTATCCTGTCAATAAATTTGTACCCTTGGACCCAGATATAATATTTCAGCCAAGATTTAATGATGCCTACAACATCATATCTGCCAATCTACAACTGTGCTGCAAGTTCATCTACCTTATTCCGTATACTGCATAGATTCAGATACAATACCTTCAGTCCTGTATTCACTCTTTTTGATTTTGTCACACCATACTCAACCTTTTGATTCATAACTTTGTCTGAGGTCTTACCAACATCCGCCTCCACAATCTCTCCACGAACTGTTCTGGCACTCTGGTTCCCATTTCCCTGCAACTCTAGTTTAAACCTCACCATGCAGCATTAACAAATGTTCCTGCGAGGATATCAGTCCCCCTCCAGTTCAGGTGCAAACTTTCCCTTCTGTACAGGTCCCACCTTCCGTGGAAGGAAGTCCAATGATCCAAAAATCTTATGCCCTACCTCCTACACCAACTCCTTAACCAAGTGTTAAACTGTATAATCTTCCTAGTTCTGGCCTCACTAGCATGTGACATGGGTAGCAATCCTGAGATCACAACCCTGGAGGTCCAGCTCTTTTATTTAGCACCTAACTCTGTAAGCTACCTATGCAGAACCTTGTCACTTGCCCTACCATGTCATTGGTACCTAAATGGACCATGACTTCTGGCTTTTCACCCTTCCACAAGAACGTTGAGCATTCGTTCTGAGATATCTCGGACCCTGACTCCCGGGAGGCAACGTACCATCCAGGAATCTCGTTCTTGCGCGCAGATGCTCCTGTCCATTCTGCTAACTAATGCATCCCCTATCACCACAGTGAGGCTCTGCTTCCCCCTTCCCTTCTGAATAGCAGAGGCAAAATCAGTGCCAGAGACCCAACCATTGTGACTTTCCTCTGTTAGGACACCCAACTCTGACAGTATTCATAGTGATATACCTGTTGTTGAGGAGGATGTCCATGGGGTACTCTGCACTGGCTCCTTAAACCATTCCCCTTCCTGACTGTCACCCAGTTTCTTGCATCCTGCACTTTGGGTGTAACTACTACTCTGTATGTCCTATCTATCACCCATTCAGCCTCCTGAATGATCCAGAGATCATCCAGTTCCAGCTCCAACTACTTAACACGGTTCGTTAGAAGCTGCAACTGGATGTACTTCTCACAATTGTAGTGGTCAGGAATACTGGAAGTCACCCTAACTTCCCGCATCCCACAAGAGGAGCGTTGCACTATCCTGCGTGACTTCTGCATTATCCTAACTGAGCAGATATAATGAAGAGAAAGAAAAAAATTTGAGCTTTTCTTTCCCTTGCTTTCTCTCAGTGAAACCTCTCTTCGCAGAAGCCTTGAGGAGCTAAAGTCTTAAGATCACCGCTCTGATTATGTCCACTCAGACAATGGCTGCCGCGATGGCAGCCCCTGCAGTTGCCCCTGCTTTCCTTTAATTCGCTGTTTCTAATCAATCTCAAGCACTGAGTGGCTGTTGGTCAAAGCTCGGCTATGCTGCCACAACTCACTTCCTGTTTTTAGCCTCCGGCAGTGGACCTGATTGAAGTCCCCTCCTTTCCAAACTTCCTTTGGGAGTTCACTATTACCTGTACTGTGCTCTATGTACACTTTGAATTATATGTTATTAACTTATTTGTGGTAATATTTTTGTTTTATATGCTGTGTGTGATATATACTTTGTGGGTGCACCATGGCCCAAAGGAACATTGTTTCATTTGGTTGTATATATGTACAGTCAGATGACAGTAAACTTGAACTTGAGACTGAGTCTGGCAGTAGAAGCCCAAAGGTCAACCACCGAATGTATGTAGAGGCTGGTGTTAGGCCCAAAGGTCAGACCTGTGATGATTGAGTCCTGGGGTTTAGGGTGTTGTTCTGCTGAATATTGTTCGTTCACTATGTGCCGTATGGCATGACGTAGGCAATCATGGTCTTTCCCTGAGAATGATTGTTTTTGGAAATTATGTTTTTCTACCAAAGTGGTTTGCCATTGCTTTCTTCTGGGCAGTGTCTTTACAAAATGGGTAATCCCAGTCATTATCAATAACATTTCAGAGATTGCCTGCCTAGTGTCAGTGGTCACATAACCAGGACTTGAGATATGCATCAGCTCCTCATACGGCCATCCAGCATCTGCTCCCATGGGCTCACGTGACCCTGATAGGGGGGACTAAGCAAGTGCTACACCTTGCCCAAGCATGACCTGCAGGCTAGTGGAGGGAAGGAGCACCTTACACCTCCTTTGGTACGGATGTATCTCCACCCCGCCACCCAACATTATGGGCAAGCTATTCTGGCACCAGAATGTGTAGCAACCCTTGTGGGCTGCCCCCAGCACATCCATGGGTTAGTTGGTTGTTAAGGCAAATGACACATTGTACGCTATGTTTTGATGTGTTTGTGATAAATAAACCTGACTGGAAACAGTCTGATGGAGGAATGTCACGGGCGTTGAGAAGCATCTGTGAGAGGAAAGGAGCTATTGATGTTTTGGGTTGAAACCCTACTTCAAGGTCAAAGTTCAAAGTAAATTTATTATCCAAGTACATAAACGTCACCATATATAACCATGAGATTAATTTTCTTGCGGGCCTTATTAGTAAATACAAAGAAGCAAACAAAAGAAAAAGAAATAAATACCAAGAGCATGAGATGAAGAATCCTTGAAAGTGGGTCATTAGGTTGTGGGAACAGTTCACTGATGAGGTGAGTGAATTTATCCCATTTGATTCAAGAGCCTGATGGTTGAGGGGTAATACCTGTTTCTGAACCTGGTGGTGTGAGTACTGAGCCTCCAATGCCTCCTTTCTAATGGCAGCAGTGAGGAGAGAGCATGTCCTTCATGGTGGGGGCCCCTAATGATGGACATTGCTTTCCTGTGACACCGCCCCATGTATAGACTATAGACTAATAACCATAAAAGAATCAATGAAAGACTGCCTGGTTTGGGTGTTCAACCAGTGGATAGAAAGCAAGAAACTGTGCAAATACAAAGAGAAAGAAATACTAATAATAAATAAATAAATAAACAATAAATATCAGGAACTTCAGATGAAGAATCCCTGAAAGAGGGTCCATAAGTTATGGGAACAGTTCAGTGATAGGTCAGTGAAGTTGAGTAAAGTTATCCTCTTTGGTTCAAGAGCTTCAGTTTTTAACTTTCCAGATATGATTTTATTTACTTATTGAGTTGCAGCACCAAATATCCCCTTCCGTCACTTCAAACCACTCAGCCCAGCAATCCCTCAATTAGCCTACTCATAGCATAATTTAAAATGACCTATTAACGTACTAACCAGTATGTCTTTGGACTATGGGAGGAAACAGGAGCACTGGAGGAAACCCATGCGGTCACCGGGAGAGTGTCCAAACTCCTTTCAGCCAGCTGTTGGAATTGAACCTGAATCGTCTGTATAGAAAAGCGTTGTGCTAACCACTACACTGTTCTGCTGGGGAATTGGGTTCATTCAACCTGCAGGAACAACCTGAACAGCAAATATGTTAAAAGCAAATGAAATTTCAGTTTGAATGCTTTTTAATGAAAAGTGATTTTGATATGATGTTGATTTGATTGAATGGTCCTCAGAATGAATCATAAGACTTGATGTGATTTGTAATTCAACAATTGCTTTTTGGAAGGTTGTTCAAATGCCATGTTGGCTTTCACTTAATCCCATTTATTTTATTATTTGCTCTCATTAAGTGTCATGGTGAGAAAATCAGATATCCCACCCTGCAAAAACTCATTTCAGGGAGGTAGCACTATCAATTTGCGGGAGACTCCCGGAACTTCCGGGAGAGGTGGGATGTCTGCAATAGAGTAGCTCTTTAGCAGCTAGCCAGCTAGTTTAAATAACGTTAGAAACATAGAAACATAGAAAATAGGTGCAGGAGTAGGCCATTCGGCCCTTTGAGCCTGCACCACCATTTATTATGATCATGGCTGATCATCCAACTCAGAACCCTGCACCAGCCTTCCCTCCGTACTTCCTGATCCCTGTAGCCACAAGGGCCATATCTAACTCCCTCTTAAATATAGCCAATGAACTGGCCTCAACTGTTTCCTGTGGCAGAGAATTCCACAGATTCACCACTCTCTGTGTGAAGAAGTTTTTCCTAATCTCGGTCCTAAAAGGCTTCCCCCTTATCCTCAAACTGTGACCCCTCATTCTGGACTTTCCCAACATCGGGAACAATCTTCCTGCATCTAGCCTGTCCAATCCCTTTAGGATTTTATACGTTTCAATCAGATCCCCCCTCAATCTTCTAAATTCCAACAAGTACAAGCCCAGTTCATCCAGTCTTTCTTCATATGAAAGTCCTGCCATCCCAGAAATCAATCTGGTGAGCCTTCTTTGTACTCCCTCTATGGCAAGGATGTCTTTCCTCAGATTAGGGGACCAAAACTGCACACAATACTCCAGGTGTGGTCTCACCAAGGTCTTGTACAACTGCAGTAGTACCTCCCTGCTCATGTACTCGAATCCTCTTGCTATAAATGCCAGCACACCATTCGCCTTTTTCACCGCCTGCTGTACCTGCATGCCCACTTTCAATGACTGGTGTATAATGACACCCAGGTCTCGTTGCACCTCCCCTTTTCCTAATCGGCCACCATTCAGATAATAATCTGTTTTCCTATTTTTGCCACCAAAGTGGATAACTTCACATTTATCCACATTAAATTGCATCTGCCATGAATTTGCCCACTCACCCAACCTATCCAAGTCACCCTGCATCTTCTTAGCATCTTCAACTTCCGGGAGAGGTGGGATGTCTGGAAAATGGAAAATGTTCCTTCTCAAGTTTATGTCTATTTCAGATAGATAAAAGGAAGATGGGTTTATAAAAAAGAATGTCCTGAACAAACTGTGCGATGCTTACGTAAGAACCGTCAAACAACTAAAACATGAATCTAATCCTCATTCAGTTCTCTGATTGCTAGCCTTGTTATGAGAAAGCAGCAAGGACCCCGCCTTCAAGGCCATGCTCTCTGTTGCTGCTATCAGGAATGAGGTACCGGAGTCTTAGGTCCCATGTCACCAGGTTCAGGAGCCCTTCAGCCATCAGGCTCCTGAACCAGCCTGGAAAACTGGGCCCAATTCAACTCTGAATGGATTCCATAATCCAGGGACTTGCTTTCAAAGACTCTACAAGTCATTTTCTCACTGTTATCTATTTGTCTATCTATTCTGTCAATTTATTTATTTGTATTTGCGGTTTGTCTTCTTTTCCACACTGGTTGTTTGCCACCCTTCGTGTGGAATTTTTCATAGATTCTATTGCCTTTCTTTCTTCTATTGTGAATGCCTGCAGGAAAATTAATCTCAGGGTAGTAAATGGTGACATAGACATACTTTGACAACAGAGTTACTTGGAACTTTGAACTTTGAATTTTGAAATGAGGAAGAAATTCACCCGTGTCACTTGTGACAATTTTCTAAATGGATAGAAAAAAACAGGGGTACAAAGGGACTTGTGAGTCCTTGTGCAAGGTTCCCTAAAGGTTAATTTGCAGGTTGAGTCTGTGGAGAGGAAGACAAATGCAATGTTAGTATTCTTTTCAAGAGGACTAGAATATAAAAACAAGGGTGTAATATTGAGACTTTATAAAGCACTGATGAGGCCTCACTTAGAGTATTGTGAGCAGTTTTGGGCCCCTTATCTTAGAAACGATGTGCTGATACCAGAAAGAGTTCAAAGGAGATTCACAAAAATGATTGCAGGATTGAATGTCCTATCATATGAAGAGCGTTTTTAATGGCTCTGGGCCTGTATTCTCTAGAATTCAGAAGAATGAGGGGTTTCCTCATTGAAATCCATTGAATAATGAAAAGCTTGATAGAGTGGCTGTGGAAAGGATGTTTCCTATGGCGGGAGAGTCTAAAATCAAAGGACACAGCCTCAGAATAGAGGGGCATCCTTTTAGAATAGAGATCAGGAGGAATTTCTTTAGCCAGAGAGCGGGGAGTCTGTGGAATTTTTTGCTACAGGCAGTTGTGGAGGCCAAGACTTTATGTATATTTAAGGCAGAGGTTGACAGATTCTTGACTGGTCAGGGCATGAAGGGATACAGCGGGTGGGGGGAAAGGCAGGAGATTAGGGCTGAGAGGAAAATTGATGAAATGGTGGAGCAGACTCGATGGGCCAAATGGCCTAATTCTGCTCCTGTGTTTTATGGTCTTATGTGGATAAGCCAGCAGTATTATGGCGGATTGGCAACTGTGTTCAGTTTCAGAATTTCCTTTGTCATGAAAATTGTGGAAGTTTGCAAAGCATGTGGCCCAGGAGAGAGATAGCATTGCATGTTTAAGTGTAAACATTTGAATGTTTGGATGGTAGAAAAATGAAGGGCTACGTAGAAGGGAAGGGCTAGATGTATCTCAGAGTAGGTTAAAAGGCTGGCACAACACTGTAAGCCGATAGGCATGTACAATGCTGTAATATTTTCTGTTCAATGAATGCTTTGTCCCTGTGAATTCGATCAGCCAACCTTCTCTTTGGAGCAAAGAACAATGAAATGTGACCTTATAGAGGTGAACAAGATAAGTGCATTTATAGAGTGGACAGCCAGTGCCATTTTCCCAGGGTGGATATGGCTAATATGAGGGTGCATAATTTTAAAGTGATTGGAGGAAAGAATGGGGGGATGTCATCTTACACAGTGAGTGCTGGGTGTGTGGGAGCCACTGCCAGGGGTGGTAATAGAGGTAGATACGTTAGGGACATTTAACAGGCCCTTAGAGAGGCACATGTATATTGAAAGGCTATGTGGCAGGGAAGAGTTAGATTAATTTGGAATAGGTCAAATGGTCAGCACAATGTAATGGGCCATCAGGTCTATACCGTGCTGTAGTGTTCTATAATCAATGAATATTTTTCCCCATGAATTCCACCTGTATTCTGAGATTCTTTTGTTCTACCACACTCCTCAGTGCCCTACCGTTCACTGTGTAAGACCTATCCTGGTTGGTCCTTTGTTGTTCAGTTGTTAAGTCGAGTCTGACTCTTCGTGACCTCATGGACTCCGGCACACCAAACCTTCTTGTTGGAAGTTGCCTCTGTAAGATCCTCCAAGGTCATACGCATTGTCTGAGTAATATTATCTATCCATTGTAGCCTCTGTCGTCCTCTCCTTCTTTTACCTTCTGTTTTACCTAACATGAGAGTCTTCTCCAAGGAATCCTGTTTTCTCATGATGTGGCCAAAATATTTGAGCTTTTGTCTCAAAATCAAGCCTCTTAGTGAGCAGTCTGGCTGTATTTCTTCAAGTATTGACTTGTTGGATCTTCTTGCTGTCTAACAAACTCTTAACACTTTCCTCTAGCTTCCAAGTTAAAAGGCATTGATTCTTTTGTATTCAGCCTTACCAATAATCCAGCTCTCACAGCCATACATCACAACTGGAAATACCATAGACTTGACTATATGGATCTTTGTAGACAATGTTATTTCTCTACCCTTCAGTATTTTATCTAAGTTTGACATTGCTGCCCTCCTCAGAAGTAAGCGCTGCTTTGGTTGGTCCTCACACTCATCTGCATTAAGATGATATCAAAGTGCAAGACCTCACACTCATCTGCATTAAGTTCCATCCGCCATTTTTCAGCCCTTTTTTCTAGCTGGTACAGATCCCACTGCAAACCATGATAGCATTCCTCACTGTCCACCACACCCCCAAATTTGATATCATCTGCAAATTGGCTGATCCAGTTAACCACATTATCATCCAGATCCCTGAGGCACTCAGAGGCTTCCAGTCAGAGAGGCAACTATATACTATCATTCTCCGTCTTCTCCACAAAGTCAATTTACTACCTCATCTTGAATACCAATTTTCCTTTCTGTTTAAGTGATGGATGTGGTGTGATGCAGAAATACTTCCTCTTCCTTATTAACCTACCCTCCATTGCCCATTTCTGGTCTTGCTCAACTTAGCTCCACACAACCATGGACCCAGCAACAGACACAGAGCTAAACTGCTAAATGAAAGTTCTTGACATTTGTCTGAGTGTGGCTCCAAGGGGTCTCAGGATCATCAAGTCAGACAGCATGGAAATGGCTCCATCCAACATGCCCTGGGAAGTACTGTTGAACAGAGAGAGCTATGGTACGGTAGAAATATAGTTCTCTAAATATGGCAATCTTCTAACTAAAGAAGGCCATCATACCATACCCCTCCTTAAATACTGCATCAATGTGCACAACTGCTTTGAGGGATCAATGGATGGAGACTCCAAGATCCCTCCCTCTGTTCCTCCACACTGCTAAGAAGCAGCTTTATAAATCTCACACTTGGAGAATGTGTTCAGTTCTGGCCAACTCATTACAAGAAACCTGTGCAAGCTTTAGAGAGGGTGGAAAGGAAATTCATCCATTCCAATTCCCATTCCCATTAATATGTGAGTCCATGGCCTCCTCCGCTCTCATTATGAGGTCAAACACAGGTTGGAGGAGCAACACTGTCTGGGTAGCCTCCAATATGATGGCATGAACATTAATTTCTGTAACTTCCTATAATTCACCAAATCTGCCTTCTGTTTTTCCATTCTCCATTTTGGCTCCCCTCTTACCCCTTCCCTTCTCCTCACTTTCTCATCACCTCTCTTTGGTGCCCCTCCTCCTTCCCCCTTTCCTATGGTCTATTCTCCTCTCCTTCTTATAAAGCCTTTTACCTTTTCCCTTTTCCATCTATCACCTCCCAGCTTCTCACTTCCTCCCCCTCCCCCTACCGCCCACCTTCCCACTCACCTGGTCTCACCTACCACCTGCCAGCTTGTACTTTTTCCCTCCGCCCACCTTCTTATTCTAGCTTCTTTGCCCTTCCTTTCCAATCCTGATGAAGACTCTCAGTCTAAAATATCAACTGATTATTCCTCTCCATAGATGCTGCCTGACCTGCTGAGTTCCTCCATTTTGTATCTGTTGCTCCGGAATTTGAGCATCTACAAAATTTCATGTGTTCCTGGAAATTATTCCATGTATTTAAAAAGGAATTTTCCATATGATATGCTGTATACTCAGTGGCCACTTTATTTTGTGGTCTCCTACTGCTGTACCCCATCCACTTTAAGGTACAAGGAGTTGTGCATTCAGAGATGCTTTTCCTTCTTTTCAAATCTTTTTATTGTTATATTATACAAAAGAAATAACACGAGTACTTTGAAGTAACAACACTCACAATGTCTCAAAACAGACATCTTAAAGATTTAAAAAAAATTGTGATAACAAAAAAAACCTACTAAGCAGAAAAGTGAGGGAAAAAAAAAGTACCCATTAGGTGTACAACCCCGGAGCCATGTGTCATACAAAAAGCTTCTAAAAATAAACATCAAACCACCAGCAAGAAAAGAAAATATACCAAAAAATTTACGATTAGATCATGAAAAAATCTATCAATTAGCTCAGATGATAATAATGAGCAAATGAGCCCATCTTTTTTCAAAATCAAATAAAGGTTCAAAGGTTCGACTTTTAATTTTCTCCAAACTAAGACATAACATCACTTGAGAGAACCATTGTGACAAAGTGGGAGCTGATATATCCTTCCACTTCAACAAAATGACCCTCCTAGCTATCAATGTAACAAATGCAATAATATGTTGGTCAGACACAGAAGTACCATGAATATTTTGAGGAATTATTCCAAAAAGCACAGTTAATTTATTAGGTTGTACATTAATTTTAAGCGCATTAGAAATTGTTGAAAAAACCGACTTCCAGAACTGTTCCAATATAGAACAAGACCAAAACATATGTGTCAGTGTAGCTATCTCAGTTTTACCTCTATCACAATGACTATCAATATTAGGAAAGACTTTAGAAAGTCTCTCCTTCATCAGATGATAACGATGTACAATTTTAAATTGAATCAATGAATGTCTAGCACAAATTGAAGAAGAGTTAACCAACTTCAAAATCCGCATCCAATCCTCCGTCACAAAAGTCAGATTGAGTTCCTTTTCCCAATCCTGTTTAATCTTAGATAAAGGACGCTTATCCCATTGTAATAATAACTTATAAATTCTTCTAATAGAACCCTTGATTGAAGGATTCATACTCATAACAGTATCTAACAGGTCAGCCTCCAATATGTAAGGAAAATTACTTAAATATTTTTGTAAAAAATGTCTAACTTGAAGGTATTGCAGAAAGTGTGAGTACAAAAGAGAATATTTATCAGTTAATTGTTCAAAAGACATCAATCTATCTTCTTTAAGTAAATCCAAAAAAGAATTAATACCTTAATTCTTTTTTTTTCAGAGATGCTTTTCTGCACACCGCTGTTGTAACACATGGTATTTGAGTTACCGTCACCTTCCTGTCAGCTTGAACCAGTCTGGCCCTTCTCCTCTGACCACCCTCAGTAACAAGGCATTTTTGCCCATAAACCTGTAGCTCCCTGGATGTTTTTTTGTTCTTCACACCATTCTCTCTAAATTCTAAAGACTGCTGTGCATGAAAATCCCAGAGGTTAAGCAGTTTCTGAGATACTTAAACCACCTTGTCTGGTAAGAACAATCATTGCACAGTCAAAGTCATTTAGATCATGTTTCTTCTCCATTCTGATGTCTGGTCTGAATGACAACTGAACCTCTTGACCATGTCTGCATGCTTTTATGTATTGAGTTGGTGCCACATAATTGACTGATTAAATATTTACATTAACAAGCTGGTGTACAACTGTTCCTAATAAAGTGGCCACAGTGTATATTCAGCCCACTAGTCTATGCTATCCCATTCTCTCACTTTTTCTTTCCACATTCCCTCAGTCACTTCAGATTCTATCACCCACCTTCACTAGTCACCACTTACAGTTACCAGTCAACCTACCAGCTAGCACATTTTTGGGAAACTAAAACACCTGAGGGAAATCTACCAGCAAATAGATTTCTGAGATGTGGGATGAAACTGGAACACAGGCAGTCACAGGGGAACGTGCAAACTCCACACAGACAGTACCTGAGGCTAGGAATGAACACCAGCTCCCTGTTCTACTAGTTGTGCTAATCAAATCCCTTTTAAGCAACATACGGTTAACTTTAAAGATTCAAAGGTTCGAAGATTCAAAGTACATTCATTATCAAAGTATGCATGCAGTATACAATCCTATGATTTCTCTCCCTGCAGACAGCCACAAAACTGACACCATGAAATCTGTTCAAAGAAAACATCCAACACCTAACACGCAAAAAAAGAACAAAGCATACAAATGGCAAAAAAATGAGCAAATAACACACAGAATATTAAACATCAAATCGCAGAGTCTAAAAACGTTCAGTTTAGTTCAGTTCGACCTGGCTGGTGGCGTAGTGACATCAGTGTCGGACTTCGGGACAAAAGGTCCCGGGTTCGAATCCAGCCAGCCGGCTCCCCTGCATGCTTTCCATCCGTGCTGGGTTACGAGCTGGTGATCTCTTTGGAAACTCACCCAGCAGAAGGCAATGGCAAACCACTGCTGTAACTTGCCTCGTACGCGATTCCCCCCTACGTTAGAGAGGCGTGGTGGGAAATTGTGCACTAACCGGAGAACCTCCAGAAGCGACGTACATTTCCTTTCCTTTAGTTCAGTTCAGTTCAGTTTAGTGTTGTGTTATTCAGTCTGCAGGGCCAGTCTGCTCTGATCAAAATTGCAAAAAATAGCAGTTAAAAAAAGGAGTAACCAGAAACCAGAAAGAGAGAGAAGTGAAGAAGAGTAATCTCACTAACTGTCTGCAAAGCATTATCATCGGTCACACTGGTCACTCACCATCTTGCCTGGATCTTTATTTCTATTTCTGTTTAATATTTAGTTAAATTCTAATGACAACTTACAGTTAAAATTTGAAATACTAAAGATGCTTGATGGGTGGAGGGTGCTGATGCTTTTCTTGCGGAAGTTCGTGGGGGTGGGGGAGGGTTGTTGCTTTGCTGTTGTGTGTGCATGTGAGTGGGGTAGTGGGGGGGCTTTGGGGTTCTATGTTTTTGCTGTCACTCATTCTTTGGGGCACTTCTGTTTTTGCAGATGTCTGTGAAGAACAAGAATTTCAGGCTGTATATTGCACATATTTCTCAACATGAAATGGAACTATTGAAACTATTAATATTAATTTTTAAATAGAAAAAACACAGGAAAGGTTTAGAGGGACGTGGGCTAAATGCAAACAATGGGAGTAGCTTAGATGGGAATCTTGCTTGGCATGGTTGATTTGGGCAGAAGAGTCTGTTACTGTCCTGTGGGATTCTATGATGCTATAACAAGAATGTAGAAAAAGTTATGCACATGGAGTGGAGAACTAGCACAAAGTCTGACTGCTACTAGAAAGTAGCATTCATCATCAAGGACCCTGACCATCCATACCATACTCTGTTCAAAGTTCAAAGTTCAAAGTCATGTCACCATATACAACCCTGAGGTTATTTTTCCTGTGGGTATACTTGGCGTATCTATAGAACAGTAACTGTAAGCAGGATTAATGAAAGATCAAAAGCATAGAAAACAACAAACTGTGCAAATGAAAATAAAAATAAATAGCAAGAAATAATGAGAGCATGTAATAACAAGATTAAGAGTCCTTAAAGTGAGATCATTGGTTGTGGGAACATCTCAATACATGAGTGTAGGATACTGTTTTGTTCAGGAGCCTGACAGTTGAGGGGTAGTAACTGTTTTTAAACCTGGTGGTGTGAGTTCTGAGGCACGTGTACCTTCTACCTGATGGCAGTAGTGAGAAAAGTGCATGGCCTGGGTGGTGAGAATCTTTGATGATGTATGGTGTTTTTCTATCATGTTTCACATAGATGAGCTCAGTACTTGGGAGGGCCTTACACATAACATACTGGGCTAAATCCATTACCTTTTGTAGGATTTTATGCTCAAAGGCATTGGTGTTCCCCTACCAGGCTGTAATGCAGCCAGTCAGCACACTTTCCATCACACTTCTATAAAAGCTTGTCAAGATTTTTGATGACATGCTGAATCTCCACAGACTCGGAAGGAAGTAAAGGCTCTATTGTGCTTTTTTTTGCAATTACATTGGACAATGTTTTCACTGCTATCATCAGGGAGAAATACAGGAGCCTTAGGGCTCACACCACCAGGGTTTGGAAAGAGTTATTACCTTTCAACCATGAGGCTCTTGAACCAGAGGGATGACCTCACTCAGCACTACTCTGAACTGATCATTGAACACAACGTACATTTAATGACATTCAAATTCTCAGTATTGTTTATCAATTTACAGTATTTTAATTTTTTTTTTCTTAACTCAAGCTGGTAGAACCAGAGGTACAGACATAGCCAAGCAAACTCATTTTTTAATTGCTAGGAACGTTCGGACTATTCCAGTGGTGTTCAGTATTGTGGCTTTCTGAAGATTTACGTAGATATTGCTGTGTAGGCCTTATTGTTTAATGCTATTGTTTAGTGCCTTTGGGATGATAACAATTGTATATATTACTACAGGTACAATATATACCTTGTTAACGTTCCATAATCTTTCAACCTCTCTTTTAAATCAGCATATTTTGGTGTTTTATTATTATTATTATTAATATTACTTGTTTCGTTTTGGATTTGCACAATTTATGGGTCTTTGTTTTTGTGTAGTTTTTCATTATTTCTATTGTACTTCTTTGATCTATTGTGAATGCCTACAAGGAAATGAATCTCAGAACAGTACTTGGTGACATATACAAACTTTGATAATAAATTTACTTTGGACTTTGGACTTTGGTTAGTCTCCTGGAGCAATGTACAAAGCAATGGAGGAATTCAGAGGGCCTGGAAATAGAAAAATCCCATTCCCTGGACCTGTTGAGTTCTTCAGAAGTTCTGTGTGTTGTTCCTGTCCGATACTGCTGAAAGATTCTAAGCAAAGTATTTTCACACTACTCAGTTGCAGTCTGAGTCTAATTCCTGCACAATACACAGGGCTTTTCTCTTTGCAGTAAAGGAGGATGAGAGGTGACTTGACTGAAGTGTGTAAGATGATAAGAGTCATCGAGCAAGTGGACAGCATGAAACTTTATCCCAGGGTGGAAATGCCTAATACTGTGGGGGGGGGGGCATAATTTTAAGGTGATTGGAGGAAAGTATAAGGGGGATGGATGTCAGAGGTAAGCTTATACAGACAGTGGAACACCCTGCCGGGGTGGTGATAGAGGCAGATTTGTTAGGGGCATTTAAACAACTCTTAGGTAGGCATATGGATGATAGAAATATGCAGGGCTCAATTGATTCCAGAATAGATTAAAAGTTCAGTACAATATTGTGGGCTGAAGGATCTGCACTGTACTATAGGGTTCCATTCATGTTTATTTATTTATTTAGTGATACGGTGTGAATAAGCCCTTCCAGTCCAACAAATGGCACACACAACAATCCACCTACTTAAACCTAGCCTAATCACAGGAAAAGTTACAATGACCAATTAACCCCCTAATTGGGACATCTCTGGAATGTGGGAGGAAAGCAGGGCACCTGGAGGAAATCCAGGTCATGGGAAAAAACATACAAACTCCTTACGGAGGGTGCCAGAATTGAACCACGAACTCCGATGCTCTGAGCTGTAACAGCTTTGAGCTAACTGCTACGATACTGTGGCGCCCTGTTCCATAATGTAGGCATATTTCCTGAGAGAATGATAATGGATGCCAGATCATTTTGTGCACTGGCGTTACAGTGTCTCTTTTTTCAATTACAGTCAGTGGTTGATTATGAATTTCTTCCCCTCCTCCCTCACAAATATTCAACAGGTCTGTAAAAAGGGCCTGAAGGATTACTGGGGACCTGAGTCACCTCAGCCGCAAACAGTTCCAGCTGCTGCCATCCGGGAAACGGTACCGCAATGTAAGAGCCAGAACTAACAGGCTCCAGGACAGCTTCTTTCACTAGGCCATCAGACTGCTTAACTTATGCTGACGCAATTGTATTTCTATGTTATATTGACTGTCTCGTTGTATAGTACTATTTATTATAAATTACTATAAATTGCACATTGCACATTTAGACGGAGATGTAACATAAGGATTTTTACTCCTCTTGTATGTGAAGGATGTAAGTAATAAAGTCAATTCAATTCAATTCAAACACCAGTAGGAAGAGTGGATTGAAGTGGGTAGTGGCAGGGTAACTGAGGATGTTTACTCTCTGCACACTGTATCTGACCGATGTTTGTTGTAAAAAAGAGTGGAGTTTGTTAACAGTTGAAATTTTAACATATTCCTTTCAAAAACTGCTTGGCTGCCATGGTAGCTTAGCAGTTAGCGCGACACTATTACAGCGTGGAGTGTTCCAGAGTTCAGCATTCAATTCTGGCACTGTTCTGTAAGGAGTCCCTGTACGCCCTCCCCGTGGAATGCAAAGGTTTTTCCTGGGTGGTCCAGTTTCCTCCCAGACTCCGAAGACGTACCAGGTAGGTTAATTGGTCATTGTAAATTGTCCTGTCATTAGGTTGGGCTAATCAGGAGTTGACTTGGCAGCGTGGCTTAAAGCAGTGGTCTCCAACCTCCGGGCCGTGGACAGATACATTGCCGCGAAGAATGCAGTGGTGCAGCGATAGCCGGAATGCACCCAGCACATCTTTAAGAAAAAAGCCGAAATAAACAAGCTAATTAATTAGGTGCTGCCTGGCACGTAAGTTTCGGCCCAGATCAGAGGTGATTGCCGATTGCGTAGAGCAAGTGAAATCGGCAATCGCCTCGGTTCTGCGCCGACATTTACGTGCCCGGTGGCGCCAAATTAATTAGCTTGTTTATTTCGGCTTTTTTCTTGAAGATGTGCTGGGTGAGTTCTGCTACCACTGCACCACAGCACTCTTCGCGGTAATGTGTCGGTCCACGGCCCAGAGGTTGGGGACCACTGGCTTAAAGGGCCAGAAGGGCCTACTCCACGCTGTATCACTAAATAACTAAATAATAAAAAATAATAATCATAATGTGGGCCACAAAACTGACAGAACCACAAAATCCCCAAAGACTCCTGCTTATCTTAAGACATCAATATTTTATATTAGAATGGAATTAAATTTGAACATGTTTGTTGGTTATTTTGAATCTGGCTGTCATAGCAACAGCTTACTTAAGTTTCAGCATATCATAAAGCTGAATATTTTGTTGGGTATTTTCGAAGAAGGGAAGATGCAGGTCGAACTCACAAAGTTTTAACAGCTTGACAGAAGTTTTCTCCTTGCTTCATGAATTTTCTATTTTTAATTCAAATCTCACTTAAGGTGCAGAATTCATCTGCATTCCCAATATTCGCCAATAATGCACAAATATCTAATCAAGTACTGTAATGTTATTTATCACAGCATAATCAATAACTTATATTCAACCTTCTTATCTTTGTTGTCCATGGGATGATCTAATAATACTTGTGTAGGCATTTCATGTTGGGCAATCATTTGCTGGAATTTTCTCTGACATAATTGAAAAACTGAAAGATACCCTCAGTGGCCACTTTATGAGAGAATGGTGTGAATGACAAAAAAAACATCCATTAAATGGCAGTTTTGTGGATGAAAATACCTTGTTAATGAGAGAGGGCAGAGGAGAATGGCCAGACTAGTTGAAACTGACAGGAAGATGACAGTAACTCAAATAACCACACGTTACAACAGTGATATGCAGAAGAACATCTCTAAATGCACAACATAGTCATAGTCATAGTCATACTTTATTGATCCCGGGGGAAATTGGTTTTTGTTACAGTTGCACCATAAATAATAAATAGTAATAGAACCATAAATAGTTAAATAGTAATATGTAAATTATGCCAGTAAATTATGAAGTAAGTCCAGGACCAGCCTATTGGCTCAGGGTGTCTGACCCTCCAAGGGAGGAGTTGTAAAGTTTGATGACCACAGGCAGGAATGACTTCCTATGACCCTCTGTGCTGCATCTCGGTGGAATGAGTCCCTGGCTGAACGTACTCCTGTGCCCACCCAGTACATTATGTAGTGGATGGGAGACATTGACCAAGATGGCATGAAACTTAGACAGCATCCTCTTTTCAGACACCACCGTGAGAGAGTCCAGTTCCATCCCCACAACATCACTGGCTTCCGAATGAGTTTGTTGATTCTGTTGTTGTCTGCTACCCTCAGCCTGCTGCCCCAGCACACAACAGCAAACATGATAGCACTGGCCACCACAGACTCGTAGAACATCCTCAGCATCATCCGACGGATGTTAAAGGACCTCAGTCTCCTCAGGAAATAGAGACGGCTCTGACCCTTCTTGTAGACAGCCTCAGTGTTCTTTGACCAGTCCAGTTTATTGTCAATTCGTATCCCCAGGTACTTGTAATCCTCCACCATGTCCACACTGACCCCCTGGATGGAAACAGGGGTCACCGGTGCCTTAGCTCTCCTCAGGTCTACCACCAGCTCCTTAGTCTTTTTCACATTAAGCTGCAGGTAATTCTGCTCACACCATGTGACAAAGTTTCCTACCGTAGTCCTGTACTCAGCCTCATCTCCCTTGCTGATGCATCCAACTATGGCAGAGTCATCTGAAAACTTCTGAAGATGACAAGACTCTGTGCAGTAGTTGAAGTCCGAGGTGTAAATGGTGAAGAGGAAGGGAGACAAGACAGTCCCCTGTGGAGTCCCAGTGCTGCTGATCACTCTGTCGGACACACAGTGTTGCAAGCACACGTACTGTGGTCTGCCAGTCAGGTAATCAAGAATCCATGTTACCAGGGAAACAACCACCTGCATCGCTGTCAGCTTCTCCCCCAGCAGAGCAGGTTGGATGGTGTTGAACGCACTGGAGAAGTCAAAAATCATGACCCTCACAGTGCTCGCTGGCCTGTAGAAACGGGTGTAGACACGGTTCAGCAGGTAGAACCTTGATGTGGATGGCCTACTGCAGCAGAAGACTGCAAACATACACTCAGTGGCCACTTTGTTAGGTACAGAAAGTACCCATTAAAGTTGCCATGGAGTGTACCTGAGTTTTAATGGACTACTGCACACAGCCTCAAACTCATTTGAAAGTTATACCCATTTTGAGAAAACATACAGCATTTTGCCTTAATAATCTGCAAAGAAAGAAGATATCCATTTCATTTGCAGTTTTAAAACAATAATCCAGAGGTCAGCTTCTGAATATCTGAATATAATTTATAAGTGGGTGTTGGAGACTGTTGAGGTAGAAGATGGAAGAGAATGGAAACACTTCATTTCAGGAGGAAAACTAAAAATAATCTTCAGTGAAGTTGATATGAATTCCCTGCAGAATGATTACATTAAATCTGTTAATGATGTGTAATTCAAGCAACTCATTTATAGGGCTTATTAAATATTTAAAAATCTCGGTCTGTATGTTTTTCCATGTTATTTACTCTTGTGTAATACTCCCATAAAACAACAAGACACAGCAACAGTTTCAGCCCATCGAGACTGCTCTACCATTCCATCAAGACTGATTTATTATCCCTCTGAACTCCATTCCCCTGCCTTCTCCAAAATCTTACACATTATATTAAATTATGGATTTAAAATCAATGCGAAGAGGCCTGAATGGTGCTGAGAGAGGAAATGTAGGGCAGGTGTAACACTTGTCCCCGCTTGCCAGGAGAGAGATCAGTGCAGAGTGATGAATAGACTAGGGAATCACATAGAGAGCACCCACTGTGGAATGGGTATATGGGGGAAGATGAGCTTCATGGTAGGATCCCATTGGAGATGGCAGATGTTACTGAGAACGATATGTTGGATAATGAGGTAGGTAAGGACGAGGGGAGCCCTATCCCTATTATGGTAGTGGGAGGATGGGGTGAGGGTGGATGTGATGGAAATGGAGGAGACGTGGGTGAGGAGAGCATCAATAGAGATGGAAAGGAAACCCCATTCTTTGAAAAAGAAGGACCTCTCAGTTGGAAAACCTCATCTTGAGAACAGATGCAGCGGAAACAGAGGAACTGGAAAAAGAGAACAGCATTTTTACAAGTGACAGGGTGGGAAGGTGTATAGTCAAGATAGTTGTGAGAGTGATAGATGTGATAGTTCTGTGTTGCTCAGGTTTCCAACATCTGCAGACTTTCTCTTGTTTGTGGTTGTGAGAATAGGTTTATAAGAGACATCAGTAGACAGTTTGCCTTCAGAGATTGAGAAAAGGAAGAGAGGAGTCAGAAATGGACCGAGTAAATTTGAGGACAGGGTGGAAGTTGGAGGCAAAGTTGATGAAATTGATGAGCTCAGCATGGGTGCAGCAGCAGCACCAATGCAGTCTTTGATGTAGCGTAGAAAGAATTAGGGAGTTTTTGGCACATTGGCCTTCACAAAGCAGGCCTAACCAATTCAACATTTCCCTATGTTTCTTGTCTTCAAGTCTCGGAGACATCTTGTGAATTTTCTCTGCAATCTTTCAGGATAATTAATATCCTGTAGAAAGGTGACCAGAACTTCACACAATGCTCAAAAATTTGCCTCACCTACATCTTATACACATTCAACATAACATCCTAACTCCTATACTCAGTGCCCCGATTTATGAAGGTCAATGTGTCAAAAGTTCTCTTTATGACCCCATCTGCCTGTGATTCAATATTGAATGAATTGTGAATTTATATTCCCAAGTCCTTTTGTTCTACCACTCTCCTCAGTGTCCTACCATTTATTGTATAAATCCTACTCTGATTTGTTCTGCCAAAGTGCAACACTCTTGTTGTCATTTGCAACTTTGCCAATCTTGTTTATCACGTTATCAGCTAAATCAGTGGATCACAATGTTTTTAATGCCATGGACCAATAACATTGAACAAGTGGTCTGTAGACCCCAGCTTGGGATTCAGTGATCTAAATCATTAATATAGACCCAGCAACGATTGTTGTGACACACCACTAGTCATTGGTCTCCAGTCAGAGTGACAATCATCTGCTACCACTCTCCAGCTTCTCCCACTAAGTCAACATCGAATCCAATTGACCACTTTAACCTGAATGCTAAGTGACTTAACCTTTTGGACCAGCCTCCCATGCAGGACTTAAGCTTTGCTAAAGCCCATGTAGACAGCTTCCACTGCCTTCTCTTCACCAATCTTTTTGTTTTGCTGACATTGATTGAAAGGTTCACAAATGAGAAAATCTGCAGATGCTAGAAATCCCAAGCAACAAACACAAAATGCTGGAGGAACTCAGCCAGTCAGGCAGCATCTATGGAAAAGCATAAGTGGTAGATGTTTCAGGCCGATACCTTCCTTCAGGACTCGAAAGAAAGAAAAAGTCAGGGTAAAAGGTGGGGGTAGAGGAGGAAGAAGTACAAAGTGGTAGGTGATAGTTGAGACCAGGTGAAGGGGAAGGTGTGAAGTAAAGAGCTGGAAAGTTGGTTGGTGAAGGAGATAAAGGGCTAGAGAATGGGGATTCTGATAGGGGAGGACAGAAGATCATGGAGGAACGGGAAGGAGAAGGAGCACCAGGTAGGCAAGGAGATAATTTGAGAAAGGGAAATGGGAATGGAGAAAAGGTGAAGGGGGTTCAATTACTGGAAATTAGAGAAATCAATGTTCATGCCATCAGGTTGGAGGCTACCCTGACGGAGCATAAAGATTTGCTCCTTGAACTTGAGTGTGGCGTCATCGTGGCAGTAGAGGAGGCCATGGACTGACACATCCTGATGAAAGGTCTTAGCCCAAAATGTCGACTGCTTTCTCTTTTCAATAGATGCTGCCTGGCCTGCTGAGTTTCACCAGCATTCTGTGTGTATTGCTTGAAGGAAAGGTTATAGTCTTAACATTATGTCAGAAGGCTCTGATCTCCTTCCTGAAGTCTGTCCCATGACTGTAAAGGGGAAACATTGTTCAACTCACTGAGGAGAAGCCTTTGCTCTCCAATGAAGTTGTTCTAGATGTCTTTTGTCTTGCTGAGAGAGACATGTTGGGTTTATTAATTCATCTGACTGATGAATAAATGTTACTATACTTCTGCTGTGCTTATTTTCAAGTGCGTGGGAAGAAATTGACTGTTAGATTCTCCATTAACGATGTGAGTTAATACTGGTGAAATACACCACACAATTAGCCCACGAGCTGGTTTAATTGCACAGGCTAAATTAACCTACTTTATTGCTACCATCTTTCTCTTTATGTATCCAATAAAGACATTGTTTCACCATTCCTGGATCAAAGTTCAAAATAAACTTTTTATCAGAGTATATATATGTGTCACCATAAACTGCCCTGAAATTCAAAGAAATTCAACAGAAATACAACAGAATCAATGCAAAACTACATGCAACAATGGGCAAACAAGCAACGTGTGAAAGAGGATAAGCTGTGCAAATACCAACAAAATGATTATTATTACAGGTAGGACAATCTATAGTAACAGATAGGATATAATATTACAGGATAAATAAGCAAGAATAACTTACTTAATAGATATAGCCATTCCAAACACCATAACATATAGAAATCAACAGACGAAAAACACCAGAAATATGCTGAATTAAAAGAGGAAACAGAAAGACTATGGAACATGAACAGCGTATACATTGTCCCAATAGTAACGTCTACAACTGGTATCCCAAAGGCACTGAAGAACAGCATTAAACAATTAGACCTACACAGTACTGTAAATCTCCAGAAAGCCACAATACTAAACACCACTAGAATAGTCTGAAAATCCCTGGCAATTGAGAAATGATTGGTTAAGATTGTACCTTAGGTTTTACCAGCTTGAGCAGAGAAAAAAATTAAAATATCATAATAAATAAATAAGCAATAAATATCACAAACATGAGATGAAGTGTCCTTGAAAATGAGCACATGGTGGAAACAGTTCTTTCTTTCTTTTTAAATCTTTTTATTGAATTAGTACACAAAAAGTAAACCATATAGGCACTGATACACTGTTGCAATATAACTTAACAAGAGATATTAATACACAAAAAGAAGTTAGTACAAACAGTGCAGTTTAGATATAAAATAACAAGATAATATAATAGTATACTAATTTTCAAACATGTCAATAAGGAAAAGGAAAAAAAAACCCAAAAACCCACCGTGCAACTAATCTAAAAAGCAAAGCAAAGCAATGGGCTCACTAGGTATCAAGTAGAGTTAAACAACTTAAAACAATCACGTCCTCAAACCCGACCTCCATTGAAAACAGTTAAAAAGCAAGAAGGGAATGTAGATATGGACAGAGAAAGAAAAAAAAAGTTACATTAAATGAAAATGTTGAATAAAAGATCTCCAAGTCTGTTCAAAATTAACTGAAGAATCATAAAGATTACTCCTAATTTTCTCCAAATTTAAACATAGTATCGTCTGGGAAAACCAAAAGAATGTAGTTGGAGCATTAATCTCCCTCCAATGTTGTAAAATACATCTTTTCGCCATTAAAGTAAGAAATGCAATCAATCTACGGGCTGAAGGGGAGAGATTACTGGAAATTTTAGGTAATCCAAAGATAGCAGTAATAGGGTGGGGAGAAATATCTATATTCAATACCTTTGAAATAATATTAAAAATGTCTTTCCAAAAAGTTTCCAAAGTAGGACAGGCCCAAAACATATAAGTTAAGGAAGCTATCTCCCCATGACATCTGTCACAAAGAGGATTAATATGAGAATAAAAATGAGTTAATTTATCTTTAGACATATGTGCTCTATGGACAACTTTAAATTGAATTATGGAGTGTTTAGAACAGATAGAGGAAGTATTGACTAGTTGTAAAATATGCGCCCAGTCATCCGCTGGAATAATAAAACCCAATTCCTTTTCCCAGTCTGACTTAATCTTATCAAATGGAGCTTTCCTAAGTTTCATAATAGTATTATAAATAATAGCCATTACACCTTTCTGACATGGATTAAGGTTAATTATAGTGTCTAAAATATATGTAGAAGGTAGCGTCGGAAAGGAAGAGAGTATAGTACTTAGGAAATTTCTAACTTGGAGATATCTAAAAAAATGTATTCTTGGTAAGTTATATTTGTTAGATAATTGTTCAAAAGACATAAGGGAACCATCTAAAAATGAATCCAAAAACCGTGAAATACCATTAGTCTTCCAAATTTGAAAGGCATGGTCAGTGGAAGAGGGAGGGAAGAATATGTTACCTAAAATAGGAATCGCAAGCCCAAATTGATTAAGATCGAAAAATTTTTGGAATTGAAACCAAATATGTAAGGTATATTTAACTATCGGGTTACAAACCAGTTTACAGCGTTTCAAATCAAAAGGAAGAGAAGAACCTAAAATGGAGCCAAGTGCATAACCTTGAGCAGATTGTAATTCCAATACTACCCATTTAGGAATGGATAGTGTATCTTGATCAAGTAACCAAAATTTCATGTGTTGAATATTAATTGCCCAATAATAGAATCTAAAGTTAGGTAATGCCAAACCTCCATCTCTCTTGGTTCTCTGTAGATGTATTTTACCTAATCTCGGGTTTTTATTTTGCCAAATAAATGAAGAAATTTTAGCGTCAACTTTATCAAAAAAGGATTTTGGAACAAAAATCGGTAGTGCCTGAAATACATATAAAAATTTTGGAAGAATAAACATCTTAACAGCATTAATATGACCAATCAAAGTTAAATAAAATGGAAGCAACACACATCAAAGTTGCTGGTGAACGCAGCAGGCCAGGCAGCATCTCTAGGAAGAGGTACAGTCGACGTTTCAGGCCGAGACCCTTCGTCAGGACTAACTGAAGGAAGAGTGAGTAAAGGATTTGAAAGTTGGAGGGGGAGGGAGAGATCCAAAATGATAGGAGAAGACAGGAGAGGGAGGGATGGAGCCAAGAGCTGGACAGGTGATTGGCAAAAGGGATATGAGAGGATCATGGGACAGGAGGTCCGGGAAGAAAGACAAGGGGGGGGGGACCCAGAGGATGGGCAAGAGGTATATACAGAGGGACAGAGGGAGAAAAAGGAGAGTGAGAGAAAGATTGTGTGCATAAAAATAAGTAACAGATGGGGTAAGAGGGGGAGGTGGGGCCTAGCGGAAGTTAGAGAAGTCGATGTTCATGCCATCAGGTTGGAGGCTACCCAGACGGAATATAAGGTGTTGTTCCTCCAACCTGAGTGTGGCTTCATCCTTACAGTAGAGGAGGCCGTGGATAGACATGTCAGAATGGGAATGGGATGTGGAATTAAAATGTGTGGCCACTGGGAGATCCTGCTTTCTCTGGCGGACAGAGCATAGATGTTCAGCAAAGCCGTCTCCCAGTCTGCGTCGGGTCTCGCCAATATATAAAAGGCCACATCGGGAGCACCGGACGCAGTATATCACCCCCGTCGACTCACAGGTGAAGTGTTGCCTCACCTGGAAGGACTGTTTGGGGCCCTGAATGGTGGTAAGGGAGGAAGTGTAAGGGCATGTGTAGCACTTGTTCCGCTTACACGGATAAGTGCCAGGAGGGAGATCAGTGGGGAGGGATGGGGGGGACGAATGGACAAGGGAGTTGTGTAGGGAGCGATCCCTGCGGAATGCAGAGAGAGCGGGGGAGGGAAAGATGTGCTTAGTGGTGAGATCCCGTTGGAGGTGGCGGAAGTTACGGAGAATAATATGTTGGACCCGGAGGCTGGTGGGGTGGTAGGTGAGGACCAGGGGAACCCTATTCCTAGTGGGGTAGTGGGAGGATGGAGTGAGAGCAGATGTACGTGAAATGGGGGAGATGCGTTTAAGAGCAGAGTTGATAGTGGAGGAAGGGAAGCCACTTTCTTTAAAAAAATGAAGACATCTCCCTCGTCCTAGAATGAAAAG
Source organism: Mobula birostris (assembly GCF_030028105.1). Lineage (NCBI taxonomy): Eukaryota > Metazoa > Chordata > Chondrichthyes > Myliobatiformes > Myliobatidae > Mobula > Mobula birostris. The sequence goes on from NC_092379.1 coordinate 138,695,340, forward strand.
CCTCATCCTGAGAGCAGATGCGGTGGAGACGGAGGAATTGCGAGAAGGGGATGGCGTTTTTGCAAGAGACAGGGTGAGAAGAGGAATAGTCCAGATAGCTGTGAGATTAAATAAAATGGAGACCATTTAAATAAGAATTGAGTAATGTGATCGATTAAGGGTAGGAAATTAGTCTTAAATAAATCTTTATGTTTACAGGTAATTTTAACCCCAAGATATGAAAAATGATTATTAACCAATTTAAACGGAAGGTTCTGATATAAGGGAACTTGCTTATTAATCGGAAAATGTTCACTGTTACTGAGATTTAATTTATAACCTGAAAAAAGACTAAATTGTGCTAATAAATCTGAAGCAGCAGGGATAGATTTTTGAGGATTAGAAATATATAAAAGTAAGTCATCAGTATAAAGTGATACTTTATGGGACTTTAAACCTCCAGTTATCCCAATAATATTTGGAGATTCTCGAATAGCGATTGCAAGAGGTTCTAATGCAATATCAAATAATAAAGGACTAAGAGGACAACCTTGTCTAGTACCTTGAAAAAGAGGGAAAAATGGTGAGCTTAAAGAGTTAGTACGAACTGAGGTCATAGGAGACTGATATAACAATTTGATCCAGGATATAAATTTCGGGCTGAAATTGAACATTTCAAGCACCTTAAATAAGTAAGGCCATTCGACTCTTTCGAAGGCTTTTTCAGCGTCTAAGGAAATGACACACTCAGGATCATTTTGTGAGGGGGTATAAACAATGTTTAACAGTGTGCAAATGTTATAAAAAGAGTAATGACCTTTAATAAAATCCGTTTGGTCTTCCGAAATAATATAAGGAAGTGCTTTTTCTAATCTGTTTGCTAATAATTTAGAAAAGATTTTAGAATTAACATTTAATAAGGATATTGGTCTATAAGATGCACATTGAGCAGGATCTTTATCCTTCTTTAATATTAAAGAGATCGATGCTCTGTAGAAGGATTCAGGAAGTTTACCAAGTTTTAATGAGGCCAAGGTGGGAACAGTTCAATGATGGGGTTGAGTGAATTTGAGTAGAGTTATCCCTTGTGGTTCAAGAGCTTGATGGTTGAGGAGTAATAGCTGTTTGCTGAATCTGGTGGTGTGAGTCCTGAGGCTTCAGTATCTTCTCCCTGATGGCAGCAGCGAGAAGAGAGCATGGCCTGGGTGGTGGGATCCTTGATAATGGATGCTGCTTTTACAATTGAGAAATGGGCGTGCTTGGTTATGCTTGTACCTCAGGTTTTACTCACTTCAGCTGGAAAAAATAAAAGTGCAACAGTAATTCACACATACATACATGCATAAATAATATCAAGAACATAAGTTGTAGAATCCTTGCAAGTGGAAAGTAGGTTATGGAATCAGTTCAGTGTTGAGGTGAGTTAAGTTATCCACACTGGTTCAGGAGCCCTATGCTTTAAGGGCAATAACTATTTCTGAATCTAGTGGTATGGGAACTAAGGCTCCTGAACTTCCTTTCCTATACCAGCAGTGAGAAGAGGGTGTGGCCTCGATGGTAGGGAACATGTGCTTAGCCAGAATGACAGGGAATTAATTTTCATCTCTTAATCTAGCTGTTAAAATTTTTCATTATCTTTCATATCCAGTGATGTCCTCAGCACTACCTAACAGCAGAGCTCATAGTGGTGTGGTAGCATAGTGGTTAGCACACTTGCCTTCCAGCACCAGTGATCAGTGATTGGGGTTCGATTCCCACTTTTGGCTGTAAAGTTTGTATGTTCTTCCTGTTCCCACATGGATTTCCACCAAGTGCTCTGGTTTCCTCCCGCATTCCAAAGATGTACGGATCAGATTAGTAAGTTGTGAACTTGCAACATTGGCTCTCGAGGTGTGGTAACATCTGTAGGCTGCTCCCAACACAATCCTCACTGATTTGATCTTTAATATAAATGGCAGATTTCACCGAATGTTTCCATGTTTTGATGTACATGTGATAAATAAAGCTAATTTTATATAATTTAAATTTAAGCAATAAAGTGTAAGATATCTACTGCAAAGAGACCATGATTTCTCAAATGAGACATGAATTTCCTTGGTCAAATTCAAAACAAAAATAACAATTTGTAGATCTGCAGCAAAAGTAAGTAACTGCTCTCTATGCGTGATGTGACCAAAGAATTAAATCACGCGTTAACATCACAGAATCATATAAAATTTACAGCACAGGAGCAGATTTTCAGCCCATCATGTTTATGTTAGATCTTTAACAAAATAAACTTTATTCACGTTAAAATATTTTCACAAGAGTAAACCATTCAATGCCTTTTCATTCTCTACATTCATAGTGAATGTTTTCAGTACTGTGCTGTTCCTACATGAGTAGCTTTGTTGCCACTCATGTGCCCTCCACCCCCAGGCAGTATAATACTACAATGGAGATCCAGCCAACCCCATCCGAGCTCCTCCCTCTCTAGTAGAAGAACTCTACCCTGTGGTCCTTCTCCATTGAGCCTTTGCGGAGACTGCATCGAGCTTCAGTGCATCCCTCAGCATGTACTTCTGCAGCCTGGAATGTGCCAGTCAGCAGCATTTCTCCAGAAACATCTCGAGATGCTGGCAGACCAACAAGTTTCGGGCAGACCAAAGGGCATCTTTTATTGAGCTGTCAGCCAGCAGCCCATCATGTATATATTAGATGACAAGGGTCTAGACAGCCTAACTCCCACCTTCCAACCCTGGGTCCATAAACTTGCTGGGCATAACTCTTTAGATAAACTTTTTAAAATGCGATAGCAGTTTCTGCTCTTCTACCCTTTCAGGCAGAGACTTCCCTGTCTTCTGTCTATCAGAAGCCTTTCTCACCTTCCTCCTTGTTATACAATAGACCTTAAGATATAGGAGCAGAATTAGGCAATTTGGCTTATTGAGTCCGTGTACCATTGCATCATGGCTGAGTTATTGTTCCGTTTATCCCTGTTAGTATCTCTCAGCATCATTTTCCAGTGGTAGTATATCCACTCTCACCTCTCTTTTATTCTTTATATATCTGACAAAAAAAATCTTCTGGTATCCCCTTTGAAATTACTGACTAGCTTACCTTCATTTTTTCCATCTTTTCTCTCCATGTGGCTTTTTTAGTTGCCTTTGGTTGGTTTTTAAAAGCTTCCCAATCCTTTAACTTCCCACTGAATTTTGCAATATTATATGCCCTCCCTTTTGCTTTTATGCTGTTTTTGACTCCCCTCGTCAGCCATGGATGCCCCATCCTTCCTTTAGAATACTTCTTTATGTGTGGGATGTACGTATCTATCCTGAACCTGTCCAAGTTTACCCCACAAACTCCAGCCATTGCTGTTCTGCCATCACCCCTGCTAGTGTCCTCTTACAATTGACTTTGGCCCGCTCATCTCTCATGTCTCTGTGCTGACCTTTTGCATCACAACCTGGTACTCCAACTGCAGTGCTGTCGACAAAAAAGCCTTGCAGAGGGTGGTTAGGGGAGCAGAGAAGGTTATTGGGGTCTCCATCTGTTCAAGACCTCTTTCAGAGTCGATGCCTCCAGAAGACACGGTACATCATTAAAGACCCCTCACACCCTCTCCATGAACTGCTTGTTCTTCTGCCATCAGGCAAACATTACAGGAGCATCAAAACTAAAACCACAAGGCTACTAAACAACTTCCTCCCACAGGCAGTCAGACTGTTAAATAGCTGCTCTACCTGACTCTGCTTTGGACACTTTTAACTTGCACTGGACACTTACAACTTGATTTTAACTGACACGTGGCTGTTGTGTTTTACTATTTATTGTTATGTTTATTATCTAGTTTTGCGTTTGTTATGTTATGATTGCACTGCTCCTGAGAAACGCTGTCTCATTCTGCCCTGCAGAGCTGATGTAGGGTTAGAATGACAATAAAGTTTTTTGAATCTTGAATCTTGAATCTTGAATTCCTTTTACTCTACTCTAATACTGATACATCTGACTTTATCTTCTCCCTCTCAAACTGCAGGGTGAATTCTATCACATTCAGATCACTAACCCCTAAGGGTTCCTTTACTTTAAATTCCCTAATCAAATCTGGTTCATTTCATTATGTCTAATCCAGAATTGTCTTGTCCCTACAGGGCTCAACCACATTGCTCTAAAAAGCCATTTTGAAAGTATTCTACAAGTTTCATGTCTTGGGATCCAACACCAACTTGATTTTCCCTATCTTCCTGCATATTGAAATCTCCCATGGCTATTGAAACATTACCCTTTTTACATACCTTTTCTATCTCTTTTTGTAATTTATATCCCACATTCTGGCTACTGTTCAGAGGCCTCTATATAACTCCCTTCAGGGGATTTTTTTCCCCTTGCCCTTTCCTAACTCTACCCACAGGATATACATCTTCTGATCCTATGTACCTTTTTTTTCCCCAAGAACTTGATTTCACTTTTTGCCAACAGAGCCACCCCACCCCCTCTGCTGACCTGCCCGTCCTTCTGACACAATGTGAATCCTTGGATGTTAAATTTCCAGCTGCTATCTCCTTTCAGCCATGTCTCAGTGATGTCCAAAATGTCAAGTTCTAACTGTGATGCAGGATCATGTACCTTATTCCATATACTGTGTGCATTCAAATATAACAACTTCAGTTCTGTATTCATTACCCTTTTCAATCTTTCCCCCCTCCCCATGCTTTACAGCAAGTTAAATCCTTAATACTTTTCTTAGCTTTTTGCTTGTTTCTTTATTCTGCAGACCCTTGTAACCTCTCCTTCACTTTTACCTTATCCTCACCACACCCCCCCCCCCCACCCCACCCCAAAGGCTTGGTTATGTGATTCACCAGGATCCTGGTCCTTTTATGCTTCACTTGGAGCCCATCCCATCGGAATAGCTCCTTTCTTCCCTATTACTGATGCCAATATCCCACAAATTCAAATCCACTTTTCTCACACCAAGCTTTGACCCTTGCATTTCAGAGCTAAAAAGTTCGAAGTTCAAAGTACATTTATTATCAAGGTATGTATACCATATACAGCCTTGATTTTGTCTCCTAAAAGGCAGCCACAAAACAGAGGAACTCTAAAGAATCCGTAAAAAAAGACTATCAAATTCCCAATGTGCAGAAAAAAAACAAACCACTCAAACAATAAGCACAAACAGACGGCATTCTGAACTGAAGTCCACAAAGAATCTGTCCACAGACCCTTAGTTAGTTCAGCACAGAGCTCAACAGGCCCGTCCCTCGCCTCAGGCCCCAACATCCTGACCTTTTCAATCTGGCCAGTGCCTATATTGTTGTCCAAATATAGGGTTCAGTCACTTTGATATCCTCTGGGGCCTGGACCCCACTGTCTTGATTCAGCCTGTCCTCGACCTTTCCATTTCAGACTGCCATTTTAATCATCCAAACATCGGGTTCTGTCGCTTCAATACACTGGACCCTGCCATCTTAATTTGTCCTGTACCTGACCTTTCAAATTTGACCTGGCACTTTAATCGATCGAGCCTTGGGTCATCCTCACTCTCAGCAATGGGCCCACTGCCTCACCTCAGTTTTGCCACATCAGATTGCCCCCAGGTCCAAAGGGAAGTTACAGACTATTGCTTGCGATGATCGTATACCAGAAAAAGAGTGATCAATGAAGTATTTAGTTGTTTTTCTTGTTTTATCAGTCACCATCCAAAAGTTGCTGAGATTTACCACCACCATCGTAAACCGAAGCTGTCTGGTGCTATTAACCCTTTGCCAATCTTCATGTGGCTCAGGCAACAATCCAGGGATTAGTATTTTTTTTTGGTCCTGCATTTTAATTTCGCCCTTCGTTGTTGGAATTCCCTCCGCAGTACCTTTTTCCTTGTTCTTCCTACATCAGCAGTCACGACATAGACCACAACCGCTGGGTCTTTCTCCTCCCACTCCAAGTCCCTGCGCAGGTCAGATGAGATGTTCTGAACCCGGGCAGTAGGTTGACAACACAGCCTTCAGGACGCTTGATTCTTGCAACAGAGAATTATGTGTATTGCCCTGATGATTCAAACCCCTATCACAACTAAATTTCTCTTCTCTCCACTTTCTTGAAACACAGTTGCTCATCTTTCCTACATACCCCACTCTCATCCTCACAGGGAGCAACCTCACAAATTTACTGGGCAAGATCAGGGACTGAGTCTCCTTCAGCACTACCTCTGGGATCCCCCTAGCTGCCTCACTCACAACCATACCCTCTGATCCCAAGCTGCAGACTGAATTTGATGCTGTTAATCGACTAGGTATGATCATGGATACAGAAAAGAATAAGCTCAGATTAAAGACAAATGGATGACCATGATCACTCAAGTCACACGACACGGCACCTAATGATGATGATGATGAATCTACTAGGTACAACTGCCTCCTGAAACACAGGAGGTGTCCAGGTAATTCTTCCCCTCCCTGACGCATCACAGTGTTTGAAGTGCAGATTCCAGGTCATCAACTTCAAGCCTCAGTTCCTCGAGCAGCCAACGCTTGCTGCAGATGTGGTCTCAAGGAGCCACAATGGGGTTCACCAGTTACCACATCGTACAGCTACAACACATCACCAACACATTCTGTCCTCAGTAAGGGCCTCACCTTTGTCTCCCTGTGTCCACTACCTCAGTGAGTTCCGTGCCCGCCATAATACTGAGCTCTTCTTCTGCTATCTCTGTCTCTGTGCCTACTTCTTTGGCAAGGACTCCCCACCCCACACCACTGGCCCCATCTCCTGTCTTCAACCTTCCTTATCTTCCTGGACACCCTGCACTGGTCATCTGTCTGTTCTGGATCTTTTTATTGTCTACTGCCAACAGGTCATTAACCATATCAACTTCACTACTCCTTTCTCCAGTTCCAACATCACTCCTTCTAAACACACTGCTCTCCACTCACTCCACACTAACCCTGTCCTCTCCATCAAACCCGCAGAGAAGGGGGTGCTGTAGTAGTCTGGTGAACAGATCTCTACCTTGCTGAGGCCCAGCGACAACTCTCAGACATGTCCTCTTACTTACCCCTCGAACAGGACCACACGAAGGAGCATCAGGCCATTGTATTCCACATCATCACTAACCTTATTAAATCTGGGGATCTCACATCCACTGCCACCAATCTCTAGTCCCCTCACCTTGCATTTCCCGTTTCTACCTCTTACCCAAGATCCACAAACTTGCCTGTCCAGGTAGACTCATTGATTCAGCTTGTTCTGTCCCTCTGAACTCGTATTTGTATATATTGACTCTGTCTTATCCCCCCTAGTTCAGTCCCTTCCCACCTGCATCTGTGACACTTCACATGCTCTGGATCTTTTCAATAATTTCAAGCTTCCTGCCCCCGAGCATCTTATTTTCACTATGGATGTCCTGTCCCTATACACCTCCATCCCCCACCAGGAAGGCCTCAAAACTCTCCGTTTCTTTCTGTCCACTCACAACCTATCTATATCTCTCTGCAGACTCTCCGTATCTTCTGTACAATTTGCTTTTCCACTCAATTTAGTATAGTCAGCAAACTTAGATACACTACGCTCGGTCCCCTCTTCTAAATCGTTAATGTATATCATGAACAGTTGTGGGCGCAGCACTGACCCCTGCGGCACACCGCTCACCACTGATTGCCAACCAGAGTAACACCCATGTATCCCAACTCTCTGCTTTCCATTAGTTAGTCAATTCTCTATCCTAATATATTACCCCCAACCCTATACATCCTTACCTTATGGATAAGTCTTTTATGTGGCACTTTATCGAATGCCTTCTGGAAATTCAAGTAAATAACGTCCATCTGTTCCCCTCTATCCACTACGCTCATTATATCCTCAAAGAACTCCAGTAAGTTTGTTAAACAGGACATGCCTTTGCTGAATCCATGTTGCGTCTGCCTGATGGATCCACTTCTTTTCAGATGCCTTGCTATTTCTTCATTAATGATAGCTTCAAGAATTTTCCCAACTACAGATGTTAAACTAACTGGCCTATAGTTACCTGCCTTTTGCCTACATCCTTTTTTGAACAGTGGTGTGACATTCGCTGTCTTCCAATCTGCTGGGACCTGCCCAGAATCCAGAGAATTTTGATAACTTATCACCAAAAGCCTCTACTAGAACTTTTGCCATTTCTTTCAGTACCCTGGGATGCATGCCATCAGGACCAGAGGACTTTTCTATCTCCAGGCCCACAAGTTTGCTCAGCACTATGTCTTTAGTGATAGCTATTGTATCGAGATCCTAACCTCCCATCGCATGCATAGCATCTCTCTTTGGCATGTTAGATGTGTCCTCTACCATGAAGACTGACACAAAATAGTCATTCAAAGCCTCTGCTATTTCTTCATTACCCAATATCAATTCTCCCTTCTCATCCTCCAAGGGACCTACGTTCACTTTAGCCACCCTTTTCTGCTTTATATAATTATAAAAACTTTTACTGTCTGTTTTTATATTTTGTGCTAGTTTATTTTCATAATCTAGCTCTCTCTTTCTTTATTGCTCACTTAGTGGTTTTTTGTTGCTTTTTAAATGCTTCATTTTATCTCCCTACTGTGATAGGTGTTATTCATATGTTTTGGACGCGTCCAAATCTTGGAAAATATTGGAAGGAAGTATTACAACATTTTCTGTACTCTTTAAAGTAACTTTTAAACCTAATCCTTTGATTGCCCTATTTGGTATTGTTGGAAGGAAAGATATCGTTTTGAAGACATCTGATCTGCTCATTCTGGCTTTTATCTCTCCTATGGCTAGGAGGGCACTTTTGTTTAAATGGAAGGATGCAGTTCCACCTAATCACGCTCAGTGGTTACGGGATGTTATGGCATGCCTAAATTTAGAAAAGATTCGTTGTTCAATTTCTGAATCTAAACAAGATTTTCAAAATTTGTGGGGGCCGTTTTTAAATTATTTTCATAAGCTTTGATTTCTTGTTAAAGTACAGAAGTTGGTCAATAGTATAATTTATTATCTGATAAGTTTTTTTCTTTTTTTTACCCAAACAGCATCGACTTTGGTATCTTTTTTTAAATAAGATTGTTTATATTCTAATATATGGATTAATCTAATCTATATGAATATAGAGTAAGGAGTTCATTATTTGGTATAATTATATTTTTTCTTTTGTTTTATAATATGTATTCTCTTGGACTCTGTATTCTTCTATATAGAAATCAATAAAAATATTGGAAAAGAAATATTTCATTTTCCCACTACTCTTGGCGACTTTGTATGTGCGAGCTTTTAGTTCGATGCCTTCTTTTGTTTTCTTAGTTACCCAAGGCTGGGTCTTCCCACCCTTACTGACGTTGCTATTATTTGAAATATACTTCAGTTGAGCACTTGTGAAAAATCTCTTTGAAAGTCTTCCACTGTTCCTCAACCATCCCAAATAGCCTTTGCTCCCAGTCTACACCAGCCAAACCCTCCCTCATCCCATTGTAGTCTCCATTGTTTAGGCATAATACACTGGTTTTAGATTTGAACTATTGCACCCTCCATTTGTATGAGAAACTCAATCATACTGTGATCACTCTTTCCAAGAGGATCCCTAGCTACAAGATCACTAATTTTACCTGTCTCATTGCACTGGACCAGATCTAAGATAGCACATTCCCTTGTAGGTTCAGCAACATACTCTTTAAGAAAGCCATCATAGTCCTCTTCAAGACTGCCTTGACCAACTTGATTCATCCAATCTATGTGTAAGTTAAAGTCCCCCAAGATATCTGCTATTCCATTCTTGCACGCCTTAGATATTTCTCTGTTCATTGCCTGTGCAATTTGTAGAGTTATTACTTGATCGCTGACAGACAACTCCCACCAGTGATTTTTTCCCTTTACTATTTCTAATCTCTACCTAGATGGATTCAACACGCTGCTCTTTAGATCTTTTATTGTTTCTCACTTTTAATTAAAAGTGCTACCCCACCTCTCTTACCTTCCTGCCTATCCTTCTGTATTATGTGATATCCTTGGACCTTATGCCCTTATACTCATTGTGCTTTTAAGATCTTGTAATCTTTTACTCTTTTGCACTGAAAAGGCCTGTTTTGCATTGTATCGCTAAGTAAATAACTTTTAGTGTTTTAATTCAGAGAGGTCATGTTTGACCAATCTATTGGAGTTTTTTGAGGAGGTTACCAGGAAAGTGGATGAAGGGAAGGCAGTGGATGTTGTCTACATGGACTTCAGTAAGGCCTTTGACAAGGTCCCGCATGGGAGGTTAGTTAGGAAAATTCAGTCGCTAGGTATACATGGAGAGGTGGTAAATTGGATTAGACATTGGCTCAATGGAAGAAACCAAAGAGTGGTAGTAGAGAATTGCTTCTCCGAGTGGAGGACTGTGACTAGTGGTGTGCCACAGGGATCAGTGCTGGGTCCATTGTTATTTGTCATCTATATCAATGATCTGGATGATAATGTGGTAAATTGGATCAGCAAATTTGCTGATGATACAAAGATTGGAGGTGTAGGAGACAGTGAGGAAGGTTCTCAGAGCCTGCAGAGGGACTTGGACCAACTGGAAAAATGGGCTGAAAAATGGCAGATGGAGTTTAATACAGACAAGTGTGAGGTATTGCACGTTGGAAGGACAAACCAAGGTAGAACATACAGGGTTATGGTAAGGCACTGAGGAGTGCAGTGGAACAAAGGGATCTGGGAATAAAACTACAAAATTCCCTAAAAGTGGCGTCACAGGTAGATAGGGTCGTAAAGAGAGCTTTTGGTACATTGGCCTTTATTAATCAAAATATTGAGTATAAGAGCTGGAATGTTATGATGAGGTTGTATAAGGCATTGGTGAGGCCGAATCTGGAGTATTGTGTTCAGTTTTGGTCACCAAATTACAGGAAGGATATTAATAAGGTTGAAAGAGTGCAGAGAAGGTTTACAAGGATGTTGCCAGGACTTGAGAAACTCAGTTACAGAGAAAGGTTGAATAGGTTAGGACTTTATTCCCTGGAGCGTAGAAGAATGAGGGGAGATTTGATAGAGGTATATACAATTATGATGGGTATAGATAGAGTGAATGCAAGCAGGCTTTTTCCACTGAGGCAAGGGGAGAAAAAAACCAGAGGACATGGGTTAAGGGTGAGGGGGGAAAAGTTTAAAAGGAACATTAGGGGGGGCTTCTTCACACAGAGAATGGTGGGAGTATGGAATGAGCTGCCAGACGAGGTGGTAAATGCGGGTTCTTTTTTAACATTTAAAAATAAATTGGACAGATACATGGATGGGAGGTGTATGGAGGGATATGGTCCATGTGTAGGTCAGTGGGACTAGGCAGAAAATGGTTCGGTACAGCCAAGAAGGGCCAAAAGGCCTGTTTCTGTGCTGTAGTTTCTATGATTCTATGGTTCTAGATACAGCCTGGTACAGCCTCTTCTGGCCCAATGAGCCCATGCCACCCAGTTGTACCCATTTCACCAATTAGTCTACTTAACCAGTATAGCTTTGCAAGGTGGAAGAAACCGAAACACCCAGAGGAAACCCACACATTCATGGGGAGGACGTACAAACTCCTTACAGCCTGGAATTGAACCCTGGACTCTGACTGAGCTGTGATGGTATCATGGTAACTGCTACACTAGCGTGGCACCCATGACAGAAGCTATCACTGAAAGTAGGAAATCCCTTCCTGAGGAAGGGCAGGCTGAGATAATTGACTTTTATTCAACAGTAGATACTCACTGAATAACATCAAATCACATAAGAACCGTGCATTCTGAGCAAATAGTGGACCAGAAAGTAGCATTAATTAGGGCAGCTTTCCAATTAGTGAAGTAAAGAGCAGGGGGACTTTAGATCAAAGAACGTATGCAGCATACAAGCCTGAGATTTGTCTTCTCCACAGACAGCCACGAAACAAAGAAAGAAAACATCAAATCCCCAACATGCAAAAAAAGAAAGGAACAAGACATGCAGATGGGGAAAAAATTAGTGAGAAACATAGAAAGTAAGACACCAATTCATAAGTCATGAACCAGTCCAGGCATATTCAGTTCAGCTCAGTTCGGTTCAATCTAGCGCTCTGTCGTTCGGTAACTTTAGCATGCAGTGCCAGTCTGCTTCGATCAATTGCATAAAGTAGCAACTAAAAAGAAGCAACCAGAAACCAGAAACATATCATTATGTGGACTACAGAGGGCTGGATATAGGGTTAGCAATTCCATTTCATAAAATCCCAAAAATGGCAACAGAAGTCCAAAGAACTCATAGCTTGGAGAGGAGGGATACACCAATAAGATGGGCTAACCTGGGAAAATTTGAAAGACTGGCCCAGGGCAGTGGACCCTCTTGAACTGCTGTCAGTGACCTATGCCCCAGCAGGGGTGATGGGCTTAATAAGTGGAAGAAGAAGAAGATCTCTCAATCTTAAGACAATATTGTTACTGCAGATTCTTGGGATTATCATTTCTCGTAATGATTACTACTGACTTGCCCACAGAAGGCAAAGGGTAGTTGTAGGTGGAGCTTATTCTGCATGGAGATCGGTGATCAATGCTGTTCTGCAAGGATCTGTTCTTGTGGCCCTGATCTTTCTCATTTTTATAAATCACATAGATGAGAAAGTGGAAGGGTGGGTTCATATTTTTTCAGATGGCATGAAGACTGGTGGAGATGTAGATAGTGTGGGAGGTTGTTGTAAGTTCCAAAAGGACATTGACAGGATGCAGAGCTGGGCTGAGAAGTGGAAGATGTACATCAACCTGAAACAGCATGAAGTGATTCACGGATGGTCGAACATGAAAGTTCAAATTTCAAAGTTCAAAGTAAAATTTATTATCAGAGTACATATATGCCACAATATACAACCCTGAGATTCATTTCCCTGCGGGCATATTCATCAAATCTATAGAATAGTAACTATAACAGGGTCAATGGAAGATCAAATAGAGTGCAGAAGACAGCTTGAAGGCAGAGTACAGGGTTACTGGCAGGATTCTTAGCAGTATGGAGGAACAGACGCATCTTAGGGTCCATGTCCTTAGACACCCTGAAGGGGGTATATTTAAGGCGGATGTTGATTGTTTCCTGATCGGTCAGGGCATCAAAGGATATGGCAAGAAGGCAGGTGTATGGGGTTGAGTGGGATCCTGGACCAGCCATGATGGAATGGCGGAGCAGACTTGATGGGCTGAATGGCCTAATTCTGCTCCTATGTCTTACGTTTTAACTGTTCCTGAAACTGATGGTGTGAGTCCTGAGGCTCCCGTATCTTCTTCCTGATGACAGCAGCGAGAAGAGAGCTTGGCCTGGATGGAGGGGGTCCCTGATGATGGATGCTGTTTACTCATGGCAGGTCTCATTGTAGATGTGCTCACTGATGGGGAGGGCTTTGCCTGTGATGGACTCCACTGTTTCCACCACTTTGTTTCCATACCACTGTGTTTCTATACCATTGTATGATGCAACTAATTAGGACACTCTCTACTGTGCATCTATGGAAGTTTGTGGAAGTTTTAGATGACATCCACATCTGCACAGACTTCTAAGAAAGTGGAGGCACTGTAGGGCCTTCTTTGTGATGCCACTTATGTGCTGGTCCCAGGACATATCCTCTGATATGATAACACCAATGAATTTAAAGTTACTGACCCTTACCACCTCTGATCACCTAAAGACAAAGCCAATAGCATTGTGAAGGACCCCACGCACCCCTCATACAAACTCTTCTCCCTCCTGCCATCTGGCAAAAGGTGCTGAAGCATTCGTGCTCTCATGACCAGACTGTGCAACAGTTTCTTCCTCCAAGCCATCAGACTCCTTAATACCCAGAGTCTAGACTGACAGCTAAATCATTTATTATTATATTGTAATTCATCCTCTACTGTGCTTATTGTCTTGTTTATTATTTATCGTACTGCCCTGCACTGTTTTGTGCACTTCATGTAGTCCTGTGTAGGTCTGTAGTCTAGCGTAGTTTTTGTGTTGTTTTACATAGTCTAGTGTAGTCTTGTGTTGTCTCACTTAGTCTAGAGTAGTTTTCTGTTGTTTCATGTAGCACCATGGTCCTGGAGGAACGTTGTTTCATTTTTACTTTGTACTGTCCCAGCAGCTTATGGTCGAAATGACAATAAGATGTGACTTCACTTGACTTGACTTGACTAATGTGGAAGTTAATGTCACAAAACAGGAGAACACATCATAGAACAATAGTCCCTGTTTTAATATTTGTACATTACTATTACACGTTATTATTGTGTATATTTTTATTCGATACTTTATTATTAGTTAATATTATTATTACTTAGTGTGTTTTTAAATGTTGCTGCTGTAATGATATAATTTCCACTCAGGATCAATGAAATACTTTATTATTATTATTAAGATGGTTTTGGCAACATATAACAACGCTTTGCAAGCAGCTTGGAGAACTATTAAATTATCTAAAGTGGAACTGAGCGACCTAATGTGTTATATAATTAACAGGAATTCTGCAGATGCCGGAAATTCAAGCAACACGTATCAAAGTTGCTGGTGAACGCAGCAGGCCAGGCAGCATCTCTAGGAAGAGGTACAGTCGACGTTTCAGGCCGAGATCTTTTGTCAGGGGTACCTCTTCCTAGAGATGCTGCCTGGCCTGCTGCGTTCACCAGCAACTTTGATGTGTGTTGCGTGACCTAATGCGTTTCTCTTCAATGTAACTGTCATGTATTTAAGTACAAGTGCACCTTTAGGTATTCAGTGCGCCATCTACTGTGAATGTCAATGTTTTGTACCAAGCATCAACATTTATGGAGAGTTACTGTCTTTGTAACAGCACCAGTGACTGGATTCAATCTTGCCACTGTCTCTGAGGAGTTTGTTTGATCTCCCCGTGTCCACAGGTGCTCTGTTTTCCTCCCACGTGCCAAAGGTGTACAGATTAGGGTTAGAGGTTTAAATAGTCATATGGCTGTAAATGGGCTAGAAAGGACTGTTAGTGTGCTGTATCTACAAATAAACAAACAAATAATAAATAGATAGATAGATTGATTGATAGATAGATAGATAGATAGATAGTATATTCTGTCTAATTGCCCTTCCTATCCAGTCCTGATGAAGGTTCTTGGTCTGAAATATCATCTGTTTATTCCCCACCATAGATGCTGTCTGATCTGCTCAGCTCCTTCAGCATTTTGTGTGCGTTACTCTTGAAAGATAGATAGATAGCTAGATAGATAGATAGATAGATAGATAGACAGATAAAAAATGTTCTACTGGTAGCTAACTCTGCTTTGGGCTTGAGGAAACAACAACACATAAGAGCCTGCAAACATTGCAAAAACAAATTAAAGTAACCGGCTGTTATAATTTAGAACTTACAGTTGGAGAAGACTGTCACACCAAATTGGAAGCAACTTCTAAATGAAATTGAATTTATACTTGAAAAGGAAACATTTGCTATTCAGGTGGGACTGACTGGTAGCATCACCTTCTCATGGGTTCTCAGTGTGGGAACATGCAGTGGTGTGTGCATGTGCGTGCGTGTGTGTGTGTGTATATATATATATATATATATACACACATACATATATGTGTGTGTGTGTTTGAGTGAATGTGACTGTGTATGTATGTGTGTGTGTATATCTGTGTATGTGTTTCTGTGCATGTGTGTGCATATACTGTATGTGCATGTGTGAAGGCATGAAGGTATGCATGTAAATGTAAGTATATATATGAATTACATGGTATATGCACTCCGTGGGGATCATAAGACCATAAGATATAGGAGCAGAAGTAGGCCATTCGGCACATCAAGTCTGCTCCACCATTCACTCATAGGCTGATCCGATTCTTCCAGACATCCCCACTCCCCTGCTTTCACCCCATACCCTTTGATGCCCTGGCTAATCAAGAAACTATCTATCTCTACCTTAAATGCACCCAATGACTTGGCCTCCACAGCCGCTCGTGGCAACAAATACCACAGATATGTGTATATGAATATTTAGTCTGAATATGACAGTGCATATGAATATTTTAACATATTTAACATACGATTGTATGTCTGTCAGGTACACACATATAAACATATCACATACATAAATCACAAAATGCTGGTGAAATGTAGCAGGCCAAGCAGCATCTATAGGAAGAGGTACAGTCGACGTTTCGGGCCGAGACCCTTTGTCAGGACAAAGGTTCTCGGCCTGAAATGTCGACTGTACCTCCTCCTATAGATGCTGCCTGGCCTGCTGTGTTCCACCAGCATTTTGTGTGTGTTGCTTGAATTTCCAGCATCTGCAGATTTCCTTGTGTTAGCACATACATAAATCATGGATTTGTTGTATATATGAATTGTGCATACGTGTATGTGTAATTCATACATCCTCTATGAGGATGTGACGACATTTTCTTACATAATTTAGATCATGCAGGCAAGGTCAACATTAATTGCTCATCTTCAGTGGTGAAGAACTTCCCACTGCAGACAAGGAAAGAGTCCCAGGACTTATAACCTTAAACTGCACCACTATGACAATGTTTTTGATCTCCATTTGACTCAAACTCTGAACTCCTTTGATTATCTTTTAGTATATTTTAAACAGTGAACATCTGTGTTGTATGAGCATATAAATTGTAGGAAAATTTGGCCAGAAGTACATTGCACATTATTTAGTCTTCTGGCCCAAGTATCATCTATATATGTGATGCTCATCTCTGCCTTACTGACAGAAATTAGAACAATATTGTGAAGCCTAAGAGTTTTATTCAAAGCATCAAATAGCAATGCAAGAGATGTTGCATCGGGAAGGCAAAGGGGGAGATCGGAGTTCAGAAATGGATCATTGGGAGATTAGAGGTGGAGAGGACCAGCAACTTCAAATATTTCATTGTTATCATTTCAGAGTATCTGTCCTGGATCAGCATGTAAGTGCCATTACAAAGGAAACATGGCAGTACGTCTACTTCCTTGGAGTTTGTACAGATTCAACATGACATCTAAAACTTTGACAAACTTCTATAGACATGTGGTGCAGAATATATTGACTGGTTACATCATGGCCTGTTGTGGAAACACCAATGCCCCTGAATGGAAAATTATACAAAAAATAGTTGACATGGCCCAGTCCATCACTAGTAAAGTCCTCCCTATCATTGAGCAAATCTATGTGGAGTGCTGTCGCAGGAAAGCAGCGTCCATCATCAAGGACCCAACCACCCAAGTCACACATCATTTTCACTGATACCATCAGGCAGCAGATACAGGAGTATCAGGACCCACACCACCAGGTTCCGCAAACAGCTATTAGCCCTCAACCATCAAGGTCTTGTTCCAGAGGGGATAACTTCCCTCAACTTCAACCATCCCATCACTGAACTGTTCCCATTGCATATGGATTCACTTTCAAGGTCTCTTCATCTCATGTTCTCAATATTTATTGTTTATATATTTATTATTATTATTATTTTCTTTTATATTTGCACAGCTGGTTGTCCCTCGCACATAGATTGTTCGTCCGTCATGTTGAGTATAGTCTTTCATTGATTCTATTGTGCTTTTTGGATTTACTGTGAATGTCTGCAAGAATATGAATCTCAGGGTGACATATATATACTTTGATATTAAATTTACTTTGAACTTTTAAATCTATCAGGACCATCATTTAAGGATTATCTTTATTTGTCACATATACATTAAAACATACACTGAAATGTGTTGTTTTTGTCAATAACCAACACAGCCCAAGAATATGCTGGGCAGACCACAAGCATTGCCATGCTTCCAGTGCCAACAGAGCATGCCCAGAAATTTGCCATGTAGACATAAATAATATTAGCCACAAAGGTAAGGCAGTTGGCTGCCACTTACAGATGCTCAACTCTAAATACTGACCCTAAGAGTTCCTGGGGAGATAATTGTGAGATCTGGAGGATTTCAACATAGAAAGACACCCGTCTTCCCATTGAGTGTGTGCTGCCAATTACACAAATTTACGCCAATCCTAATTAATCCCATATTTTATTTTGCCCCCATTTTCATCAATCCACTCTTTATCCCCAGATTTTGCCAGTCACTTACACCTTAAAAGTAAATCTCAGTAGCCAATTCATCCACCAGTCGTGAACCTACCCTGGTTTGACTCCCCAAAAACAAACACCTGACTCTGATCTGAATTAAACTTCATTTGCCATTCCTTTACCCACTTATCCAGCTGTAATTTTAATATCCCTCTGTAATTTTTGATAAGCTTTGTCTTTTTCTATGACACAGCCTGTTTTAGAAAATAGAACATAGTATCATACAGTATAGTATCATACAGGTCCTTCAGTCCATGATGTTGTACCAAATTTTAACCTACTTCAAGACCAATCTAGCACTCTCTCCCCATAGCTTCCATTTTGCTTTCATTCTTGTGCCTATTTAAGAGTCTCTTAAATATCCTTAAGATATCAGCCTCTACCCACCATCCTCTGTATTAAAAAATACTACCCTAAGTGTCTCAATAGTATAGGGACATCCCCATTTACTTTACTCCAATCATTCTGCCCTATCATCCTAGCCACTGCTGCCCTGGGAAAAAGGTGCTGGCTGTCCATTCTATCAATGCCTCATATCATCTTGTACATCTCTATCAAGTCATCACAGGTAAAGTCCTCTCAACCATTGAGCACATTTACATGAAATGCTGTCATAGGAAAGCAGCATCCATCTTCAGAGATCCCCACCACCCAGGCCATGCTCTTTTCTTACTGCTGCCATCAGGTAGAAGGTACAGGTGCCTCAGGACTCACATCACCAGGTTCAAGAACAGTTACCACCCCACAACCATCAGGCTTTTGAACAAAAGAGGATAACTGCCCTCACTTGCCCATCCATTCAGATGTTCCCAGAACAATGATCTCATTTTAAGGACCCTTTATCTTGTTATCTCATGTTCTTCTTATTTATTACTATTTATTTACATTTACACTTGCACAGTTTGTTGTCTTCTGCACTCTAGCTGATCTTTCCTTGATCCTGTTATATTTCCTATTCTATAGAATTGCTGGGTTTGCCCGCAGGACAGTGAATCTCAGGATTGTATATGGTAGTATATATGTACTTTGATAATAAAATTTACTTTGAACTTTGAATTGCTTCAGCTTTGAAATCTCATCCTTCATCACTCCTGAGAGAAAAGCCTTAGCTTTCTCAATCTATCCATCCTCATAACACATGCTCTCTTATCTAGGCAGCATCCTGTTAAACTCCTCTGCTCCCTCACCAAAGCTTTCACACCCTTTCTATAATGAGGCGACCAGAACCGAACACGATATTCCACGTGTGGACTAGCTGGAGTATTATAGAGTTGCAACATTACCTTGTGACTCTTGAACACATTCCCCCGACCAATGAGGGCCAACACAGTGTACACCTTCTTAACCACCTTATCAACTGTTGCAGCAACTTTGAGGGATCAATGGACATGGATCCCAAGATCCTTCTGTGCAGGGAATCCAGATAGTAACCCTGTAATCTACCTTCACTTTTGATTGATGGACGAAACAGTCAGCATTTCCTCATAACCGTAATATATCCATTCTCATCCAAATAATTTATTATATAACTGGTTTAAAGTTTAGCATGATGTGGAGAACGGTGGTTAATATGGTTGAGCAACACACATCAAAGTTGCTGGTGAATGCAGCAGGCCAGGCAGCATCTGTAGGAAGAGGTGCAGTCGACGTTTCAGGCCGAGACCCTTCGTCAGGACTAACTGAAGGAAGAGTGTTGTTTGCGTTAATATGGTTGAGATTGTTTGCTCTTGTTTGAGTTAATATTAACAACATCATTAGTGGAAGATATTTGGAAGAATTCCTGGGGCAGATGGTACAATCAAATAGAATTAGCAGTATTTCCCTTGGCTCCTGACCACAGTTTATTTATTACAACTGCTCAGAGTCTTTTATCTGATCCTATAGTTTGATCTGTGGAGGAAAAAGGAAACATTAAGCTGAAACTTCTCTTCTTGCTGAACAATGTTTGTAAACACAAAATAATTTGCAGATGCTGGGGTCAAGGCAACACTCACAACACGCTGGAGGAGCTCAACAGGTCGGGCAGCATATTGTGAGTGAACAATGTTTGTAAGTAGTGAGGGGGGCCTTCTCAAAAGAGTCATCTGACACAGACAGGCACTGCCTCAAATTGAAGAGATCAGCTTGTTGGAATTAAAGTTCAAAGGTCAAATTACATTTATTATCAAAGTATCTACACATAATATAACCTTGAGATTTGTCTGCTTA
Source organism: Mobula birostris (assembly GCF_030028105.1). Lineage (NCBI taxonomy): Eukaryota > Metazoa > Chordata > Chondrichthyes > Myliobatiformes > Myliobatidae > Mobula > Mobula birostris. Next base: position 138,715,545 of record NC_092379.1, read on the forward strand.
CAGGCAGCCACAAACAGAGAAACCCAAAAGAACCCATAAAAAAACATGGTCAAACACCAAATGTTTGGAGAGAAAAGAGAAAAAAATCATGGAAACAATAAAAGTAAACAAATAGTATTCAGAATGAAAGTGAGCCCAGAGTCATGGAGCCCAGAGCAACCAGAGTAAGCCACAGCCTCAGGCTCAGTTCAGCACAGAGCCGAGTAAACATCATGGAGCAGCAAGCAGAACCTGACCGACCCCTGCCTCTGGTCCCAACACCCTGCCTTGTCAATCCACCTGGCCCTGTTTTTAAATCATCCAGGCACTGGGTTGTTCCTCACTCCAGGATCTGGGCCTTGTCACTTTGATACGCTCTAGGCCTGGAGCCCACCGGCATGTTTCGACCTGTACCCAATCTATCCAAACTGGCCTGGCACTTCGATCGCTCAAAACTCTGCCTAGGTGGATGGGCCTCGATTTCTGCCTCAGCTCTGCTCACCATGAATCTGCTGTGATCTCACTTTGCACCTGCTCATTTTGACCACTAAGATGAAACCTTAGATGAAAAATGGACTGTAAAAGCTTTTATAGATATGTAAAAAGGAAAAGACTGGTAAAGACAAATGTAGGTCCCCTGCAGACAGAAACAGGTGAATTGATTATGGGGAGCAAGGACATGGCAGACCAATTGAATAATTACTTTGGTTCTGTCTTCACTAAGGAGGACATAAATAATCTTCCAGAAATAGTAGGGGACAGAGGGTCCAGTGAGATGGAGGAACTGAGCGAAATACATGCTAGTAGGGAAGTAGTGTTAGGTAAATTGAAGGGATTGAAGGCAGATAAATCCCCAGGGCCAGATGGTCTGCATCCTAGAGTGCTTAAGGAAGTAGCCCAAGAAATAGTGGATGCATTAGTGATAATTTTTCAAAACTCATTAGATTCTGGACTAGTTCCTGAGGATTGGAGGGTGGCTAATGTAACTCCACTTTTTAAAAAAGGAGGGAGAGAGAAACCGGGGAATTATAGACCGGTTAGCCTAACGTCGGTGGTGGGGAAACTGCTGGAGTCAGTTATCAAGGATGTGATAACAGCACATTTGGAAAGCGGTGAAATGATCGGACAAAGTCAGCATGGATTTGTGAAAGGAAAATCATGTCTGACGAATCTCATAAAATTTTTTGAGGATGTAACTAGTAGAGTGGATAGGGGAGAACCAGTGGATGTGGTATATTTGGATTTTCAAAAGGTTTTGACAAGGTCCCACACAGGAAATTAGTGTGCAAACTTAAAGCACACGGTATTGGGGGTAAGGTATTGGTGTGGGTGGAGAATTGGTTAGCAGACAGGAAGCAAAGAGTGGGAATAAACGGAACCTTTTCAGAATGGCAGGCGGTGACTAGTGGGGTACCGCAAGGCTCAGTGCTGGGACCCCAGTTGCTTATAATATATATTAATGACTTGGATGAGGGAATTAAATGCAGCATCTCCAAGTTTGCAGATGACACGAAGCTGGGTGGCAGTGTTAGCTGTGAGGAGGATGCTAAGAGGATGCAGGGTGACTTGGATAGGTTGGGTGAGTGGGCAAATTCATGGCAGATGCAATTTAATGTGGATAAATGTGAAGTTATCCACCTTGGTGGCAAAAATAGGAAAACAGATTATTATCTGAATGGTGGCCGATTAGGAAAAGGGGAGGTGCAACGAGACCTGGGTGTCATTATACACCAGTCATTGAAAGTGGGCATGCAGGTACAGCAGGCGGTGAAAAAGGTGAATGGTATGCTGGCATTTATAGCGAGAGGATTCGAGTACAGGAGCAGGGAGGTACTACTGCAGTTGTACAAGGCCTTGGTGAGACCATACCTGGAGTATTGTGTGCAGTTTTGGTCCCCTAATCTGAGGAAAGACATCCTTGCCATAGAGGGAGTACAAAGAAGGTTCACCAGATTGATTCCTGGAATGGCAGGACTTTCATATGAAGAAAGACTGGATGAACTGGGCTTGTACTCGTTGGAATTTAGAAGATTGAGGGGGGATCTGATTGAAACGTATAAGATCCTAAAGGGATTGGACAGGCTAGATGCAGGAAGATTGTTCCCGATGTTGGGGAAGTCCAGAACGAGGGGCCACAGTTTGAGGATAGAGGGGAAGCCTTTTAGGACCGAGATTAGGAAAAACTTCTTCACACAGCGAGTGGTGAATCTATGGAATTCTCTGCCACAGGAAACAGTTGAGGCCAGTTCATTGGCTATATTTAAGAGGGAGTTAGATATGGCCCTTGTGGCTACGGGGGTCAGGGGGTATGGAGGGAAGGCTGGGGCGGGGTTCTGAGTTGGATGATCAGCCATGATCATAATAAATGGCAGTGCAGGCTCGAAGGGCCGAATGGCCTACTCCTGCACTTATTTTCTATGTTTCTATGTTTACTAGGAGTGATCGCCAATCTTTGATATATTCTACTTGGAAGAACAATGGATTCAAATCAGACTGAGTGGTGCTCGATTGAGTCAAGCAGCGATTCAGGGATGGAACTGCAATGTTGGACAAGCTGAGGATCAACAATGGTGAAGCAGAGGGGAGGATCTAGAGCAGTCCAAATTCAATTTCAGAGATTGCCTCAGTGAGCCACACAGTGATGAGTTGACGTGACCTGTGTGGATGGCATACAAAACAAAGTTTTCCACTGTGCTTTGTTGCATTTAACACTAATAAACCAAAGACTCTTATGCTGAAATATCGACTGTTTAGTCCCCACCGCAGATGCTGCCTGACCCACTGCATTCTGCCAGCATGCTGTGTGTGTGTTGCTCAAGATTTCCAGCACCTGCAGAATCTCTTGCATTTACCAGTTAATAACCAATAGTCAGTATTGACTCTGTGGGCCGTAGGGCCTGTTCCTGTGCTGTAAGGATCTATAAATCTACAATTCTACAATTGTTCTACAAAAATCAAAAAACCTGAGATTTTAAAATCTTTAAACCCGTCTGGGTTTGCTGATCTGGGAGCTGGTGAGCTAAAGTATTCAGTTGAGCAAACCTTGTGAGGGATTTATAGATAGTTAAAGCCAGTGGTTAGTCGGCCATAATGTAATGACAGGGGCCTGCTGACGGTTACAATACATCACAGCAATCAATTGTAGTTCTGAGTGAAATGCACTTGGACAGTTTTAACCTGGTTTCTCAGAGCTGTATCTCTGCAGCATGAGGCTGTTCATCAAGCCATTGTTGGCAATGTGTTGGGTAGTCAAAACTGGCCAATGCACCACTGGCACAAGCCTACCCGTTATCAAGGACCCTTATAGAGAAGCATAATGGAAAAGGGCCAGTAATATCAGGAAGGACCCTACCCACTCTGCTCATGGACTGTGTGTTCTACTTCTATCAGACAGGAGGCTATATAGCATCCACACCAGGACCACCAGACTCAAAAGCAGTTACTTTCCCCAAGCAACACACATAAAAGTTGCTGGTGAATGCAGCAGGTCAGGTAGCATCTCTAGGAAGAGGCAGACACGAGGAATTCTGCAGACGCTGGAAATTCAAGCAACACACATCAAAGTTGCTGGTGAACACAGCAGGCCAGGGAGCATCTCTAGGAAGAGGTACAGTCGACGTTTGGGGCCGAGACCCTTCGTCAGGACCTCTTCCTAGAGATGCTGCCTGGCCTGCTGCGTTCACCAGCAACATTGATGTGTGTCTCTAGGAAGAGGTACAGTCAAAGTTTCGGGCCAAGACCCTTCGTCAGGACTAACTGAAAGAAGAGCTAGTAAGAGATTTGAAAGTGGGAGGGGCAGTAAGGCTGATCAACACCCCCCATGACCCGCCCCCAATCACAACTTTTTCACCTCCTGTCAGAGTCATCTTAACTATGGACTCTCCTTTGACTTAGGGTCACTTTATGGACATAGAATCAATCTATGTTTGTAAGCTATATTGCATATTTATATTTAATGTGTTTTTTTCTTATTATTGTGTTCTTTGTCTTGTTGTGTGTTTTTTGAGTTGCCTCGGATCGGGAGTAACAATTATTTTGTTCTCCTTTACGCTTGCATACTGGAAATGGCATTAAACAATCTTGAATTCAAATCAGCACTAACTTGATGATTTTACTCAGAAGTGCATGAGGCCAGGTGGGCATTCTGAGTGCCATGAAGATATCTGCCGTCCCTGGGACTGGGGTAGTCACAAGCTGGACTGAATGTGCCAAGATTAAATAGCTCCATACTTAGCAGCATTCCAACAGTGTCTGTGAAACAAGAAATTGACAGCACAGAAGAATGCCTTCATATGTATGCTAGAGCAACACACACAACCACACAAAATGCTGGAGGAACTCGCAGATCCGGCAGCATCTATGAATGAGAGTAAACAGTTGATATTTTGGGCTGAGAGCCTCCATCAGAACTGGAAAGCAAGGGAGGCAGAGGACAGAATTAGAGGACGAGGAGAGGGGAAAGAGTACAAGCTGGCAGGTGATAGGTGGGACAGTGCAGCCGGGCGATATAGTGAGAAGCTGGGAGATGATAGGTTGAAAATGTAAAGGCCTGAAGAAGGAAGCTGATTGGAGAGGAGAGTGCACCATGTGAGAAAGGAAGGAGGAGGGACACCAGAGGGAGTTAATGGGTTGCTGAGGAGAAGAATGGAACCAGAATGCAGGCAAGATTTTAATTGCATTATAGAAAGAAGTATCAAATGCATTGCAGAACTGAAAGAACTTTCATGTTTGGGAGTGAAGCCCTTTTTTTACTGGGCGTCTCTAGAAATGCGACTTGCTAGCCCCTTGCTGACAGCCACTGGACTCCGCAGCAAGAAACCCACTTTTCGCAGGCTCCATGCATAAAGGGTATATAAAGGGTATATATGATTTTTGGTGCCACTAAACCCGCAAGGTTGGGATGTCTCGCCCACCCAAACTCCGGTTTGTGTGAATGCTGTGCGATTTACTGTCCTCTGCAATCACCCGCTGGCAAGAAATGACAGTTCGTACACTGAATACAGTTATAAAGAAAGTATATTTATGAACGTTAACTTAACAAAAGAGTTATTAAAGAAAAGAAAAAAAACCCAGAAAGGGCCCATTATAATTGAACAGTGAAATGTGCGCATGTTAGAACTCATCCTCAAGTTGTCTGTATCTCACGTTCTGGACCCTCGGTCTGCGTGAAAGCACACACCACCTTCCGAATGTCACTTGAAATCAATCTCGAACAAACATGGGGTATTGATCCTTCCTCCTTGAAGACATTCATTTGCACAAAGCACCTTGTGCAACAGGGATGGCATCCTCAGCCATCTTCCTTCCAGTCTTCTCTCAGCTCCCACCAAAAAAGACCTTGACTCACACAAGTATCCCACACAAATCCTCTCCATTCAGCATTCTCTAGAATCTTCTCCCAATTCCACCATCCTGATTGGCTGACGCCACACTCCTAAGCTGAACAACAATGCCCCATATCTCAGCTCAAACACAAACAGGCTGAAAGCAAAACAGACTACTCTTACAGAACAGCTAAAATGAAGTGCCTACAACATAACAGTAAAGATCTGAACCAGGGTATACAGGAGGTAAGAACCAGGTTTTAATTAAAAAGCGAGGCTAAGCCTTTGAGATATGCAAATAGAAGGCGATAACGTTTCAGGTCCTCTCCTGAGGACAGTGGATGCCTGCTCATTAGACAATAATTTTTAACAGAATCAGAATCAGAATCAAATTTATTATCATGGGCGTATGTTGTGAAATTTGTTGTTTTGTGGCAGCAGTACTGTGCAATCCATTTAAAAATAAATAAGGTATAATAATAATATAAAATAGTGGTGCAAGAAGGGAGCAAAATAGTGGACCAGTATTCAGGGGCTCATGGATCATTCATAAATCTGATGGAACAGGGAAGAAGCTGTTCCTAAAATATTAAGGCTCCTGGACCTCCTCCCTGATGGTAGGAATGAGAAGAGGACATGTCCTGGGTGGTGGGTGTCCTTTTTGATCGATGTCACCTTGAGGGATTACCATTTGAAGGTGTCCTTGATGCTGTAGAGGTGAGTGCTCAGGATGGAACTGGCTGAGTTTGCAACGATTGCAGTTTCTTCTGATCCTGTGCAGTGGCACCTCCATTCCAGATGGTGATGCAACCAGTTAAAATGTTCTGCATGGTACATCTATGGAAATTTCCTCAATCTCTCAACAAAATATAGCCGCTGGTGTGCCTTTTCTGTAGTTGTTTAAAGTTCAAAGTATATTTAGACATTTTGTAAACTGCCCACAACACATTGCCATGGATCACCTGCACCATCTTACATTAACATGTCTTGGGCCACAGATCTTCAGAGATCTTGTCACCCAGGAATTCAAACTGCTCACTTTTTCCACTACTAATCCCTGGATGAGGACTGATGCGTGTTTCATTGCTTCCCCTTCCTGATGTCTACAATCAATTCCTTGGCCTTGCTGACATTGAGTGTAAAGTTGTTGTTGTGACACCACTCAGATGCATCTAGATCAGGGGTTCCCAACCTTTTTAATGCCATGGGCCCCTTCCATTAACAGAGGTGTCCGTGGACCCCAGAATGAGAACCTCTGATCTAGATGAATATTTGCACTGGCAAGGCATTGACGACCATGGCTCAAATGCATGCAAGTACATATAAATGTGTCAGCATGAGTCTGATAGGCCAAATGGCCTCTTTCAGTACTGCATATCTCTGTGGTTCAAAAGAACCCTAATGCAATGCACTGATGTTCACACCAGTATCCTTGACAACACTTGTCCCTTCATTAACATTACTAAAATACAAGTGACCTTCTCTGTGCAAAAGTGTGACTGGACTTCAAAAGTAACTCATTAGCTGTGAAATATACTGTTTAAATGACTTCTTTTGTTCTTCTAGCTAATTATTCCATATACAATTGTAAAATATAGTTAGAAATAATGTGGGGCTCAGCGACTTTCTGAGACTTGACACTGAGGTGACCCGATTCTCACAATAATATTAAGTGACTAATTAAATTGAACAATTCCACACATACAGTAAACTGCTCAGGGGAATCAATTCAATCGCTTGAAATCAAAGCAGGTGTCATAAGGTATTGTAATTTCTCAGATCTATTTAAAGATCCAGGAAAGCCATGATAGGGAGATGGAAAAAGAAGTGTTTTTCATTCAATCCATTATTTTGTCCTTGTAACATTATTAATGTTCATTATCAGTATGTGGGAGTACTGACAAGACCAGCAGTCATTCCCCATATGCAATTACACTTGAGAAGGTGGTAGTGGTTGCCTTTTTGAGAACTAAGTGGCTTGTAGGTCAGTTCAGGAAAAATTCAACCATATTGATATTGGGTGGGTGTCACATTCTGACTAGATTAGTTCAAGTTAGCAGATTTCCTTTCCTCAAGGCAATTAGTGAACCATGTGGGTTTTATGCAATCTGGCAGTTTCATAGTCAAATTATAAATATTAGCTTTCTATTCGATCGAGGTTATTAAATTAAATTCCCCAGTTGCCATGGCTCCACATCATTAATGCACTTATTCCTTTGATACGACCATGAAATGAATGCAACCCTGGAACTTTATACTAACTTACTGACTGCCGATTGTGCTGCTAATGTTTAGGGCAGCAGTGAAGGTCCTCCATCTCTGTCTGTCCTTGGCCACTCAGATGTAGAAGGATTCTTTATTCCTTTTCCCATAATAGTTTTGTTTTATCAGTTAGGGTTGCTTTCCTTGAGCTGAATCCCCCAAACTTGGAGGACCAATGGAACATTCTTAGTCTAGCCTCTACCCTTTGACCTGTTTGGCATGGGTGACCCTACCAAGAGGCAAAATGAAAAGTCCTGACTTCAGCCAGCAATGTTCCCTCTAAATTGTAATGATCAGTGTGCGCAAAAATCTTGTGTTGTGCACTTTTTTTGTTTGGCAACAACAACATGTGCACGCACTGAATAAATTCTTCAATATAAACTGCATAAATGATTGCAAACTCCATGTTGACACCATCCTCATCAAAAACTGAAAAAGGAAAAGTGATTGTGTATGATTGTGAAATATACTTAACATGCCAATGAGGTAAAGGGTGACAACTTTTTTGTGTGCAGTTTAAATTCCTTTGTGTGCTAGTAGCAAAAGATTTGTGTGTGCGCACACATGCACACCTCAGCGGAAATATTGACAGCCAGTACAACTCTTAGGGTCAGTAAGGCATGCGAGCCTTCGAACCACAACAATCTTGTGGTCCTCTTGGAGGTTGGAGTGTTATAATCTCACCTTTTCTCCAGAGATGGGGAAATGAGGCAAAGGCTGGGAAGGGACAAGTTTCAATATAACATCAGCTGATATCGTAGGTTCCTTGATTTTAGTTCAGTGGTAATGAATGGAAGGCATTATATTTCCAAATCAGGGTGGCACTTTAACTGGAGAGTCTGATACCACAGGGCTTACAGTTAAGGTGAGAGATGGGATTGTTCAAAGGAGATGTGTGGGGCACATTTTTTTCACACCAAGAATGCCCTGCCAAAGATGTTGGTGGAGACAGATTTGATCGATACATTTAAGAGGTTCTTAGATAGACACATCCATATGCAGAGAAAGGAGGGAGGGGGACCATGAGTAGGCAGAAAGAATTAGACCTCAGTAGTCTGGCACAGCATTATGCAGTACTGTTCTATGCTCCATGTATCTGTGGGTGCTGGTATTCCTCTGTCCCTGTGCCTTTACAGGTAGAATGGTCCATGTATCTGTGGGTGGTGATATTCCCCTATCCCTGTGTCCTTACAGGTAGAATAGTCCATGTATCTGCGGGTTCTGGTATTCCTCTTTCCTTGTGTCTTTACAGGCAGAATTTATGAATTTCAGAGGTGTTGTCAAAGGGAACATCATCATTATCATTAGGTGCTGTATCCTATGATGTGGGCGATCAGGTCTTTCCATGACCATGATTGTTCTTGACAAATTTTTTGACAAACTGGTTTGCCATTGCCTTCTGCTGGACAGTGTCTTTACACCTCAGGTGACCCCTGCAGAGATTGTCTGTCTGGTGTCAGTGGTCACATAACTAGTACTTGTGACATGCACCAGCTGCTCATACGACCATCCACCACCCGATCCCATGGCTTCACGTGACCCTGATCAGGAGGCTAAGCAGGTGCTACGCCTTGTCCAAGGGTGGTTATTCACGCTGGCTCAGGTGCCTGATGGTTGGGGGATAATAACTGTTCCTGAAGCTGATGATGTGGGGCCTATGACTCCTGTACTTCCTGCCCAATGTTAGCAGCAAAAAGAGAGCATGGCATGGATGATGGAAGTCCTTAATAATGGATGCTGCTACCTTGTGGCAGTGTTTCGTGTATATGTGTTCAATGGTGGGATGGAGTTTGCCTGTGATGTACTGGGCTGTATACATTACTTTTTGTAGGCTTTTCTGTTCCTGGGCATTGGGGTTTCCATTCCAGGCTGTGATGTATCTGGCTAGCATGTGCCTCTTCAGATGGTACATACCCTGAAGCCATAATGAAGTAAAGTTTGTGGAGTTAATATTGAGAATGGGTGCCAAGTTAAAAGGCTCCTGTGGTATCAAGGATCATGTGTTGTTTGCAAGGGCAGGATCTTCCATCATACCACTGCCTTGCACCTTGTACTCGGTGAGAAAATGTTCTGGCGTCAGGAGTGCGTTTCTCACTGCGGGATAAGATCCAGTTAGTCCAGTTTAATAGCCACCATACATAATGCCATCATTCCCATTGTATCCGTCTCCCTGGAAGCATAATCAGTAACACGTCATCATACACAGTGCAAAGGTATGAAGGAAGCCATATTATCTGAAAGATACCTGTTTGCAATAGAGATGGGGGCCATTTGGCCCATCAAGTCCATAGTAGTTAAAACAGTTAACCCATTTCCCCACTAACCCAATCCCCTGGCATGTGCTGTACCTGTTTTACAGTTAGCCAGACATCCTCAGGGTTTCTTAAAGAGGCTCTCATGATTAGGTTACTTCAATGCCTGAGAATATTTGAAGCAACAGAACCCGATATTTGGACAATGATTTAAGCATCGGGCCAGGTTAAAAAGGTCAGGGTATCGGGGCTGGAGGTGAGCCACGGGCAGGTTCAGCTCACTGTGGCTATGAAGGTAATGTGGATTGACTCTCTTTCATGGACCAGCTCAGAACACCACTTGCTTGCTGTTTGCACGATTTGCTTTCTCCCCCTCTCTCCGCACATTGTGTGTTTGACGGTGTCCTTTTTTTTAAATGGGTTCTTTTGGGTTTCATTGTGTTGTGGCTGCCTGAAAAGAGCTGAATCTCGAGGCTCTATAAAGTAAACATAATAAATATACTTTGTAGGTTTTCATAAATAAAATGAAGTGAGGCATTTTATGTTTGATGAAACCTATAACACATTTTATTGAACTCCAAAATCTGAGCACAAAAACGTGCTAAGAAACTGTTTATGTAAAAATGTCATCATGTTAGCCCAGCCTCTTAAAGTGAAACTCCAACTGAATGTTAACGGTTGTGAATTATACACATTTCTCATGATTATGGTACCCTACGCAGACATACACCCCCCTCAGAATTCACTAAAACTGGCATTGTGAGCAAGTCTGGAGCTCAGACGAGCCACTCGGCTCGGGCCTGTGTTCCATGGGTGAAGTAAATGCTGGTACCTTTGACTCATCCAGAGGTTTGTTGACACACTCAGGGTCATGTTGTGATGGCAGCAGAACACTCGGTGGGCTGGCTTAAGGTGATCTACTGAAATATGTTCACGTTTAGCCCTCTTATCTATGACAAAAATCTTTGCTCCTGATTCCAAACCACGGAACCGGCCATCCAAAGGGAGCCAAAGGGGATGTTGGTGTGCATCGTGACGGACGTAAACCAATGAGGCAGAATGTAGGTCAATAGGAACCCAAGAGTTCTGTACGCCATGTTGGGAGGTACGAATAGGTGAAACGGAATTGAATTTACTGAGGAGGGCGGAATGTTGTTGAGAGGCCAAACAGGCAGTCATGGCATCAGGAATAAAATCACCTGGCACACGTAATGGCTGCCCGTATACCAACTCAGCCGCAGATGACTGCAGGTCCTCTTTTGTATCAGTTCTGAGCCCCAGCAGGACCCAGGGGAGATGATTATGTCAACACTTGTCAGTCAGAGAAGCCCTCAAAGCAGCCTTTAAGGAGCGATGAAACTGCTCGAATAGACCATTAGACAGCAGCTGAGGCGCTGTGGTGTGATGTAGCCTAACGCCAGGGTTCTAGGCCATGGCATCCCAAAGGTCTGAAATGAATTGGGCACCACAGTCAAAGGAAATATCAGATGGGATGCCAAACTGAGCGACCCAGGTACTGATGAATGCCCGAGCCATGTCTGTTGCCGCCGTCGATGATAGAGGGATGACAGTCCACCATGGTAAGAAGGTGCATGAAACTGTGGGAGGGGGAAGAGGACCAACAAGGTCACATTGACGTAGTCAAACCGTCTCTCAGGGACCGTAATGGCACCGGAACAGGACAACTAATTTTTGCTTACTGGCATTCCATACAAGCAGAAGTCCAATCATACACGTCCTTTCTGAGGTCATGACAACCAACCAGTTTTTGTGAGGCCTTCTGGCCCGGACATGAGAGGCCATGTAAGGAGTTAAAAACAGTCTGTCTCCAGTTTCACACATCAAAGTTGCTGGTGAACGCAGCAGGCCAGGCAGCATCTCTAGGAAGAGGTGCAGTCGACGTTCCAGGCCGAGACCCTTCATCAGGACTAACTGAAGGAAGAGTTAGTAAGAGATTTGAAAGTGGGAGGGAGAGGGGGAGATCCAAAATGATAGGAGAAGACAGGAGGGGGAGGGATGGAGCCAAGAGCTGGACAGGTGATAGGCAAAGGGGATATGAGAGGATCATGGGATAGGAGGTCCGGGGAGAAAGGCAAGGGGGGGGAGGGGGGGGGAACCCAGAGGATGGGCAAGGGGTATAGTCAGAGGGACAGAGGGAGAAAAAGGAGAGTGAGAGAAAGAATGTGTGCATAAAAATAAGTAACGGATGGGGTACGAGGGGGAGGTGGGGCATTAGCGGAAGTTAGAGAAGTCAATGTTCATGCCATCAGGTTGGAGGCTACCCAGACGGAATATAAGGTGTTGTTCCTCCAACCTGAGTGTGGCTTCATCTTTACAGTAGAAGAGGCCGTGGATAGACATGTCAGAATGGGAATGGGATGTGGAATTAAAATGTGCGGCCACTGGGAGATCCTGCTTTCTCTGGCGGACAGAGCATAGGTGTTCAGCAAAGTGGTTTCCCAGTCTGCGTCGGGTCTCGCCAATATATAGAAGGCCACATCGGGAGCACCGGACACAGTATATCACCCCAGCTGACTCACAGGTGAAGTGTCGCCTTACCTGGAAGAACTGTCTGGGGCTCTGAATGGTGGTAAGGGAGGAAGTGTAAGGGCATGTGTAGCACTTGTTCCGCTTACAAGGAGAAGTGCCAGGAGGGAGATCAGTGGGGAGGGATGGGGGAGACGAATGGTCAAGGGAGCCACGTAGGGAGCGATCCCTGCGGAAAGCAGAGGGAGGGGGAGGGAAAGATGTGCTTAGTGGTGGGATCCCGTTGGAGGTGGCAGAAGTTAGCCTCCAACCTGATGGCATGAACATTGACTTCTCTAACTTCTGCTAATGCCCCACCTCCCCCTCGTACCCCATCTGTTATTTATTTTTATACACACTTTCTTTCTCTCACTCTCCTTTTTCTCCTTCTGTCCTTCTGACTATACTCCTTGCCCATCCTCTGGGCTCCCCCCGCCTTCCCCCCTCCTTGTCTTTCTCCCCAGACCTCCTGTCCCATGATCCTCTCATATCCCCTTTGCCAATCACCTGTCCAGCTCTTGGCTCCATCCCTCCCGCTCCTGTCTTCTCCTATCATTTTGGATCTCCCTCTCCCCCTCCCACTTTCAAATCTCTTACTAACTCTTCCTTCAGTTAGTCCTGACGAAGGGTCTCGGCCTGAAACGTCGACTGTACCTCTTCCTACAGATGCTGCCTGTCCTGCTGCGTTCACCAGCAACTTTGATGTGTGTTGCTTGAATTTCCAGCATCTGCAGAATTCCTGTTGTTTGCTGTCTCCAGTTTGTTGGGCTGCTGTCATGAGGGTAATCAGTTGAGACATTGCACAGGAGAGAAACCCCAGCTTCTCTGAACTTAATGTCAGCCAACCGCAGGCCCCGTGACTGCTGTTCGGTAAGCCTGGACCTCTGAGTCAGTAACTTGGTCAGCCCACATGCCAGCATAATCATTCCTTACGTGTACGGCCTCAATGGCTGGCCGTAAGAGGCAATCAGCCATGGCATTATTTTTTCCCTTGATATGTTGTGAGCGCGGACATGTAGGCCAGGTGGTATTGCTGCCATGCTGAAAGGGGCTGAGATTTTGGTCATCATGCACACGAGGGGTTTGTGGTCAATGAACGCTGTGTAATGGTGACCCTCTAGAAAGAAAAGAAAATGGTGGACAGGTAGATAGAGACCTAGAAGCTCACAGTCAAACGTGCTGTACTTCATTTCAGGGGGACGGAGCTGTCAGCTGCCACACTCCTCTGACCAACTCTTCGTGCACAGCACCCACAACATGGTCTGAGGCATCAGTAGTAATGGGCATGGTTGTGATGAGGACTGGGTGCACCAGTAGGATTGCGTTAGAAGGAGCTTGCTTCGTATCATCAGATTCCCGGGTCATGTCTGCTGGCCAGTTCAGCACTTGATTAGGGGTATTTCCTTGAAGGGCACTATACAGGGGAGCATAAGTTCAGCAGCTTGCCGAATGAAGTGATGATAGAAATTCACCATGCTTCGAAGTTCTTGTAGATTTTTAGTAGCGCAGAGCGGTGGAAAATTGATAATAGAGGCTACATTTGATGGGAGAGGTTTCGAACCTTCTGTGGAGGTGCCATGTCCGAGAAAGTCAATTGCTGACAACCCAGACTCTTATTTAGCAGGGTTAATAATCAATCCATCTTGGCTTAAGTGATCGAAAAGTGTGTGGAGATGGGATACGTGTTCAGATTTGGATGCACTGGTGACAAGTATGTCATCCAGTTATTCAAAAAGAAAATCTAAGTCTTTTAATACAGAGTCCATCAGCTGTTGAAAAGTCTGCTACATTTTTCAGTCCAAGTGGCATGCACAGAAACTGAAAAAGGCCAAATGGGGTTATCACAGCTTTTCTGGGAATGTCCTCCCAGCACACAGGCACCTGTGAGTAGCCCCTAACTAGATTAACTTTGGTAAAGATAAGCTTTCCGGCTAAACATGCCAAAAAGTCTTGAATGTGTGGGATTGGGTAACAGTAGGTGTGGTGGCCTGGGTAGGTTTCAGTAATCACCATGTGGGCTGCAACCACCCTGGGACATAGGGACCACATGGAAGGGTGAAGCCCAGGGGCTATTCGTCTGGAGAAGAATTCCAAATCTTTCCGTGTTGGCAAACTCGGCCTTCGCCTTTGCCAGCTTTTGTGGGTCCAGTCTACGTGCGTGGGTATGGACTGCTGGGCCAGCTGTGGAAAATGGTGCTCAACCCCATGTTTTGTGACTGTAGCGGAGAATGTGGGCTTGGTGAGGTCTGGGAATTCGCCCAGCAGTGGTGTATGCGCCTGACAGAGTCCTTGTGGGAAACTTACTGAGGGAGCAGGGTAACAACCCAAAGCCCTTGACATCTACAAGCCAATAGTCCTTACGTTCGACTAACAGTCCTTGGGCACACAGGAAATCTGTACCGAGCAGAGGTTTAGCTACTTTAGTCAGGATGAAGTACCACGTGTAACGCCGCCCTGAAAGGGTGTCCATAATGAACAGTAGACAACCCTGGCAGCTGAAAAAGATACTGCCTGGCCTGCTGCATTCACCAGCAACTTTGATGTGTGTAGCTGGAACCCATGGTGTTTACAGACCTCTGATGTCCCTATGTGCTGGCACTGTTGAAGCTGCAAGGTGGTCAGCACTTCCTAACATTTGCACCAAAGCGAACATGGTAAAAACACTGACCCAATGTTTTCTGATTCGCATCCACAGGTGTCCTTATGTTGGGGCCTTGCTGACCGGGCTTATTGAGGTAGAGAAAGGAGGAGGAATGATGCACCACTGCCTGGTTGAGTGTAGACTGTCTACCGTTTTATCAAACTTCTTATAGACCATCACGGGTGCGTTAGCAGGGTCTATACGACTGGATTAGGCATTTGCCGCATGAAGAGTTCTTTAAAAATAAAACATGGATGGTGATTTCCCAGGAGAGACAGCATGTGGTCCATTAGTTCCAAAGGTCTAGTATCGCTGAGACCGGTAAGGAGAGTAATTGGTGTGCTCGGACTCCCATAGTCCAAAAGTCTGTGATAGGTGAGGTTTCAGCGATTGGTATTTATCATGTTCAGGCGGGTGTTCAAGCAGGCTCACCACTCTCACAGCCGTGGAATCGCTGAGAGACACTACCACATAGTAGAAATTGGTGTCATCCATACAGATTTCTCATAGAGAGATGTGGACCTCAGCTTGTACAAACCAATCAATGGCTTTAGGCTCCCAAAACTCCGAATTTTCAAAGTAACACACATCAAAGTTGCTGGTGAACGCAGCAGGCCAGGCAGCATCTCTAGGAAGAGGTACAGTCGACATTTCAGGCCAAGACCCTTCACCAGGACTAACTGAAGGAAGAGTTAGTAAGAGATTACTAGAGAGTAAGAAATCTCTTACTTACTCTTCCTTCAGTTAGTTCTGACGAAAGGTCTCGGCCTGAAACGTCGACTGTACCTCTTCCCATAGATGCTGCCTGGCCTGCTGCGTTCACCAGCAGCTTTGATGTGTGTTGCTTGAATTTCCGGCACCTGCAGAATTCCTCTTGTTTGAATTTTCAAAGCAACTGCATTGACCAACATGTCCAATAACTCTGGAATCATCCTAGAGCATCGGGGTCGCCAATGTAGGTTTTCGCAAATAAAATGAAGTGGGGTGTTTTATGTTTACTGAAACCCATAACACGTTTTATTGAATTCCAAAACCTACATATAAAAGAGTGTCAAAGTATTCTTTATTTGAAAATGTCATCGCTTCAGATCAGCCTCTTAAAGTGAAACCTCAACTCAAAGTCAATGATTGTGAATTATGTACATCTCTTCCAGTTGTGTTTGTACGTGTGTGTGTGTGTGTGTGTGTGTGTGTGTGTGTGTGTGTGTGTGTGTGTGTCTGGGTGTGCCTGTGTCTGTGTGTGTGTGTGGTGTATGTACACATGCACACCACACACACCACATAGACACAGACATATAGACAAAAACACACACACACACACAAACAGATGGGAGGATTTAAAAAATATTCTAAGACATTAAAATATACAAACGACGAATCCCACTTTAAGGGACCCAAGGGATGTCTGTCTACCTGTATAATATGCACAGTACAATTTGATCACAGTGTGGAAGATCGTTAATATTTGCCTACATTTATTCTGAGGCATAGCCATGTAAAACATCCACCATCAGCTGGTTTGGGATTGAAAATAGTTTTTGCATCAAATAACAAGTAATGTAAAATGTTTTTTTTATAAACTCTCATGCCTGAGATCTCTGCAAATCACGTGCCTTAATATTTTACATACCAAATAATCTCCAGATCCTAAAAATTCTACGATTCATTAAACTAATAAGTTTATGTTATTGTACACTCCCAGCAAAACACCGTTCAGCATCTTCTTTCATGTTGTTAGTGTTATTAAAACATAAAGTGGTTTGAATACACGGTGGATAAACATCCGATGCAAATTAAAAATTAATATAATTTCAATGATTGAGAAAGGAATATTTGAACGTTTTCTTCATAGAAGATCAGCACAGTGAAATAATCAATCACTTTTTCTAATGTTTTCCCTCATGTGTTTAAATAACATTTGAATTGAGAGGATTTATTGGATCTCAGACCTCACACTTCTTTGAACACCACAGGATTAAATTAAATGGACTTGGGAGTGACTTTGTTCCAACAATATTATTCAGTCGCAGAACTCCCAATGGCAGTCTGAAGTTTATGAGGTAGTAATTTGTTTTTACTCCACACGAGGCTTCTCCCACCCCATTCCTCTAATCCTTGCAATACATCATTTTTTCTCCCCTGTGTCTATTCAACTTTCTTGTAAATGGAGAGAGATTTTTGCTCCCTAGTGTCTCATGCTTATTGAAAATGATCAGTCAAGTGGCTGTAATCAAGAATCATAAAATTGAGAGAATTCCTCTTCAGTAAATAATCAGGGTAGAGTTAACCTTGTATTTTACCTTGTAAAGATGCGATGCGCGCAGCTCCTAATGGCACCTGCTGTGTCTTTTATGATAAAGAGCATGGGAAGCTGGTCAGAGACTTAAAGATGTCTCTCTTGGAAGCATGTCGCAACAACAGAACACATTGTCATGGGAAGGAGAAAATCTGGGATGTGTACGTGAGAGCGTATCTGTGTGTGTGTGTGTGTGTGTGTGTGTGTGTGTGAACTTACTTTGAATTTTGAATTTTAAAACTATTAAAATCATGATTAGTTAAAATAGGGGAATTAAAGTCATTATCAAAATAATTACTAAAGTTTGTAACATCCTCCAAGACATTTCCATCGCTTTTATTCACATCAACACCATCATCATTATTAATGGGAAGTCTAACATCTCCTGTCTCTTCTTAATACTCCAATTTGCAGAACTCCACCGTTTGCACACGGGTTTTGTCATTTTTGTTTACGTATAGCACAATACGGCACAAAACCTACAGGACAATACAGGCCTTTCAGCCCACGATACTGTGCCCAACATGTGTTTATTTTACCAAGGGCTACCCATAGCCTCTATTTGTCTAAGCTCCATGTACCTATCCGGGAGTCTCTTCAAAGACCCTATCATTTCTGCCTCCACCACTGTTACTGGCAGCCCATTCCACTCTCTGCGTAAAAAAACTTGCCCTTGACATCTCCTCTGTACCTACTTCCAAGCACCTTAAAACTGTGCCCTCTCGTGTTAGCCATAAACGTACATTGATAATACTGTAAATTTGCTTTGATCTTTGACTTTTGGGAATGGAAGGATTAATGTATGAGAAAAATCTGATGGTTCTGGGCCTGTACTCACTGGAATTCAGAAGAATTGGTGGGGAATTTCATAGAACGCTATAGAAAATTGAAAGACTGAGTTGGAGTGGAGGAGGAGAGGCTGATTCCTATCGTGGGGGAGCCTAGGACGACAGGGCACAGCTTCAGGACAGAGGAATGACCCTTTAGAGCCCTTTCATTAGCAATACACACAAAATGCTGGAGGAATTCAGCAGATTAACCCTTTCATTCCCAGCAGTTTTCACCTGCTGAGTTCCTCCAGTATTTTGTCTATGTTGCTCCGGATTTCCAGCATCTGCATAATCTCTTGTGCTTGGGTATTTCTTTCGCCAGAGGCAGGTGAATCTGTGGAACTAATTGCTACAGGTAGCTGTGGTAGCCAGGTCATTAAGTCTATTCAAAA
Source organism: Mobula birostris (assembly GCF_030028105.1). NCBI lineage: Eukaryota > Metazoa > Chordata > Chondrichthyes > Myliobatiformes > Myliobatidae > Mobula > Mobula birostris. The sequence continues at coordinate 138,734,047 of NC_092379.1, forward strand.
TGGAGGCTGTTAAGTTCTTGATTACTAAGGACGTCAAAGGTTATGAGGAGAAGGCAGGAGAATGGGGTTGAGAAAGATAGAAGATCAGCCATGTCTTATAGTCTTATGGACTTTGACTTTGACTTCTCGTTCTGACAGGAACCTGCTCATTGATTTTGGAGCCGTGCTCACCAATAGTCAAAGCAGTGATGCTTTTCTCCCCATTATTTATTTGTTGTTTCTTTATTTATTGACGTTCATGTGGAATAGGCTCTTTTGGCCCTTTGTGCCTCACCACCCAGTAATCCCCTGATTTAATCCTGGACAATTTGCAATGTCCAATTAACCTACCATCCGGTACATCATGGAAGGTGGGATGAAACTGGGGAACTCGGAGGAAACACATGCGGTCACAGGGAGAATGTAGAACTCCTTGCAGGCAAGACAGGAATAATGGAAGGTAGCTCAGAAACTCAGTTTGGGAACTGTAGATTGATTGATCAGTTTTATTTGTCACAAGTACATTGAAAAATTTAAACATACGTATGTCATTTAGACCATAAGACCATAAGACAAAGGAGCAGAAGTAGACCATTCGGCCCATCGAGTCTGCTCCGCCATTTTATCATGAGCTGATCCATTTTATCCTATTTAGTCCCACTGCCCCGCCTTCTCACCATAACCATTGATGCCCTGGCTACTCAGATACCTATCAATCTCTGCCTTAAATACACCTAATGACTTGGCCTCCACTGCTGCCCGTGGCAACAAATTCCATAGATTCACCACCCTCTGACTAAAAAATCTTTTTCGCATTTCTGTTCTGAAAGGGCGCCCTTCAGTCCTGAAGTCATGCCCTCTCGTACTAGACTCCTCCATCATGGGAAACAACTTTGCCACATCCACTCTGTCCATGCCTTTTAACATTCGAAATGTTTCTATGAGGTCTCCCCTCATTCTTCTAAACTCCAAGGAATACAGTCCAAGAGCGGACAAACGTTCCTCATATGTTAACCCTCTCATTCCCGGAATCATTCTAGTGAATCTTCTCTGTACCCTCTCCAACGTCAGCACATCCTTTCTTAAATAAGGAGACCAAAACTGCCCACAGTACTCCAAGTGAGGTCTCACCAGCACCTTATAGAGCCCCAACATCACATCCCTGCTCCTATACTCTATTCCTCTAGAAATGAATGCCAACATTGCATTCGCCTTCTTCACTACTGACTCCTGGAGGTTAACTTTAAGGGAATCTTGTACGAGGACTCCCAAGTCCCGTTGCATCTCAGAACTTTGAATTCTTTCCCCATTTAAATAATAGTCTGCCCGTTTATTTTTTCTGCCAAAGTGCATAACCATACACTTTCCAACATTGTACTTCATTTGCCACTTCTCTGCCCATTCTTCCAATCTATCCAAGTCTCTCTGCAGACTCCGTTTCCTCAGCACTACCGGCCCCTCCACCTATCTTCGTATCGTCAGCAAACTTAGCCACAAAGCCATCTATTCCATAATCCAAATCGTTGATGTACAATGTAAAAAGAAGCGGCCCCAACACTGATCCCTGTGGAACACCACTGGTAACCGGCAGCCAACTAGAATAGGATCCCTTTATTCCCACTCTCTGTTTCCTGCCAATCAGCCAACGCTCTATCCACGTATGTAACTTTCCTGTAATTCCATGGGCTCTTATCTTGTTAAGTAGCCTCATGTGTGGCACCTTGTCAAAGGCCTTCTGAAAATCCAAATATACAACATCCACTGCACCTCCCTTATCTAGCCTACTGGTAATTACCTCAAAAAATTGTAATAGGTTTGTCAGGCAGGATTTTCCTTTAAGGAATCCATGCTGAGTTCTGCCTATCTTGTCATATGCCTCCAGGTACTCTGTAACCTCATCCTTGACAATCGACTCCAACAACTTCCCAACCACCGACATCAAGCTAACAGGTCTATAATTTCCTTTTTGCTTCCTTGCTCCCTTCTTAAATAGCGGAGTGACATTTGCAATCTTCCAGTCTTCCGGAACCATGCCAGAATCTATCGACTTTTGAAAGATCATCGCTAATGCCTCCGCAATCTCCACAGCTACTTCCTTCAGAACACGAGGGTGCATTCCATCTGGTCCAGGAGATTTATTGACCTTTAGCCTATTCAGCTTCCTGAGTACTTTCTCTGTCGTAATTATGACTGCGCACACTTCTCTTCCCTGCCACCCTTGAGTGTCCGGTATCCTGCTGTCTTCCTCAGTGAAGACTGATGCAAAATACTTGTTCAGTTCCTCTGCCATCTCCTCATCTCCCATTACAATTTCTCCAGTATCATTTTCTATCGGTTCTATATCTACTCTCAGCTGTCTTTTACTCTTTATATACTTGAAAATGCTTTTAGTATCCTCTTTGATATTATTTGCTAGTTTCCTTTCATAGTTAATCTTTTCTCTCTTAATGACCTTCTTGGTTTCCTTTTGTAAGGTTTTAAAGACTTCCCAATCCTCTGTCTTCCCACTAATTTTTGCTTCCTTGTATGCCCTCTCCTCTGCTTTAACTTTGGCTTTGACTTCTCTTGTCAACCACGGTTGCATCCTTTTTCCACTCGAAAATTTCTTCTTTTTTGGAATATACCTGTCTTGCACATTCCTCATTTCTCGCATAAACTCCAGCCACTGCTGCTCTGCCGTCTTTCCCGCCAGTGTCTCTTTCCAGTCAACTTTGGCCAGTTCCTCTCTCATGCCACTGTAGTTTCCTTTACTCCACTGAAACACCGACACATCAGAATGACACAGATTTAGTGTCACCGGGCAACATATTCAGGGGCGCAGCACACAAATGTTGTCATTCTTCTGGTGACGGCAGCATACCCAGAACTTACATATAGCACAGTCGTAGTTCAGGTGTTGGCTTTGGCAAGGTGTTGTCAAGATGTTCCACCTTTTGTAGACGTTTCTGTCTCTGGGCATTGTTGTTTCCATATCAGACAATAAGACCATAAGAGATAGGAGTAGAATTAGGCCATCTGGCCCATTGAGCCTGCACCACCATTTCACCATGGCTGATCCACTTCCCTCTCAATCCCAGTCTCCACTTTCTCCCCATATCCCTTCATGTCCTGACTAATCAAGAATCTATCATCTTCTGCCTCTAAATAAACATAAATACTTGGCCTCCAGACCCACCAATGGCAATGAATTCATTAGGTTCACCACTCTCTGGCTAAAGAAATTCCTCCTTATCTCCATTCCAAATAAGGATGTGCCCTCTGACCATAGACTCCCCCACCATAGGAAACATCTTCTCCACATCCGCTTTATCTAGACATTTCAATATTCAAAATAAGACCACACCTGAATCTTCATTTATCACGCCGCGATGTAACCAATCAGGATAGTCTCCACTGTGCGTCTGCAGAAGTTCGTCAAAGTTTTAGGTGGTATGCTCCATTTGTACCAACTTCTAAGAAAGTAGAGATGCTGTCATGCCCACAACTTAATCAAATAATTTAATTAGCTCTTGTGATCATGGTTAACGGCTTCATTTCCCACCACTGTCTGTAAGGAGATTGTACATTCTCCCTGTATCTGCGTGGGTGTTCCCTGGGTGCTTGTTGGGCCAGAATTGTCTACTACCATGCCAAATAAAATCAAATGGTTGTTTAGACTCCTCAGTTATGATTTTGTGTAGTTATGAATCTAGTTCCAGAAGTATCTCTGTTCAGGTCAAATGTATACACTGGGTTCATGTAAGTTCCTTGAAGATGGAGCAATGAAAAATTGCAAGCTCAAGCCGGGTATCTGAGTCAGCATCAGACTAAATCATTGAACCATGAATGAACAAGATATTTTTAATCTTTGAAATCTAAAACCCATGTATTTGTGATTAACTTACTGAAGATCCTTAGTCAACAGGTTCCATTCTCCATAAACACTACATTCATAGAGTGTTAATGCTGTGTTAAAACAGAATCTGCTTCAGCAGAACCCACAGATTAAAATTCCTCGTTTCTTCAATTTGGAGTCACTTTATTGAGTGCTTGTTTACAATGAAGAATACCTTGCATTGTCATGGTACACACAAAAGGCATCACCAGTGTGACTTTAACATTTCCTGTCTGAGTCACCTTATGTACAAACACTCCTGTGTTATATCAATCTGTGTACATAAGCTATATTATGTATTTATGTTTATTCTGTTTTTATATATGTTTGTTTGTTCGTTATGTGCTATGTTGTATGACATAGAGGATCATAGTCTTCCATGATCATGGTTTGCCATTGCCTTCTTCTGGGCAGTGTCTTTACAAGACAGGTGACCCCAGCCATTATCAATGCTCTTCAGAGATTGTCTGCCTGGTGTCAGTGGTTGCATAACCAGGACTTGTGATATGCACTGGCCGCTCATATGACCATCCACCACCTGCTCCCATGACTTCACCTGATCACGGGGCTAAACAGGTGCTATACTTTACCCAAGAGTGACTTGTGGGCTAGCGGAGGGTAGGAGTGCCTTACACCTCCTTTAGTAGAGATATATCTCCACCTCACCAGCCAACTCGGGGGTCGCGTAACTATTTATATAATTTTATATTCTCATGTTCTTTATCTTATTCTATTTTTGTTTTGTGCTGCATCAGATCTGGAGTAATAATTATTTCATTCTCCTTTACACTTGTGTACTGGAAATGACATTAAAAGACCTTGAATCATCTATGGCAAGGAATACGAAGCCAAAGATTTGGGCTGAGACTCTTCATATAATATTAACACATATCATATAACTTTTATAACTTCTGGGATATTACAGCTAACTAAGTATTATAGAGTATAAAGTACTTACCTACTGCTACCTGTAAAGAGTCTGTACATTCTGCTTGTGACCGTGTGGCTTTCCTACGGGCACTCTGGTTTACTCCTACAATCCTAAAACGTACAGTTGGTAGGTTAATTGGTCATTGTAAATTGTCCCATGATTAGGCTAGGATTAAATTGGGTGATTGTTAGGCAGTGTGGCTTGAAGGGCTGGAAGGGCCTATTCCACAATGTATCTCAATAAATAAATAAACAAATATAATTGTCACTGTGTGCTACACAGATATCTGTCTATTTACGAGAATCTCATAAACAGGAGTAATAATGTTTTATTGTGGGTTGAGTATTGGCTTGATAACCAGGGTGAAATCTTCCATCCTTCTTCAAAGTTGTGTTGCGGAATCTTTTACATCCAACTAAAGGGATTGATTTTGCTTCCAAATACCACTTAACCATATCTGGCACGTGGGTGATAGAAAAATGGAGGGCTATCGGGGAGGGAAGGTTTAGATTGATGTTAGGTTAGGTTAGACCATAAGATATGGTCCATTTGGCCCATCGAGTCTGCTCCACCATTCAAACATGGGCTGCTTCAATACTTCCAGTCATCCCCTCTCCTCTGCCTTCTCCCCATACCCTTTGATGCTCTGGCTAATCAAGAACCTGTCTATCTCTGCCTTAAGTATACCCAATGACTTGGCTTCCACAGCCGCTCATGGCAACAAATTCCATAGATCTACCACCCTCTGACTAAAGTAATTTCTCCGCATCTCTGTTCTAAATGGAGATCTTTCAATCCTGAAGTAGTGCCCTCTTGTCCTAGACCCCCCTACCATGGGAAATAACTTTGCCATATCTAATCTGTTCAGGCCTTTTAACGTTCAGAATGTTTCTATGAGATCCCCCCCTCATTCTCCTGGATTCCAGGGAATATAGTCCAAGAGCTGCCAGACGTTCCTCATACGGTAACCCTTTCATTCCTGAAATTATTCTTGTGAATCCTCTCCAATGTCAGTATATCCTTTCTAAAATAAGGAGCCCAAAGGTGCACACAATACTCCAAGTGTGGTCTCACGAGTGCCGTATAGACCCGCAACATCGCATACCTGCTTTTATATTCTATACCTCTAGAAATGAATGCCAACATTGCATTCACCTTTTTCACTACCGACTCAATCTAGAAGTTAACCTTTAGGATATCCTGCACAAGGACTCCCAAGCCCCTTTGCATCTCTGCATTTTGAATTCTCTCCCCATCTAAATAATAGTCTGCCTGTTTATTTCTTCCACCAAAGTGCATGACCGTACACTTTTCAATATTGTATTTCATTTGCCACTTCTTTGCCCATTCCCTTAAACTATCTAAGTCTCTCTGCAGGCTCTCTGTTTCCTCAATACTACCCATTCCTCCACCTATTTTTGTATCATTGGAAAATTTAGCCACAAATCCATTAATCCCAAAGTCCAAATCATTGCCATACATCATAAAAGGAAGCAGTCCCAACACCGAGCCCTGAGGAACTCCATTGGTAACTGGCAGCCAGCCAGAATAGGATCCCTTTATTCCCACTCTCTGTTTTCTGCCGATCAGCCAATGCTGCATCCATCTAGTAACTCCCCTATAATTCCATGGGCTTTTATCATGCAAAGCAGCCTCATGTGCGGCACCTTGTCAAAGGCCTGAAATTCCAACTACGTCACATCTACATCTCCCTTGTCTATCCTGCTTGTAATTTCCTCAAAAATTTGTAGTAGGTTAGTCAGGCAGGATTTTCCTTTCTGGAAACCATGCTGGCTTTGGTCTATCTTGTCAAGTGCCTCCAGGTACTCCGTAATCTCATCCCTAACAATCGATTCCAACAACTTCGCAACCACTGATGTCAGGCTAACAGGTCTGTAGTTTCCTTCTTAAGTAGCGGAGTAACATTTGCAATTTTTCAGTCATCCGGTATAATGCCAGAATCTATCGATTCTTGAAAGATCATTGTTAATGCCTCCACAATCTCTCCAGCTACTTCCTTCAGAACCCAAGGGTGCATTCCATCAGGTCCAGGAGATTTATCCACCCTCAGACTGTAAATCTTCCCTAGCACTTTCTCAGTCGTAATTTTCACTGCACAAACCTCACTTCCCTGACACTCTTGAATGTCCGGTATACAGCAGATGTCTTCTACTGAGAAGATTGATGCAAAATACGCATTTAGTTCCTTTGCTATCTCTGCGTCTCTCATTACAGGATTTCCAGTGTCATTTTCTACTGGTCCTATATCTACCTTCAACTCTCTTTTACCCTTTATATACTTAAAAAAAAGTTTTTAGTATCTTCTTTGATATTAGTCGCTAGCTTCCTTTCATAATTCACCTTTTCCTTCCTAATGACCTTTTTAGTTTCCTTCTGCAAGTTTTTAAAAGCTTCCCAATCCTCTATCTTCCCATTAACTTTGGCTTCCTTGTATGCCCTCTCTTTGGCTTTTACTTTGGCTCTGACTTCACTTGTCACACACTGTAGTGTCCTTCTTCCATTCAAAAATATATTTGTCTTGCACTTCCCTCATCTTTGCAGAAACTCCAGCCATTGCTGCTCTGCTGTCCTTCCTGCTAGTCTCCTTTTCTGGTCAACCTTGGCCAGCTCCCCTCTCATGCCATTGTAATTTCTTTTATTCCACTGGAATGCCAACACATTGGAATTTAGTATCTCCTTCTCAAATTTCAAAGTGAACTCGATCATATTGTAAACACGAGGGAATCTGCAGATGCTGGAATTTCAAGCAACACACATAAAAGTTGTTGGTAAATGCAGCAGGCCAGGTAGCATCTACAGGAATAGGTACAGTCGACGTTTTGGGCCGAGACCCTTCGTCAGGATTAACTGAAAGAAAAGCTAGTAAAAGATTTGAAAGTAGGAGGGGGAGGGGGAGATCCAAAATGATAGGAAAAGACAGGAGGGGGAGGGATGGAGCCAAGAGCTGGACAGATGATTGGCAAAGGGGATATGAGAGGATCATGGGACGGAAGGCCTAGGGAGAAAGAAAGGGGGAGGGGGGAAGCCCAGAGGATGGACAATAATGGATGGGGTACAAGGGGGAGGTGAGGCATTAACGGAAGTTAGATCAGTCAGTGTTCATGCCATCAGGTTGGAGGCTACCCGGACGGAATATAAGGTGTTGCTCCTCCAACCTGAGTGTGGCTTCATCTTTACAGTAGAGGAGGCCGTGCATAGACATATCAAAATGGGAATGGGACGTGGAAATAAAATGTGTGGCCACTAGGAGATCCTGCTTTGTCTGGCGGACAGAGCGTAGATGTTCAGCAAAACGGTCTCCCAGTCTGCGTCAGGTCTCGCCAATATATAGAAGGCTGCATCGGGAGCACTGGACACAGTATATCACCCCAGCTGACTCACAGGTGAAGTTTCATCTCACCTGGAAGGACTGCCTGGGGCCCTGAATGGTAGTGAGGGAGGAAGTGTAAGGGCATGTGTAGCACTTGTTCTGCTTACAAGGATAAGTGCCGGGAGGGAGATCGGTGGGGAGGAATGTGGGGGGTGGGGGACGAATATATCGATCATACTGTGATCACTGTTCCCTAATGGTTCCTTAACCTTAAAACCTCTATCACCTCCGGATCATTGCACAACACCCAATCCGAAACAGCCGATCCCCCCTAGTGGGGCTCAGCAACAAGCTGTTCTAAAAAGCGATCTCTTAGACGTTCTACAAATTCTCTCTCTTGAGGTCCAGTACTGATCTGGTTTTTCCAATTCATTTTCATATTAAAATCCCCAATGATTATCATGACATTGCCCTTCTGACACGCCTTTTCTAACTCTGCTGTAATTTGTGATCCACATCCTGGCTGCTGTTTGGAGGCCTGTATACAATTGCAACTGAGGTCATTTTACCCTTGCCATTTCTTAGCTCAACCCATATAGACTCTACACTTTCCGATCCTTGTCATCCCTTCCTAATGATTTAATATTATCTCTTATACTCAGGGCCACACCACCCCCTCTACCTGCTAACCTATCTTTCCAATACACCATATATCTTTAGACATTCAATCCCAATGGCAGCCATCCTTTAGCCAAGTTTCAGAGATGGCCACAACGTCATACTTGCCAATCTGTAGCTGAATTTGAAGATCGTCCATTTTTTAATGCTGTGGGCATTCAAATACAACACTTTCAGTCCAGTATTTGTTGCTTTCTGTTTTAACTGCACCATGCCTCTATTGCCTTGTAACTCATCCCACTGGCTGTGATTACACCTTATCTCCTGCTGTCCTTTCTATCACCTCGTAAAAGATTAAAAGATAGCAAAACATAGCGGGCCGAAGGGCCTGAACTATGCTGTAATGTTCTATGTTCTATGTTTTAACGAGCGGGAGAAATAACAAACAACTCGCTGGCTTACGATGTTAAAAGTCCATTATGTTGCTTTTCTCGAACTCTGTGCCTGAAGATCGCAAGGATCCCGGGTCCCCAGGCACGCAGCAGATGTTCCAACTCCCCCAAAGACACTGACCCTTGATCCACCTGTCTCCAGTTACTCGAGATCCTAGGCTTCTGAATCCATGCCGAAATCTTAGGCCGAGACTTTGGCATGCAGAATAGCGGCCGATTGTGGAACCCTGAGAGCAGGTCCTATTCCTGCAAAGAACCATAATCAGCGTGTAACTTCAGGTCAGGGTCTTCAAAAGAACCCTGAAAGGGAAAATAGAGATATTAAAGATGGAAATAGAACTGTTTTCGAAGATGCAAGCAAAGGAGTTGCCATTGGGTGTTTTATATAGTGGTGTTTTAGAGTCTTTAAGAGGCACATGAAAATACAGGGAATATACAGGCAGAAATTAGGTGGCGGGATGGAGATATGTGTCTACCAGAGGAGATGTAAGGCACTCTTGATCTCTGCTAGCCTGTAGGCCACTCTTGGGAAAGGTGTAGCACCTGCATAGCCCCTCATTCGGGGTCATGTGAAGCTATGGGAGCTGGCGGTGGATGGTCCTATGAGCAGCTGGTGCACATCATGTTCTGGTTATGTGACCATTGACAACAGGCAGATACTCTCCAGAGTATTGATAATGGCTGGGGTCACCCCCTTGTAAAGACACTGCCCCAAAGAACGGAATGGCATTCACTTCTGTAGAAAAATTTGCCAAGAAAAATCATGGTCATGGAAAGACCATGATCACCAAAGTCATATGACAATGCACATAACAGGGGGAAGGGATTAGTGTAATTTGGCATCATGTTTGACACAGCCATCTGTGGTAAACCATATATATAGGTTGTAACTGGGTTACCTGTCTGGACATGCCTGGACACGCCCCTCTGCTGACTGCTCCTGTACCTCCTCCCACAGACCCCTGAATAAAGGCGATTGTGTCACTGCTCCTCCCTCAGTCCAGGGGCAAACACTCAGCATGGACGTTGGACCATTTACTGTTAATAAAAGCTTTTCAGTATTTACTCTACTTCCAGTCTTTTGGAGTAATTGATAGTGCATAACCATCGTGAGCGTAAAGTGTGCACTGCTGTTCTATCTTCTTTTATAATTGAGAAAATTAAGCATTTGGTGTTGGAAGTGGTTCAATGAGATTCTGATAGGGATCTTTGTACGATAATCAAACGCTGATGACATATAATAGTGGGCCATACAGTTCCTTTACGCATTATTTACTTCATAAGAAGCACAGTAGGGTAGCAGTTAGCATAACACTATTACAGCATTGAGAGTATGTTAAAAGGATCGTGGGCCAATGGGCCTGTACTGTGCTGTAGTGTTCTGTACTCTATATCCTGACTTCTATTTACAACAGTTTAGCAGCACTCTGATCACTTTGCTCACTTCAGAGTTCAAAGTACGTTTATTATTGAAGTATGTACACATTATACAACCTTGAGATTCATCTCCTTACAGGCAGCCACGAAAAACCCAATAGAACCTATTAAAAAGAAGATTGTCAATCACCTAATATTCCAGAAAAAAAAACAACAAAACAAAAAACTAACATGTCAGTGTTACATTATGTACAAACACTCCTAGAGAAATCCCCTGAGTCCTGATGAAGGGTCTCCCTTTACTCGAAAATGGACTGTGTGTAGGCATAATAGAAAGTTCTATATTTCAGGTCCTGAAATGTTGACAATTCCATTCCCCTACAGTTATAGGCCAGTAACATCATAAAAGATCTCACCCACCCTGCTCATGGACTGTTTGTCCCACTCCCATCAGAGAGGAAGCTATGTAACATCCATGCCAGAACCACCAGACTCAAAAACAGTTACTTTCCCCAAGCAGTAATGCTGATCAATGCCTCCACCACCATACTTTACCATTTCCTGTCAGAGTCACCTTATGTAAAGACACTCCTGGAGAAACCCCTAGAGTCCTGATGAATGGTCTCATACTGAAACAAAAAATGTTTATTTATTTCCATAGATGCTGCCTGACCTGCTGATTTCCTTCAGTATTTTGTGTGTCTTACTCTGGATTTCCAGTATCTGCAGAATGCCTTGTTTTCTCTATATTAAGGATTCTACTTCAATGCAAGTTTTTATCAGGTTTTGGAGAAATATTGCAGCAACTCTGAAATTACATGAATTTAATAAATACATCCAGAGAAGTCAGGTGCTGTTTGCGATACCTTCATTGAAATTTGCAGCAGATAATGCTTGGATGAGAGTGTTATTGGAACGTAAGACAGCCTCTCACACTGATACACACAAAAGTCAATACTGTTCATTTCAGCCCTTCACAACCTCCTTTAAAGTTCCTCTTAAAAAGCTCTGAGTTAATGGTGTCCAAATGATCCTGCATAAAACTAATATTTCAGTTTTATGGTCACCTTATCCATTTCCTAAGGAGATTGTGGCGAGTTGCATCTCTGTTTGGAACAGGAATTGCAAGGCATCTGACCGCGAGTCCCTACAAGGGATTATGAGGACTGCTGAGAGAAGATCATCAGGGTATCTCTTCCACCCATCTGAGATATTAATCAGGAACGCTGCATAAACAGGGCCCTTAGCATTGTCAATGATCCCTCCCATCTACCCAACAATCTTTTTGACCCACTACCATCAGAGAGGAGGTACCTAGCATTAGGACAAAGAAACAGCTTCCTCCCTCTGGCTATGAGAATACTGAACTCCCTGCTAACACACAGGTATCATGTATGAAGCACTAATAGCATTACACTGTTTACTTTTAACTTGTCTTGTAAATGTACCTTGAGCTTAGTGGAAATCTTCTGGAATATATTTTATTATTTGTTGATTTAGTTGTGGTAATATTACTTTATGTGCTTTGTGTAGAATATATTTAGGTGTCAGGGTGGAGTTACAAGTCTACCAAAGAAGATGTAAGGCTCTCCTTCCCTCTGCTAGCCTGCAGGTCATGCTTGGACAAGGTGCAACACCTGCTCAGCTCCCCCCGATCAGGGTCACGTGAAGCCATGGGAGCAGGTGGTGGATGGTCATATGAGTAGCTGATGCATATCACAAGTCCTGGTTATGCAACCAGTGATGCCAGGCAGACAATCTCTGAAGAATATTGATAATGGCTAGGGTCACCCATCTTGTAAAGACACTGCCCAGAAGAAAGCAATGGCAAGCCACTTCTGTAGGAACATTTGCCGAGAACAATCATGGTCCTGGAAAGACCATAATCACCTACATCATAAGACATGGTACATAACAAATGAACAAAATAGGTTATATGTACTGTGTTGTTCACTTCGGTTGGGAGGAACATTGTTTTGTTTGGTGGTATGCATGCGTATGGTTGAATGACAATAAACTGACCTTGAACTTGAACGCTTGGGGCCAGAATGCTGAAAAGGAGAAGATAAGTATCAAACAGGCAACATATGACATTGCAACGCACACAAAATGCTGGAAGAACTCAACAGGTCACACAGCATTTATGGAGATGAACAACAGTCGATGAGACCTTCCTTTAGAACTGGGAAGGAAGAGGGAAGATGTCAGAATAAAAAAAAGGTTCGTGGTGGGGAAAGAGGCTAGTTGGAAGGTGAAGCCAGGGGCATGGGAAAGTTAAAGGGCTGGAGAAGGAAGAATCTGATAGGAGAAGAGAATGGAGTATAGGAGAAAGGGAAGCAGAAGGGAACCTATGGGGATGTAATACACAGGTGAGATGAAATAAAAGGTCAGATTGTGGAATAGAGGAAGCGGGAGGATTTTTTTTACTGGAAGGAGAAATTGATATTCCTGCCATCAGGTTGGAGGCTACCCAGACTGAATATAAGTTCTTGCTCCTGCATTCTGAGTGCGGCCTCATCTTGGCACAAGAGGAGGCCATGGACCCATGTGTTGGAACTGGAATATATGACATTTTCTATATATGATATGATCAACATATGATAATTTTAAAAGCGCTGCATGCCAACATTTGTAGTTCCTGTCTAGTCATACATAAAGCCAGAGGTTGAATTACATACAAATTGAGTGAAAGATCTCTTTAAAGCATTCATGTCTTAGCGCCAAAGCCAGGTTCCAGATGGACATCAAAATGATTAATGCCAGCAGTAACCGTATTCTCTTCAGTGCAGGGCACCATCTGAAGTTCTTTTGGGATTTAGTGAAACTGAATATGACTTTGCAATCTACACAACAATCTATCAAGAGGGATTTCCATCATAAAAAGAGAAGTCAAGTTCAAAGTAATATTTTTTTCTTCTTGGTAATGAATGAATTCTAAAGGTTCTTCAATTGCTTAATGAGATACATGCTGCAGAAATCTGAGACACTAACTGGTACCACATAAAATAGATTGTAGAGAGAAAAGATCTTCATACCAAATATTATTCAATGTCTGGCAGAATTACAATGAGTATGTTTAAAGTGAATGCTTAAAAAGAGGAGAAAAAGATTGAAACCTTGCTAATGTCATGTTTGACTTTGAAGAGGCTTGTTTGCACAGAATAAAAATTTGATTAAACCAACTTCTCAAAATGAGGAGCATTGCAGATTTTTAATTAATGTTTCTGAACAGTCTTATGACAGTCTTTGTAAATAAATTGGCTGCTTGTAGTGGTCAGCATGGTTCTATTATAGTGGTAGTGACCCAGGGTCAATTCAGATTTCAGAGTTCAATTCTGGTGCCATTCCGATGGAGTTTATACATCCTCCCCATGACCATGTGAATTTCCTCCTGGTGCTATGGTTTCCTCCCACATTGCAAAAGACATCCGGATTAGCAGATTAGCTGTTCACGTGGGTACAACTGGGTGGCGTGGCCTCACTGGGCCAGAAAAGCCTTTTTCCGTTCTGTATATCTAAATAAAAGAATAAATTCAAAACAGAATTGTGACTGCTCTTAAAATAGATTAGTAGTAAAGTTCAAAGTAGATATACAACGTGTCACTCTATACTACCTTGAGGTTTGTTTTCTTGCAGGCAAATAAAGAAATACAATGGAATTAATGGAAAACTATAAATAACAAAGACTGACAAACAACCCATGTGCAAAAGAAGACAAATTATGCAAATAATAAAAAGTCGGGGTAGCCTTTAACTTGATCACACGAATATCAATTTCTTCCTCCAGTAAAAATATTTTTCCTAACCCCTGTCACTTCTGGTTATCCTCCCTCCCACTCCCCATCATTTTATTCTGGCATCTTCCCCCTTCCCTTCCAGTCCTGAAGAAGGACCTCAGTCTGAAACATCAACTGTCTCCATAGATGCTGCCTGACCTGCTGATTTCCTCCAGCATTTTGTGTGTGTTGCTTTGGATTTCCAACATCTGCAGACTTTCTCATGTCTCTAAAATAATATCAGAATCAAGCTTAATATCACTGGCATATGTTGTGGAATTTGTTAATCTAATGGCAGCAGCACAATGAAATCTATGTGTCTGATATGGGAAGGGAGCTGAAAAAGGCTTACAAATTAGCTGAGGTCGTGGCTGCCAAACAGAATCAAAGAAATGACAGGAGGTAGAACCATAGAACCATGGAACCATAGAACTACGGCATGGAAAACAGGCCATTCAGCCATTCTAGTCTGTGCCAAAACTTTATTCCGTTAGTCCCATTCACTTGCACCCACTCCATAACCCTCCAGACCTCTCCCATCCATGTATCTATCCAATTTATTCTTAAAACTTAAGAGTGAGCCCGCATTTACCACATCAGATGGCAGCTCGTTCCACACTCATGATCGAAAGTTTAGATTCTCACAACTCATGCAGGGAGACCGAGTCCTCATAAGGAATTTGGGGCTACCTGGGACGCATAAGTTAGCTGACCGCTGGGCGGCTATGCCCTATGTGATGGAGAGTCAGATGCCAAACATACCAGTCTTAGATTAGATTAGATTATGAAGACACGCAGTCTTCTTTTATTGTCATTTAGTAATGCATGCATTAAGAAATGATAAAATGTTTTCCAGAATGATATCACAGAAACACATGACAAACCGACTTAAAAACTGACAAAAACCACATAGTTATAACATATAGTTACAACAGTGCAAAGCAATACCGTAATTTGATAAAGAACAGTAAAAGTCTCAAAGTCTCTCGAAAGTCCCATCATCTCACGCAATCACTGTGATGATTGTACGTTCTACTACCAATTGTTTGGCAACAATAAAGTATAAAGTATAAAGACGGTGAACTTCCAGCGCCACCAACTTGCCGATGCAGCATACGGGAAGCATCCGACCACAGTCTGACTCCGAGTCCGTCCGAAAACTCCGAGCCTCCAACCACCTCCCGACACCGAGCACTGAGCACCATCTCTGCTGAGCGCTTCGACCCCGGCCCCGGCAACAGGCAATAGGTGAAGCCGAGGATTTGGGGCCTTCCCCTCCGGAGGTTCTCGATCGCACAGTAGCAGCTGCAGCAAAGCACGCATTTCAGAAATTTCTCCAGGTGTTCCTCTGTGCTTCTCACGTCCGTCTCCATCAAATCAGGATTGTGCACGGTCCCCTAGTTAACACATACGATATTCATTCGGAACGGCCGCGCACGTTGCGTCATGCCACCATTTTCTCCTCTCCTCCTCTCTTCCGGGTGAAACTAGAGGATGGGAATGGAACTCTCAAGATTCTTCATCGGAACCACCTTCTACCTTTGGGACAAGTAGGTGTGGGTTGATCCAAAGCCCGACCTGGAACCTACACCTAGTAAGAGGACTCTGTGGTGAGAGAAAGGACATACAGCAGGAGAGATTAGTCCGACCCCGCTCCTGAATGGGATACTGACTCGGAGGATGAGGAAATGGGGGTTTGTTATATGCTGCCTTTTACTAACTCCCCACTCAGTGAGGAAGAGATTCCCAACCCTTCTCATGCTGAGGCAGGTGATATCGGGGGAACTATTGGTGGACAGGCTGGGTTTCAGTCGGACTGTGAAAAGGATGAAGCAGGGCTCAGCCAAGTGGCAGAGGGGTCCGAGTTGCAGGAGGGCACGAGTGATAGACCAGGGGAGGCCTTGCCATATAAAACAAAGAATCAGGAGACCCCCATATAGGCTGGCCTTTGTAGCACCGGGGGAACAGAGTGCCCCCTAGTGAGATATGTCACTACCATTTACAAATGGACTGGAGGTTCTGACATCATGAAATTCCTTTGAAAATGGAGTTATATATGACAGAATGACAAATTATTTCAAAGCCATGAGGACGTGACTATTTTGGTGGGGGGGGGGAGATCAATACCCTGGTTCATATTTTTTTACTGTTATGCTGTTCGGTATTTGATTTTTGTGCTGTTCTCTGCAAGCTGCTTGTTTGGGTTTTGGTGAAGATAAGAGACAGGAGAATTGTGTGTGCCACCCAATAAGGATGGCCGGATTTAGGGGAAGTTTCTCTGGTGAGGGACGCCAAGGTTGGGCTTGGGGCTTTTGAGAGGGGAGAAGAGAGAAAACGCCGGAGAGAAGAGGTTGTATGATTTGACCCAGAGCGGGGCCATGACTTGACGAAGCCTAGGGTGAGATCGATGGAGGATCGGTGTGAGGTCCAACTTGTGCATATAAGACTGTTTCATTAAGATGGGCCCTTTTCTTTTTTTTGCTCTTTCTTTACTCACCCTTTAGTCAAATTAAGAATTATAAAGCTAAATCTTTTAATCGTAAGCTGTGTTCTGTCTGCTATTTCATGGCACTTATTTGTAACGGGGTAACGAATCACGCAGCATCCACACAAACTAAGGGTTTTGGGGTGGGTTCGTGTCTCAATCTTACACGTTTGGTGGGGTCAGAGATTGTCTTCCCTAGATTTACACAGCAGATGGAACCAGATTGTTTCACTACTAAATAGTTTGCATATTAAACCTATTCATCAGAGCTCAGAAGGAGGTTGGCAGATGGAAACACCAGGAGCGTTAAACCAAGTGAACCAGCTAAGGAGAGGTTGGAAAGACTGTTTTCTCCAGAGTGTGGCGGTGAGAGGGTCCCTCCCAGTCAGATCCCTCCTGTACGCCCGGAACGGTTCCTCCACACCCCACTGCCCACGGGAGGACTGTAATGGGGTGGAGTCGGTGGCTCACCTCTTTGCACACTGTGGGTTCGCAAAGAAGGTGTGGAAGAGAATGGAAGGGACAGTACTAAGATTCATGCCCAGCAGCTGCGTTACCGAGGACTCCGTGATCTACGGGCTGTTCCCGGGGACGCACACGGAGACCAACATCCGGTGCTGCTGGCAGATCATCAATTCGGTGAAAGACGCTCTTTGGTCGGCCTGAAACTTGATGGTCTGCCAGCTGACGGAGATGTCCGTGACTGAATGCTGCTGACTGGTACACTCTCGTCTGCAGGAGTACGTTCTGAGGGATGCACTCAAACTTGGTGCAGCCACCGCGAAGGCCCGGTGGGGAAGGACCACAGTTTAACGTTCATCACCCGTAGGAGGGGGAGAGGTTGGGTGGGGAGGAGACCTACCCTCATCAGCGGTGTGGACAGATAATCAACATGGTGCCCAAGGAGTGGGTGGAATTGTTAATTTGGGAAAGTATTAGAGCCATTGCCTGCCTTTATTGTTGAAAATTTTGATTGTTAATAAGTCTTAACTCTTGACCAAGGGTTGAGAGTAAACGCATGATTTACTGTAAACATCTTTCATTTGTAAATGAACAGAGTCAACGCAAAATTTTTATTGTTAATAACTGTATTGAATAAGGACTCACAGTCAACGAATGGTTTTCTTTTCCTGTATGTAATTATTTTTATTTTGTAATATTTCTGAATAAAGGATTTTTGGAAAAAAAAAAGTTATCAGCTGATTAAAGTTCACAAAATTATGAGGGACATAGATAGTTGGAGTCTCTTCCCCAGGGTATAAATGTCAAATGTTAGAGGGTGGAATGTGCTGCCAGGGATAGTGGTGGAGACAGATATGATGGTGGTTTTTAAGGAGGAAATTTTTTTTAGCCAGAGGATAATTTAATTCTGCTCCTGTGTCTGATGGTTGTATTCATTTGCCAAAACAGTCTCTGAAGTGATGTATGCGTTCTGTTTTAAATCTCTTCGGGAGTGGAAGTTACATTTAATGATAACTTGTGCTCGTTGGTTGGTGGATTCCACT
Source organism: Mobula birostris (assembly GCF_030028105.1). Taxonomy (NCBI): domain Eukaryota; kingdom Metazoa; phylum Chordata; class Chondrichthyes; order Myliobatiformes; family Myliobatidae; genus Mobula; species Mobula birostris. The sequence continues at coordinate 138,752,375 of NC_092379.1, forward strand.
TGGAAATAGTGAGTTGTGTTCCATGATAAAGTGAAGTCAGTTTACTCATTTCTAAACCCTTTAATAGCCTATTTCTGCTCCAATGCCTTATGGTTTGCCTAACTTACCAAGTTTATATGTATGATTGTGGACTTCAGAAAGGGAAATTCAAGGGAACACACACTAGTCCTCATTGAGGGAATAGAAGTGGAAAAAGTAAGCAATTTCCAGTTCCTGGGTCTCGACATCTCTGAGAATATATCCTGGGCCCAACATATCGATGCAATTACAAAGCAGCCACGACAGTGGCTACCCTCTCATTGGGAGTTTGAGGAGATTTGGTATGTCCCCAAAGCCACTCACAAATTTCTACAAATGTACCGTGGAGAGCATTCTAACTGGCTGCATCACCATCTGGTATGGTGGCTGGGGACAGGATCGAAAGTTGCAAACTCATCATGGGCACTAAACTTCCCAGATCAGGTCACATTCAAGGAGCGAATCCTCAGAAAGGCGGCATCCATCATTAAGGACCCCTATGACCCAGAACATGCCCTCTTCTCATTGCTACCATCAGGAAGGAGGTTCAGGAAACTGAAGGCACACACTCAGTGATTCAGGACCATATTCTTCCCCTTTGCCATCATATTTCTGAATGAACATTAAACCCATGAACACAAACTCACTACTTTTTTGCACTATTATTTAATTTAACATATATATATATATATATACATATACATATATATATATATATATATATATACACATATACTTACTGTAATTCACAGTTTTTATTATTATGTTTTGCAATGTACTGCTGCTGCATAACAACAAATTTCATGATATATGCCACTGATATTAAACCTGATTCTGATTAGGAATATTTAAATTGAAGGTCAGTAGGTTCTTGATTAGTCAGGACAGGATGCCCAAGGTTACGGGGAGAAGACAGGAGAATGGGGTTGAGAAGGATAAGAAGTCAGTAATGATGGTATGGCAGAGCAGACTCAATTGGCCAAATGGCTTAATTCTGCTCCAATGTCTAATGGTCTTATGAATATGAGACTGCTATGCTACTGTGATGCCCCATGGTATTCAAGACAAGGATTTCACTGAACCTTGGTGAATGTGACAATAATTAAGCAATTTAAGAATTAATTTCAGACCACTTTCTTACACTCATTCATATCCCTGATTGCTTTCATATCCGGAAAGGTATTGATTTTTTTTTGTTGCCCTGAATGTATTTAGTGACTTCCATTTTGGAGAAAGGATTCTAAAGCTGCATTATGTTCTGAGTAAAGAACTTGTTTCTCAACCTGGTGCTGAAAGAAAGGCTTGTATAGTTAGCCTTCAAGTTAAAAGCACCTTGGTGGATAGTTCCAATTGTTATAGGGTATCCAGGTTTAGGGGGGTGGGGGATGCAGGGGCTGACCTGGATGGATTCTCATTACCTTCTCCCACCTTGGAGGATAGTTCCAATTGTTAGAGAGCATCCAGGTTTGGGGATGGGGTAGGGGCTGATCTGGATGGATTCTCATTACCTTCTCCCAATTCACCACAGAGAAGTGCTAAGATGGTGCAGTGGTTAGCACTGTGGCCTCACAACCCCACAGCGGTCTGGGTTCAATGCTGACCTTGGATGTTGTCTGTCTGGAGTGTGCATGTTCTCTCTATGATCATGCGGGTTTCCTCTGCACTTGAGTTTTCTACCACTTCCCAATGATGTGGGACTTAGTCATGTTTGTAGATCACAGAAGCAGGCCCCGGGACCCACACATACATGCTGATCTCTCTGTCCATCTGCACCAGAAGATTTACAGGGCTAAAATATTATTTTTGTGTGGAGACCCTGCTTTGCCTTCCTGAAGGGTGATGGTCAGACTGAGGTGAGGAGGTGACATTAAACCTGATTCTGATTCTGATTCAATGACTGACAGGTTCCCATGTGTAGCATAAGCAACAGGACCACTCATTACTGGGTGTACAGAACAAAACAACTACATCTGCAAGCAGGAGGATCAAACAAGCTGCTGGAGGAACTCAGTGGGTCAGGCAGCATCTGGGGAGGGAAACAAATTCTCATCTGCACTGAGTGATGGAGGGGAGTTAGCCACTATAAAGTGATGAAGGGAAGGCTGGCAGATGATTGGCAGATTCAGTTGAGTAGAGATAGATAGATGAAGGAAGGAAGAATGGAATGAGTGACAGAGGCCGAAAGTAGAGACAATTGGTGCAATCAACCCTGATCTAACCTGATGCAAAGTGAGCTGACACTGCAACTTAACTCTATTTGCCACCATAACATGCATTGAGCACAGTCTTGATTATGCTCAGTAACTGAACAAGCAACTGCAAGTGATGGAATCTGGAGCGAAACAAAAAAAAAATTGCTGGTGGAACTCAAGATTTTGATGTCTGGGCTTGACCTGAAGTATTGGCCATCCCTCTGTTTTCACAGATGCAGCCTGGCTTTCTTTCTTCCAGCCATAAGGAAGGGTCTTGTCCTGAAACAGTGATTGAAATTTTCCAGACTCGAAGGCCAGCGATGTGGACGTGGGTTGAAGGACTCTGAAGTCTAGTGCTCCGCTCTGCGCTTGAAGGACATATGACAAAGGACATCTATAGATGTTGGACTGGCAAGTACTGTGAACAAGGACTAGAATGAGGTGGCCCAGCGGATTAGCGAGTCCCCTCCCAGATCAGTGGGACCTGGTATTAGATGTTCACGTATACAGGAACCTTGAGGACTGGTGGCTCCCTAGATAGGCAAGTAGTGAGTTTAGAGTTCAAGGCTTGAAGTTCTGAGTTCAGTCATTGTCTAGTCCTGGTTTCAATACCTGTGTCCATAAGTCTGCGAGTCCACTGGGAAAGTTGGGGGCCTATTCTCTATGGGTCCGCTGGAAGCTGGAGGCATGGTTCTGTGCTTAGAGAATTAGCTGTATGAATTTTGTTGTTTGCTGTGTCTTGTTGTCGATAGTTGTGTTGTACTGCTAAATGTTGTGGGGCATGCTCTGTTGATGCCAGAATGTGCTGTGACACTTGCAGGCTGCCTCCAGCACATCCTTAAGTTGTGCTGGTTGTTAAAACAGACGACACATGTCACTGTATGTTTTAAAGCACACTTGGGTGCCAAGGTAGTGTAGAGGGTAGCACAACACACTACTGCTTGGGGCATCAGAGTTTGGAGTTCAGTTCCAGCGTCTTCTCTAAGCAAGTTTGTACGTTCCTTCCTGTGTGTGCGTGGGTTTCCTCCGGGTGCTCTAGTTTCTCTCACAGTCTGAAGATGTATTGATTAGTTGGGTAATTGGTCAATGTAAATTGTCCCAAGATTAGGCTAGGTTTAAATTGGTGGCTTGCTGGGCAGTACCGTTCAAAGGGCTGAAGGGTCTGTTCCACATTGTATGTCTAAATAAATGAATGAATCAGAAGATGTTAATCTGCTTATTAGTTTCTGTAGATGCTGCCTGTCCTGCAGAGTTCGTCCAGTATTTTGAGTGTGTTGCTCAGGAGTCCCTCCAGAAGTTGTTTCAATTTACTGTCAGAACTTTGTCCATCTCAGTGAGAGGCGGAGATAGGGTGGACAGTCAGAACCTTTCCCCAGGGTAGAAATGTCATAAATTGGCATATGAAAACACCAAGGCCCTTGAATGGAAACACCTATAAAATGTAGTGGGTATGGCCTAGTCCATCACGGGTAAAGACAACCCCACCTTTTGCACCCACCATGAGTAATGGAGTGGAGATAAGTTTCTACTAAAGGAGGTGCAGTGCGCTCTTTCCCTCTGTTAGCCTGCAGGGCACCCTTGGGCAAGATGTAGCACTTACTTAGCCCCCCCCGTCAGGGTAATGTGAAGCAGTAGGAGCAGTTGGTGGGTTTTTGTATGAGTAGCTGGTGCAATATCACATATCGCAAGTTCTGGTTACATGACCACTGACGCTAGGCAGGCAACCTCTGAAGAGTATTGATAATGGCTGGGGTCACCTAAAGACTGTCCAGATGGAGGCAATGGCAAACCACTTCAGTGGAAAAATTTGCCAAGAACAATCATGTTTATGGAAAGACCATGACTGCCACGTCATACAGCACAGCACATACACATAAAAAATGAACCTTTGAATACAACTACATGGAGCCCTTTCATGGGAAAGCAGCATCTATCATCAAGAACCCCCACCATCAAGGCCATGCTCTCTTCTCGCGGTTGCCATCAGGAAGGAGGTACAAGAGCCTCAGGATTCATACCACCAATTTCAGGAATAGGAATTATGCTTCAACCATCAGGGCCTTGTACCAGAAGGGATAACTTCTCTCACCCCAACACTGAGCTGTTCCCACAACCTATAGACTCACTTTCAAGAACTCTTCATTTCACGTTCTCGATATTTGTTTCTTATTTATTTATTGTTATTATAATTTACTTTTTTGTTCTTTTTGTATTTGCAGAGCTCATTCTCTTTTGCACATAGGTTGTCTGTTCATGTGTATGATTTTTCATTGATTCTATTGTGTTTCTTGGATTTACTGTGAATGCCTGCAAGAAAATGAATATCAAGGTAGCATATGGTGACATATAATCTATGTACTTTGATAATAAATTGACTGAACTTTGATCTTTGAAATTAGCTAGAGGATAAGCACTTAAATCAGGGGTTCCCAACCCTTTTTATGCCATGGACTCTTTTTGATGAGAGACTTTGACAAGAATGATTTGGACCCGAGTGCTGGAGTATCCGAGGCTGAATTCAAGATACGGTATAAAGCTGGAATGAAAACTGAGCAAAAACCAAACTTTAGACGATATCTCTAGTTAGGTTTAGAATTGACAACTGAACTTCAGTTCACACAAAATATTCTGCAGATGCTGGGGTCAAAGCAACACTCACAACACGCTGGAGGAACTCAGCAGGTTGGGCAGCATCCGTGGAAAAGATTGGTCGACGTTTCGGGCTGGAACCCTTCATCAGGACTGTAGGGGGAAGGGGCAGAGGCCCTATAAAGAAGGTGGGGGGAGGGTGGGAAGGAGAAGGCTGGTAGGTTCCAGGAGAAAAACCAGTAAGGGGAAAGATAAAGGGGTGGGGGAGGGGAGGCAGGGAGGTGACCGCTCCGTCCGCCAAAACAGACAGGATCTCCCAATAGTCACCCACTTCAACTCTGCTTCCCACTCCCATTCAGATATGTCCATACATGGCCTCCTCTACTGCCATGATGAGGCTAAACTCAGGTTGGAGGAGCAACACCTCATATACCGTCTGGGTAGTCTTCAGCCCCTTGGTATGAACATAGAATTCTCCAACTTCTGATAATTCCCTCCCCCTCCCTTCTCCTATCTCCATGTCACTCTGCCCCCCTCTCCCCCAGCTGCCTACCACCTCCCTCTTGGTTCCGCCTCCTTCTACTACCCATTGTGTTTTCCCCTATTCCTTCTTCACCTTTCCTGCCTATCACCTCCCTGCTTCCCGTCCCCCACCCCATTATCTTTCCCCTTACTGGTTTTTCACCTGGAACCTACCAGCCTTCTTCCCACCCTCCCCCCACCTTCTTTATAGGGCCTCTGCCCCTTCCCCCTACAGTCCTGACGAAGGGTTCCGGCCCGAAACGTTGACTGATCGTTCCCACGGATGCTGCCCGACCTGCTGAGCTCCTCCAGCGTGTTGTGAGTGAACTTCAGTTCAGGTGCCCTTTAAATATTTAATTATTGGCGCCCAAAAACATAATTGCCAATTAGCGGGACAGTTCTGAACCCTTACAGGGGCCGTAGCAGCGATCCATATTCCAGAGATTTAGAGTGGCTAAACGCTGGAAGCTGGTACAGCTGGGTGGATGTCATACATCCTTTCCATTAACTGAGGGGTCTGTGGACCCCAGGTTGGGAACTCTTGGCTTAAGGTGAGAGTGGGGAAATTTGAAGGAGATATAGAAAATAAAGTTTTGTTTTACACAGAGACTGGCGCTGTGGGACACACGAGAATCCAGGGAATGGAGGAATATGGATCAGGTGCAGGCAGAAAAGATTTAGCTTATTTCAGCGTTGTGTTCAGCACAGACATTGTGGCCCAAAGGTCCCGTTGCAGTGCGGTACTGCTCCGTTTTCAACATTCTGTGAGATCATCTCTCGTTCTTCAAAAACTGTTGTTTGCTGCACCTTAAACTTCCGTCAAAGAGCAGCCTTCATCTCAGGAATCAAAATTCTACAAAATACTTGAAATCCGAAGTGAAAACTGAGCAAACTCAGCTGGCCTAGTAGCGTCAGTGGGAAAGAAGTGAATTTAACACGTTGGATCACTGACCTTTCTGATGAAAACTCATTGACTCAATTTGGTGAGAGTAAACGTCCAATTTTATAGCAAATAGGGTCAGCTTCTTCAATAAACCTTCGATTCAAGAGGCGAGAATTGCATCTTCTGTCAGTAAAACATAAACACATGAGATTCTGTAGATGCTGGAAATCCAAAGCAACATATGCACAAAATGCTGGAGGAACTCAGCAGGCCAGGCAGTATCTAGGAAATGAATAAACATTTCCTAGAAATGCTTCAGGCCGAGACACTTCATTGAGGCTGGAAAGGAAGGGGGAAGATGCCAGAATAGAAGGTGGGGAGAGGGGATGCAGGACTAGCTAAAGTGATAGGTGAAGCCAGATGGGTAGGGGAGGGGGGAATGAAGTAAGAAGTTGGGAGGTGATAGATAGAAAAGGTAAAGGGTGGTGAAAAAGGAATCTGATAGGAGAGAAGAGTGGACCATGGAAGGAGATCAGGCACCAGGAGGAGGTGATAGGCAGGTGAGGAGAAGATGCAAGAGGCCAAAGTGGGGAAATGAAGAAGAGGGAAAGGGGAGGTGGGAAAATTGCCAAAAGTTGGAGAAATCAATGTTTATGCCATCAGGTTGGAGGCTACCTGGATGGAATATGAAGTGTCGCTCCTCCAGGCTGATCTCCGGTTTAAGATGGCACTGTACTGCTGAGTCATAGTGACTTCTAGCTGCTGGCTAATGAAACAAGGAAAACAACTAAGTACTTTGTTAATCACACCTTCTCTGGCAAACGATCCTCACAAGCAGGTCTGTAACTTCCCTTTGGATGTGGAGGCAATTCAATGCAGCAGAACTGAGGCGTGGTGAGGCGGCAGGTCCATTGCAGAGAGTGAAGAAGACCCGAAGATCAGTCAACTTAAGCACAGGGCTGAATCAGAAAGGTTGGGCACAGGTCGAATCAAGGCAGTGGGATCCAGGTCCCGGAGTGGATTGAAGCGACCAAACCCAATGTTTGGACTGGGATTTAAGCGCCGGGCCGGGTTGAATCCTAATGATGCATCTTCGCTTGTGTTGTGATCTACAGTTTGGATCTCTATGTGCTATGTCCAGAGAGCTGACTCGTGGAGATCAGACACAGGAATCCAAAAAGGACAGACAGCATAAGCTGAGTCATAGAATAAAATAAAGATGGGACGCGGGGTCATGAACAACTCCACCTCGAAGCGGTGAGGAAGATTGAAGCATCAAGGTGAAGGCATTCAGACCTAGTGAGCAAGGGCTCCCGATGGGGCCGGAGGGTCAGCGATCGTTCCCGATGGGGCCAAAGGTTCAGCGACCAGAAGGTCAGCGATTGCTCCCAGTAGAGGCCACTGTTCAACCGGGCATGAGTTCTGAGTCATGGAAGCAGTGTTCAATGTTTTGAGATATATATACTTTTTATTGGTCTTCTGCAGTTTTTCGGCATTTTCCTTCATGTTGGCGATCTGAAAGTTCCTTGTGTGTGGGTGGGTTGAGTGTGGGGTTTTTGATGCTACCGTTGATATTCTTTTTTTTGAGTGAGGGGGCTGCATGCTGTGTTTTTTTTCTGTGGGGGAGAGGTTGGGCGTGTGTTGCTATTGGCCCTGTTTTTTTCTGTGAGTGAGAGGATCGGGGATCGGTATTGTTGCTGTTTCTTACTGGGGTGGGTGTTGGGGATTGTTATTGTTGCTGATTTTATGTGGGGAAAGGGTCAGGGTTTGTTATTATCATTGTTCTGTTTTTGTGGGTGAGGGTGGGGGGTTCTGCTGTCTGTGTGGTTTGATTCTTTTACTTTTTTATGGCTAGCTGTAGAAGACAAATATCAGAGTTGTACTGTACATGCATACTTTGACAATAAAATGAACCTTGAACCTTGAAGGCTCTAGTGAGACCTGATGTAGATTGGTAGACTGCTTCACTGAGCACCTGTGCTCCATCTGTCAGAAAAAACGGGACCTCCCGGTGGCCACCCATTTTAAATCCACTTCCCATTCCCATTCTGATATGCCCATCTATGGCTTCCTCCACTGTCGTGATGAGGCCGCACTTAGGTTGGAGGAACAACACCTTGTATTCTATTTAGATAGCCTCTAACCTAATGGCATAAACATCGATTTCTCAAACTTCCAGTAATGCCCCCATCATTTCCCATCTCCTTTTCCCTCTCTCACCTTACTTCCTTGCCCACTCATCACTTCCCTCTGATGCTCCTCCCCCTATTTTTTCCTTCCATGGCCTTCCGCCTCTTTTACCAATCAACTTCCCAGCTCTTCACTTCATCCCTCCCCCTCCAGGTTTCACCTATCAGCTCCTACCCCCACCTTTTAAGTCTACTCCTCAGCTTTTTTCTTCAGTTCTGCCAAAGGGTCTCGACCTGAAACCTCATCTGAACTCTTTTCCACAGATGCTGCCTGGCCTGCTGAGTTGCTGCAGCATTTTGTGTGCGTTGCTTGGATTTCCAGCATGGGCAGATTTTCTCTTGTTTGAGGTTTTAGAGAGAGCTGGGTGGAGAGAAACTTATGATGGACAGTGATGGGGTTCATGGTCTTTTGGTAGGAGATGCGGAGAAGAGAATCAACCCGACAGGAAGATGCTATTGCAAGTAATGCTTCACGAGGCGCAGGAGTCCAAGATGGGAAATTCTCCCAGTGATTGGTGATGGGAATTCAGCACCGTGAGTGACGGTTATACCCAGCTTTTGGAAGAGATGAGCTCCAATGATCATGTGTACATTTAGACTGGTCTAACTGTAATGGGCCCTTTTATTTTTGTTCTTCTTTCTTTTCTTTCTCTTAATAACTCTTTGATAAAGCTGAAATTAGTAAATCTGCTTTCTTTATAATTTTATGCTGGAGTATGATTTGTCATTTCTTGGCAACCGGTAATTCTGTATGGGCAGTACTTACACAACATTCACTCATATCAAGGTTCTGTTAATCAGAACATCCCAACGTTCCTGTTTGGTTGAACCCCGAATCATACCAACCCTGGACATACATTTTATAAAGTTTCTCACTGCTGAGCCACGTTGGTGTTAGCCAAGTTTGTATACGAGCCTGCTGAGATTAATTTAACTTTTAAATATACAGATATACTTCTTACTGTGATTTACAATATCATTATTATGTATTGCCACATAATAACAAATTTCATGGCATATGCCAATGATTTTAAACCTGATTCTGATTCTGGCATGTTGCTTAAGTGAAACGTAGTCACACAAAAGCAATCACAGTTAATTAAACATTGGCAGAAGAATTAATCAGTCATCTCCTGGATAAGGCCTTTTCTTTTATTTTCTGCCATTTTCCTTTGAAGTAATCGGAAAATATCTGATTCTGAGAATTAGACATCCTTAAACACTGATATCACTACTGATTTATAAAAAGCAGAAGACTCTGTAGATGCTGCAAACCCAGAGCAACAAACCCAAATTTCTGGAAAAACTCAGCACATCAGGCAGCATCTGTGGAGAGGAATAAACATTCAATATTTCGAGCTGAGATTCCTGAGGTAGGGTCCCGGCCTGAAACACCGACTGCTTTGTCAATGTATTGTGTTTTGCACATTCTGGGCACCCACCACTTCCTGCATAAAAAACTTACCCTGCACATATCATTTGAACTTTCCTCCGCTCACGTCATTTTGAGCATCTTGTATTTGTTGCACTGGATTCACAAAGCTTTGCTTTACACTGATATGGTGTCTTTTTCTTCAGTAAATGTATTAGAATTTGTTTTAAACAGTTTAACTTCTCAGTTAAAAGCAAAACCTCATCCGAGCGAGTTAAGTGTTTGTCTGATAGTGTCCCACAGAGTAGCTTCACTTCCACCATGTATGAATTAACTGTCGACTTCGCCCTGTGGTGAAGGTTATTTCTATCTTTAGTTGAGTTCATTCTGGATTAAGTTCCATGCAGGAAGCACAGAGTAGAATCAGTTCGTTTTTCTCAATTTATTGTGCACTTGCATTATACAATTAATAGCTTCTCACCAAAGCCGGTGCTAATGGGGTGAAATTTAATGTTGTATGATAGAGTAAAATAGGCTCCAGTCAGTTGGCTGCATGTCATACATTTCTCTCCATTATGGAAATACTTGAAGGTGAAATATATTCTTGACAACAAATATTTAAAACCCAAAGTTATATGACATTTCAGGAAAATTCTCTCCTAGAGTCATATAGATGCTAGGGTAGTGTGGTGGGTAGTGTGGTGTTATTACAGCTTGGAGCGTCAGTTCAAAGTTCAACCCCCATGACCATTGTAAGGAGTCTGTACATCCTCTCCATGGAATGTACGGGTTTTCTCTAGGTGCTATGGTTTCCTCCACTGTCCAGAGTAGGTTATTTGGTCATTGTACATTGTCCCGTGACTAGGTTAGCATTAAATCGGGAGTTGTTAGGCAGTACAGTTTGTTGGGCTAGAAGGGCCTGTTCCCTGCTGTATCTCTAAATAAATAAGTAAAAATAGAGTCATACAGCATGCAAACAGGCCCTTTGGCCTAGTTTTACCACCCAAGCTCAAAGGTTTCAAAGGTACATTTAATGTCAGAGAAAAGTACACAATATACATCCAGAGATGCTTTTTCTTCACAACCATCCACGAAAACAGACAAGTGTCCCCAAAGCATGAATGGCAGTTAAATGTTAGAACCCCACAGCAACTCCCCAGCTCCCCTCTCCCACGCATAAGCAGCAGCAAAGCAACGATACCCCTCCCAACAAAAGAAAAGCATCAGCACCCACCATCGAGCAGTCAAGCGTGCAGCAAAGCAACAGCAAAGACACAGAGCTGCAGTACCCCAAAGACTACTCACTCACCCAGTCCCATTTGCAACACTTGGCCAATAAAAATTCTACATCTTCCCTGTCATTGTACCTGACCAACTGTCTTTTAAAGGTTGTAATTGATGTAATCGCACTGTGGAGAACATTCTAACTGATTGGTTCACAACAGTATGAAGGGACCGCTGCACAGGATCAGAAAAAGCTGCAGAAGGTTGCAAACTCAGCCAGCTCCATCATGGGCACCAGCCTCCCCAGCATCGAGGGCACGTTCAAAAGACAATGTCTCAAAAAGATGGCATCCATTATTTAGACCATAAGACCATAAGGCATAGAGCAAAATTAGGCCAACTGGCCCATCAAGTCTGCTCTGCCATTCAATCATGGCTGATCCTTTTTTTCCTATCTCCTCCTCAACCCCAGTTCCTGGCCTTATCCAATCAAAAACCTACCAATCTCTACCTTAAACACCCCCAACAACCTGGCCTCCACAAATGCATGTGGCAACAAATTGCACAAATTCACCACCTTTTGGCTAAAGAAATTTCTCCGCATCTGTTTTGAATGGGCACCCCTCTATCCTGAGGCTGTGCTCTCTTGTCCTAGACTCTCCCACCATGGGAGATATCCTTTCCACATCTAATCTGTCTATGCCTTTCAACATTCGAAAGGTTTCAATGAGATCCCCCCTTATCCTTCTGAATTCCAGCGAGTACGAACCCAGGGCCATCAAATGTTCCTCGTATGATAACCCTTTAATTAGACAATAGGTGCAGGAGTAGGCCATTTGGCCCTTCGAGCCAGCACCGCCATTCTCTGTGATCATGGCTGATCATCCACAATCAATATCCAGTTCCTGCCTTATCCTCGTAACCTTTGATTCTGCTATCTTTAAGAGCTCTATCCATCTCTTTCTTGAAAGCATCTAGAGGCTTGGCCTCCACAGCCTTCTGGGGCACAGCATTCCATACATCCACCACTCTCTGATTGAAAATGTTTTTCCTCAACTCCGTTCTAAATGGCCTACTCCTTATTCTTAATCTGTGGCCTCTGGTTCTGGACTCACCCATCAGCGGAAACATGCTTCCTGCCTCCAGCGTGTCCAATCCCTTAATAATCTTATATGTTTCAATAAGATCCCCTCTCAGCCTTCTAAATTCCAGAGTATACAAGCTCAGTCGCTCCAATCTTTCGACATATAACAGTCCCGCCATCCCTGGAATCATCCTTGTGAACCTCCTCTAGACCCTCTCCAATGCCAGCACATCTTTTCTAAGATGATGGGCCCAAAACTGTTCACAACACTCAAAGTGAGGCCTCACCAGTGCCTTATAAAGCCTCAGCATCACATCCTTGCTCTTGTATTCTAGAGCTCTTGAAATGAATGCTAACATGGCATTTGCCTTCCTCATCATCAACTCAACGTGCAAATTAACCTTCAGGTCGTTTTACTCAAGGGCTCCCAAGTCCTTCCGCATCTCAGATTCCTGGATTTTCTCTCCGTTTAGAAAATAGTCTGCACATTTATTTCTACCACCAAAGTGCATTACCATGCATTTTCTAATTAAGGACCCCCATCACCCAGGACATGCCCTCTTCTCATTGCCACCAAGGAGGATGTATAGGAGCCCGAAGACACATATTATCAAGGTTTTAGGAACAGTTTCTTCTCCACCTTCATTAGATTTCTGAATAGACAATAAACTCAAGTATACTACCTTACTTTAAAAAAATATTTTCTGCTCTTTTTGCATGATTAATTTAACTTAATTTATTTATATATATAGTATAAAATTTTAAAAAGTCATGCAATAACATTTATATATATATTTCTTTTTGTTATTTATAGTTTTTTTTACTATGTATTCCAATGTACTGCTGCCACAGAATAATAAATTTCATGACATATGCCAGTGATATTAAACCAAATTCTGATTCTGATTCTGATTCAAAGGATTTGTCCTGGGGCAAGCACATAAGTGTCATTACAAAGAAGGCATAGAAGCACATCTACTTTATTAGAAATCTGCGATGTTCTAGAATGTCATTAAAACTTTAACAATCTTCTACAGATGCACAGTGGAGAATATCCTGACTAGTTGCAACACGGCCTAGTATGGAAACACCAAAGACTACAAATTGTGGTGGATACAGCCAAGTCTATCATGGGTAAAACCCTCCCCACCACTGAACACCTTACAAGGAGCGTTACTACAAGAAAGCAGCATCCATCGTCAAGGACCATCACCCAGGCCATGTCTCTTCATGTTATTACCACTGGGCAGGAGGGCCAGGGCCTTAGGTACCATACCGCCAGATTCAGAGGCAGTAATGACCCTTTAACCAACAGGCTGTTGAAACAGAATGGGTAACTTCACTCACAGCAACAGTGAATTAACTCCCACAACTTTTTGACTGATGTTCAAGGACTCTGTATACTTTATTTACTTTTTATTAATTGTACAATTTATCTTCTTTTGCACATTTGTTGTTTGTCAGTCATTGTTTTCATAAATTCTATCATATTACCCGTTAGATTCCAGTAAGATGGTGGTGCATTTGGACACAGCATCCTCTTAGAGGGCAACCAAAGGTCCTTTTTTCTTTGTTAAAAATGTTTTTTTATGATCACAAGATTGTGCTGGGTTCCAAGAGCTTCAGATGCTGCAGGCGTACCCCATTATTGAGCTGTTCGTTGGTTGGAGGAGCAGGGTGAGGTGTGCAGTGTAACTGGGATGTTTCTCTTGCGATCGCAAGACCCTGTTGCACACTGGTAATGTAAGATGCCGCAGACCTGTTGCCCTTGTTTGGTGGCACAACATGCGGCGTGAGAGTTGTGTGTCAGTTGTAACGAGGACTAGGACTCAAGCTGCGGGCTTGCCTGCTGCTGCAGGCCAGGAGACTGTGTAGCGTGGCATCCATGCTTGGTTGGGGGCTGGCCTTTCCCTTTGGTGCTGCCCTCTGGGTTGGACTGCAGATGAATCTGTATAATCAATGTGCAGGACATGTGGCTCATATGTGTGTTATATTTTTGTGTGACTGTTTTCTTTGTTCATTATTTCAAATGTGCTGTTTAGGTTTTGCACCTTGGCCCCAGAGAAACACTTTCACTCAGCTGTATCCATGAATGATAATGTTGAATGATAATTAAATGAAAATTTGATTTTATTTATTTATTTTCCTGTGAATGCCCACAAGAATATGAATCTCATGCCTGTATATGATGACATGTAAATACTTTGACAATAAATTTATTTTAAACTTTGAACTTGAACTTGCCTCAAACACCTCATCTGGCAGCTCATTTCATTTTGGTAGCACCCTTTAGAATAGTTGTATCTCAAGTTTGTACTAAATCTTTCCCCTCTCATTTAAACATATGCACATTCTCTGCACAGTTTTGTCTGTTCAATAGGTTTCAATAGGTACATTTAATGTCAGAGAAATGTATACGATATACATCCCGAAATTGCTTTTCTTTGCAAACATCCACAAAAACAGAGGAGTGCCCCAAAGAATGAATAACAGTTAAATGTTAGAACCCCAAAGCCCCTCCTCAGCTCCCCTTTCCATGCACAAGCAGCAGCAAGGCGATTATGCCCCCAACCCCACCAGTAAAATAAACATCAGAGCCCTCCACCGAGCACTTAAGCAAGCAACAAGCATCAATAAGGACACAGACTTTATACTTTATTGTCGCCAAACAATTGATACCAGAACGTACCCCAAAGACTGCTCGTTCACCCGGTAATTCAACATACCGCAGGTTCTCTCTCTCCCTGATAAGGGAAAAAGAGGTATCCCCATTTCACAGTGAGAGGGGAGGCATAACAAACAACTCTCTGATTTACAATGTTAAAAGTCTGTTGCATCACTTTTTCCGAGCTCTGTGCCCAGAGAGTCGGCCCCAAGGCTCAGGTCTCTGGACACGCAGCCCACGGCAGCTTACCCGCTGCTCCCAATGTTCCGTGTTCTTCCAAAACATCTCAGTCAGGGGCACCGGCCTTGAATCTGCCTATCTCCAGAGCCATGAAAATCCAGCACCCTGAATCTACGCTAGTCTTCCAGGCTGCGACCTTGGGATATAAAACAGCAGCTGGTCATAAGGCCCTGAGAACGGGGCCTATTCCCACAAAGAACTGAAGTCAGAGTGTAACTCCAGGTCAGGGTCTTCAAAAGAACCTTGGAAAGGTAAAAAAAAAAAAAAAAGAGGTATCAAAGATAGAAGTAGGGCTCTTTCTGAAAATGCAAGCAAAAGAGTCGTCTAAATGCCACCACTACCAACCCAGCTGCGCATTCCAGGCACCCATCACTCTCTGTGTAAGAACTGCCTTGCACATCTTGTTTGAACTTTCCTCTTTTCAGATTATGCTCTCTAGGGTTAGATCTTCCAACCCTTGGAGAAAGATACTGGCAGAGTACATTAGTATACCTCTCATAAACTTCCATCAGCTCTCTCCTCAATTTATGCTGCTCCTGAGAAAATAATCCAAGTCTGTCCAACTGATTTAGGATCATTCAGAGAGCATTTCAGCCAATGTTAATACTTCTGGTGCTGGACCTTGAAGAAGACCCATGACCATATGACATAGGTACAAAATTAGGCTATTCAACCATCGAATCTGCTCCACCATTCCATCATGGATGATTAATTATCCCTCTCGGCCCCATTCTCCTACCTTCTCTCTGTAACCTTAGATACCCTTATTAATCAGCCTCTGCTTTAAATATACCCAATGACTTGGCCTCAAGAGCGATCAGTGACAATGAATTCTACAGATTCACCATCCTCTGGCTAAAGAAATTCATCTTCATCACTGTTCTAAAGGGATGTCCATCTATTCTCAGGCTGTGGCCTCTGGTCCTGGACTGTAGGGAACATTCTCTCTACATCCACTCTATCTAAGCTATTCAATATTCACTAGATTTCAATGAGATTACTCCTAATTCTTCTAAATTTCAGCGATTACAGGACTTCTCATATATTAACCCTTTCATTCCCAGTAACATTTTCATGAAACTCTTCTGGACCCTCTCCAATGCCAGCACATTATTATCATTATGCATCATGTTATATGACATGGCCAAACATGATCTTATGACCATGATTGTTGTTCATTTTTTCACTTTGTGGCGTACTGGGTGGATTTTTTTGTTAGTATTTCTCTGTTTCTTATGAGGTGTGCCGCTAGCTTGATGCTCAACCCAGCGCAGTTGGAAAGCGTTCAAGGAGCCAGCCGGATTCGAACCCAGGACCATTCAGCTCGATGTCCGGTGCTGATGCCGCTGCACAATCCTTCAAGCCTATGATCATGATTGCTCTTGGCAATTTTTCTTCAGAAGTTGTTTTCCATTGCCTTTTTCTGGGCAGTGCCTTTACAAGACGGATGACCTCAGCCGTTATCAATATATTTCAGAGATTGTCTGCCTGACGTCGTGTGTTTGCATAAACAGGATTTATGATGTGCACCACCTGCTCCCATGGTGTCATGTGACCCTGATTGGGTGCTAAGCCGGTGCTACACCTTGCCTAAGTATAACCTTTTGGCTAGCGGAGGGAAGGAGCGCTTCACACCTCCTTTGGTAGAGACTTATCTCTACCCTGCCACCCAAATAAGGGGTCTAAGACTGCTCACAACACTCCAAGTACAATCTGATCAATGTCCTATAAAGCCTTGGAATTACATCCTTGCTTTTATAGTCCAGTTCTATAAATCTATAACAACGTCAGCAATTCCAAGGAACATTGCAATTACACATACTGTACCATCACACACACACTTTCTCTAATGGAAAAATAATCCTGCTTCTGCTCGAGAGCAGTTAAATACTGGCTTGGTGCAGCAACACATGAAAGAGATATGTTGTTATTATTTCATGTGGAAAATGACCCGCTTTTAATGAGTAGGTTTGAATGTATGATACAATTGTTTCTCGTGCTCTCAATCCACATTAACAATTTGGTTCATCCCAGTATTCAGAATAGTTCAATCATGACGTGAACACAGCTAATTTGCCAGGAAAGTTCAAAATAAGGTTTCTATAAAACACAAATGAAATTGAGCAATTTGCAGATCATTTTACCACAGCCTGTTTAATCACTGATTCAACAACTAGAATTGAGCTGTAACAGAAAGCTCTTCATATAAACACATTCCAGAAGTGACAGCGAATGTGGAGTTTGACAACAAAGTGCTGGTAGGGTGTGGTCAACAGTATCCACCTGAATCATAAAGAAAGTTCTAGCTGCACATTAGTGTGCTGCCTCATGGGTCCACTGGCTCCAGGGAATCTGGCAAGAAGATCGTCAGGGTCTATATCACCCTACTTGTGACATTTATCGGAACATTGTATACGAAGGGCCTAAAGCATTGTTGAGGACCCCTACCACCCATCCCACAATCTCTCTGACCAACTACTATCAGGAAGGAGGTACAGGAGCATCAGGACCAGGACTGCCAGACTAGGTAACAGCTTCTTCCCTCTGGCTGTGAGACTCAAATCTTACAGTTAAAAGCTTGCCTTGTTCATACAGATTACATGGCAGAAGGTAAAACAATGACATTGCTGAATAAAGTGTAACAGCTACAGAGAAAGTGTCACGGTCCGGTCCATTGACTCCTTGTTTCAGTTAATTTCCTTTCCCCCGTGATCCACTGGGCTCCTGGATTAGGGCACCTGATCCTTATTCGAACAGGTCAGCATAAAAGCACCGGCTCACATCTACTCGCTGCTAGTTCGTCACCTCAGTAGGGCGGCTATGCTCGTTCCGGGCTGCTAAGAATGATTGAGTCGAGAGCCTGTCTTCCGCTGTTCCTGCTTGGAGTCAAGAAGGTGGTTCGTCACCATAGCCAGGGCGATGATGAATGTTCCGAGCCACCAAGAATAAGGGGCCGTCTTCATGAGCCTCTCCGTGTCAAAATACATTTTGTCTGTTGTTGTTTGTTTTTGTCGTTTCGTGTCCAGCTGAGTGGGTTCAGCCATTTTGCCACTGCTCCGAGCTGGGATGCGAGTGATCTGTTGTTGTTTTGTTTTGTTGGCTCCAAGTCCCAGTCCAAGTCAAGTCTCCGAGTGTGCAGTCTAAGTCAAGGCTCCGAGTCCAGTCAGGTCAAGGCTCCGAGTCCAGTCAGGTCTTTCTCTCCAGTCCAGTCAAGTTTTCGTGTCCAGGTCTAGTCCTAGTCCAACTCCTGGCCCTGAGTCCAAGTCAAGTCCCAGTCAAGTCCAAATCCTGGCTCCGAGTCCAAGTCTATTTCCGTGTCAAGTCTCCATGCCTGTGCCCTGCACTTGGTTCTGCTGCCAGTCACCTCCAGTCGCCCCTTGTAACAGAAAGTGCCGTGTAGGTAATCAATAAAGTGCAAGATCATAATGAGGTAGAGTGTGAGGTGAAGAGTCCATCTTATCATACTGGTGAACTGTTTACTGGTCTTATAACAGTAGGGTAAAAGCTGTTCTTGAACCTAGGGGTATATGCCTTCAGGCTATTGTATCTTCTGCCCGAAGGGAGAGAAGAGAAGAGAGAATGCCCATAAGTATATTGTCTTTGATTTTGCTGGCTTCTGTACTGAGACAGTGGGAAATATAGATAGTTTATAGACAGGAGGCTGGTTCCTGTGATGTGCTGAGCTATGTTCACAACTCTGTACAGTTTCTTGAGGTCATGGGCAGAGCATTTGCCATATCAATCCCTGATGCAGCCAGATGAGAATGTTTTCTCTGGTGCGTTGACATGAATTGGTGAGGCTTGATGAGGACATGCCTCCTGAGAAAGTGGAGGTGTTGGTGAGCTTCCGAGGTCATGACATCTATATGCTACATGATATAACAAAATGGGATTCATAAAGAATGAATATGAAAAGGTGGTTGATGGTCAGCATATAGTTAGTGAGCTGAAGGGCCTGTCTTTGTGCTGAGTTTAACAACATTGAAGACCCTCAGCAGATATTTAAGAGGTGTTTAGAGAGATATATGCAGAGAATCATGGGTTAGGGGTCATGTACAAGCCTAGAGATTTAGATTAGTTACAGCCTGGTATGGAACACCAATGTTCATGAATAGAAAGTCCTACAAAAAGCAGTGGATACAGCTCAGTCCATCATAGGTCAAGCCATCCCCACCATTAAGCACATCTGTCACAGGAAAACAGCATCCATCATCAGGGATCCCCACCACTCAGGACATACTCTACTCTTGCTGCTGCCACCAGGAAGAAGGGACAGCAGTCTCAGGATCCACACCACAGGTTCAGGGACAGTTATTATCTTTCAACCATCAGGTTCTTAAAACAAAGGTGATAACTTCACTAGCACTATTACTGAAATTTTGAATTTTGGTGAGGTCTTTCATAGATTCTATTGTGGTTATTATTCTATTATGGATTTATTATGTCTGCAAAAAATGAATCTCAGGGTTGTATATAGTGACATATATGTACTTTGATAATGAATGTACTTTGAACATAGGTAAAAACATGAAGGGCTGAAGGGCCTTCTGTTCTTTGCATCAGCTGGTGAGAGGAGACTTGAGTTAAAATTTCATCGGAGTGGCTGAGCCAATTCAAATGAAAAATCATCATCTTCATGTTCATTATAAGAACATAAGAAATAGGAGCAGGAGTAGGCCATCCGGCCCATTGAGCCTGCCCTGCCATTCAATAAGTTCATGGCTGATCTGTCTGTAAACTCAGCTCCATCTACCTGCCTTTTCCCCATAACCCTTAATTCCCTTACTATGTAAAAACCTATCTAACTGTTTCTTGAATATATTTAGTGAAGAAGCCTCAACTGCTTCCCTGGGCAGAGAATTCCACAGAATTGTACTCCGCGGAATGCGAAGTGCAGAATCAAATATCGCTGTGATGATTGTACGCTCCAGAATCAATTGTTTGGCGACAATAAAGTATAAAGATTCACCAGTCTCTGCGAAAAACAGTTTCTCCTCATCTCCATCCTAAATCTTCTCCCCTGAATCTTGAGGCAATGTCCCCTAGTTCTAGTCTCACCTACCAATGGAAACAACTTTCCTACTTCTATCTTAACTATCCCTTTCAAAATTTTGTATGTTTCTATAAGATCCCCTCTCATTCTTCTGAAATCCAGACAGTATTGTCCCAGATGACTCACTCTCTCCTCATAGGTTACTCCCTTCATCCCTGGAATCAACCTGGTGAACCTCCTCTGAACTGCCTCCAAAGCCAGTATATCCTTCCTCAAGCATGAAGACCAGAACTGCACACAGTACTCTAGGTACAGCATCACCAATATTCTGTATAGTTGCAGCATTCAATCTCTCTAGCTATGAAGGCCAACATTCCATTTGCCTTCTTAATAACCTGTTGTACCTGCAAGTCAACTTTTTGCGATTCATGCACAACAGCATACTGCAATCTTTCACCTTTTAAATAATAATCTGCTCTTCTATTATTCCTTCCAAAGTGCATGATCTTGCATTTACTAACATTGTATTCCATCTGCCTGATCTTGACCCACTCAATTAACCTATCTATATCCCTCTGCAGACTCTCTACATCCTCTGTACAATTTGCTTTTCCACTCAGTTTAGTGTCATCAGCAAATTTTGCTACACTACACTCAATCCCCTCTTCCAAATCATCAGTGTAAATGGTAAACAGCTGCGGCACCCCACTCACCACTGACTGCTAACTGGAGAAACACCCATTTATACCAACTCTGACTTCTATTGGTTAACCACTCCCCCCCCCATTTCACTCTCTTGCTCTTTCTCTCTTCCCCTTCTCCCTTTCTTTGTCCCTCTTTCTCTCCTTATTTTTTCTCTCTATCTCTCTTTCTCCCCCTTGCTCTCTTTCCCTCTCCTTCTCTCACCTTCTCTCCCTTTTTCCCTCTCTCACTCTCGTTCTCTCTCTTCACTCTCTAAAGGGTGTGTCCAGTTGCTTACAACGCCAAAGCATTTCACCATTTTGGAGGCTGTTTTCAGAGTATCATTGATTTCTGATTTCTTCGTGTGCTTGAGCTATTTCAATTCTACAGACACCAATTTATGCTCCCAGACAGTGAATGGTCAAGAGCATCCTTTTGTTGTGGAGGAAACTAGAGCATCTGTGAGAAGCCCACACAGTCACTAAGAAAATATGCAAACACTACATGGACAGTGCCAATTCCCCTCACCAATATTTATTGATACACCATAGAATGCGTCCTATCTAGATGCATTACATGTTGGTACGGCATCTACTCTGCTCAGGATTGCAAGAAATTGCAGAGGGCTGTGGACGCAGCTCTGCACATCATAGAAACCAAAACCCCTCCATGGCTGCTGTCTACACTTCTCACTGGTCAGTAAAGCAGCCAGCATAATCAGGGACCCAACCAACCCTGACCATTCTGTCTTCTCCACCCACCCATCAGACAGAAGGTACAAAACCCTGAGAGCATGTGCCACCAGGCTCAAGGACAGCTGCTATCCCGTGATTATAAAATTATCAACCAGTTCCCTCATACAACAATATAGATTCTAAACCTTACAAATGACCTCAATATGACCTGGCATCTTATCGTCTACCTGCACCACACATTGGTATACATATTATACAACACCTTATATTTTAGTAACTTTTTTGTGGTAATATTTTGGTTTATGTGCTGTGTGTGTTATATGTTGTGTGGGTGCACTGTGATCCAGAGGAACCTTGTTTCATTCGATTGAATATATGTACAGTCAGATGACAATAAACTGGAACTCAATGCTCTGTGTAATAAATTGATCTGTATGATCAGTATACAAGACAGGTTTTTCACTGCATCTTGGTACATGTGACAATAATAAACTAATTCCAGTACCAATGCCATTCTGTAAATGAACCTCATTCATGTGGTGATTTACAAGGTCACTTTTCGTGACCACATCTGTCTCAGTGTTCCACTGGCCATTATGTTAGATCATATGGATCTGATGTAATATAATCAGATATATTATGATTTATTATATCATAAGATATTTTTTCAATTAACTTACATTAAAGGATATTTTATTTATTTAGAGGTACAGTAAAGTAAAAGGTTCTTCCAGCCAAATGAGCCTGCGACACCCAATTACATAGGCTCATTGGGTCAGAAGGGCCTGTAGAGTATGCATGGCCAGGTTTTCAACGTATCTTGGTACTTGTGACAATTATAAACCAATTCCAATTTGAATTCCAACCCGAAGGCCAGGTTGAAGTTCAAGTTTAATTGTCATTCAACCGTACATGAACACTGTACCCATGAATACAGACAAACAAAACAGCATTACTCTGGGGCCGAGGTGCAAAACACAGTACTAACAGTCAAACACAGCACAACACGCATATAGCACATAATAAGATAACAAGCACGTAAAATGTCAGTAAAATACAGTCATGCAAAAGTCTGGGTCATCGTGTTTGTAAGTCAGTGACTCTACCAGCTATGCCTTGGGGGTTTCCTTTTCCACCCTGCCTTTTACAGCTGAGAATAGAGCTTCAGTGCACCAAGCTTGGTCCTTCAGTACAAGCCACCATCAGGGACGGAACAATCAATCTGAAGGGTAAATGGAACTTTACTCCATTTTTGGCCACATGGGTGTAATTGGGCACGGGGCTTGTTGGCCCAGAAGAGCCGGTTACCTTGCTATATCTCTAAATAAAGAAAAAATTAAAATGTTATCCCTTATTGTAAGTTAATAACAGAAGTATCAAAGAAGAGATAATGGCTATGTCTGTGAGGATATAGAAAATTACAGCACAATACAGACCCTTCAGCCCACAACTTTGTGCTGACCTTTAACCTCTGATAAATCTAAACCTTCCCTCCTAGATTTTTCTATCATCCATGTGCCTATCTAAGAGGCTCTTATATGCCCCTAATGTATCTATCTCTCCTACCACTCCTGGCAGGGTGTTCCACACACCCACCATTCTGTGTAAAAAAAACTTACCACTGACATCTCTCCCATAATTTACTCCAAACACCTTAAAGATATGCCCCCTTTGTATCAGCCTGGGAAAAAAGTCTCTGGCTGTCCATGTGATCCTATTATCATGTTGTACACCTCTATCAAGTCACCTCTCATCCTCCTTCACTCTACAGAGAAAAGACCTAACTCACTCAACCTATCCTAAAATAGGTTGCAGGACTACAAGGAAATAAACAGAGTGTGCAAATGGAACAGCTGGGATTGCTTCCCAGGAGCTTGATGTAGTGGGCAGAACGGTCTCCTGTTGTTATAAAATAAGATAGGAAGCACCCATTTTGCATGTCTATTTGTCTGTTTCAAATTTGAACGTCACACCTTAAAAAGACATTTGATCCAGCATGCAATCTCTTTTGAATCAGATTAATATCCTTCCCCTGCTATGTTTCTCTCTATCTCTCTCCTTTGTGGGCAGCCTTGGGAGATATGAAGACTGTAGGAGTAAAGCCAGACAGAAAATCTTGAGTGGGTCCCCTAAGGTGGCTGGATATCACTGAAGGGATCTTGATCACTGAGCAACCCAGGATCTCCATACCTTACAGTCAGGCTTGTGCCCTGGAGATGCCAGTCGAGTGCCACTGTCCATTGTCCTTCGAGACAAAAAGATGCCATCATAATCATCATCATTAGTTTTTGCACTTGTTTTACATCTCCTGAATGAAGCCACAGTTGAACAGAGAATAGATTGCCAATGGTTGTTGTTCATCCTCTCCTCTTTTTTGGCTTCCTTGGATCCTTATATCTCCCACTTAGTTATAAGTATATAGGCATCCATTAGTTTAGTGAGACCATGGATTTGTGCCTTGGAAGGTTTCCAGGGCACAGGCCTGGGCAAGGTTGTATGGAAGACCAGCAGTTGCCCATGCTGCAAGTCTCCCCTCTCCACGCCACCGATGTTGAAAAGGGAAGGGCACTAGGACCCATACAGCTTGACACCGGTGTCGTCGCAGAGCAATGTGTGGTTAAGTGCCTTGCTCAAGGACACAACATGCTGCCTTAGCTGAGGTTCAAACTAGCAACCTTCAGGTCACTAGACGAACGCCTTAACCACTTGGCCACGCACCCACACACTTAGTTAAGCTCATCACGATGACTGGGGAGGAGGCTGCTGGTGGCAGCTCAGTGGAGTCCATCAGCTGGATAATAGAAGGCTGATCAATCCTGTGGTCTTCAAGGTGAAGATCCTTCTCCCAGGGATGAGGTCTTTGGAGCACTTTTATAGCTCTGGATCTTTACGAGATTAGATGCTAGCCACATTTCAACCCTTCTCTTTTGCAGCCACCTTGGGACAGTCCATGGTGGATTTTATATCCCCCACAGCACACCATTTTTTTCATCCTTGTGCCTAAGAGTCTGTCAAGTATCTCTAGTGTATGTAAGACCAAAACCATAAGACCATAAGATATAGGGACAAAATTAGGCCATTTGGTTCATCAAATCTGCTCTGCCATTTAATCATGGCTGACCAATTTTCCTCACAGCCCCAATCCTCTACCTTCTCTCCATATCCCTTCATGCCCTGACCAATTAAGAATCCATCAACCAGCTGCCTTTGGCAAGGAATTAAACAGATTCAGCACTCTCAGGGCAAGGAAATTCCTCCTCATCTCTGTTCTAAAAGGGCAGCCCTCTATTCTGATGCTGTATCCTCTGGTCTTAGACTCTGCCACTAGAAGAAACACCCTCTACACATCCACTCTATCAAAACATTTCACCTTTCGATAGGTTTCAATGAAGCCTCCGTTCTTTCCTTTGAATCCACAGGACAAGATAATACAAAGTCAACATGGTTTCCTTCAAGGAAAATCCTGCCTGATGAACCTGTTGGAATTCTTTGAAGAGATTACAAGTAGGGTAGATAAAGGCGATGAAGTGAATGTTGTATATTTGGACATTCAGAAGGCCTCTGACAAGGTGCCACACGTGAGGCTGCTTACCTAGTGAAGAGCCCATTGGCTGATTGGTAGGAGGCAGTGAGTGGGAATAAAAGGATCCTTTTCTGGTTGGCTGCCAGTGACTAGTGGTGTTCCGTAGGGATCGGATTTGTGACCACTTCTTTTTATGCTGTATTTAAATGATTTAGATGATGGAATAGATGGCTTTGTTGCCAAGTTTGCAGATGATACAAAGATTGGTGTAAGGGCAGGTAGTGTTGAGGAAACAGGCAGGATGCAGAAGGACTAAGACAAATTAGGAAAATGGACAAGAAAGTGGGAAATGACATACAATGTTGGAAAATGCATGGTCATGCACTTTGGTAGTAGAAATAAATGTGCAGACAATTTTCTAAACGGGGAGAAAATCCAGGAATCTGAGATTCAGAGGAACGTGGGAGTCCTTGTACAGAACACACTGAAGGTTAACTTGCAGGCTGAGTCAGTGGTGAGGAAGGCAAATACCATGTCAGCTATCATTTCAAGAGGACTAGAATACAATAGGATGGATGTGATGCTGAGACTTTATAAGGCACTGGTGAGGCTTCACCTTTGTTATTGTGAACAGTTTTGGGCCCCTCATCTTAGAAAGGATGTGTTGGCACTGGAGCGGGTCCAGAGGAGCTTCACAAGGATGATTCCAGGAATGAAAGGGTTGTCATATGAGGAACGTTTGATGGCTCTGGGTCTGTATTTGCTGGAATTCAGAAAGATGACAGGGGATTTCATTGAAACCTTTCAAATGTTGACAGGCTGAGACAGTAAGTGTGGAAAGGATGTTTCCTATGGTGGGAGAGTCTAGGACAAGAGGACACAGCCTCAGGATGGAGGGTTTCAAAACAAAGATGCAGAGAAATTTCTTTAGCCAAAGGGGGATGAATCTGGAATTTGTTGCCAAATGCAGCTGTGGAGGGCAGGTCGTTGGGTGTATTTAAGGCAGAGATTGATAGACTCTTGATCTGACATGGCAACAAAGGTTACAGGGAGAAGTCTGGGAACTGTGTTTGAGGAGGAGAATCAAAAAGGATCTACCATGATTGAATGGCAGAGCAGACTCAATGGGACAGACGGCCTAATTTTGCACCTGTCTTATAGTCTTATTCCAGTGAATAAGACTGGAATAAATGCTCTTCATATGACAAGCCTTTTGATGTTTCAGAAAGGAAGGGAGGGAGGCAAAAGAGGTGGGGGCATGGCACTGTTGATCAGAGATACTGTCATAGCTGTAGAAAAGGAGGAAGACATGGAGGGATTGTCTACAGAGTCTCTGTGGGTGGAAGTTAGGAACAGGAAGGGGTCAATAACTCTACTGGGTGTTTTTTTTTTTTTTTTTTTTTTTTTTTTTTTTTAAAATAGACCACCCAATAGTAACAGGGACATCAAGGAGCAGATAGGGAGATAGATTCGAGAAAGGTGTAATAACAACAGGGTTGGCATGGTGGGAGATTTTAATTTCCCAAATATCAATTGGCATGTTCCTAGAGTGAGGGGTTTAAGATGGGGTGGAGTTTGTTAGGTGTGTTCAAGAAGGTTTCTTGACACAATATGCAGATAAGCCTACAAGAGGAGAGGCTCTACTTGATCTGGTATTGGGAAATAAACCTGGTCAGGTGTCAGATCTCTCAGTGCAAGAGCATTTTGGAGATAGTGATCACAACTCTATCTCCTTTACCATAGCATTGAAGAGGGATAGGAACAGACAAGTTAGGAAAGTGTTTAATGGGAGTAAGAGGAAATATGAGGCTATCAGGCAGGAAGTTGGAAGCATAAATTGGAAACAGATGTTCTCAGGGAAATGTACAGAAGAAATTTGGCAAATAATTAGGGGATATTTGTGTGGAGTTCTGCATAGGTACATTCCAATGAGACAAAGGATAGTAGGGTACAGGAACTGTGGTGTACAAACACTGTTGTAAATCTAGTCAAGGAAAGAAGAACCTATGAAAGGTTCAAAAAACTAGGTAGTGATAGAGATCTAGAAGATTATAAGGCTAGCAGGAATGAGTTCAAGAAAGAAATTAGGAGAGCCAGAAGGGGCCATGAGAAGGCCTTGGCAGACAGGATTAAGGAAAACTCCAAGGCATCCTACAGGTATGTGAAGAG
Organism: Mobula birostris; assembly: GCF_030028105.1. Classification (NCBI taxonomy): domain Eukaryota; kingdom Metazoa; phylum Chordata; class Chondrichthyes; order Myliobatiformes; family Myliobatidae; genus Mobula; species Mobula birostris. Next base: position 138,779,414 of record NC_092379.1, read on the forward strand.
CAAGAGGATAAGATGTGAGAGAATAGGATCAATCAAGTGCGACAGTGGCAAAGTGTGTATGGAACCGGAGGAGATAGCCGAGGTACTTACCGAGTACTTTGCTTCAGTATTCACTATAGAAAAGGATCTTTGTGATTGTAGGGATGACTTACAGTGGACTGAAAATAGATATTAAGAAAGAGGATGTGCAGGAGCTTTTGGAAAGTATCAAATTGGATAAGTCACCAGGGCCGGGAGAGGCTACTGTGGGAGGTAAGGGAGGAGATTGCTGAGCCTGTGGCGATGATCTTTGTATCATCAATGGGGATGGGAGAGATTCTGGAGGATTGGAGGGTTGCGGACATTGTTCCATTACTCAAGAAGGGGAGTAGAGATAGCCCAGGAAATTATAGACCATTGAATCTGACTTTAGTGGTTGATAAGTTTTTGGAGAAGATCCTGACAGGCAGTATTTATGAATATTTGGAGAGGCATAATATGATGAAGAATAGTCAGCATGGCTTTGTGAAAGGCAGGTCATGTGTTATGAGCCTGATTGAATTTTGCATTGATGATGGTAGGGCAGTACATGTAGTGTATATGAATTTCAGCAAGGCATTTGACAAGGTACCCCATGCAAGGTTTATTGAGGAAGTAAGGAGGCATTGAATCCAAGGGGAAATTGCTTTATGGATCCAGAACTGGCTTGCCCACAGAAGGCAAAGAGTGGTTGTAGACAGGTCATATTCTGCATGGAGGTCAGTGACCAATGGTGTGCCTCAGGGACCCCTACTCTTCTTGATTTTTATAAATGACCTGGAGGAAGAAATGGATGGATGGGTTAGTAAATTTGCTGATGACAAAGGTTGGAGGTGCTGTGGATAGTGTGGAGGGCTGTCAGAGGTTACAGTGGGTCAGTGATAGGATGCAAAACTGGGCTGAGAAATGGCAGAGGGAGTTCAACCCAGATAAGTGTGAGGCGATTCATTTCTGTAGGTCAAATATGATGACAGAGTATAGTATTAACGGTATGACTCTTGGCAATGTGGAGGATCAAAGGGATGTTGGGGTCAGAGTCCATAGGACATTCAAGGCTGCTGTGCAGGTTGATTCTGTGGTTAAGAAAGCATACAGTGCATTGGCCTTCATCAATCATGGGACTGAGTTTAGGAGCTGAGAGGTAATGTTGCAGCTATATAGGACCCTGGTTAGACCCCACTTGGAGTACTGTGCTCAGTTCTGGTCGCCTCATTACAGGAAGGATGTGGAAACCATAGAAAGGGTGCAGAGGAGATTTACAAGGATGTTGCCTGGATTGGGGAGCATGCCTTATGAGAATAGGTTGAGTGAACTTGGCCTTTTTTTCTTGGAGCTACAGAGGATGAGAGGTGACCTGATAGAGGGGTATAAGATGATGAGAGGCATTTTTCCCCAGGGCTGGAATGGCTAGCATGAGACAGCACAGTTTTAAGGTGCTTGGAAGTAGGTACAGAGGAGATGTCACTGGTTAGTTTTTTTTTCCCCCCCTTGCAGAGAGTGGAATGGGCTGCCGGTGATGGTGGTGGAGGTGGATACGATAGGGTCTTTTAGGAGACTCCTGAACAGGTTTATGGAGCTCAGAAAAATAGAGGTCTATAGGTAACCCTAGGTAATTTCTAAGGTAAGGACATGTTCAGCACAGCCTTATGGGCTGAAGGGCCTGTATTGTGCTGTATGTTTTCTGTGTTCTGAGCCATTGAATCCTGAAATCGTTTTCGTGAACCTTCTTTAAATGCTCTCCAGTTTCAGCTCATCCTATCTAAGATAAGGGGCCCCAAACTGCTCACAATACCCCAACTGGGGCCTCACCAGTGCTTTATAAAGTCTCAACATTGAGCTTGGTTTTATTTTCTAATTCACTCAAAATTAATGTTCACATTGCATTTGCCTTCCTCACCAAAGACTCAACCTGCAAATTAGCCTTTGGAGAATCCTGCACAAGGACTCCCAAGTCCTTTTGTACTTTAATTTCTTGTATTTTCTCTCCATTTAGAAAATAGTCAGCTCTTTCATTTCTTGTACTAAAGTGCATGATCATACACTTCACGACACTGTATTCCACCTTCCATTTCTTTGCCCATTGTCCTAATCTGCCAATTCTTGCTGTAGCCTCTCTAGTTTCTCAAAACTGCATGCCCTCCACCTATTTTCATATTGTCTGCAAACTTTGCAACAAAGCCATCAATTCTATCATCCAAGTCATTAATACATAAAAAGAATTGATCCCAACATTGACTCCTGTGGAACACTAGAAAGAACTCTCTATTCCCACTCTTTGCCTCCTGCCAATCAGCCAGTGTTTTATCCATGCTAGAAACTTTCCTGTAATACCCTGGGCTTGTATCTTGTTATGCAGCCTCATGTATGGTACCTTGTCAAAGGCCTTCTGAAAATCCAAGTATACAGCATCAACCAATTCTCCTTTGGTCTATTCTGCTTGTTATTTCTTCAAAGAATTTTAACAGATTTGCCAGTCAAGATGTTCACTTGAGGAATCCATACTGACTACGGTCTATTTTATCATGTGCCTCTAAATACCTCAAAATCATATCCTTAACAATCGACCTCAACATCTTCCTAACCACTGTGATCAGAGTAACTGGCCTATAGTTTCCATTCTTCCACTTTTCTCCCTTCTTGAAAATGGTGTGACATTTGCAATTTTCCCAGTCTACAGGGACCATTCCAAAATCTGATGATTCTTGAAAGATTATTACTAATGCCTCCATGATCTCTTCAGCCACCTTCAGAATTCTGTGGTGTACACAAACTGGTCCAGGTGACTTATCTACCTTCAAACCTTTCAGTTTCCCAAGAACCTTCTCTCGTTATGATAACTTTACACACATCATGACCCCTGACACCTGGAACCTCCACAGTACTGCCAGTGTCTTCCACAGTGAAGAATGATGCAAAATACTTATTCAGTTCATCCATCATTTCATCATGCCTCCCCCTTACTATCTCTCCAGCATTGTTTTCCAGCAGTTTGATATCCATTCTTGCCTTTTTTTTTATACTTTATGTATCTGAAGAAACATTTCCTGTTCTGTTGGGCTTCTTTGGAACAGATTAGATAGATAGTTAGACTATAGATACTTTATTGATCTCAAAAGAAATTACAGTGTCACAGTAGCATTACAAGTGCACAGATATGCAAATATTAGAAAAGTAGTAAGTAGTAATAAAAAAAAATAAGTTACCTTAAAGTCTAACAGGAGGGGTCATCACTTCCCTGGCTATAGGTTGACTCATTATAGAGCCTAATGTTTGAGGATAAGAATGACCTCATATAGCACTCTTTGGAGCAGCACAGTTGTCATAGTCTATTATTCTATGTATTCAGTTTTTCTGCCATTTCATTGTCCCCCATTATTACCTTTCCATCATTGTTTTCCAGCAGTCTGATATGCACTCTCACCTCTTCCAGTTTATGTATCTGATGAAACTTTTGGTATCCTCTTAATATTATTGTTTAGCTTACTTTTGCATTCCATCTTTACCTTCATGACTTTTTAGTTGCCTCCTGCTGGTTTTTAAAAAGCTTCCCAATCCTCTACCTTCCTTCTAATTTTTGCTTTATTACGTGCCCTCTCTTTGGCTTTTATGTTGGCTTTGACTTCTCTTGTTAGCCACAGTGTCATCTTTCCTTTAGGATAGTTCTTACTCTTTGCTATGTGTGTATCCTGTGCCTTCTGAATTTCTTCCAGAAATTCCAACCATTGCTGAGCTGCCATCATCCCTGCCAGTGTCCTTTTCCAATCAATTTGGCCAACTCATGCATGCCTGTGTAATTCCCTTCACTCCACTAATACTGATATATCTGACGTTAGCTTCTTCTCAGATTTCAGGGTGAATTCCATCATATGATTACTTTCCTCTAAGGGTTCTTTTATCTTAAGATCTCTAATCAATTTTCCTTTAACACCACCCTCTGGCATTACGTTCCATGCACCCCCCACTCTGTTTAAAAAAACTAATTTGGATATACCCTCTCTGCTTTCCTTCAATCATCTTAAAATTATGACCCCTCGTGTTAGTCATTTCTACTGTGAATGAGAGTTACATCACACAATTAGTTCGATGAGTCATGTTTTGAAACCCTGCTACAAATCATCATGATGAGAGCAAGAAAAAGCAGGAAACTCGAGAATATGTCAGAGCAGCATGGCTTCACTGAAGATTGTGGAAAACGCAAAATGCAATCTTTATCCTCAGAATGATTTGTGACTTGCCATAGAGGTCCAGAAATCCTCAGAATGATTTGTGACTTGCCATAGAGGTCCAGAACAGCCTATACGCATGTTTCACCGATTATACCAAAGTTTTTGATAAGGTGTGGGGCGGAGCGAAGATATGATGGCACTAAACAGCAACTCTTCTGCTTGCATCATCATAAACGACTATTTCTATCTTTGATATCTCTTTTTTTCATCTGTTCAAAGGTGCTTTTGAAGACCGATTGGAGTTACACTCTGACTTTGGTTCTCTGCAGGAATGGGACCCACTCTCAGGGCCTCACGACCATCTGCTTTTTGAAATCCCAAGGACGCAGACGAGAAGGCTAGTGTGCCTTCAGGGTGCTGGATTTTTATACCTCTGGCGACATGCTGATTCGAGGTTGATGCCCCTGACTGAAGCGTCGCGGGAGAACACAGAACATCGGGAGCAGCTGTTTAGCTGCCGTGGGGTGTACTGTATGTCCAGAGAGTATATTGATACATATACATACACACATTGACTACGTCCAATGTCCAGTCAGCGTTGGGGTCGACTCTGGGCACAGAGCTTTATGAAGCGACGCAACAGACTTTTAACATCGTAAATCAGCGAGTTGTTTGTTATATCTCCACTCTCGCTGTGAAACGAGGACATCTCTTTTTCCCTTATTAGGGTGAGAGAACCTGTGGTATGTTGAAGTACCAGGTGAACAAGTAGTCTTTGGGGTACTTTGGGGTATTAATGTTTGCTGCACACTTAAGTGCTCGGTAGAGGGCACTGATACATTTTTGCTGGTGGGATTGGGGGGATAATTACCTTGCGCATGTGCATGGAAAGGGGGAGCTGGGGAGGGGCTTTGGGTTACTGTCATTCAATGTTTAACTGTCATTCATTCTTTGGGGCGCTCCTGTTTTTGTGGGTGTTTACAGAAAGAATAATTTCAGGATGTATATTGCATACATTTCTGACATTAAATGTACCTGTTGAAACCTATTAAAGAGCTTATGAAGTCCTTCAGTACTTGGACATTGATGGCAAAGATCAGAAGCATCAGAAACGTGTTGGGAACAAAGAGCAGGAATGCAAGTTGAAAATGAGACAAGTGAATTTGTTCAAATTATGAGCAGAGTCAGACAGAGTTGTGTTCTCTCACTCAGCCTATTTAACCTTTATAGAGAGAAAATTCTAAGAATTAGCAGTATTTCAGGCATGAAAATTGGTGGATAGAATTTGAATGACCTCAGGTATGCAGACAATGCAGTGTAGATAGCTACTTCTAAAGAGAATCTGTAAGAAATAATAGATATAGTAATCAAAGAAAGTGTTAAGAGAAGATTGACTATCAACTACAAGACGACTGAATGTATGGTTGTCACAAAGAAAGAAACAGAAATGCAAACTCAAATTGGTCCACAAAACAATTAAACAAACTTGGAAGTTCAATTACTCAGTTTGGGAGTATGATAGCATCTGATGGTAGGAATGTTGAAATTAGAAGGATAGGAATTGTTAAATGCACATTTGAGCAAGATACTAAAGAATCACATATGTGTACGTATCTCAGAGTGTGGTGGTGGTACGTTCATTGCATTCTAACATTGAAATGAAAGTTGGCAAATATCAAAGGAAAACAGAAGACTCAAAGTTGCAGTTTTTGAGAAAATTGATGAAAATATCATGGAAGGACAGAGTAACAGATGAGGAAGTGTTGTGAAAAACTGGATTAAATAGGCGGCTGATATATGACAGCTGGAATTTCTGGGACATGTACTGAGGAAAGAAAAGCTTGAACATCTGGCAGTGACAGGAAAAACTAAAAGAGAAAGTCGTGGTCAACAGTGCATGGCATTCATGAATTGCATCAAGAGATGGCCAGGCAAAAGTTTTGCAAAGCTTATTAGAACTTCTCAGATTAAATACAGATAGAAAACTACAATCGCCCATGTCATATGACACAGCACATATAATGATATAACCATATAACAATTACAGTACGGAAACAGGCCATCTCAGCCCTTCTAGTCTGTGCTGAACTCTTACTCAGTCCAACCGACCTGCACTCAGCCCATAACCCTCCATTCCTTTTCTGTCCATATAGCTGTCCAATTTAACTTTAAATGACAACATTGAACCTGTCTCAACCACTTCTGCTGGAAGCTCGTTCCACACGGCTACCACTCTGAGTAAAGAAGTTCCCCTTCATGTTACCCCTAAACTTTTGCCCTTTAACTCTCAACTCATGTCCTCTTGTTTGAATCTCCCCCACTCTCAATGGAAAAAAACCTATCCACATCAACTCTATCTACTCCCACCTCCCCAACAATTTTAAATACCTTTATCAAGTCCCCCCTCAATCTTCTATGTTCCAAAGAATAAAGACCCAACTTGTTCAACCTTTCTCTGTAACTTAGGTGATGAAACCCAGGTAACATTCTAGTAAACCTTCTCTGTACTCTATTTTGTTGACATCTTTCCTATAATTCGGTGACCAAAACTGCACACAATACTTCAAATTTGGCTTCACCAATGCCTTGTACAATTTCAACATTACATCCCAACTTCTAAACTCAATGCTCGATTTATATAGGTCAGCATACCAAAAGCTTTCTTCACCATCCTATCCACATGAGATTCCACCTTCAGGGAACTATGCACCATTATTCCCAGATCCCTCTGTTCTACTGCATTCTTCAATGCCCTACCATTTACCATGTCCTATTTTGATTAGTCCTACCAAGATGTAGCACCTCATATTTATCAGCATTAAATGCCATCTGCCATCTTTCAGCCCACTCTTCTAACTGGCCTAAATCTCTCTGCAAGCTTTGAAAATCTACTTCATTATCCACAACTCCACCTAACTTAGTATTATCTGCATACTTACTAATCCAATTTACCACCCAATCATCCAGATCATTAATGTGTATGACAAACATTGGACCCAGTACAGATCCCTGGAGGTACACCACCAGTCACCGGCCTCCAATCTGACAGACAATTACCCACCACTACTCTCTAGCATCTCCCATCCAGCCACTGCTGAATCCATTTTACTTCTTCAATATTAATACCTAACGATTGAACCTTCCTAACTAAACTTCCATGTGGAACCTTGTCAAAGGCCTTACTGAAGTCCATATAGACAACATCCACAACTTTACTCTCCTCAACTTTCCTTGTAACCTCTTCAAAAAAATTCAAAAAGATTTGTCAAACATGACCTTCCACGCACAAATCCATGTTGACTGTTCTTAATCAGACCCTGTCTATCCAGATAATTATATATACCATCTCTAAGAACACTTTCCATTAATTTACCCACCACTGACATCAAACTCACAGGGCAATAATTGCTAGGTTTACTCTTAGAACCCTTTTTAAACAATTGAACAACATGAGCAATACACCAAGCCTCTGGCACCATCCCCATTTCCAATGACATTTGAAATATTTCTGTCAGAGCCCCTGCTATTTCCTCACTAACTTCCCTCAAGGTCCTAGGGAATATCCGGTCAGGACCCAGAGACTTATCCACTTTTATATTCCTTAAAAGTGCCAGTACTTCCACTTCTTTAATCATCATAGCTTCCATAACTTCCCTACCTGTTTCCTTCATCTTACACAATTCAATATCCTTCTCCTTAGCAAATACCGAAGAAAAGTGGTTCAGAATCTCCTCCATCTCTTTTAGCTCCACACATAGCTGTCCACTTTGATTCTATAAGGGACCAATTTTACCCCTCACTATCCTTTTGCTATTAACATAACTGTAGAAACCCTTGGGATTTATTTTCACCTTGCTTGCCAAAGCGACCTCACATCTACTTTTAGCTTTTCTAATTTCTTTAAGATTCTTTTTACATTCTTTATATTCCTCAAGCACCTCATTTACTCCATGCTGCCTATATTTATTGTAGATATTTCTCTTTTACTGAACCAAGTTTCCAATATCCCTTGAAAACTATGGCCCTCTCAAACTTTTAAACTTTCCTTTCAACCTAACAGGAACATAAAGACTCTGTACCCTCAACATTTCACCTTTCAATGACCTCCTTTTCTCAATTACATTCTTCCCATAAAACAAATTGTCCCAATCCCCTCCTTCTAAATCCTTTCACATCTCCTTAAAGTTAGCCTTTCTCCAATCAAAAATCTCAACCCTGGGTCCAGACCTATCCTTCTCCATAATTATATTGAAACTAATGGCATTGTGATCACTGGACACAAAGTGCTCCCCAACATAAACACCTGTCACCTGACCTATCTCATTCCCTAACAGGAGATACAACACTGCCCTTTCTCTAGTTGGTACCTCTGTATTGCTGCAAAAAGCTATCCTGCACACATTTTACAAACTCCAAACTATCCAGCCCTTTTACAGTACAGGCTTCCCAGTCTGTGGAAAATTAAAATCTCCCACAATTACAACCTTGTGCTTACTACAAATATCTGCTATCTCCTTACAAATTTGCTCCTCCAATTCTTGCTCCCCATTAGGTGGTCTATAATTCACCCCCATAAGTGTTACTACACCTTTCCCATTCCTCAATTCCACCCAAATAGCCTCCCTAGATGAGCCCTCTAATCTATCCTGTCAGAGCACCACAAATATTTTCTGACAAGCAATGCAACACCTCCCCCTCTTGTCCCTCCGATTCTATCACACCTGAAGCAACAAAATCCAGGAATATTTAGTTGCCAATCACACGCCTCCTGTAACTATTTTTCACTATTAGCTACCACATCATACTTCCAGGTATTAATCCATGGTCTGAGCTCATCCACCTTTCTTAAATGCTCTTAGTATTAAAATAAATGCATTTAAGAAATTTTCCACCTCTTACTCTGTTTATCACTAATGGTGCAAACAACTTCACTATTTTCCTTTTCTTCCTTCTCCTCTACATCTGTTCCTACACTCTGGTTCTCCCCCCCCCCCCCCAATATCTAGTTTAAATCCACCAGAGCCTCTCCAGCAAACCTACCTGCAAGAATATTTGTCCCCCCTCCAGTTCAGATGTAAACTGTCCTGCTGGAATAGGTCTCACCTTCCCTGGAAAACTGCCCAATTATCTATAAATCAGAAGCCCACCTTCCTACACTATGTCTTCAGCCATGTGTTGATCTGTGCTCTCTTACTACTTCTAAACCCACCTGCATGTGGCATTGGTAGCAATCCTGAGATTGCTATCCTGGAGGTCCTGTCCTTTAACTTGGCACCTAGCTCCCTAAACCCACCTTTCAGGACATCCTCACTCTTCCTACCCACTTCATTGGTCCCTACATAGACCACAACATCTGGCTGCTCACCCTCCCTCTTGAGAATACCGAGAACTCGATCTGAGATATCGCAGACCTTGGCACCAGGGAGGTAACAGACCATCCGGGATCCTTGATCTCTTCCACAGAACCTTATTGTCACATGAGGTGCTGGGAACTGACACAAATGCAGTACACAGACACTGAAGTACAAGGAACAGGACTTGACTAGAGAAGGGACGTGACAGGATTCAGACCTGGAGCAGGGGCAAGAATGCAGACTTGGGCTAGAGAAAGCAGGACCAGGACTAGGAAACATGGACTAGGAGTCAAGGCTTTGACTCTGAGCCTGAGACTGGACAAGGGCCCAGAACCTGGGTCTTGCCTCAGGCTCAGACCCCAGAACCAGGCAAGGACATGACATGGTTTCAGGGCATGACATGGTTGGGGTCTAGAGGCCTGAGCTTGGAGACAAGAAAGGCTTGGACTGAGCCAGAGACTGGACAAGGACCCAGAACCTGGGTCTTGCCTCAGGCTTGGCCCCCAGAACCAGGCAAGGACATGACATGGCTTGAGGCTGGGGTTCTTGGAGCTCAGCCACAGGATCCTCCAGGCTGGGGTTCTTGGAGCTCAGAGACAGACTGGGAAACAAACATCAACATAGAGCCAGGAATTATCCTTCAACAAGCCAGGACTCAACTTCATCTCCACACCAAGGTGGGACAGGTCTCTCTGTCAGGTAACAGCAGAACAGCCAGACTTGCCCAACAGAGGCAAGGACAAGACAAGATAGGTCCCCCACAGGGCAACAGCAAAACAGCCCAACTTACCCCACAGAGAGGACAAGAGGCAAACACCAAAGAACAACAGACAGTTCCATCTCTGCTCCAGGAAAGCTCCAAGTCTCAGTTCAGCCAGCAACCTCAGCTGGCTCCAGAAACAGCCAGATCCCTACCTAGCTCAGAGTGGCTGGCAGCCACTCAGCTGGCCCAGGAAACAGCCAAATCCATGCCCCAAAGACTACTCCAACAAGTGGCACTGCTTCCAACCATGAAGCAGTGGTCTTCCAACCAGGCCCAGAAATCATGAATGGTTTTACTAGCCTTCCATCAGCATGTTACTCTAAGGGGAACTGACAAGACAAACCAGCAGTCCACACTCCATCCCAAGGCTACTTATATTGCAAGCCCAAAGATGGGAATCAGGTGCCTATGATTAACTCAAACAAGGGACAGCTAGAAGACCCGGAGTCCTGAGTCCACGGACCAGACCGTGAACTGGAATGCAGACTTCAAGGACCGGACCATGACACTTATCTGTCCCCCTAACTATCGAATCCTCTATCACGACTGCTCTCCTCTTTTCCCCCCTTCTCTTCTGAGTTGAGGGTCCCATCTCGGTGCCAGAGACGCAACCACTGCAAATTGTCCCTGGTAGGTCGTCCCCATCAACAGTATCCAAAACGATGTACTTATTATTGGTGGGAATGGTCACAGGAGTGCTCTGCTCATTCTGTCTCTTTCTCTGCCCTCTCCTGACAGTCACCCAACTACCTGTCTCCTGACTCTTAGGGGTGACTATCTCCCTGTAACTCATGTTTATTTCTGCCTCTGCCTCCCGAATGATCCGAAGTTCATCCAGCTCCAGCTCCAGGTCCCTAACTCGGTTTGTCAGGAGCTGCAGCTGGATGCACCTTTTACAGGTGTAGTCATCAGAGACAATTGTGCTCGCCCTGACTTCCCACATACTGCAAACACAGCACTCAACTGCCCTAACTGCTGCCTCCATTACCTACTCTTAAGGTAATTAGATTTATTAAAGGAAGTTACCCGGCCTTACCTCACTTGGAGTGAAGTTCTTCCTCAGCCTCTACTCGGCGAAGACTCAGAAGCCAAAGCCTTCTTACTCTGTCTCCCACTACTCTGTCACCCGCTACAACGTCGCCCGCTCCGCTAATCTTCTCTCTTTTAAACACTCCCGCTATCTCAGGGTCCTACTTACACGTGTTTACGCAGTCGTTTCCTGTTCAACTACCGAAGAAATGATGATGCTAACCCAGGGAAAAATGTTTCTGCCTGTTCAGTTTATCTTTGCCTCTTATTAACTCATACATTTTTATAAACTCAACATTCATCCTCCTTCTCTACAAAGGTAAAAGGAAAAATACGAAAACGAAAAGCCCTAGTTCACTCAACCTATCCTCAGTAAACATGCTCTCTAATCCAGGCTGTATCCTAGTGAATCTTCTCTGCTCCCTTTCTAAAGCTTCCTCATCCTTCGTGTAGCCCCCTGGCCAGCCTCAGGTTCGCTCGACTCGCTGTTGTCTAGGGAAACAGCCCTCGGCCCCGCCAAACTTGGTAATTAGTTTGTGTGGATGCTGTGTGATGTACCCCACCCCACCCAAATAACAGACAATACACCAGATACGATTAAATGATTTACAGTTTATAGATATTACTGGAACTATATAATTAATAAAGAATAAAATATAAAAAGGAAAATAAAAGGCGCCACACTTATCAAAGTTCAATCTCTTCGTGCACAAACAGGTGGAGCTCAGGTCCCTTCTTCTTCACCCTGCGACCCCTTGGATCACCTTGCCCGGCCGCTTGGGACCAACAACGGTAGTAGACCAGGCGCTCCACACGAGTCTGTCTCTGTCTCCTCTCCTCACCGAACGCCCCGCTCAGTGTCCAACCCCGTTAGCGGACTCACAGCATTTGTTCCATCCTCTGTCTCTCTCTCCCACCTTCTCCCCCAAAACTCTGCACATACAATATCTTCGGATACACCAAAAACATAACAACTATCCCAATTGGTTCGTAACATCTTATCACAGTCTAACCCAAAACAAGCTGCTAGCGCAAGAAATTTCTCAGCGTTTAACATAACAAAGAAGACATTTTAATTAGCCTATGCAGTAACATAAAAGACGAAACCCCCTTACACTCGTATGATGAGGCAGCCTGAAATGAACACAATACTCACAACATGGTCTTACCAGGATTTTATGGAACTGTAACAGAGTATCTCAAAAATCATTGCATGGGAAGTATGGCCCCACATATTTCACATGAATATATTACTCTCCAAGAGGGCCAACATTTTTTCCCTCATGCCTGGATTTTTTCTGGAGAATTCACTGGGGTATGGTTTAAATTTTTTATGGCACTCTCTACTTGTTTATTGCAATGCTCATATAAAAGATCTTGATTTAAGGAAATGGGACATTTTAACTTTAAGATCAAATGGCCCTGTGGGGAATACACTCAAAAAGAAAAGCTTCCTGTCTCCTTATTAAATCATAATTCTGGCTTCAAAACACTTTGCTGAAACAGTGTGAAATTACAAAGCTAAGTAGCCTTTGTTATAAATGACTTATGCTTCTAGAGGACAAAGCTACCCTATATGTGAAAGTCAAAGTAAATTTATTATCAAATTGCATGTAAGTTGGAGGCTTGTGCCTCAATGACCTGGAGGGCTATGCTGGCTGGAATCAGGGCTTTAGCTTTGGCTCTTGGTAGGGTCGCCCATGCCAAACAGGTTAAAGGGTCGAGGCCAGACTAGGAGTGGTCCACCGGTCCTCCAGGTTCAGGGGTTCTCCTCAGGGCTAACAACACAGGTAAAACAAAATTGTTTGGGAAACAGCAATGAAGTATCCTTCTACATCTGAGTGTGACAGTATTCCTGAGTCTCCACCTGGAACTTGTATGACTGACAGTAGTGAAAACTGGGGGAAACTACTGACATGATGAAAGAGGCTCTGAACACCGTCAGAGATAGAGGACCATCATTGCTGCCCTAAACTCCAGCGGTGTAATGGGCAGTGAGTAAGTGGGCATGTATTGTATGTCACCATTATTTTTCTTTATGTTCATCGTGCGATTCATTTTCTTGCAGATATTTATAGGAAAATAAAAAAAATAAAATTTATGAAAAACTATACATAAAGGCTGATAAGCAAACAATATGCAAAAGAAGACAATTTGTGCAAAAAAATAATAACAATACTTTGAACATGAGTTATAAAGTTCTTGAATGTGAATTCATTGGCTGTGGATTCAATTCAGTATTGGGGTGAGTGAAGTTATCCACTCTGGTTCAGAAGCTTGATGGTTGTGGGCTAATAAATGTTTCTGAATCTGGTGGTGACAGACCTAACGCTCCTGTATATTCACCCTGATGGCAGTAGTAAGAAGACAGCATGGCCTGCATGCAGAGCGATGATACACTTTCTTGTGGCAGTGTGAAATGGAAATGTGTTCAATGTTGTATTGTTTCACAGAGTATATGTACATATATATATGTAATATAGGAACATGGTGGCTATTCCATGCATTGCAAACACCCAAAGCAGTAATGTGAGAATGGCTGGAGTGAGTTGAACGGTGAAACAGGTTTAGATAGTACACACTGCTGCAACTGTTCGTCGATGGTGCTTGTGAAAGGGGTCCCAATCAAGTGGGCTGCCTTGTACTGAATGGTGCCAAGTTTCAGGAGTGTTGATGGAGCTGCATTCATTCAGGCAAGTGGCGAGTATTCTATTACACTGCCTGATCTGAGCCTTGTAGATGGTAGACAGGCTTTGGGGAGTCAGGAGGTGAGTTACGTGCAGCAGGTTTTCCTAGCTTTTGACCTGCTCTGGTAGCCATAGTTTTATATGGCTATACCAGTTCAGTTTCCTGGCAATGGTAACCTCCAGAATGTTGATAGTCGGGGATTCAGTGATGGCGATGCCACTGAATGTCAAGGTTCGATGGTTAGACCCTCTCTTGTTGGAGATGGCCATTGCCTGGCACTTGCATGGCTTGAATGTTACCTGCCACTTGTCAGCCTAAGCCTGGATATTGTCCAGGTCCTGCTGCATTTGGGTTTGAACTGCTTCACTATCTGAGGAGTCATGAATGGTGCAGAACATTGTGCAGTCATCGGCAAACATCCCCACTTCTGACCTTATGATGGAAGGAAGGTCATTAATGAAGCAGCTGAAGATGGTTGGTCCAAGGACACTTCCCTGAGGAACTCCTGCAGTGATGTCCTGAGGATGAGATGGCTGACCTCCAACCACCACAACCATCTAACTTTGTGTCAGAGATGATTTGAACCAGTGGAAGGGTTTCTCCCTAATTTCCATTGACTCCATTTTTACCTAGGGCAATTGTTGCCATACTTGGTCAAATGCTGCCTTGATGTTGAGAGCTGTCACTGTCACTCCCCTCTGATATTCAGGACCAAGGAGGTGATGAGGTCAGGAGCTGAGTGGCTTTGATGGAATCCAAACTGGGCATCCATAAGCAGGTTATTGCCGAGTAGGTGCTGCATGGTGGTATCACTGTTGATGACCCTTCCATTACATTGTTGATGAGTAAGAGTAGGTTGATCGGGCAGTAATGAGCTAGGGTGGATTCTCCTGTTTCTTGTGTACAGGACATACCTGGGCTATTTTCCACGTTGCTGAGCAGATGCCGCTGTTGTAACTATACTGGAACAGCTTGGCTAGTGGCGCAGCACGTCTTCAGGACCATTGCCGGGATTTTGTCTGGGCCCATAGCCTTTGCAGTATCTAGTGGTTTCAGCCATTTTTTAATATCATGTAGAGTGAATCGGATTGGCTGCATACTGACATCTGGTATTCTGGGGACTTCTGGAGGAGGCCGAGCTCGATCATCTACTCGGCACTTCTGACTGAAGATTGTTGCAAATGCCTCAGCCTTGTCTTTTGCACAGATGTGCTGGGCTCCTCTAACATTGAGGACGGGGATATTTGTAGAGCCTCCTCCTCCAGTGAGTTGTTTGATTGTCCACCACCATTCACAGCTGGATGTAGCAGGACTACAGAGCTTAGATCTGATCCATTGATTGTGGGCCCACTGAGCTTGTCTATTACTTGCTGCCTATGGTGTTTGGCATACAAGTGATCCTGCATTGTGGCTTCACCAGAGTGACGCCTCATATTGAGGTATGCCTAGTGTTGTTCTCAGCATGCCCTCCTGCACTCTTCATTGTACCAGGGTTAATCCCTTGGCCTGGTGGTAATGTTAGAGTGGGCCATGTGCCAGGCCATGAGGTTACAGATTGAGGTTGAGTGCATTTCTGCTGCCGCTGATGGCCCACAGCACCTCACAGATGCCCAATCTTGGGCTGCTAGATCTGTTCGAAGTCTATCCCATTTTGCACAGTGGTAGTGCTGCACGTTGCGGTGGAGGGCTTCTTCAATGTGGAGATGGGATTTAGTCTCCACAATTATTGAGCGGTGGTCACTTCTATCAACGCTGCCATGGACAGATGCTTCCGCAGCAGGCAGGTTGGTGAGAATAAGGTCAGTGTGTTTTTCCCTCTTGTTGGTTCCCTCATCACCTGCTGTAGTCCCAGTCTAGCAGTTACGTCCAGTAGGACCTGACCAGCTCAGTCTGTAGTGGTACTACCAAGCCATTCTTGGTGATGGACGTTGAAGTCCCCCAACCCAGAGTACAATCTGTGCCCTTGTCACCCTCAATGCCTCCTCCAAGTGCTGCTCAACATGGAGAAATACTGATTCATCAGCTGAGGAAGGATGGTATGTGGTCATCAGCAGGAGGTTTCCTTGCACATGCTTAACCTGGTGCCATGAGACTTCATGGAGTCCAGAGTCAATGTTGAGAGTTGCCAGGACAATAGGAATAGAGTGAGGTGGAAGATAAATGAGTGGCTGAGAGATTGGAGCAGGGGACAGGGATTCAGATTTCTGGATCATTGAGACCTCTTTTGGGGGAGGTGTGACCTGTACAATAAAGATGGGTTGCACTTGAATCCGAGAGGGACCAATATCCTGGCAGGGAGGTTTGGTAAGAGTTTAAAATAGAATTACTCAGTGGGTGGGAACTGAACTGGAGGAAGGAGCAGTTGGCTCACAAATAGAGAAAGCTTGTAGGCAGTGTGAAAGGGAGGATAGGCAAGTGATAGAGAAGAGCTGCGTTCAGACTGATGGTGAGATGTGTCTATTTTAATGCAGGGAGTATCATGAACAAAACTGATGAGCTTACAGCGTGGATCAGTACATGGAGCTATGAAGTTGTGGCCATTATAGAGACTTGGATGGCTCAGGGGCAGGAATGGCTACTTAGAGTGCCAGGCTTTAGATGTTTCAGAAAGGACAGGGAGGGGGGGCAAAAGAGGTGGGTGCATGGCACTGCTGATCAGAGATAATGTCATGGCTGCAGAAAAGGATGAAGTCATGGAGGGATTGTCTACTGAGTCTCTGTGGGTGGAAGTCAGGAACAGGAAGGGATCAAAAACTCTGTAGGTGTTTTTTATAGACTACTCAGTACTAACAAGGATATCGAGTAGCAGATAGGGAAACAGATTGTGGAACGGTGCAATAATAACAGGGTTGAGGTGATGAGAGGTTTTAATTTCCTCAATATTGATTGGCATCTCCCTAGAGCAAGGAGTTTAGATGGGGTGGAGTTTGATGGGTGTGTTCAGGAAGGTAACCTGACACAATATGTAGATAGGCCTTCAAGAGGAGAGGCTGTACTTGATCTGGTATTGGGAAATGAACCTGGTCATGTGTCAGGTCTCCCAATGGGAGAGCATTTTGGAAATAGTGATCGCAATTTTATCTCCTTTACCATAGCATTGGAGAAGGATAGTAGTAGACAAGTTAGGAGAATGTTTAATTGGAGTAAGGGGAAATATGAAGCTATCAAGCAGGAACTTGGAAGTGTAAATTGGGAGCAGATGTTCTCAGGGAAATATATGGCAGAAATGTGGCAAAAGTTCAAGGGATATTTGCGTGGTGTTCTGGATAGGTATGTTCCAATGAGATGGAAAGGATGGTAGGGTACAGGAACTGTTGTGTACGGAGGCTATTGAAAATCTAGTCAAGAAGAAAATAAAAGGTTCAAAAAATTAGGTAATGATAGAGATGCAGAAAATTATAAGGCTAGCAGGAAGGAGCTTAAGAATGAAATTAGGAGAGCTAGAAGGGGCCATGAGAAGGCCTTGGTGAGAAGGATTAAAGAAAACCCCAAGGCATTCTACAAGTATGTGAGGAGCAAGAGAATAAGACATGAGAAAATAGGACCAATCAAGTGTGACAGTGGAAAATAGGACCAATCAAGTGTGACAGTGGAAAAGTGTTTAGTGGAGGTATTAATATTTTGCTTCAGTATTCACTATGGAAAAAGACCTTGCCAGTTGTAGGGATGACTTGCAGTGGTCTGAAAAGCTTGAACTTGAACATATAGACATTAAGAAAGAGGATGTGCTGGAGCTTTTGGAAAGCATCAAGATGGATAAGTCGCCAGGACTGGGTGGGATATACCTGCTGTGGGAGGTGAGGGAGGAGATTACTGAGCCTCTGGCAATGATCTTTGCATCATCAATGAGTACGGGAGAGGTTCCAGGGGATTGGAGGGTTGCAGATGTTGTTCCCTTATTCAAGAAAGGGAGTAGAGATAGCCAAGGAAATTATAGACAAAAGAGTCTTACTTCAGTGGTTGGTAAGCTGATGGAGAAGATCCTGAGAGGCAGGATTTATGAACATTTGGAGAGGCATAATATGATTAGGTATAGTCAGTATGGATTTGTCAAAGGCAGGTCCTACCTTAAAAGCTTGATTAAATTTTTTGAGGATGTGACTAAACACATTGATGATGGTAGAGCAGTAGATGTAGTGTATATGGATTTCAGCAAGGCATTTGATAAGGTACCCCATGCAAAATTTATTGAGAAAGTAAGGAGGCATGGGATCCTAGGGGATGTTGCTTTGTGGATACAGAACTGGCTTGCCCACGGAAGGCAAAGAATGGCTGTAGATGCTCATATTCTGCATGGAGGTTGGTGACCAGTGGTGTGCCTCAGGGATCTGTTCTGGGATCCCTTCTCTTCGTGATTTTTATAAATGACATGGATGAAGAAGTGGAAGGGTGGGTTAGTAAGTTTGCTGATGATACAAAGGTTGGGGGTATTGTGGATAGTGTGGAGGAATGTCAGAGGTTACAGCGGGACATTGATAGGATGCAAAACTGGACTGAGAAGTGGCAGTTGGAGTTCAACCCAGATAAATGTGAGGTGGTTCAGTTTGGTAGGTCAAATATGATGGCAGAATATAGCATTAATGGTAAGACTCTTGGCAGTGTGGAGGATCAGAGGGATCTTGGTGTCTGAGTCCAAGGGACACTCAAAGCAGCTACGCAGGTTGACTGTGTGGTTAAGAAGGATTACAGTGTATTGGGCTTTGTTAACCATGGGATTGAGTTCAAGAGCTGAGGGGTAATGTTACAGCTGTATAGGGCCCTGGTCAAAGACCCCACTTGGAGTACTGTGCTCAGTTCTGGACACCTCACTACAGGAAGGATGTGGAAACAATAGAAAGGGTGCAGAGGAGATTTACAAGGATGTTGCCTGGTTTGGGGAGCATGACTTATGATAATAGATTGAGTGAACCTGGCCATTTCTCCTTGGAGCGAGGAAGGATGAGAGGTGACCTGACAGAGATGTATAAGTTGATGGGAAGCATTGATCATGAGGCTTTTTCCCAGGGCTGAAATGGCTGACATGAGAATGCAGGGTTTTAAGGTGCTTGGAAGTAGGTACAGAGGAGATGTCAGAGGTAAGTATTTTATACAGAGAGTGGTGAGTGTGTGGAATGGGCTGCCAGCAATGGTGGTGGAGGCAGATACAATAGTGTCTTTTAAGAGACCCTTGGATAGGTACATGGAGCTTAGAAAAATAGAGGGCTATGGGTAACCCTAGGTAATTTCTAAAGTAAGTACATGTTCGGCACAGCATTGTGAGCTGAAAGGCCTGTATTGTGCAGTAGGTTTTCTTTGTTATTATGTTTCTAACTCCCTCTTTACTGTATACCACTGTGACACCACCTCTGCTACGTCTGTCCTGCTGGAGAGACAGTACACTCCCAGGAATGGTGATGGTGGCGTCTGGAATGTTAACTGTATGTTATGATTCTGTCAGTGCAACAATGTCAGGCTCTCCCAACTTTGGCACAAATCCCCAGACATGAGTAAGGAGGAACTTACAGGATTGACAGTGCTGGGTCGATGTGGGTTATCTGTCTGGGTTCATTCCTTATTATTTTCTTTTTAGTGGTTGAATACAACTGAATGATTTGCTATGCCATTTTAGAGGGCATTTAAGAGGGCATTTCCCTTGAGGAAATCATGCTGACTACAGCTGATTTTGTCCTGTGCCACTAAATACCCTGAAACCGTATCCTTAATTATTGACTCCAACACCTTCCCAACCATTGAAGTCATACTAACTGGTCTATAGTTTCATTTCTTCTGCCTCTCTCCTATCTTGAAGAGTAGAATTCCAGTATTCAAGGAGATTTTCAACCTTTCACTGCTACAGGCGGAAGTTCCCAATAGCTCTTAGTCTGCAACAGCCTGGCACCCAACGTCAGTAAGACGAAAGAGCTGATTGTGGATTTCAGGAAGGGTAAGATGAAGGAACACATACCAATCCTCATAGAGGGATCAGAAGTAGAGAGAGTGAGCAGTTTCAAGTTCCTGAGTGTCAAGATCTCTGAGGATCTAATCTGGCCCCAGCATATCGATGTAGTTATAAAGAAGGCAAGACAGCGGCTATACCTCATTAAGAGTTTGAAGAGATTTGGTATGTCAACAAGTACACTCAAAAACCTGTATAGATGTACTGTGGAGAGCATTCTGACAGGCTGCATCACTGTCTGGTATGGGGGTATGTGGGGGGGGGCGGGGCTACTGCACAGGACCGAAAGAAGCTGTAGAGGGTTGTAAATTTAGTCAAATCCATCTTGGGTACTAGCCTACAAAGTGCCCAGGACATCTTCAAGGAGCGGTGTCTCAGAATGGCAGCATCCATTATTAAGGACCTCCAGCACACAGGGACGCCTTTTTCTCATTGTTACCATCAGATAGGAGATACAGAAGCCTCACTCAGTGATTCAGGAACAGATTCTTCCCTTCTGCCATCCAATTCCTAAATGGACATTGAACCCTTGGACACTACCTCACTTTTTAAAATACACCGTATTTCCATGTTTTGCACGTTTTTTAATCTATCCAATATATGTATACTGATTTATTGATTGATTGATTGATTGATTGATTGATTTATTTATTTATTATTTTTTCTCTCTTCTCTATTATGTATTGCATTGAACTGCTGCTGCTAAGCTAACAAATTTCACGTCACATGCCGCTGATAATAAACCTGATTCTGATTCTGATCATTCCAGAATCTATTGATTTTTGAAAGATGATTACTAATGCCTCTGCTATCTCTTCAGCCACTTCTTTCAGAATCCTGGTGTTCACACCATTTGATCCAGGTGATCTATCTACCTTTCGACCTTTCAGCTTTCTATGAATCTTCTCCCGAGTAATGGCAACTTCACACACTTCTAACTCCCGACATTCTGGCTCTTCTGCCATACTGCTAACGTCTTCCACAGTGAAGAATGATGCAAAATACTTATTCAGTTCATTCGCCATTTCCTTGTCCGCCATTACTCCTTCTCCAATGTTACTTTCCTGCAGTCTGATATTCACTTGTTTCTTTTACTACTTATATATTTGAAAAATATTTTTGATCCTCCTTTATATTTTTGGCTAGCTTGCCTTTATATTTCAGCTTTTTATTTTTTTATGACTTTGTTAGTTCTCTTCTATTGGATTTTTAGAGTTTCCCAATCTCTAACTTCCCACTTTTGCTCTATTATATACTCTCTTTTTGGCCTTTATGTTGGCTTTGACTTTATTTGTTAGCCAAGGTTGTGTCATTTTTCCTTTAGAGTACTTCTTCCTCTTTGAAACGTATATATCCTGTGCCTTTCTGAATTGCTTCCAGAAGTTCCAGCCACTGCTGCTCTGCCATCATCCCTGCCAGTGTTCTTTTCCAATCAATTCTGGCCAGTTCCTCTCTGATGCCTCTGTAATTCCCTTTAATCCATCGCAATACTGATACATCTGGCAGGTTCTCTGTCTCAAATTTCAGAGTGAATTCAGTCATATGATGATCATCTACCTTAAGGGTTCTTTTACCTTAAGCTCTAATTAATTCTGGTTCATTGCACAACACCCAATCCAGAAAAACTAATCCCCTTTTGAGATCACCATGATCTGCTCTAAAAAGCCATCTCATAGACCTTCTAGAAATTTCCCCTCTTGGGATCTAGCATCAACCTGATTTTCCCAATCTACCTGTATATTGAAATCCCCCATGACTATTGTAACGTTGCCTTTTTGCATGCATTTTCTATCTCCCATATAATTTGTAGTCCACACCCTAACTGCTGTTCTGTATACATCTCCTAGCAGGGTCTTTTTACCCTTGCAGTTCCTTAGCTCTATCCAAATGATTCAAAACCTTCCAGCCCCATGTCACCTTTTTCTAATGATTTGACTTCATTTTTTACCAACAGAACCACACCTCCCTTTTTGTCATCTGCCTGTCCTTTCGATACAATGCGTATCCTTACATGTTAAGCTCCCGGCTATGATATTCTTTCAGCTATGATTCAGTAATGCCTGCAACATCATGCATGCTCATCTGTAACTATGCTACAAGTTCATCTACCTTCTTCCATGTACTGCACGCATTCTAATATAACACCTTCAGTCCTGTATCCACCCCTTTCAATTTTGTCCATCTTTTACATTGCAACTCATCCTGTTGACTGTAATTTTACCCTATCATCAGCCTCTCCTTTATAGGAGTCTCACTACATATTTCTGTTGTTTGTCAACCAACAAAAAATCTACTAGGTTGTAAAAAATTTGTTTACTGATGGCTCTCAATGAACAAGACCTGTTACCCTGGAATTCACAGATTTTATTATTGTAATGTACTGCTGCTGCATAAGATCAAATTTCATGACACATGGCAGTGATATTAAATCTGATTCTAATTCTATTTCTATGATTTGTTAATTTATTTGTGGTAATATTACCTTGTGCGTTGCATGTAAGTTACATGGGCTGTGTTTTGCATATTGGTCTGCAGGAATGTTGTTTCATTTGTTGATATACATGTTGAATGACAATAAACTTCGACACGCACTTGAACTATTTCTTACAATCTTAGTTTCTTGTGCTGGCAGAGAGGATTTTGCACATTTTCCCTGTGACAATGTAGATTTCTCGTGGGTGATCTATTTACCTCCCACATCCCAAAGTCATGCGGGTTGGTAGGTCGATCGGCCACTGTAAATTCCCTCCAGTGCAGGGGTTCCCAATCTGGGGTCCATGGAGCCCTTGCTTAATAGTATTGGTCCATTGCATAAAAAAGGTTGGGAACCCCTGCTGTAGTGCATAGATCAATGGTAGAATCCAGGAAGGAGTTGATGGGAAACTGGGAAGAATAGAACTAGATGAATGAAGGATTAGTATGAATAGATGTGTGATAGTCATTGTGCATTTGATGGGCAGAGAATGTGTTTCTCTGTTGTATGTCTCTGTTAATTCTGGAGCAGAGTAAACTGCTGTTTGAAGCTTTAGTAATGCTATCAATTGAATATTAGATATACTGAATTAATCACAGTTATTTCTGACTGGCTTTTTATTCTGTTAGACATCACCATCCTTTAACTTTAAAGAGGGAACAATTTATCTTAGCCCTATGCTCCTTTGATATAGTATTAGGAGGAAATCTGGGTAGTTGAACAGAATATTGAGAGCTATTTTGGATAGAGGGCTCCTCCTTGTTGTCTAACCTTACTGCTGGCAGGAGCAGTTTTGTTACTTTTGAAGGACAAAGAGCCTTTGTTTCTGATGATTAAATATGCAAGCAACCTATTTATGTTCAACCCATTGATCATAACTGTGCCAGACCAGCAGTGTGTGACTGATGAGACAAGTTTTGAAAGCCAATTTATTGCAAGTCACTCATGTATGGCAAAAAATCTCATTCAAGATATTAATTTAATCAAAGCAATTAGATGTACTTAAGATTTTAATAGTCTTAAAAGGCCAGCCATTTTATGTGTGATCTCACAATTTTTGTCTCAATTTACGCAGCATAAAGTTTACACCAAGCGCTTAGCAGAATGGGCAGTGGTTTGTAAAAGCATCTACTCTGGATTCCTTTACCTGACTAATCATGGCAATTGTCCAGAGTCGTCCCTGGAGATTGAATGGCTGATTCAACGGAACTTTGGCACAATACAAAAAAAAAATGCTTTTGCAGATGCCAGGATCTAATTTGCAGGAAAGTGCAGTCGCTGCCAACCTGCTACTGAGACCTTTGTGCATCCGTAGATAATAACATGGCTCCTCATACAACCATGCCATTCATACCGCTGACATCTATACTGAATATTAATGAACTCTTCAGGAAAAAAATCACTGGATGGACCTCAAAGTCTTACAAAGATGTCTGGATGTATCCAGTCATGGTGAAAGTGGTAAAAAAAAATGTGACCCTTAGTAAACTGATTTTAACTTGGAATTGTCATTACTACTTTCACAAGGTACTTTCTACTTTCTAAGTTGTTCATGAAAGCCATCTGAGGTTCCTGTACTTTGAAGTTAAAAATTAATTGCTTCTGAATTAGTGTAATAAAGCTTTTGATTTGCATAATTTTGGGGAATAAAATGTTAATACTTGTTTTCCTGATTGCTGGCTGCTCAGACTAACTGGCTGTAAGCCCACGGGAGCTCTGGGTAATCAAGATCCATGAATCTAACGAGCCTTGTTAATGATCATCATGAGATGGATCCAATCTCTGGGGCAGAGTCCACTTGTCACACACCGCCGTCGCAGCTGAAGCCGCGAACATTTCTCAAGGTTCTTTATTAGTCACTGACAAAGGCTTGGGAGAAGGTTATCACTTAACTCGACCTCATACAGAATGAGAAAATTAATTCTTTGTAGCTTGAGACGTTTTCCGCATTCTTCTCAATGAATCTGCCTGCCAGCACAGACAATACTTTAGAGTTCTCTATCTATTCTGTGCTGCTCTCAGTGCTTCCAGAGGAATTCCTGCCAGTTCCAAAGTGAGTTCTGGACTTATTGACGGATTGCAGTACACAGTGATAGCACACCGTGATAGCACACCTATTAAATTAGCGGAACCGAGGTAATTCAGAAACCTCAGTTCAAATCCCTCCATGGTGACTGCAGAATTTAAACCCAGTCATTGAAAATTTGGAAGAGCAGTTTGCATTGATAATAACCATGGTGAAAAATCTACTAGGCTGTAAGACGTTAGTTTACTGATGTCTCTCAATGAAGAAGATCTGTTATCCTTACCTACCTGGGTTGATGTAAGAAAATAAGTCATAGATCAATTCAACACAGTACAGACCCTTCAGCCCACAATGTTGTACCAACTCTTTAACCTATCTCAAGATCAATCTAATGCCTTTCCCTCTCACATTAGATATGGGAGTGGAATTAGGCAAGTTAGCCCATCGAGGCTGCTCTGCTTTTCAAACATTATCATCATCATTGTGCACTGTGTCATATGATGTGGGCGATCATGGTCTTAAATCTATGATTGTTCTTGGCAAACTTTTGTATAGAAGTGTTTTGCCATTGCCATCTCCTGGGCAGCATCTTCACAAGACGGGTGACCACAGCCGTTATCGATACTCTTCAAAGATCGTGTGCTTGACATCAGTGGTTGCATAACCAGGACTTGTGATATCCACCAGCTGCTCATATGACCTGATTCTATGGCTTCTGATGACCCTGACTGAGGAGCTAAGCAGGTGTTACACCTTGCCCAAGGTTGACCTGCAGGCTAGTGGAGAGAAGGAGCACCTTACACCTCCTTTGGTAAAGAGGTATTTCCACCCGCCACTCATACTCTATCATAGCTGATTTTATTTCCAATCTCATCCTCCAACCCCACCCGCATACCTTTGATACACCCCCCTTACCTATTAAGAACTTATCAATTTCTGCTTTAAAAACACCCAAACATTTGGCTTCTACAGTCCTCTGTGGCAACAAATTCCACATATTGGGCAATCAACTTCAGGGAGTATAACGAAGAGCTAGCTTTCAGTCGGACGATGATCGAGATTCTAAAGGCAGAGCTTCACGGCAGTTTCTCTGAGTTGAGGATTGACCAATCACCAGAGACAGTGCATAAGAAGAGCTACCTTTCAGTCAGGTCCAGATTCAAGATTTAATAAGCAGGGCTTCCTGGCAGATTTTTCTGCATTGGACAAACGATGTCAGGGAGTACATACACAGAGATATCTTTCGATCAGAGTGGCGATCGAGATTTTGAGGGCAGAGCTTCATGGCAGTTTCTCTGGGTTGAGCAGTGACCAATCAGCAAGAGGGACTCATTAGAAAAGGCCAATAAAAATAGCACAGGTGCAAGCGGAGCGGCCATTGTTTTGATTATGCCAGTGTTTACATACATAGAAACATAGAAACATAGAAAATAGGTGCAGGAGTAGGCCATTCGGCCCTTCGAGCCTGCACCGCCATTTATTATGATCATGGCTGATCATCCAACTCAGAACACCGTCCCAGCCTTCCCTCCATACCCCCTGACCCCCGTAGCCACAAGGGCCATATCTAACTCCCTCTTAAATATAGCCAATGTACTGGCCTCAAATGTTTCCTGTGGCAGAGAATTCCACAGATTCACCACTCGCTGTGTGAAGAAGTTTTTCCTAATATCGGTCCTAAAAGGCTTCCCCTCTATCCTCAAACTGTGGCCCCTCATTCTGGACTTCCCCAACATCGGGAACAATCTTCCTGCATCTAGCCTGTCCAATCCCTTTAGGATCTTATACGTTTCAATCAGATCCCCCCTCAATCTTCTAAATTCCAACGAGTACAAGCCCAGTTCATCCAGTCTTTCTTCATATGAAAGTCCTGCCATCCCAGGAATCAATCTGGTGAACCTTCTTTGTACTCCCTCTATGGCAAGGATGTCTTTCCTCAGATTAGGGGACCAAAACTGCACACAATACTCCAGGTGTGGTCTCACCAAGGCCTTGTACAACTGCAGTAATACCTCCCTGCTCCTGTACTCGAATCCTCTCGCTATAAATGCCAGCATACCATTCACCTTTTTCACCGCCTGCTGTACCTGCATGCCCACTTTCAATGACTGGTGTAGGTGCCAGGATCAAGGCTATCTTGGATCAGGTCCATGGCATTCTCAAAGGCAAGAGTGAGCAGCCAGAAATCTTGATACATACATATTGGCACCAATGACATCAGTAGACAAGTAAGGAAGACCTGAAGAGAGATTTTAGGAAGCTAGGTAGAAAGCTGAGAAATAGGACTTCCAGAGTAGTCATTTCTGGATTGCTGACAGTGCCACATGCCAACGAGGGTAGGAATAGGGTGATTTGGTATGTGAATGCATGGCTGGTGAACTAATGCAGGGGTCACGGGTTCACATTTATAGATCATTGAGATCTCTTCTGCGGAAGATATGACTTGAACAAAAGGGACTGGTTACACCTGAACCAGAAGGGGGTCGAATATCCATGTTGGCTAGAATTGTTCTGGAGGATTTAAACTAATTTGGCAGTAGGAGGGGAACTGGAGTGATAGTGCTGAAGATAAGGTAGCTGGTTTACAAACAGAGGCAATGTGTAGTGAGGAAAGACCGTTGACAGGGCAAAATTGCATTCAACAGGATGAGTTGAAATGTAAAAGGCAGACAAAATTGAAAAGGGTGAATATAAGTTTGAAGGTGTTTTATTTGAATGCGTGCAGTATAAGGAATAAGGTAGATGAACTGGTAGCACAGATACAGATGTCATGTATAGCTGGGAGCTTAACGTCTGCTGATTTGTATTGAAATGACAGGCAGGAAGACAGAGGGGGCGGTGTTGCTCTGTTGGTGAAAAAGGAAATCAAATCATTAGAAAGAGTAGACATAGGGTCGGAATGTGTTGAATCATTGTGGTTAGAGCTAAGGAACTGCAAGGGCAAAAAGATTCTGAATAGAGTTGTATATGACAAATTACAACAGGAGATTAAAAAAAATACATGCCAAAAGGGCAATGTTACAATAGTTATGGGGGATTTCAACGTGCAGGTAGATTGGGAAAATCAGGTTGGTGCTGGATTCCAAGGGGGGGAGGGGGGGAGTTTATAAAATGCCCACAGGATGGCCCACAGGATAAGAGCAACTTATGGTTGAGCCCACTTGGGGATCAATTATTTTGGATTGGTGTTGTGGAATGAACCGGAATTGATTAGAGAGTTTAAGGGAAAATAACCTTTAGGGGATTGATCATAATATGATCAAATTCACCCTGAAATTTGAGAAGGAGAAGCTAGAGTCAAGTTGTATCAGTATGACAGTGGAGTAAAGGAAATTATAGAAACATAAGAGAGGATTTGGACAGAGCTGTTTGGAAAAGAACACTGGCAGGGATGATGGCAGAGCAGCAATGGCTGGATCTGCTGGAAGCAATTTGGAAGGCACAGGATATATACATCCCAAAGAGGAGGATTCTAAAGGAAAGATGGCTAACAAGAGAAGTTAAAGCAAACTTAAAAGCCAAAGAGAGCATATATCTGTTACCTGTCAAGTAGGAGACCGTGCACAATTCTGATTTGATGGAGACGGATGTGAGAGTACGGAGGAACATCTGGAGAAACTTCTGAAATGCCCGCTTCACTGCTGCTGCTACTGTGTGGTAACCGGAATCTCCGGAGCAGAAGGCCCCAAATCCTCAGCCTTGTGTATTTCAGCGGCCGGGGTGAGGTCGAAGGCGCTCGGCAGAGGATGGCGCTTGGGAGGCTGTATCAGAGAGGCTGGTTGAAAGCTTGAAGTTTTTGGACGGATGGACTCAGTGTTGGCTGTGGTCGGCTGCTTCCAAGGCATTGGCAAGTTGACGGTGCCTGGAGGTTTATGGCAGGGAGTTTCTCCCTTTTGCCACCTGCTATCGCGGACGTGGGAGTCGATCGACTCGGGGACTTTTGAGACTTTTTTTTACCGTGCCCATGGCTTGTTCTTCATCAAATTATGGTATTGCTTTGCACTGCTGTAACTATATGTTATAATTATGTGTTTCTTTCAGTGTTAGTCTTTGGTTTGTCCTGTTTTCTGTGATATCACTTTGGAGAAACATTGTATCGTTTCTTAATGCATATATGCATTTCTAAATGACAGTAAAAGAGGACTGAGTGTTCTCATAATCTAAAAATATAATAGAGCAAAGATGAGTGGAAAGTTAGAGGATTGGGAGGCTTTTAAGAACTAACAGAAGGCAACAAAAAGTCATTAAGAAAGTAAAGAGGGAATAAAAAAGTAAGTTAGCCAATAATATTAAAAAGGATAGTTCTTCAGCTCTATAAAGTGAAAAAGTGAGACGAGAGTGGATATCGAACTGCTGGAAAATGATGCTGGAGAGCTGGTAGTCTGGGACAAGGAAGACACTAGCAGTATGGTGGAAGTTCCAGGATGTCAGGAGTCATGATATGTGTAAAGTTATTATTATTAGAGAGAAGTTTCATGGGAAACTGAAAGGTCTGAAGGTAGATAAATCACCTGGACCAGATGGAGTACACCCCAGGGTTTAGAAAGAGGTGGCTGAAGAGATTGTGGAGGCATTAGTAATCTTTCAAGAATCACTAGGTTCTGGAATAGTTCTGGAAAACTGCAAATGTCCACTCCACTCAACAAGAAGGGAGAGAGGCAGAAGAAAGGAAACTATAGGCCAGTTAGTCTGACCTCAGTGGTTAGGAAGATGTTGGAGTTGATTATTAAGGATGAACTCTCAGGATATTTGGAGGCACACGGTAAAATAGGCTGTAGTCTGCATGGATTCCTCAAGGGAAAATCTTCCCTGACAAATCTGTTGGAATTCTTTGAAGAAATGACAAGCAGTATGGAAAAAGGAGAATCAGTTGATGTTGTGTACATGGATTTTCAGAAGGCCTTTGACAAGGTGCCACACATGAGGTTGCTTAACAAACTATGAGCCTAAGGTATTACAGGAAAGATTCTAGGATAAATAAAGCAGTAGCTGATTGACAGGAGGCAAAGACTGGGAATAAAGGGGGCCTTTTCTAGTTGGCTGCCAGTGACGAATGGTGTTTCATAGTGTTCTGTGTTGTGGACCAATACTTTTTATGTTATATGTCAATGACGTGGATGATGCAATTGATGGCTTTGCTTGCAGATGATAAGAAAACAGGTGGAGCAGAAGGTAGTTTTGATGAAGTAGATGAGCTGCAGAAGGACTTAGACAGATTAGGAGAATTGGCAAATAAGTAGCAGATAGAATACAGTCAGCGGAATTGAATGGTCATGCACATTGGTGGAAGAAATTAAAGTTTTGACTATTTTCTAAGTAGAAAGAAAATACAAAAAACTGAGGTGCAAAGGGACTTGGGAGAACTTGTGTAGGATTCCCTAAAGGTTAATTTTCTGGTTGAGTTTGTGGTGAGGAAGACAAATGCAATGTTAGCCTTCCAAGAGGACTAGAATATAAAAGCAAAGATATAATGTGGAAACCTTGTAAAGCACTGGTGAGTATTGTGAACAGTTTGGGGCCTGTTATCTAAGAAAGAATGTGCTGAAACTGGGGAGAGTTCAAAGGATCGAATGGCTTGTCATATAAAGAGTGTTTGATGGCTCTGGGCCCGCATTCACTCGTTGTCATGGCTATCCCTCGAGGTTGAGGATGATGGTCTTCATTCTGTTGATCTACTTATGGGCTCTCAAGTAGCTTATGAGTCCAATCTTGAATTCAGAGGAATGGGGGTGACCACATTGAAACCTATAGAATGGTGAAAGGCCTCAATGGAGTGGATGTGGAGAGGATGTTTCCTATGGTGGGAGAGTCTAAGACCAGAGGACACAGCCTCAGAAAAGAAGGATGTTCTTTTAGAATGTAGATGAGGAGGCATTTATTCATCCAGAGATTGTGAAATTCTTTGTTTTTATATATATTTAATGCAGAGGTTGATAGATTTTTGATTAGTTAGGGCATGAAGGGATATGGGGAGAAGGCAGGAAAATAGGGCTGCGAGGACAATTGGATCAGCGATGATGAGATGGCGGAGCGAACATGGTAGGCCAAATGGCCTAATCCTGCTCCTATATCTTATGGTCTTTTGCTCTTATATTGATGCAGCTGCAAAAAAGCCACAACAGAAACTATATTCCATCAGGAGTTGGAGAAGATTCTGTATGTCCCACTCAACCTTCCAGCGTTATCTTTGATTTTTTGTCATCAGGCTGGAGGCTATGATGCATAAAAACAAGAACGTTCAGGATTGGAAACAGTTTCTTCCCCCAGGACATTAGGCCTCTAAACTCCCTGCCGCATCGTAATCGAAGCATCCATACCCAATATTAATGTAATTTAATTTATTATGTATGTATGATTCACCTGTAGATTTAATACTTACTTTTATAAGTTATCATGTGTAACCTGTGTTATGTGTACAAATTTGCTGTAAACCCTGGTTTGAAGAAGTGTTGTCTCAGTATTATATATACCATGTGGTTATATACATTATATACATGAACAGTATATAGTTAAATGACAATAAATCTGACTTGACTTAATGTCACCAAAAACACTCGAAAATTTCTACAGCTGTACCTTGGAGAGCTTTCTAACTGGCTGATTCACCATCTAGTATGGCGGTGGTGGCGGAGGGGTTGCTACCACCCAGGAGTGAAGTAAGCTGCAGGGAGTTGTAAACTTATTCAGATCCATCATGGGCTCTAGCCTCCATAGTATCCAGGACATGTTTAAGGAGCGATGCCACAGTATATATACTGAAAAAAGGATCTGTCGCTTTCCCGGTGTATATGGTATGACCAATAAACTCTTCTTGGGCTTCCAGCCAACTTTAGGTATTGATTTTAGCTGATGTTTCCATGACAAATTCTGCCACCTTCATCAGGGATGATGCCTGGGCATGTCTAGTTCTGTGGAATTTATATCCCTGTTGTCCGTCCCTCCCGATTGGTTAGTCCCCATCCAATCAGGTTTCTGTTGTCCCACCTTGATTGCAATCGAATTCCAGTTCTTATGAGAGTGAGACCTTCATCTTTGTTAAAATTATTTTCCTTTAGTTTTATTTCAATGGCTTCCTTCACCAGGCAGTCTCAACAGCCATTGGAGTGGACCAGTAGTTTGACTGATTGGTGAAGGAAGCCATTGAAATAAGACTAGAGGAAAAGAATTTTAAGGAAGATGAAGATCATACTCTAATACGAACTGGAATTTGATTGTAGACAAAGTGGGATAGTGGAATCTTGATTGGATAAGGAGTAACCAAACAGGAGGGATGGAGGACAAAGGTAAAAATACCATTGGACATGCTCAGGCATCATCCCTGATGAAGATAGCAGAGTTTGTCATCAAAACATCATTTAAAATCGATACTTGCACCTTGCTGGAAGCCCGAGAAGAGTTTATTCGTTAATTCACAGTACTGTAATTCAGTTTTTTTTCTCTATTATTATGTTTGCTTTGTACTGCTGCTGCAAAGTCTAAATTTTCATGACATATGCTGGTAATATTAAACTGCTTCTGATTCTGGTATTCACCAGTTAAAGGACAGTAATGTAGACGGCAACGCAGTAGTGTAGCACATAGCAAAATGTTCTGCAACACCTGTGCTGGGTTCAATTCCTGCTGCTGTCTGCAAGGAGATTGTGTGTTCTAGAAACGTAGAAACATAGAAAACATACAGTACAATACAGGCCCTTTCGGCCCACAAAGCTGTGCTGAACATGTCCCTACTTTAAAACTACCTAGGCTTTACCCATAGCCCTCTATTTTTCTAAGCTCTATGTAGCCATCCAGGAGTCTCTTAAAAGACCCTATTGTTCCCGCTCCACCGCTGCCACCGGCAGCCCAATCCATGCACTCAGAACTCTGCATAAAAAACCTACCCCTGAAATCTCCTCTGTACCTACGTCCCAGCACCTTAAAACTATGCCCTCTCGTGCTAGCCAACTCAGCCCTGGGGAAAAGCCTCTGACTATCCACATGATCAATGCCTCTTATTATCTTGTACACCTCTATCAAGTCACCTCTCATCCTTCGTCGCTCCAAGGAGAGAAGGCTGAGTTCACTCAACCTACTCTCATAAGGCATGCTCCCCAATCCAGGCAACATCCTTGTAAATCTCCTCTGCACCCTTTCTATGGTTTCCACATCCCTCCTATAGTGAGGCAACCAGAATTGAGCACAGTACTCCAAATAGGGTCTGACCAGGGCCCTGTATAGCTGGAACATTACCTCTCGGCTCTTAAACTCAATCCCATGATTGATGAAGGCCAATGCACCATATGCCTTCTGAACCACAGAGTCAACCTACGTAGCAGCTTTCAGTATCCTATGGACTTGGACCCCAAGATCCCTCTGATCATCCACACTGCCAAGAGTCGTACAATTAATACTATATTCTGCCATCATATTTGACCTACCAAAATGAACCACCTCACACTTATCTGGGTTGAACTCCATCTGCCACTTCTCATCCCAGTTTTGCATCCTATCAATGTCCCATTGTAACCTCTGACAGCCCTCCACACCATCCACAACACCCCCAACCTCTGCGTCATCAGCAAATTTACTAACTTACCTTTGACCATGTGGATTTCTTCCAGATGCTGTGGTTTCCTCCCACATTCCAAAGATGTATGGGTTAGGGTTAGTGAGTTGTAGGCACCAGAAGCATGGCAACACTTGTGGGCTGCCCCCAGCACACCTTCAGATTGTGTTGGTCAATAGATGATAGACAATAGGTGCAGGAGTAGGCCATTCATCCCTTTGAGCCAGCACCGTCATTCACTGTGATCATGGCTGATCATCTGCAATCAGTACCCTGTTCCTGCCTTTGCCCCATATCCCTTGACTCCACTACCTTTAAGAGCTCTAACTCTTTTTTGAAAGAATCCAGAGAATTGGCCTCCACTGCCTTCTGAGGCAGAGCATTCCACAGATCCACAACCCTCTGTGTGAAAAAATTTTTCTCAACTCCGTTCTAAATGGTCTACCCCTTATTCTTATACTGTGGCCTCTGGTTCTGGACTCCCCCAACATCGGGAACATGTTTCCTGCTTCTAGCGTGTCCAATCCCTTAATAATCTTATATGTTTCAATCAGGTCTCCTCTCATCCTTCTAAATTCCAGAGTATACAAGCCCATTCCCTCCAATCTTTCAACATATGACATTCCCGTCATCCCGGGAATTAACCCAGTGAACTTACGTTGCACTCCCTTCATAGCAAGAATGTTCTTCCTCAAATTTGGAGACCAAAACTGCACACAATACTCCAGGTGGGGTCTCACCAGGGCCCTGTACAACTGCAGAAGGATCTCTTTGCTCCTATACTCAACTCCCCTTGTTATGAAGGCCAACATGCCATTAGCTTTCTTCACTGCTTGCTGTACCTGCATGCTTACTTTCAGTGACTGATGAACAAGGACACCCAGATCTCGTTGTACTTCCCCTTTTCCTAACTTGACACCTTCTTTAGTTGTTTGCACAAAGAACGTTTTTCACATTATGTTCCATGCTATAGATACTGCCTGACCAGCTGAGTTCCTCCAGTACTTTGTGTGTGTTACTCTGTATTTCCAGCATCTGCAGAATCTGTTGTGTTAGAAAGAAACAGAACTATTTTTTTCAGGCTGCTGAACTTTAAATGTTTATATAATTTTTATACTTTATAATTGTTATATGAGCTTTTTGTTGCTGTCATGCCAACGCACCACAGCAAATTCCTTCTACATGTACACTCAGTGGCCATTTTATTAGGTACCTCCTATACTGAATAATTGCCAAGAAGACCACAACATTGTCCAAGAGTTTGAAGATTTACATCCCTCAATATCCCTGAGAGCCATGTTGACTGGAATCAGGGCCTTGTGCTTTGGCTCTAGGGAGAGTCACCTATGCCAAAAAGGACAAATGGCAGAGGCCAGATGAAGAGTGGTCCACCAGTCCTCAAGGTTTATGGGTTCAGCTAAGGGCTAACAGCCCTGACTGGTCAAACAAAATTGTTATGGAAACAACAAAGAAGAATTCTTCTATATCTGTGTGTGACAGTATTCCTGAGTTTCCACCCGGAGCTTGTATGACTGACAGTAGGGAAAACTGAGAGGGAGCCACTGGAATGATGATAGAAGCCCTGAACGTCATCAAGAACAAGATCAAAACTGGTCTTGATGGCCAAGGACAGACAGAGATGGAGAACGTTCATTGCTGAACTAAATGACAAAAGCATAACAAAAAAAAACAATATATTTGCTGCTGCAGTGTAGTGTGAACAGACAGAATAAAAAATGTTTTCTGTCAGACCATAAAACCACCAGATATAGGAGCAGAAGCAGACCATTTGGCCTATTGCATCTGCTCTGCCATTTCATCATGGATGATCCAATTTCCTCTCAGCTCCAATCTCCTGCTTTCTCCCTGTATTACTTCATGCCCTGACCAATCAAGAATCTATCAACCTCTGCCTTAAATATGTATGAAGACTTGGCCTCCACAGCTACCCGTGACAAAGAATTCCACAGATTCACCACTCTCTGGCTAAAGAAATTCCTCCTCATCTCCATTTAAAAGGGATGCCCCTCTATTCTGAGGCTGTGTCCTCTGGTCTTAGACTCTCCTGCCAAGAAAATATCCTCTCCATTTCCACTCTCTCAAAGCCTTTCACCATTTGACAGGTTTCAATGAGATCACCCCATTCTTCTGAATTCTAGTAAATACGGGCCCAGAACCATCAACCACTCTTCATACGACAAGCCCTTCAATCCTGGAATTATTTTCGTGAATCTCCTTTGAACCTTCTCCAGTTTCAGCACTTCCTTTCTCAGGTTAGGGACCCAAACCTGCTCACAATACTCTAAGTGAGTCCTCACCAGTGCTTTATAAAGTCTCAACATTACATCCTTTCTCTATATTATAATTCTCTTGAAATTAATGCTCACATTGCATTTCCTTACCTCACCACAGACTTAACCTGCAAATTAACCTTTAGGGAATCCTGCACAAGGACCCCCAAGTCCCTCTGCAGCTCAGTTTTGTTTTGTATTTTCTGTATTTTCTCTCCATTTAGAAAATAGTCAACCCTTTCATTTCTCCTACCAAAGTGTATGATCATATACTCCCAACACTGCATTCAGATGCCATTTCTTTGCCCATTCTCCTAATCTGTCTAAGACCTTCTGTGGCCTGTCTACCTCAAAAATACTTGCCCCTCCTCATGTCTTCATATTGTCTGAAATCTTTACAACAAAGCCATCAATTCCATCATCTAAATCATTGACATATAATGTAAAAAGAATCAATCACATCATCCCCATGTGGAACACCGCGAGTCACCAGCAGCCAGTTTGAAAAGGCTCCCTTTATTTCTACTCTTTGTCTCCTGCCACTCAGTCACTGCTTTTCCATGCTACTAGTTTATTAAGTGGTCTCATGTGTGGCACCTTGTCATAGGCCTTCTGAAAATCCAAGTGCACAATATTAACCAATTCTTCTTTGTCTATCCTACTTGTTATTTCTTCAAAGAATTCCTACAGATTTGTCAGGCAAGATTGTACCTTGAGGAAACCACGCTGACTGTGGCCTATTTTATCAGTGCCTTCAAGAACCCAGAGATCTCATCCTTAGTAATCAACTCCAACATCTTCCTAACCACTGAGCTCAGACTAATTAGCCTATTGTTTCCATTCTTCTGCCTTTCTCTCTTCTTGAAGAGTGGAGAGACATATGCCATGTTCCTGTCTTCTGGAACCATTAGGGAAACTAGTGATTCTTGAAAGATCATTGCTAATTCCTCCACAATCTGTTCAGCCTCCTCTTTCAGAACTCTGGGGTGTAGGCCATCTGGCCCAAGTGACTTATCTACCTTCAGACATTTCAGTTTCCCAAGAACCTTCTCTCTAGTTATGATAACTTCACACAATTCATACTTCCTGACACCTGGAGATTACACCATACTTGTTAGTGAATACTGATGCAAAATACTTTTTAAGTATCCAGCGGTCTGATATCCATTCTCACCTCTCTTTTACATTTTAGTTCTCTGAAGAAACATATACTATTTCATTGGACTTCTTTGGAACAGCTTAGGTGGATAGATACTTTATTGATCCCAAATGAAATAAGTGTCACAGTAGCATTGCAAGTGCACAGTTATACAAATATTGGAAGAAAAATAAGATTTAGTTAAAAAATAAGTTACCTCAAACAGTCTAACAGGAGGGTGTCATCACTCTCCCGTCTATAGCCTAACTCATTACACAGCCTTATGGCCGAGGTAGGAATGACCTCATATAGCACTCTTTCAAGCAGTGCAGTTGTCCTAGTCTATTACCGAAAGTGCTCCTCTGTTCATCCAAGGTGGCACGCAGAGGGTGAGAAACATGGTGCACAATTGCCAGGATTTTCCATAGAGTCCTTTGTTCTACCACAGTCTCCAAAGTGACAAGTTTGGCTCCTATAACAGAGCCACCCTTTCTAATCAGTTTATTGAGCCTGTTGGCATCACCCATGTTGATGCCGTTGCCTCAGTACACCACCACATAGAAGATTCTACTGGCGACAACAGACTAGTAGAATATGTGAAGGAGAGGCTGGCATACTCCAAAGGACCTCAGGTTCCTCAGGAAGTAGAGGTGACTCTGATCCTTCTTGTACACCACCTCTGTGTTGGTGCTTGCTCAAGTCCATCATCCAGGTGCATCCCCAGGTACTTGTAGGTCCTCACCACATCCACGTCCTCATCATCAGTAGTAACAGGGAGCAGTGTAGGTTTAGTCTTCCGAAAGTCCATCACCATCTCCTTTGTCTTACTGATGGTGAGCTGCTATTGATTCAGCTTGCACCATTTGACAAAGACCTCCACCAGGGCCCTGTATTCATCCTCCCGTCCTCCCTTTATACACCTAACTATTGCTGAGTTGACAGAGAATTTCAGCAGATGACGACTTAGTGTTGTATCTAAAATATGAGGTATATAAGGTTAAAAAGAAGAGAGCCAATACAGTACCCTTTGACGCCCCACTGCAGCTTATAGCCATGTCTGACACACAGCTCTGAAGCCACATAAACTGCGCTCTGCCAATCGGTAGTCCATTATCCAGGATACAATGGAAATGCTAACCTGCGATGAACGGAGGTCACAGACCAATAAATCAAAGTGTGGAGACGGATGAATTAACAGACCATTACCTATAAATTGAGACCTTATTTGTGAATCAATAAAAGTTATAGATTCATAATTAGCTTTATTTGTCACAAGTACATTGAAACATACAGTGAAATGCACCATTTGTATCTTCTTTTGCGTTATGTTGAAGCAGCCTGCCAGACTTGCCGTGCTGGCACCATCATAACATGTCCATAACTTAAAAATTGCTGGTGAACGCAGCAGGCCAGGCAGCATCTCTTTATTGCTAACTGCCGACGGGACATCAACAATCTCGACTTCACCGCACCTTGTTCCAACTCCAACCTCAATCCTTCCGAGTGCTCTGCTCTCCACTCCCTCCACACTAATCCTAACCTTACTATAAAACCGGCCGATAAGTGGGGTGCTGTTGTAGTCTGATACACCGACCTCTACCTTGCCGAGGCACAGCGACAACTCCTGGATACCTCCTCTTATTTACCCCTCGATCATGACCCCACAAAGGAGCACCAGGCCATTGTCTCCCACACCATCACAGATTTTATCCGCTCAGGGGATCTCCTATCCACTGCTACTAACCTTATAGTTCCCAGACCCCGCACTTCCCATTTCTACCTCCTACCCAAGATCCACAAACCTGCCTGTCCAGGTAGACCCATTGTTTCAGCTTGCTCCTGCCCCACCAAACTCATTTCTGCATACCTCAACACTGTTTTATCCCCCCTTGTTCAAGCCCTTCCTACCTATGATCGTGACACTTCTCACACTCTGAAACTTTTCAATGATTTTAAGTTCCCTGGCCCCCACCGCTTTATTTTCACCATGGATGTTCAATCCCTATATACTTCCATCCCCTATCAGGAAGGTCTCAAAGCTCTTCGCTTCTTTTTGGATTCCAGACCTAACCAGTTCCCCTCTACCACCAATCTGCCCCATCTAGCGGAATTAGTCCTTACTATTAATAATTTCTCCTTTAGGTCCTCCCACTTCCTCCAAACTAAAGGTGCACCCGTATAGGTCCTAGCTATGCCTGCCTTTTTGTTGGCTTTGGGAACAATCTATGTTCCAAACTTATTCTGGTATCTGTTCCCCACTTTTCCCTCGCTACATCGATGACTGCATTGGCGCTGCTTCCTGCACGCATGCTGAGCTCGTTGACTTCATTAACTTTGCCTTCAACTTTCACCCTGCCCTCAAGTTTACCTGGTCCATTTCCGACACCTCCCTCCCCTTTCTAGATCATTCTGTCTCTATCTCTGGAGACAGCTTATCTACTGATGTCTACTATAAGCCTACTGACTCTCACAGCTATTTGGACTATTCCTCTTCTCACCCAGTCTCTTGCAAAAATGTCACCCCCTTCGTCTTTTCCTTCGTCTCCGCCGCATCTGCTCTCAGGATGAGGCTTTTCATTCCAGGATGAAGGAGATTGCCTCCTTTTTTAAAGAAAGGAGCTTCCCTTCCTCCACCATCAACTCTGGTCTCAAATGCACCTCCACCATTTCACACACATCTGCTCTCATTCCATCCTCCCACCACCCCACTAGGAATAGGGTTCCCCTTGTCCTCACCTACCACCCCACCAGCCTCCGGGTCCAACATATAATTCTCCGTAACTTCCGCCACCTCCAACGGGATCCCACAACTAAGCACATCTTTCCCTCCCCCCCTTCTCTGCTTCGCGCAGGGTTCGCTCCCTACACGACTCCCTTGTCCATTCGTTCCTCCCCACATCCCTTCCCACCAATCTTCCTCCCAGCACTTATCCTTATAAGCGGAACAAGTGCTACACATGCCCTTACACTTCCTCCCTCCCTACCATTCAGACAGTCCTTCCAGGTGAGGCGACACTTCACCTGTGAGTTGACTGGGGTGATATACTGCGTCCGGTGCTCCTGATGCGGCCTTCTATATATTGGCGAGACCCGACGCAGACTGGGAGATCGTTTCGCTGAACGCTTACGCTCTGTCCGCCAGAGAAAGCAGGATCTCCCAGTGACCACACATTTTAATTCCACGTCCCATTCCTATTCTGATATGTCTATCCATGGCCTCCTCTACTGTAAAGATGAAGCCACGCTCAGGTTGGAGGAACAACACCTTATATTCCATCTGGGTAGCCTCCAACTTGGTTTCATGAACTTTGACTTCTCAAACTTCTGCTAATGCCCCACCTCCCCCTCATACCCCATCCGTTATTTATTTATATACACACATTCTTTTTCTCTCTCTCTTTTTTCTTCCTCTGTCCCTCTCACTATACCCCTTGCTCATCCTCTGGGCTTCCCCCCTCCCCCTTTTCTTTCTCCCTAGGCCTCCTGTCCCATCATCCTCTCATATCCCCTTTGCCAATCACCTGTCCAGCTCTTGGCTCCATCCCTCCCCCTCCTGTCTTCTCCTATCATTTCAGATCTCCCCCTCCCCCTCCCACTTTCAAATCTCTTACTAGCTCTTCTTTCAGTTAGTCCTGACGAAGGGTCTCGGCCTGAAATGTCGACTGTACCTCTTCCTATAGATGCTGCCTGGCCTGCTGCGTTTACCAGCAATTTTTATGTGTGTTGCTTGAAATTCCAGCATCTGCAGATTTCCTCGTGTTTACATCCATAACTTACTAACCCTAACCTGTGTGTCTTTTGGGAATGTGGGAGGAAACCAGAGCACTCAGGGGAAAACAAGTCACCCAGGAATGTACAAACTCTTTACAGGCAGTAGGGGGAATTGATCCTGATCTTCTGATCACTGGTGCTGTGATAACATTACATCATCCATTATGTTGATAGAGGTGTTCTGTGAATTAATCCCACAGTCTGCATTTGATTACCCAAAAAATTTCACATTGGAGGTACCAAATAATGTACAGTAAATTTTAGAGGCATGAGTTAATCTCCACCTCATCTGGGAAGTGTGTTTGACTCCCCTACTTATTGCCCATTATACCACTGGCACTTAGGGCAGCAAAGATGGTCCTTCATGTCTTGCAGTATTCAGAGTTTTCTTCGTTGTGTCAGAGAGTCCTCTCGGTTTTCACTACTGTTTATCATGCAAGTCCTGGGTGGAGATGCAGGAATACCATCGCATTCAGATGTAGAAGCATTCTTCATTATAAGACCATAAGATATAGGAGCCGATGTCGACCATTCAGCCCATCGACTCTGCTCCACCATTCAGTCATGGGCTGATCCAATTCTTCCAGTCATCCCCACTCCCCTGCCTTCTCCCCATACTCTTTGATGCCTGGGCTAAACAAGAACCTATCTATCTCTGCCTTAAATGCACCCAATGGCTTGACCTCCACAGCTGCTTGTGGCAACAAATTCCACAGATTTACCACCTTCGGACTAAAGTAATTTCTCCATATCTCTGTTCTAAATGGATGTCCTTCAATCCTGAAGTCATGTCCTCTACTCCTGCACTCCCCTACCATGGGAAATAACTCTGCCATATCTAATCTGTTCAGGTCTTTTAACATTCGGAATGTTTCTGTAAGATCCCCCCTCATTCTCCTGAATCTTCTCTGAACCCTCTCCAATGTCAGTATCTCCTTTCTAAAATAAGGAGCCCAAAACTGCGCACAATAATCCACGTGTGGTCTCATGAGTGCCTTATAGAGCCTCAACATTACACCCCGTTCTTATATTCTATACCTCTAGAAATGAATGCCAACATTGCATTTACCTTCTTCACCGCTGACTCAGCCTGGAGGTTAACCTTTAGGGTATCCTGCACAAGGATTCCCAAGTCCCTTTGCATCTCCACATTTTGAATCCTCTCCCCTATCTAAATAATTGTCTGCCCATTTATTTCTTCCTCCAAAGTGCATGATCATACACTTTCTAACATTGTATTTCATTTGTCACTTCTTTGCCCATTCCCCTAAACTATCTAAGTCTCTCTGCAGGCTCTGTTTCCTCAGCACTACCTGCTCCTCCACCTATCTTTTGCATCAGTGGTAAATTTAGCCACAAATCCATTAATCCCATAGTTCAAATCATTGACATACATCGTAAAAAACAGTAGTCCTAACACCGACACCTGTGGAACTCCACTGGTAACCGGCGGCCAGCCAGAATAGGGTCCATTTATTCCCACTCTCTGTTTTCTGCCAATCAGCCAAAGTTGCACCCATGCTATTAACTCCCCTTTAATTCCATGGGCTGTTATCTTGCTAAGCAGCCTCATGTGCGAATTCATTGCTGTTTCTGTAACAGTTTTGTTTTACCATTTAGGGTTGTTAGCCCTGAGCTGAACCCCTGAACTTGGAGGACAAGTAGGCCACTCTTGGTCTGGCATCTTCCTTTTGAACTGTTTGGCATGGGTGACCCTGTCAACAGTTTTGGGTCCCTTCTCTCAGAAAGGATGCACTGTTGTTGGAGAGATTCCAGAAGAGGTTCAAGAGGATGATTCTGAGAACAGAGGGGTTAACATATGAGGAGCATTTGGCAGATTTGGGTCTGTATTCACTGGAACTTAGAACAATGCAGGAGGATCTCATTGAAGCTTACCGAGTATCGAAAGGACTAGATAAGGTGGATGTGGAGAAGATATTTTCTCTGGTGTGGGTTTCCAGATTTAGAGGACACAAAATTGAGGGGCGACCTTTTAGAACAGAAATAAGAATGATTTATTTTAGCCAAAGCGGGAAAATCTGTGGAATGCTCTGCCACAGATTGCAGTGGAGGCAAAGTCTGTGAGTTTATTCAAACTGGAAGTTGATAGATTCCCTAATGGTCGGGGCGTCAAGGGACATAATGAGAGGACAGGTGTATGGGGTTGAATGGGATCCGGGATTAGCTAGGATGAAATGGTGGAGTAAACTCAATGGGATGAATGGCCTAATTCTACTTCTATGTCTTATGGTCTTATGGTCTTTTCTGTGGGCGTACTTAACAAATCAGTAGAACAGTGACTGTAAACAGGATCTGTAAACTGTAAACAAAAGAACCAAAGCACAAGGTCCTGACTCCAGCCAACATAGCTCCCCAGGTCATTGAGACATGCTAGCCTCCAAACCATGACAAGGTTGTAATCTTAGAACATAGAACATAGAACACAGAAAATCGACAGCACATTACATTCACCGTGGCCCACAAGGTTGTGCTAACTATGTAACCTACTTTAGAAGCTGCCTAGAATTTTCCCACTGCATAGCCCTCTATTTTTCTAAGCTCCATGTACCTAAATAAGTGTCTCTTAAAAGACCCTATTGTATCTGCCTCTACCACCTTCGCTGGAAGTGTATTCCACGCACCTGCCACTCTCTGTATGAAAACATTACCTCTGACATCCCCCTTGTACATACTTCCAAGCACCTTAAAACTATGCCCCCTCGTGTTAGCCATTTCAGCCCTGGGAGAAAGCCTCTGACTATCTACACGGTCAATGCCTCTCATCATCTTATATACCTCTATCAGGTTACCTCTCACCCTCTATCGTTCCAAGGAGTGAAAGCCAAGATCACTCAACTGATGATACTAGATTGAGTGGAAAAGCAAGTTGTACAGAAGACAGAGAGTCTGCAGAGAGATATAGATAGATTAAGTTAGTGCATAAGTGTCTGGCAGTTGGATACAATGTTGGTAAGTGTGAGGTCATCGACTTTGGAAGGAAAAATAAAACAGCAGATTATTATTTAAGTGATAAAAAAATTGCAGCATGCTGCTGTGCAGAGGGACTTGGGGTGCTTGTGCATGAAACACAAAAGGTTGGTCTGCAGGTGCAGCAGGCTATCAAGAAGGCAAATGGAATGTTGGCCTTCATTGCTAGAGGGATTGAATTTAAGAGAAGGGAGGTTATGCTGCAATTGAACAGGTAATTGGTGAGACCACACCTAGAGTACTGCATGCAGTTCTGGTCTCCTTACTTGAAGAAGGGTATA
The DNA here is from genome assembly GCF_030028105.1 of Mobula birostris. Classification (NCBI taxonomy): domain Eukaryota; kingdom Metazoa; phylum Chordata; class Chondrichthyes; order Myliobatiformes; family Myliobatidae; genus Mobula; species Mobula birostris. Next base: position 138,822,880 of record NC_092379.1, read on the forward strand.
CTGGCTTTGGATGCAGTGCAGAAGAGGTTCAGCAGGTTAATTCCAGAGATGAGGGGGTTAGACTATGAGGAGAGATTGAGTCACCTGGGACTGTACTCACTGGAATTCAGAAGAGTGAGAGGAGATCTTATAGAAACATATAAAATTATGAAAGGGATAGATAAGATAGAGGCAGGAAAGTTGTTTCCACTGGTAGGTGAGACTAGAACTAGGAGACATAGCCTCAAGATTCAAGGGAGTAGATTTAGGATGGAGATGAGAAGGAACAACTTTTCCCAGAGAGTGGTGAATTTGTGGAATTCTCTGCCCAATGAAGCAGTGGAGGCTTCCTCAGTAAATATATTTAAGACAAGATTGGATAGATTTTCGCATAGTAGTGTAATTAAAGGTTATGGGGAAAAGGCATGTAGGTGGAGATGACTCCATGGTCAGATCAGCCATGATCTAATTGAATGGTGAAGCAGGCTCGATGGGCCAGATGGCCTCCTCCTGCTCCTTTTTCTTATCTAATCTATTCTCATAAGACGAGCTCTCCAATCCATGCACAATCCTTGTGAGTCTCCTCTGCACTCTCTCTATAGCATCTACATCCTTCCTGTAATGAGGTGAACAGAATTGAACACATTACTCCAAATGGAGTTTAACTAAGGTCTTGTATGGCTGTAACATTACTTCACTGCTCTTGAACTCAATCTTATGGTTGATGAATGTGAACACAACATACACCTTCTTAAGAAGACTATCAACCAGCACAACAGCTTTGAGTGTCCTATGGACATAGATCCCAAGATCTCACTGATCCTCCACACAGTCATTCTCAAAGAATTCAATCAGGTTTGCAAGGCATGACCTGCCCTTGACAAAGCCATGCTGACTATCCCGAATCAAATTATGTCTCTCCAAATGTTCCTAAATCCTGCCTCTCAGGATCTTCTTCAACAACTTGCCCACTACTGAAGTAAGACTCACTGGGCTATAATTTCCTGAGTTTTTTTAGTCCCATTCTTGAACAAGGGAACAACGTTTGCAACTTTCTAATCCTCTGGTATATCTCCCGTTCGTACTGATGGTGCAAAGATCATCTCCAGAGGCTCAGCAATCTCCTCCCTCGCTTCCCACAGTAGCCTGGGGTATATCTCGTCCAGTTCCAGTGACTTATCTAACTTAATGCTTTTCAAAGTCTCCAGCACATCCTCTTTCTTAATGTCTATATGCTCAAGCATTTTAGTCTGCTGTAAATCATCCCCACAATGGCCAAGGTCCTTTTCAATGGTGAATACTGAAGCAAAATATTCATTAAGTACCTTCACTACCTCCTCCGACTCCATGCACGTTTCCTCTCTCACTCCTGACTGGTCCTAGTCTCACACGGCTCATCCTCTTGCTCTTCTCATACTTGTAGAATGCCTTGGAGTTTTCCTTGATCCTGCTCACCAGAGCCCTTTCATGGCTCCTTCTAGCTCTCCTAGTGTTTTTCTTGAGCTCCATCTTGGCATCCTTGTAATTCTCTAGAGCTCTAACAGTACCTTGTTTCTCGAACCTTTCGTAAGCTTTTATTTTCCTCTTAACTAGATTTTCTACATCCTTTGCACATCATGGTTCTTTAACCCTACCATCCTTTCCCTACCTCAATGGAACATACCTATGCAGAACTCCATGCAAATGTTCTCTAATAGCATCATATTTCCCCCTACCCTAATTAAATGTTTTCCTAAATTATCTGTTCCTATCCCTTTCCAGCGCTATGGTAAAGGAGATAAAGTTGTGATCACTACCTCTAAAATGCTCTCCCACCGAGAAATCTGACACCTGACCAGGTTCATTTCCCAATACCAAATCAAATACAGCCTCTCCTCTATTTGGCTTATCTACATATCGTGTCAGGAAACCTTCCTGAACACACCTAACAAACTCCACCCCATTTAAACCCCTTGCTCCAAGGAGATGCCAGTCAATAATAGGAAAGTTAAAATCACCCATCACAACAACCCTATTATTATTGCACTGTTCCAGACTCAGCCTCCCTATCTGCTCTGTGGTGTCTCTGTTATTATTGGGGTTTATAAAAACACCCATTCGAGCTATTGCCCCAATCCTGTTTCTGACTTCCATCCACAATGTCTCAGTAGACAATCCCTCCATGATTTCCTCCTTTTCTGCAGCCATGATACTATCCCTGATTAGCAGTGCCACTCCCCCACTCTTTTGCCTCCCTCCCTGACCTTTCTGAAATATCTAAAGCCTAGTGCACTCAGCAGCCATTCCTGCCCCTGAGTCATCCAAGTCTCTGTAATGGCCACAACTTCATAGTTCCACATATTGATCCAAGCTCTAAGTTCATCCTTCTTGTTTAAGATACTTCTTGCATTAAAATCGACACATCTCAAAACCGTCTGGCTGAGTGCTTCTTTGCTCTCTCATCTGCCTATTCTTCCTTATTAGCTTCCTACAAGCTATCACTACTTGTGTGCCAACCACCCCATCCTCTGCCTCTTCACTTCAGTTCCCACTCTCTGCAAATCTAGTTTGAACTGTCCCCAATAACATTAGCAAACTTCCGTCCCAGGATATTTGTTCCCCTCCAGTTCAGGTGCAACCTGCCCCACTTGTACAGGTCATCCCTTCCCCAGAAAAGGTTCCCATGATCCAAGAACTTGAAACTTGGCTCCCTGCACCATCTCCTCAGTGCTACCTTCCTGTTCCGATCTTCACTGGATCGTGGCACTGGGAATAATCCGGAGATTACCACCTGGAGGTCCTGCTCTTCAGCCTCCTTCCTAACTCCCTGAATTTACTGCACAGGACCTCTACCCCTCTCCTGCCTATGTCATTGCTGACAACATGTATCACGACCTCCAGCTGCTCACCCTCTCATTCAAGAATATTCTGCAACTGGTCAGAGAAATCGTGGACCCTAGCACCCGGGAGGCAACATGATGTCTCTTTTGCTGCTGCAGAATCTCCCATCTGTCTCCCTAACTATTAAGTCCCCTATGACTATTGCTCCACCTGACTTTACCCTTCCCTTCTGAGGCGCAGAGCCAACCACAGTGCCATTGGTCTGGCTGCTGCTGCCTTTCCCAGATAGGTCATCCCCACAGCAGTATTCAAGGGGTATACCTGTTGCTCAGGGGAATGGCCACAGGGGGACCCTGCACCGACTTCCTTCTCCCTTTACCTCTCTGTGTTCACCCATCTACTCCCTGAATTCTGCACTCTGGGTGTAACCAGCTGCTCAAGAGTCATATCTATCATCTGTCTGCCTCCTGGATGATCCCAAGTTCATCCAACTGAAGCTCTGGCTCCTTAATGGGGTCTTTCATGAGCTGGAGTTGGCTGCATTTCCCGCAGGTGTAGTCGTCAGGGAGACGGTCAGGTTCCATGAATTCCCACATCCTACAGGAGGAGCATTCCACTGCCACATCTGCCACCCTGCCTGCACTGTACAATGGGCAAACAAGATCAAATCTTCTAGCCTGTTTCTTTGGCCTCAGCCTCTTCTCGCCGAAGCCTCTTGAGTCAAAGCCTAACACTCCTGCTCTCACTGTTGGCCCGCTCTGACAATGGCAGCCCCACTTGCCTCTTCTGTACTTTTATTTAATTCGCAGTGCTCTGTTCCCGATGCTGATTTGGCCACTGGAATGTCCGAAGGCCCACAAAGCTCTCCTTTTATACTAGCTTTGGTGATCTGCGAGTAAACTCTTTGAAGTGTTCTGCTCCTGACTCTGATTGAACCTCTTCTTGGAGGATTTGTCTCCCTGGATGAGTAAATAGATGTCCCCAATCCAATGTGAAGCTATCCCTTCGTTATTTTTGTTTATATGCATTTTGTAGTGTAGAATGCCAGTCATCTCCTGAACACCAGAAACACCTTACACAGATGAGATGCTGCTTGATAAAATGTTTTAATTTGCATTCATTTGCAGCATGAGGGTTTAAATGGGCTTACATGGAAATATTAAAAATGGGCTATTTGTTCCTTTTTAGTAAACCATCTCTAGAAGACATGATACCAGCATGAATATGTTTTCCAATTACACGTGTTTACAATGTCAGTATAACAACCAGTGTCTATTCACTCTGTCAATCATTCTAGTCTGCCAACAGCTACTTGCTGGAGTCTATATTTTGCCTGATAAAGTATTTTAATTTAGAATTGGCTGCACCACGTGAATGGTTAAATTAATTGAGGTGGAACTAGTGCATTTCAAATTAGTTTTTTTTTCTCTACCTGAGCAATTTCAAGAAATCCTGAATAATCCTGCACCAAGGAACATCTCTGCAGCTTCATTTTTAAAATTAATTTTCCAAATGCCTTTCAAAAAGAAAATTAGAATTTATGGATGTATTTACTGGTAGTCTTTAAATTCACTTGTAATTATATTTTATCTTATAACCAAATACAAAGTGTTTTACCCAGACGGGTTACAAGCTGAATGGTGAGTGTTGTTCTTGCTGCTGGAAGTGTCATAGAACATAGAACAGTACAGGTCCTTCAGACCACAATGTTTTGCAAACCTTTTAATCTACTCTGAACTCAATCTAATCCTTCCCTCCTACATACCCCTCCATTTTTCTATCATGACAAACCTATCCAAGAGTTTCTTAAATATCCTGAATGTATCTTCCCCCACCACCACCACAGGGCATTCCATGCACCCACCATCACGGTGCAAAGAACTTAACTCTGACAGTCCCCTGTACTTTTCTCCAAGTTCTTTAAAATTATGTCTCTTTCTGTAATGTTTTGTAACGCCATAAATTAACCAAAGGAAAAGCACAGGAAACTGGGATAAACATATATACTTAATTTTACTTTTGTGAGATGTGCAATTATAATGTGGTGGTATAATAACATATGCTCTTCGGGGTGTCTGGGGTGTCAGGGAGGGGTAGCACCTCTGGTGGGCGAACATGTCGCGTCCTTTTCAGGGTGGTTAGTCCACCTTTGGTCCCCACCTGGCACTCAGCTCTCACCTGTGGCTCCCCGTAGCTGTTTGCATGCGACAGCGGCCACACCCCAGGCAACGGCTTCGACAAGCCGGCTAAACCAGGTGAGGGTAGCCGGCGGGTCTCAAACCCTCGGTGTGATAGGGAGTTGTCTATCCCAGCATGTGAAGACAGACTCCGGCGGATTGAGCGGACAAGGCCTATGGAAGGTCCAACGATCAAGAGGGCTGGCTCTGCAAGCGTCGTGGAACATGTAGAGCAGGACAAGACACAGAAGACGTCCTGGTCATCCACTGCGCCTAGTCCCATCTCCAGCCGTCTAGACTCTGTCTTGCCACTGGATCCAGATGGGAATTGGGAAGAGAGAGTGAGGCTGACGCTGCGCAACTCTCCCTCACTTAAATCCAAATCACGCGCTAGTCTCGACACCATCATAATGGTGTCGAGGTCCTCATCGACGTCAACGATGGACGAACAACAATATAACCCACAATGAATTATGTAAACAAAAAAAAATGCTTAATCAAACAATATTACTCAAATATTACTGAAATATTGAATACATAATACTCCTCCCTGTCCAGCTATAAACTGCAACTCAATATAGAAAGCACCATAACTTAACTTCTTTCAGATATCCACAGCATAGTAAATTTTATATTCTCCCATTCAGGCCTAAAGATTTAATTGATGTGGAAGATCTCCTACCTTTGTGGGATGACTCTGCTTGGCAGGTGAGATTTGTGGCTGTAAAACAATCTCAGGTTCCTGGGCATCTACCATGGTAATTGCAGGAGCTGACACTGGGACTGCAGGAAGTAGTTCTGACAGTTCAGTACATCTTTCCTCTGAACATAATGGCGTCCTGCGCAGCGCATGGCAAGCTGCTTGATCTGTTGATCTATCCCAGGCCCCATACAAATCTTCGAGCGAGCAATTTCATTTTGACCGTGTCTAGATGACTGGCATGTGGTTCCTCCAACACTTTAGTTCTCAGGTTGGATGGTACAAATATTCTCAGTGCCTGTAAGGCAAGCCCCAAGGACAAGTTCATCCCCATGCTGGTAAAAATAGAGGAATTGGAATTTCTGCTGCACATTCCAGATATTTTGGGTTGCCATGTAGATATGAGACAGTATGCATTTTTTTCTGGTTTTCCTTTGGATCATCTCTGCGGTAATAGAGAGACTTTCAATTTGCATTGGGGAGACTATATCAAGAGGAGTACCCTCTTTTGTAAATTTATCAGGTTTACAAAAGTGATAAAATCTGTAAAGCAAAGATGTTTTCAAAAATAATGAAATTTAAAGTTTCTAAATATCAAAAATATGACTACAAAGCGCAGTAAAAAGTAAAAAACTAAATCAAATCAATATTTGGTGTGACCTTTAAAACTGCATCAATTCTTTTGGGTACACTGTTTGTTAGAACATTGGCTGATAGATTGTTCTCCAAGCATCTTGGAGATCTTGCCACAGTTTTTCTGCAGTTCTTGGCTGTCTCACTTGCTTCTGTCTCGCCAGGTAATTCTAGGCAGCCTCAATCAGGGGTCTGTGGAGGCTACACCGTCTAAAATCATATTAAAAATCTAGAGTGCCTAAGACTTTTGCACGGTACTGTACTTACTTTTCTAAGGGTAAAGAGGACCTTCAGAATAGGAATTTCCATGATTAGTTGTCCTCTTGAATTCAACCCTGTAATTGTGTCCTACACGAAACAGAGCCCATCTCAGCATTCAACGACACTTCTGCTGATTGAGAAAGGACACTAGTGGTTGATGATCAGTAATGAGGGTAAACTCACTCCCATAGAGGTACTGGTTGAAATGTTTTATACCCCAAACAGGGCTCAAAGTACCTCTGTCAATCTGTGCATAATTTTTCTCTGCAGCGGTAAGGGAACATGATGCAAAGCCTATACCATAAAGCAAGGTGTCACAGACAAGCTTCATTGGATGATGTGGATCATAATGTATTGTGTCAGACATCAACATTACCTTATGGAAAGCCACCTGACATTGCTTGACCCTTGCCATTTCTTCCTGGTCGGTAGTAATGAGTGCAAAGGATGGAGCACAGTAGCCAGATTAGGCAGGAACCTGCTATAGGAATTGATAAATCCTAAAAAAGACTGAAATTATCTCATGTCCTTTGGCCTTGGGACGTACACCAATGCTTAATTTTTCTCAGTACTCTTTTATAAATCCTTGTGTTTTGATGTTATGACCACAGTAAGTGATGCTTGGTTTAAATAATTCACACTTGTGGCATGTGTTCTGAGCCCATAATCTTCCAATGTTTTTAACAAAGTCTTGAGATCTTGGAGGTGTTCCTTGTCATCCTTACCGGTAACAATGATGTCAACCAGGTAACACCGCATGTCTGAACAGCCTTGCAGTACCTGGCCCATAGCTTTCTGCCAGAATGCAGGTGCAGGAACTACTCCAAAGACAAGCCTATTGTAGTGATAAAGCCGTTCATGAGTGTTTATGGTGAGGAACACTTAGGACTCTTCTTCCATCTCCATCTGTATGTAGGTCTCAGCTAAGTCCACTTTGCTGAAGTGTTTGTCTCCAGAAAGGTTTGCAAAGATATTCTCTATTGTGGGCAGAGGGTATTGATCTCCTTTCAGTATTGGGTTGATGGTGACCTTAAAGTCCATACAGATCCTGATAGGCCAATCCTTCTTGGCTACTAAGACTACTGGCATTGTCCATGAGCTTCACTCACCCTTGGAAAGAATTCCCTTAGACCTTGCTCACTGACCGATATTTTATCACAGATGGTATAAGGATGGCCTTTGTAAAACTTGGGCACAGCATTTTCATTTAACACTATTTTACCCTTGATATGTTTGAGTTTTCCAATGCCACCCTCGAACTCTTCTGTGCAATCATCTGGAATCTTTCTTAATTCACGTTCAGTCGTCTCTATTGTAGGGGATGTGTCATGCAAATGGTGACTAGATCTCCAATCAAGCTGTAGTTGTCTCAGCCACTCATGGCCCCACAACGTTGTCCTTCCTGTTTTTACTACACACAGGCCCAATGTGGCTTGTCGGCATTTACATTTCACTGTTATGAATGTCATTCCCACAGGAGTTATATTTTATGTTGTATAAGTTCTTAGTTAGGTACCTACAGACTTTAGTTCTGTATCTTTGAAATGTCATTAAAACTCATTTTGTGGAATGACTGAAACTGCTGAGCCAGTGTGCAACTCCATTTTAATTAATTTGCTACTTAATTCTGTTTTAAGCCATATTGCTTGTCTTTTGTCATTTTTCATATTGTAAACCTCAAAGCTACCAGCCGTGTCAATTTCATCGTTATCAGATTTTTTTATCAACAACATGCAGATTAGTGCTCTTTTTGAAATAGCAATGTGATTTTTTATCTCTTTCTTTTTGAATGTGTCCTACTTTGTAGTGTTTTCTTCAAGTTTCACCTTTAAATCTGCACTGGTCCGTTCTATGTGAGCTTTTTCACAACTGTAAACACAATTTGCTCGGCTAGGCAGATTTCTGTTTAGACATTACAATTTTGTTCATGCTCATTTTCATTCCTGACTGCAACTCAATTATGTCTTTGGGTGCCATTTTCATTGATACAGCAATTTTTTTTTAGATTATGAGGACACACAGTCCTCTTTTATTGTCATTTAGTAATGCATGCATTAAGAAATGATACAATGTTCCTCCAGAAAGATATCACAGAAACACAAGACAAACCAAGACTAAAAAAACTGACAAAAACCACATAATTATAACACATAGTTACAACAGTGCAAAGCAATACCGTAATTTGATGAAGAACAGACCATGGGCATGGTAAAAAAAAGTCTCAAAGTCTCTCGAAAGTCTCATCATCTCACGCAGACGGTAGAAGGAAGAGAAACTCTCTTCCTGCCATGAGCTTCCAGCGCCGCAAACTTGCCGATGCAGCACCCTGGAAGCAACTAACCACAGCTGACTCTTGAGTCCGTCTGAAAAATTTGAGCCTCCGACCAGCCATCCGACACCAAGCACCGAGCACCATCTCTGCCGAGCGCTTCGGCCCCGGCCCCGGCAACAGGCAATAGGCAAAGCCGAGGATTTGGGGCCTTCCCCTCCGGAGATTCTCGATTGCACAGTAGCAGCGGCAGCAAAGCAGGCATTTCAGAAGCTTCACCAGATGTTCCTCCGTGCTTCTCACGTCCATCTCCATCAAATCAGGTTTGTGCATGTTACCTATTTAACAAATACGATATCATTTCGGAGCAGCCGCGAACGCTGCATCGCGCCGCCATCTTCTCCTCCCCTCCAATTTCAACTGCTCTTTTAAATGTGAGTTGTGCTTCAGTTGGGAGCCATTTCTGAATATTTTCACATAAGATTACACAAACTGAACAATCTCTTGGTGCATCATTGAGCCCATCACAGAACTGGCTTTTCTTTCAATTTCTTCAATTCAGCCACATACGTTGAAATGGGCTCCCTTTCCTTTTGATTCCACTTGTGAAACTTAAAGCATTCTACTCGACCATCTTACTCTGGCCCTTCCAAAGAAAAAAATTGCACTGCATTTTTTAAAAAACTTGACTGTCTCACTGCGCTTCAACAGGTAAGTGGTCATCTCGGGTTCATTTTAAACTTCCTTGTCACCACTGATACGTTTTGTAACACCGTAAAGTAATTGAAAGAAAAACACGGACAACTGTACTTTGTTTTTACTTTTGTGAGTGATGGACATACGACATGGTGGCATAATGACGAATGTTATTCACACACTGTACTTCTTATATAGAGCCTGTAATGAATTGTGTAAACAAACAAAAATGCTTAATCAAACTACATATTTACAATATTACTCAGATATTCATCATCATCATCATCATAATCGTTATGCGCTGTGTCGTACGACGTGGGCCATCATGGCCTCAATGACCTTGATTTTTCTTGGCAAATTTTTCTACAGAAGTGGTTTGCCATTGCCTTCTTCTGGGCAGTGTCTTTACAGCCACTATCGATACTCCTCAGAGATTGTCTGCCTGGCGTCGGTGATTTTATACCCTAGGACGTGTGATACACACCAGCTGCTCATACGACCATCTACCACCTGCTCCCATGGTTTCACATGACCCTGATCGAGGGGCTAAGCAGGAGCTACACCTTGCCTAAGGGTAAGCTGCAGGCTAGCGTAGGGAAGGAGCACCTTTTACTTCCTTTGGTCGAGACACATCTCAACCCCGCCACCCAAATGAAATAATACTAAAATATTAAATACGCAAAGCATTGCATTAGACATTTCCATTCAGGGGAAAAAGTCTCTGGCTGCTCAGTCTAACCATGGCTCTTATTTACTTAAATTCTATCTTGAACTTGAACTTATCTTATATACTTCTATCAAGTCACATCTTATCCTCCATCGCTCCAAAGAGAAAAGCCCTAGCTTGCTCAACCTATCTTCATAAGACATGCTCTCTAATTCAGGCAGCATCCTGATACCTGTCAGTGGTAATAAACCTGATTATGATTCTTATTTTCCACTTTGGATTTTTATCTGTTAAAAATGCTCCTCAGAAGAGTGATTTTGGTGCCTCCCCTCATGCTGTGTGCCATCCCATACAATAGAGGAGCAACGTAGTCATCGCTGTACGGGAGACAACGAAGTACAAGTGATTGGTATGCAGATTTTAAAATTAATTCAGTTACTTATCAGCATTTAAATAATTCATCAATCAGTTTAATTTACTGATGGTTTAAGAAGTGCAACCAGCTTAACAAATTTAAAATTTTCTCCACTGACTGATACACATTGAGCTTTTTGATGAATGCCAGAGGGTTATATTTCTGCCAAGGCTAATTTTAGACATTCCTATGACTGCCTCAATTAAAATCTTGCGGCTTTCATCATTCAGGGGTTTTCTTTCAAGAACTGCTTGTCCATGCAAATTCATTGTGACTAGCTTTTGGACATTTTTCTCTCAGTTTCCTGTGCTGGCAAAGACTAGGTCAGAGCCTGTAAAGCACAACTTGAAAAAGGTGAAGGGTCGTATATATTAGTCGACAAAAGTGACTAAAATTCTGACACGTTCAATCAACAGCACTTCTCAGCCGAGTAAACTTAAACACCTGAAATTAATCCAAATGAGTTCTTCTATTTCAGCCCTCTTTATTGCCTCCAAATCTTTTCACTTCATTAATGACTTTTTCTTCAGGTGTCTTTGCCCAAAGCTATGGAATACCTTCCCTAAAACTCTCACCTTATGACACCAATTCCAATAAAGTACTCCTTACAGCTGCACACACAAAATGCTGGAGGAACTCAGCAGGCCAGGCAGCATCTTTGGAAAAGAGTAAACTGTCAATGTTTCAGGCCAAGACCCTTCATCAGGACTGGAAGGAAAAGGGGAAGAAGTCTGAATCTCAACTGTTTACTCTTTTCTATGGATGCTGCCTGGCCAGCTGAGTTCCCTTAGTATTTTGTGTGTGTTGCTTTGGATTTCCAGCATCTGCAGTTTTGCTCTTGTTTGTGATCTCCTTATAGCTTAACCATCTTACCTAATGTCACTTCATTATATTTTGTCAAATTTTAATTGATAGGGATTTTTTGATGAAAAACTGTCAGTATTTATCCATATGAAGGTGTTATATAAATACACAATTGCTCAATGGAATTGTGGGGCCAATGTAATATAGAGGTCATTGCTTGACAGGAAAACCCCTCCCACTCCTTCTTACACCACCCAGGCCATGCGATCAAGGATGAGGTAGAGTCACAGAGTCATAGAGAAGTACAGCACAGAAAGTGGGCCTTCGGCCCTTCTAGTCCATGCCAAAACCATTTAAACTGTCTACTCCCATTTATCTGCAGGGGGACCATAGCCCTCCATACTCCTACTATCCATGTACCTATCCAAACTCCTCTTAAATGTTGAAATCCGGATCGCATACATCAATTATGCTGGCAGCTCATTCCACACTCTCATGACCCTCTGAATGAAGAAATTTCCTCTCACGTTCCACTTAAAGTTCTCAACTTTCACAGTTGACATACCCAACCTCAGAGGAAAAAGCCTGCTTGCATTTAATCTTTTCTATACCCCTCATAATTTTACATACCTCTATCAAATCTCCTCTCAATCCTCAGCTTTCTAAAAAAAACAGTCCTAACCTATTCAATCTTTCCTCTCATTCAGGTCCTCCAGAACCAGCAACATCCTTGTTAATTTTTTCTGTACTTTTTTAACCTTGTTTACATCTTTCCTGTAGGTAGGTGACCAAATCTACACACAATACTCCAAATTAGACCTCACCAACATCTTAAACAATTTCAACATAATATCCACCTCCTGTACTCGATACATTGATTCATGAAGGCTAATGTGCCTAAGGCTTTCTTTACAGCCCTATTTACCAGTGATGCCACTTTCAATAAACTATGAACCTGTATTTCCAGATCCCCTTTTTCTACCACACTCCTCAGTGTCCTACCATTCACTTTGTAAGACCTACCCTGGATAGTCCTGCAAAAGTGCAAAACTTCACACTTGTCTGCATTAAATTCCATCTGCCACTTTCCAGTTCATTTTTCCGGCTATTGCAGATCCCTCTGAAAGCCATATTGGCTTTCCTTGCTGCCCACCACACCCTCAACCTTGGTGTCATCCACAAATTTGCTCATCCAGTTAATCACATTATCATCCAGATCATTGTTATAGTTGGTGAACAACAACAGACCCAGCACTGATTCCTGTGTCATGCCACGCAGGCCTCCGGTCAGGGAGGCACCTCTCTACTACCACTCTTTGGCTTCTCCCACAAAGCCAATGTGTCATCTAATTTACTATCTCATCTTGAATGCCAAGCAACTAAACCTCCTTGACTAATTTTCCATGTGGGACCTTGTCAAATGCCTTGCTAAAATCCATGTGGACACCCACTGCTTTGCCTTCATCAACTTTCTTGGAACTTTCCTTGAAAAGCTCTGTAAGATCGGCTAGACATGATCTACCACACTCAAAGCCAAATACTCACCTATTTAGTCCCTTAGAGTGTCTTCCAATAGTTTCCCACTAGTGATGTCAGGCTCCCTGGCCAATAATTTCCTGGTTTATTTTTGGAGTCCTTCGTAAACAGTAGAACAAGATTAGCTATACTAAGAATTCTGCATTATGTGTATTGCAGAATTATATTATATTGTGCAATAGGGCATTGAGTTAGTAGAAGGTAAAATAGTAACAGAAAAGAATACAGTATTTGTTTTAGGAACATCTTCTTCCCCTCTGCCATCAGATTTCTGAATGAACATTGAACCCATGAACACTACCTCACTTCTTTTCCTTTTTTGTCTCTATATACTATTTATTTCATTTAACTTTATATAACTTTATATATATATACATATGTAAACATTATATATATATACTTCTTACAGTAAATTACAGTGTTTATTATTGTATTGCTGGTGCATAAGAACAGCTTCCATGACATATGCTAATGATATTAAACCTGATTTTTATTCGGTTACAGCTACATAGAAAGTGCAGAGCAGGCAGATAATATGGTGAAGGTCACAGTGAGGTAGATTGTAAGTTCAAGAATCCATCCTATTGTACTAGGGAACCATTTTTAATCGTCTTATAATGATTAAATCGTCTTATGAGATAGAAGCTGTTCTTGAGCCTGGTTGTATATGCTTTCAGGCTTCGGTATTTTCTGTCCGATGGGAGAGGGTAGAAGAGAAAATATCCAGTTTGGATGGGATCTTTGATTATGCTGGCTCCTTTAGTGAGGCAGCATGAAGTGAGAACAGGACCTATAGAGAGGATGCTGGTTTCTGTGATGTGTTTAAACTCTCTGCAGTTTCTAGCAGTCCCGGGCAGTACAATTACTATACCAAGCTGTGATACAGCCGGATAGGAAGCTTTCTGTGGTGCATTGATACAATCAAATGAGGGGATCAAAGAGGACATTAAACATTTCTTCAGCCTTCTGAAGAAGCTGAGAAGTTGTTGCCAGTCTAGGATGTGCCAGTCTTCCCATCGATGCCCACATCAGATATAAAAATAGAGCAAATGCCGAGCTCCCTTTACTAATGTAGTGACTGTTAATTGCTCTCAGAGGTGGTCTGACAATTCATTCTGCCATAGGCACCAGTCACATGCAATAAATGTGACTTCAACAGAAATCACTTCAGAAAAATTGATGAGATCTAATCTGAAATTAATTTCACATCAGTCTATAATATGAATTATTATTGTAATATTACCTTCAGCAAGCTATTTAATCTTGAACTACAGTGACCTAAATAAACTCTCTTTGTAACCTCCTTTGATTCTTCTGCCAATTAACCCTACTCAATAACCTATTTGCGTACTTGATAGTTGTGTGGTTAACTCTGATTTTGGGGTTAATGAATAACTGCTAGTCCAGGACGTTATTGTCTGTGATAGTACGGTGAAATTGATTCGCTCCTGGAATTGTGTAAGTCCTAAAGGGAGGCTGATAATATAAATTGGAACAAAATCTGACTCTCAAGCAATTAATTGAATCCCATTTAAATTGTGTTTGACTCATGATCTCAGGTGGTTATTTGATGTTAAGTGCTGATGGTCTGCTTGGTGTCCTTGATAAATAGTCACGTCAGAACATTGATTGCGTTATTCCTACGACATTGTCTTCTTTATTGGTATCACACTTGCTGTACTAAACGTTCCCTCTCTATCACCAGTCACTACTGAGTACCACCTGCAAAATGCAGTGCACTACCTCCAACTCCTGTACTCTCTCTGAGAGTAGAAGACATCCGACTCAGGTTCAGGTTGAGTATCACTGGCATAAGTCGTGAAATTTATTGTTTTGCAGCAGCAGTACATTTCGATACATAATAAAAAACTATCAATTACAATAAGAAGAATCAAAATAAGAATTACAATAAAAAGAATTAAACAAGTAGTGCACAAAGAGAGAAAAAGAATATTGAGGTAGTGTTCATGGGCTCATTGTCCATTCAGAAACCCAATGACAGTGGGGATGAAGCTGTTCCTGAAACACTGAGTGTGTGTCTTTATGCTCCTGTACTTCCTCAGTGACTGATTGGAGTCCAATTCACAGCACTGACTGTAAGGAAGTTCACACATTCTCTCCATAACTGTATAGGTTACCTCCGAGTGCACTGGTTTTCTCCCAAGTTCCAAAGATATATGGGTTAAAAAAATTGTGGGCTTGCTATGTTGGCGCTGGAAGCTTGGTGACACTTCCCCGTAGCCCCCAGCACATCCTCAGATTGTGTTTGCTGATGTAACAATGAACTTCACTGCATGTTTTAATGTTTCAATGTACATGTGACAAAGAAAGCTAATTTTAAATTTAGAGGTGAAAGATTCAATGGGAACTTGAGGGACAAAAAGTGGTTGAGGCAAGTACTACAACAGCATTTAAAAGATATTTGAACAGGGATAAGAAAGGTTCATAGGCCAAATGCAAACAAATGGAACTAACTTAAATGGGAATCTTGGCTGTCATAGTCTAGATGGGCCAAATAGCTTGTTCCCTTGCTGCTTGACTCTATGACTCTCTATAACAATAATAAGCCATTTACCAATTATCAGCTCATTTGGAGTGAGTAAGAGTAGGTGAGTAGATCTCATCTATTATTCCACCTCTCATTCAATATGAATCAATGCTAGTCAAGTGATCTTTTAATCTGTTTATTATCCAAATAATAAAATGTAATTTTTACTGAAATATTAATTAAAATTGTAGCATTTGTTTTTGAAAGCTCAGTTTACAGTCAGCATGAAATTTATTTTCTGCATCTTTTTGGAATATGAGTAACATAGTCTTTATTAAGCAAGGATGTAAAGCTGAAACTTCCTGAAGCACTGGTGACGCTCCTTATCTGAGAAAGGATATGGTGTTGTTGGAATGGGTTCAAAGGAGGCTCATGAAAATAATTCCTGGATTGAAAAGCCTATCATATGAAGAGCATTTGACGGCTCTGGGTCTTTACTCACTGGAAATCAGGAGAATCAGAGGTGATCTCATTGAAACCTACTGAATGTTGAAAGGCCTCGAAAGAGTGGATGTGAAGAAGATGCTTCCTATGGTAGGGGAGACTCAGACCAGAGGACGCAACTTCAGAATAGAGGGATGCCCAGTTAGAATAGAGATGAGGAGGAATTTCTTTAGCCAGAGAATGGTGAATCTGTGGAGGCCAAGTCTTTTGTGTATATTTAAGGCAGAGGTTGATAGCTTCTTGATTAGTCAGGGCACGAAAGGTTATGGGGAGAAGGCAAAATATTGGGGCTCAGAGGGAAATGGATCAGTCATGACGAAACAGCGGAGAAGACTTGATGGGCCAAATGGTCTAATTCTGCTCCTGTATCTGATGATCTATTAATGATAGAATGAAGGGGTCTCCAGCCAGCCCCAGGCTTTGAACCTGGCCAACCAATTAAGGATCAGAATCAGAATCAGATTGATTATCACCGGCATGTGTGGTAAAATTTATTAACTTGTGAAATTAATAGCATCCAAAATCAAAATGCAGTTTCACAACTGTGTTAATTATTTTATACACATCAAAGAGAGGTATAATCTCACTGGCAAATGACATACACAGTGCACTTCAGTGCCAAGCAAATGAGTGTTCAGAAAAGCATCCTGTTCATCTTTCACATCCTCATGATATCCAATTCTTTGTGGAAGATTTGATGAGCTGTGGATAGTTTATACATTGTTGTAAGTTACAACAGGACATTGACAGGATACAGAGCTGGGCCAAGAAGTGGTAGATGGAGTTCAACCTGAAAAGTGTGAAGTGATTCGCCTTGGAAAATCAAATTTGAAGGCAGAATACAGGAATATTGGCAGAATTCTTAGCAGTGTGGAGGAATAGAGGGATCTTGAGGTCCACATCTATAGATCCCTAAAGCTGCCACATAAGTTAATAGGGCTGTTACAAAGGCCTATGGTGTGTTGGCCACCATTATTGGGGGGATTGAGTTCAAGAGCTGTGAGATACTGTTACAGTTCTAATACCCTGTTCAGACTACACTTGAAATATTGTGCGCTGTACTAATCACCCGGGCAGGTGGGGCTCATCAGCTTTCGACAGCAGCCATCTAGGAGAAGGAAAACTCTGATTTTAAACCTCCGCTGTCTTGAGGCCATACCCACCCATGGGAAAGGCTTCAGCAGTAAAGCCTGAGGAAGAAATCCGGAGTCGGGGTCACTAAGGCAGTCTAATGTTGTTTACAATTTCACTCTGACAAACTCTGCGACGATGCTGGTGCCAAACTGTATCGGCACTTGCCCTTCCCTTGAACTACATCAGTGACGTGGAGTGGGGGAACCCGCCGCATTGGCAACAGCCGGTTCTTCAAATCTTCCCAGCCAGGCTTGCTCCCTGGAGAGGACAGAGCCTACCAGAGGCACAAACCTATGATCTCCTGGGATTGACGGCTGCATACTACTGGTCACCTCAATATAGAAAAAGTGTGGAAGCCTTAGAGAGGATGCAAAGGAGATTTACCAGGATGTTGCTTGGATAACAGAGCATGTCTTAAGAGGATAGGTTGAGCGAATTAGGGCTTATCTCTCTGGAATGAAGGAAGATGAGAAGCAATTTGATAAAGAATTTGAATTTGAATTTATTTAAATCTTAAATCCACAGCACAACATGAAGAAGTAACAATGTTTGCATTCTGACTCCATTGCAATGTACAAACGTGTGAATTTATAAGTCTAATACCTTATAGAAAGAAGCTGTCCAGTAACTAGTTGGTCCTCTAATGCTGTGGTACCATTTGCCAGATGGATGCAGCTGAAACAGTTCATGATTGAGGTGACTGGTGTCCCTGATGATCTTCCAGGCCTTCTTTATACACCTGCTGCTGTAAACATCCTCAATATAAAGAAGTTCACATCCACAGATGCGCTGGGCTGTCTGTACCACCCTCAGCAGTACTCAGTGATCAAGGCTGGTGCAGTTTCTGTACCAGGCAATGATACAGCCAGTCAGTATGCTCTCAATGGTGCCCCTGTAGAAGATCTTGAATATTTGGGGGCTCATGCCGAATTTCTTCAGTTCCCTGAGGTGGAAGAGACACTGTGTGCTTCTTTTGTCACACAGCTGATATGTACAGTCCAGGCGAGATCCTGGGTGATGTGTATACTGAGGAACTTGAAGCTAACTACTCACCCTCTCAACCACAGTCCCATTGATGTTGATCGGGGCGAGCCTGTCTCTGTTCCTCCTGTAATCCATGATCAGCTTTTTTAGTTTTTGGCCATTAAGGGAGAGGTTGTTATCTTGGAACCATTGTGTCAGGGTGTTAGCCTCTCCTCTGTAGGCTGTCTCTTTGCTGCTAGAAACAAGGCTGATTAATATCGTCTCATCTGCAAATTTGATCAGCAGGTTGGAGCTATGTGTGGCAGCACAGTCGTGGGTGTAAAGGGAGTAGAGAAGGGGACTTAGGACACAACCCTGGGGGGCACCTGTGTTGAGGGTCAGAGGGGTAGAGGTGAGGGAACCCATCCTTACCACCTGTCGACAATCCGATAGGAAGCCTAGGATCCAGCTACACAAGGTGAGTTGCAGATCATGGTCTCTGACCTTCCTGTCAAGTCTGGAGGAAATTATGGTGTTGAATGCTGAACTGTAGTCGAGGAACAGCATTCTAATGTATGCATCCCTCTTTTCCAGGAGTGAGAACAGTGTGTAGTACTGTGGCTATGGTGTCTTCAGTAGATCGGTTCCACAGGTAGGTGAATTGTTTGGAGTCCATTGTGGGTGGTAGCATGCTGCAGATGTAGTCTTAGAAACATAGAAAATAGGTGCAGGAGTAGGCCATTCGGCCCTTCGAGCCTGCACCGCCATTTATTATGATCATGGCTGATCATCCAACTCAGAACCCCGCCCCAGCCTTCCCTCCATACCCCCGACCCCCGTAGCCACAAGGGCCATATCTAACAAATCTAACTCTTTTGCCAGTCCCTCAAATCATTTGCTTATAATTGAGGAGAGTGCAACAGGGTGCCAAATGTTCAGGCATGCTACGTTAGTTTTGTTAGATACAGGGACAATGATGAATGATTTGAAAGTGGTGGGCACCACCCACTGGGAGAGGGAGAGATTAAAGATGTCTGTAAGGACATGAGCCAACTGTTCCGCTTACACTCTGAGGACCCACCCTGCGATGCCATCCGGTCCTGCTGCCCTGTGGCTGTTGATACGTTGGAAAGTTCTGTGTACCTCAGCCTCAGAGATGACCAAGGAGCAGATCTCATCAGTGGCTCTGCTTGGGGATTCAGTCTTATCAACCTCGAATCAAGAGAAAAAAACATTTAGCTCATGGAGGAGTGAGATGACAATGTTGGCTGTACTGCTGCATTTCCTCTTGAAGTCCACGATGACGTGCAATCCTTGCCAATGCTGTGTGTGTCATTGTCGTAGAGTGTTGACTGGATTTTGCCTGTCTATTGCCGTTTTGTCATCTTGATGGCTCTTCATAAATCATAGTGGCATCTCTTGAGATCCTGTTTGTCTCGAACAAAGTGATAAGAAGCATCGATTGAGTGAATAGCCAGAGACTTTCCCAAGATGGAAATGGCTCAGACAAGGGGGGAGTAATTTTAAGGTGATTGCAGCAGAGTATAGTGGGAAGTTGATGGAAATATTTTTAAACTGAGTGGGATGGGTGTACGGAACCTCCTGCCAGAGATATGGTGGAGGCACATACATTAGGAACATTTAAGAGACTCTTAGATAGATACATGGATAAAATTAAAACGGACACAGATTTCCAGCCTCTGCAGAATCTGTATATCTGAGTTGGTTAATCTGTCATGGAAAATTAGGTCTAGGGCAGGTGATGATGGGTGGCGGTGTGGGTATACATCTCTACCAAAGGAGGTCTAAGGCACTCCTTTTCTCTACTAGCCTGTTGTAGCACTGGCTCAGCCCCCTAATCAGGGTCTTGTGAAGCCATGGGAGCAGGTGGTGGATGGTCATATGAGCAGCTGATGCATATCACAACTCCTGGTTAGGAGACCACTGACACCAGGCAGACAGTCTCTGAAGAGTATTGATAATGGCTGGGATCACCTGTCTTGTAAAGACACAGCACGGAAGAGGGCAATGGCAAACCACTTCTGTAGAAAAATTTACCAAGAACAATCATGGTCATGAGATCAGATTGCCTATGTCATACAACAGGCACATAATGATGATGATGTAGGTGATGTTGATGCTGGTGCAGGAATGTGCAGAGAATAAATTATGAAGAAAATGAATGGAAGAATGGTTTTGCTGTGTTAATAGTTGAGCAAATGGACTTCTTCTCTGTAGTGTGGAAATATGAGAAGTATTGCAATCTTCTTTGAAATTGTTTCTGAAAGACCTCATCTCACAAGATGAGAGATTCTGCAAATGCCAGAAAACTGGAGCAAGCTGCTGAAGGAATTCAGCAAGTCAGGTATTATCTATGTTGGGGAATGGACAGTCAATATTTCGGGCCTACACACTCCCTTGTGTCTCTACTTTGCTGCTCCACACAAAGTGTCTTTGAGGTTTGACTACCTTGAAGGTGCTTTCCTTGC
Source organism: Mobula birostris (assembly GCF_030028105.1). Lineage (NCBI taxonomy): Eukaryota > Metazoa > Chordata > Chondrichthyes > Myliobatiformes > Myliobatidae > Mobula > Mobula birostris. The sequence goes on from NC_092379.1 coordinate 138,843,415, forward strand.
CTCTTCGAAAGGAGTTCTGTGACACCCCTCTCTCACCGCTCCCCTCCTTTTTTCCAGTCCTGGTGAAGGATTTTGATCCAAAACACCACCTGTTCACTTCTCTCCAGATATTGCCTGACCCACTGAGTTCCTCTAGCATTCTGGGTGTTGGTCCTCATAAAACAGAGCATTCCCTCAGTACTGCAGTGGGAGATCAAGATAAATCTTTATGCTGAGGTTTTTTGAGTAGGAATTGAACTCACAGCTGACTGACTGCGGAGCAAAACTGCAATCAACTGAGCTATGACCAGCACTGAAAAAAAATACACATCAGAGAATCTTTTGGAGGACTTATTAATTCAGCCAAATATCAAATTTCACCCTTTGGACGATTGGTTGCTTTTGTAATTTAATGTTTCACTTTGCCAAGAGAAAATTTGCTGTTTTAGGGATAAAAATTGGCCAGAGCGACCAAGGAACTTTGACAGCAAAAACCAAAACTGCAAATGCTGGAAATCTGAAATAAGAGCGGAATATGCTAGAGGATACTCAGGTCAGGTGGCATCTGGAGCAAGTACAACAAGATCAACATTTCAGTTCAATGAACTCTCAGCAGAAATCCATAATGATTCAAATTACATTTAAATTCAAATATTCAAGATTCCAAGAACATTTATTATTGAAGCATGCATGTAGCACACAAACCTAAAATTCATCTTCCCCACGGGCAGCCATAAAGCAAAGAAAGCCATGGAACCCATTCGAAGAAAAATATCAAACCATCCACGTGCAAAAAAAAACTAATAGTGTAAATGGCGATAAAAACAAGAGTGAAAAACACAGAATGAAAACACAAAATCAAAAAGAGTCCAGGCATATTCCATTCAAGTTAGTTCATTATCTGCAGGCTACACCGATCAAAGTTGCTCAAAATAGAAACAAAAAAGGAGTGACCTGAAACCAGAAACACATCATGACGTAGATTAACCCTTAAATACTGTTCGGGTCAAATTTGACCCGTCTTGACATCTGACAGCAGTAAAAACACCCTAACTGCCATTTTTAAGCTGAAATTTGATGACTTTTCCTAAAGTGATCCAAAATGCGCAAAAATGAACATATTTTAAAATGTTATACTTTTCTACAGGTGCTACAGGTACATTTTTGTACATTGAGGCTGCTCTGGGTCAAATTTGACCCGTATCTATTGAAATGGATTTTAGATCTCTGAAACATTGATTAAGGATTAATCACCCATTTATTAATGTCAGATAGGCTATTTATACATTGTAAGTGATCTGTGGTTCAAAATTTGGTATAGACACTTGTTATGAGGGGATTCTTGGGCCGGGTCAAGATTGACCCGGACCATACCGTGAAGGTATAGAACATGAACTGGTTGCCTGGATTAAACCTTGCTCAAGACCCAGAACTCCAGCACCATATTCCAACAGCACTGACGGAGAGAAAGAGAGATCAATCGATTGTCGGGACCTTCCTTTTGGAGCAGTGAGTGAGAGGGAGAGAAAAAGACCCTCTCACACACACCACACCATCTTCCAGCAGCAGCAAGCGAGAAGCTGGTAGATGGCACTGATCACATACATACAAACAGTAAGTATACATCTACATACACATTCACACATGTACAAACTCAGCTATGCACACACATGAACACACTCATGCACAAACATGCATAGTGCTTTCACAGTTGATATGCTGTTTCACTGCTCCAACCCCCTGACTTCCTGTGATGCCTGTATGGAGCTGACATACTCTTCTTCTGGCTGTAAACATTTCTGAATGAATGCACGAGTTCCCTTCCTCATCCTAAAGACACATGGTGTGATAGGTTAAATGACTACTGTAAATTACCTAGTGCAGGTGGACATCAGAAAGTTGTAAGAAAAAGGTCAAGTTTATTATCATCTGCACAAGTACATCTATGCACAGGTGCAGTGAAAAATGCAGCAGCATCACAGTCACTTAACATCGGACATACAATATTCTCAAGAACATAAATTAACATATAAGACATTGGTGAGGGCTAATTTGGAATATTGCATGCAGATTTGGTCACCTACCTACAGGAAAGACGTAAATAAAATTGAAAGAGTACAGAGAAAATTTACAAGGATGTTGCTGGGACTGGAGGACTTGAGTCATAAGGAAAGATTGAATAGGTTAGAAGTTTTTGCCCTAGAACATAGAAGACTGGAGGGAGATTTGATAGAGGTATAGAAAATTATGACAGGTACTTACAACGTAACTGCAAGTAACTTTTTTTCCACTGAGGTTGGCTGAGACTACAACTAGAAGTCATAGGTCAAGGATGAAAGGTGAAATTTTAAGGGGAACATGAGGGGGAGCTTCTTCACTCAGAGTGTGGCGTGAGGAATGAGTTGCCAGTACATCTGATGGATGTGATTTTAATTTCAACAATCAGATAAGTTTTGATAGGTAGGTACATAGATAGACAGATAGATATTTTATTGATTCCAAAGGAAATTACTGTGTCACAGTAGCGTTACAAATGTACAGTGAACAGGTACATGAAAGGGAGACATATGGACGGCTTTGATCTGAGAGCTGATCAATGGGACTAGGCAGTTTAAATGGTTTGGCATTGGACTAGATGGGCCAAAGGGCCTGCTGTTATTCTGCTGTAGTTTTCTATGACTCTATGACTGTATCATGACATATTATATAGAACTATATAATAGTGTGTTGGCATGTGGCCAAGTGGTTAAGGTGTTCGTCTAGCGATTTGAAGGTTGCTAGTTTGAGCCTTGGCTGAGGCAGCATGTTGTGTCCTTGAGCAAGGCACTTAACCACATATTGCTCTGTGACGACACCAGTGCTAAGCTGTATGGGTCCTAATGCCCTTCCCTTGGACAACATCAGTGGCGTGGAGAGAGGAGACTTGCAGCATGGGCAACTGTTGGTCTTCCATACAACCTTGCCCAGGCCTGCACCCTGGAAACCTTCTAAGGTGCAAATCCATGGTGTCATGAGACTAACGGATGCCTATATATAGAACTATGCAAGAAATGACACAATTAGAACAGAAAATGTCCATTGTAATGCAAAGTGCTCAAAGGGTTAATGATAAATATACAAGATGGTTCATGTACCTAATGGTTGAAGGGAAGTAACTGTTCTTGAACCTGGTAATGTGGGACTTCAGGTTTCTATGCTTCCTGCCTAATAGTAGCTACAGTAGATGAAGATGGCATGGTCCAGAGGATTGGGGACTTTTGATGATGGATGTTGCCTTCTTGAGGAAATGCCTCCTGTAAATACTCCAAATGGTAGACGTGATGTGCCTCTGATGTATTGGGCTGAGTCCACTGTTCTCTGCAGGAATTGATGAGAAAGGGACTAGGTTGCAGGGAAACAGAGGGAAGTAATATTTAAATCACAGAGATCAAATGGACCAAATGATCTCTTTTCATGTCACGAGAAAATAGAAGAAAAATGAGAACTATGAAGTAAAACTAAAGAATAGCTTTACTTATTGCCACATGCATGTGTAAACATTGAAACATATTGCAAAATGCGTCATCAAATCAAAGCAGGAAGGACTGTGCTGAAGGAAGCTTCTGGTACCAAAATAGCAGCCCAAAGCTCACTGACCCTAACCTGTACACCTTTGGAATGTAAGAGAAAATCGTAAGAAACCTACATGGACACGGGAAGAATGTACAAACATGGGCAGCGATAGGAATTAAACTTTGGGGAACAGTGATTGCAGGTGCTGCAGAGTGATGCACTAACCGCTACATTGCTGTGCAACTCAGCACTCACTACTGCTCTGACAGTTAACGAGGTGATGGCTATCCAATTCTCATCTTAAATTTGCATTCCCACCACTCTTGGAGAAGAAATGTCCAAGATGGTTCTGGTGAACCATAGCGAGATGTTGCAGGTTGCTTATAAAACGTCTAATATCCTTCTTCAGAATTACTCTCATTGCAATTTGTAGACTGCAATTTCCCTTTAAGCAATGTACTTTTGAACCAGTGATTTGACAATCTTCTTGGAAGTTTTAACTCTCAAGGATCCAGGTACGGCACCTTTAAGTGGATGAAGGTGCATTGCCATGGCTGAAAGAGAAGGAGGACAGGAGGACCCCAGGCAATACTGAAATGTTGGGGAATGAAACCCTCTACCCACTATCCTGTTAGCAAATACACAGTTGCTGGAGAACAAGACTGATGACCTAAGGGCAAGATTGCTGTATCAGACAGAAATGAGGAGTTGTTGTGTTCTATGTTTTGCGAAGACATGGCTAACATTGGACATGCTGGATATGTTGATAAAACCCTCGGGCTTCTCCATACACTGGATGGACCAGACTGCTGATATAAAGAAGGCAAAAGTTGGGGATCTGTGTTTCACGATCATCTCTTTGTGGTACTCAGATGCAGCGGTCCTGATGTACTCCTGTTACCCTGATCTGGAACATCTGACGATTAAGTGCCGACAGTTTTACATACCAATAGTTCTCCTCCATGATCCTAACTGTAGTTGACATGCTGTCAAAGGCAGATATTATGCAAGTGTTTTAAATTCCTCAGTGTTATCATTTCAGAGGATCTGTCCTGGGTCCAGCGCATACATAGCATTATGAAGAAAGCATGGCGGCACCTCTACTTTCTTAGAAGTTTGTGAAGATTTGGCATATCATCTAAAATTTTGATGAACTTTTGTAGTTTGATAGTTCTATAGTTTAAAGTAAAGATTTTTACTCTTCATGTATGTGAAGAATGTAAGAAATAAAGTCAATTCAAAATTCAAAAAATTCATAGTTATGCAGTGAAGAGTAAATTGAGTGGTTGCTTCATGGCCTGGTATGGAATCACCAATGCCCATGTATGGAAAAGCCTACAAACAGTAGTGGATACGGCTCAGTCCATCACGGGTAAAGCCCACCCCTGCTCTGAGCACATCTACATGGAAAGCTGTAGCAGGAAAGCAGAATCCATCACAGGGACCCCACCATCAAGGCCATGCTCGCTTGTCACTGCTACCATTATGAAGGAGATACAGGAGCCTCAGGACACACACCACCAAATTCAGAAACAGTTATTACCCCTTAAATATCAGGCTCTTGAACCAGAGGGGATAACTTTACTCAATTTCACTCACCCCATCTCTGAACTGTTCCCGTAGCCTATGGACTCACTTTCAAGGACTGTTCATCTCATGTTCTCGATATTTATTGCTTATTTATTTATTATTATTATTATTTCTTTTTTCTCATGGTTTTTGTATTTGCAAATCTTGTTTTTTTTTGGCATATTGGATGTTGTCTGTCATTGATTCTATTATATTTCTTGTATTTACTGTGATTGCCCACAGGAAAATGAATCCCAGGGTTATATATGGTGACATAAATTTACTTTGAACTTTAAACTTTATTCTTAAAAACATTCAAAGAAACTGCTTTAACTGTCCTTTAAGGAAACCGGTTCAAAAGTAAAAAGATTATACTTTTATACTTTATTGTTGCCAAACAATTGATACTAGAACGTACAATTATCACAGAGATATTTGATTCTGCGCTTCGTGCTCCCTGGAGTACAAACTGATAGTAAATATTAAAAATTTAAATTATAAATCATAAATAGAAAATAGAAAAGGGAAAGTAAGGTAGTGATAAAAAACCGAGAGGCAGGTCCGGATATTTGGAGGGTACGGCCCAGATCCGGGTTAGGATCCATTCAGCAGTCTTATCACAGTTGGAAAGAAGCTGTCCCCAAATCTGGCTGTATGAGTCTTCAAGCTCCTGAGCCTTCTCCCGGAGGGAAGAGGGATGAAAAGTGTGATTACACTTAACTTCTGTATTACATGAGTGATTCTATCAGTGACCCTGGGTGGAGATTCTCCTACAAGAAGAATTATTTTCTCCACATCCATTCCCTGCAACAGAACTGTACCTGGAAACAATTTAAACTGTCACAAATGGTAGTAGAAGGGAAATGTTCCCATTGTGATGTCACAGCAGAGGTAAATAAAGAAATAAGGAAAGAAAATCAAACAGAGACAGCAGAAGTATATAATAAGTATATAAATACTGTTCAATAATTTTAAAAAATGAGAACTTTGAGAGTGAAGTAAAGACAAATGAGTGAAAGAAAACAAATAATCAAAGAATATAAATTGCAAGGAATTATAGCAATTTACAGTGGAAAATTGTGTTGGGCACATTGCCAAGTGGTTAAGGCATTCGTCTAGTGATCTGAAGGTTGCTAGTTCGAGCCTCAGCTGTGGCAGTGTGTTTGTGTCTTTGAGCAAGGCACTTAACCACACTTCGCTCTAGTGTCTGTGTGAGGAGTGGCACCCCACACAGACTTCCAATCTGTGCCTTGTAAGGCATGAAAATGCCCGACGCGGGCTTCTCAAGGTCTGAGTCGAGGTTCCCTCCCCTCCCACGGTCGAAAAATAAGGATCAAAATGTAAATTAAATTGGAAGGAATTAAGGTAATATACCAAAAGAAAATAAGAATCAAAATTTTAATTAAATTACAGGGCATTATAGCAATATATAGTGCACATATTGAACACATTTTAAATTAAATTATAAGGAATTATGAGCAAAACACACAAATTGTTGGGGTAATTTAGCTGTCAAGCAGCATCTTTGGAAATGAACAGTCAACGTTTTAGGCTACGAGTCTTCATCAGGACTGAAAAGGGCGGAGAAAGATGCCAGAATAAAAAGGTGGGGGCAGGGGAAGAATGCTAGCTAGAAGGTGATAAGTGAAGTCAGGTGGGTGGGTAAAGTAAAGGGCTGGAGAGGAAGGAATCTGATAGGAGAAGGTAGTGGATCATGGGAGAAAGGGAAGGTGGAGGGACACTAGGGGGAGGAGAGAGGCAGGTGAGAAGAAGTAGTAAGAGGCCAGAGTTAGGAATAGAAGAAGAGGGAACAGGGATGGAAAAAATTATCGAAAAGAGAAATTAATGTTCATGCCATAAGGTTGGAGATTACCTAGGTGAAATATGAAATGTTGTTCCTTCTCCCTGAGAGTGGCCTCATCATGGCAGAAGAAGAGGCCATGGGCCAATATGCTGGAATGGATAAGGGGATCGGAATTAAAATGGGAAATTCCATTTTTGTAGATGGAATGGAGGTGCTCAACAAAGCTGTCCCACGATTTACATCGCGTCTCACTAATGTAGAGGAGGCTACATCGGGAGCACTGGATACAATAGATGACCCCAACAGATGTGCAGGTGAGATGCTACCTTACGTGGAAGGACTCTTTGGGGCCCCAAATGGAGATGAGGATGAGGAGAATGGGCAGGTGTAGATTTTCTATCGCTTGCAGGGATATGCACCGGGAGGGGGATTAGAAGGGAGGGATGAATGGAAAAGTGAGTCATAGAGGGAATGATCCCTGTGGAAAGCGGAGGGTGACAGGGCGGCAAAGATATGTTTAGTGGTAGGATCCCTTTGGAGATGGCGGAAGTTGTGGAGGATGATGTGCTGGAAGCAGCTCATGGGAAGGTAGGTAAGGATAAGAGGAATTCTGTCACTGTTAAGGTGGTGGGAAAATGGGGTGAGGGTGGGCATGGATATCTAGGAAATGGGGGAGATGCAGATGAGGGTAACATCAATAGTGGAGGAAGGTAAAACTCCTTTCTTTGAAGAAGGAGGATACCTCTGATGTTCTGGAAAGAAAACCTCATCCTGGGAACAGGTGTGGCAGTGAGGAAAGAAAGGGAATAGCATTTTTACCAGAGACAGGATGGAAAGAGGTATCATTAAGACAGTTGTGGGGCTTGGAAGGTTTAGAAAATATATCAGTAGACACTTTGTCTCCAGAAACAACTGCTATACAGAATTGTATTGCGATAAGGAATATAAGGATCAAATAGAGTTATGGAGTCATAGAGAACTGCAACACAGAAACAGGCCCTTCAGCCCATCTAGTCCATACCAAATTATTATTCTGCCTAGTCCCATTGACCTGCACCCATACCATAGCCCTCCATACCCCCCTCATCCATGTATTTAGCAAAATTTCTGTTAAATGGTGAAGCTGAACCCTCATCTACCACTTCCACTGGCAGCTTGGCTCATCTGTGAGTGAGGAATTCCTCCACCATGTTCCCCCTTAAATATTACACCTTTTCCTAAATTCTAAACTAAATTACAAGGAATTATAGCAGAATACAAAAAAAAAGGCACAAATTTAGAGAGAATGATCCTACAATCAATAATAGTTTACAAAAGATAAAAGAGGCAGAGATATTCAATATAGATAATTGTTCCTAAATATGAAACAAAAGTGAATGAAATTACAATGTATATTGGGAATACACAGTTAAATACAGAATAAGATCTAGATTTAGACAGAGCAATCCTGTGATCTGCATTATATGCATAAAAAGTGGCAAAGATATTAAATACAGGTAATAGTTCCTTTGCATAGGGTGACAGGGTGGAGTTACGTCTCTACCAAAGGAGGTGTAAGGCACTCCTTCCCTTCACTAGCCTGCAGGTCACCCTTGGGCAAGGTGTGGCACCTGCTTAGTCCCCCACTCAGGGTCACGTGAAGCCATGGGAGCAGGTGATAGATGGTCGTATGAGCAGCTGGTGCATATCACAAGTCCTGGTTAGGAGACCACTGACGTCAGGCAGACAATCTCTGACGAGTACTGATAATGCTGGGGTCACCCATCTTGTAAAGGCACTGTCCAGAAGAAAGCAATGTCAAACCACTTCGGTAGAAAAATTTACCAAGAACAATCATGGCCATAGACAGTGATCGCCCATATCATTTGACATGGCACGTGATGATAATGATGATGATAAGCACAGGAAACAACGTTAGGAAGTTACAGCAGTATCACAGGCACATAGAATCAGATACGTGAAACCTCTTTTTACTGGGCGTTTCTGCGAATGTGGGTTATTATCAGCTCACTAACAGCTACCGGACTCTGCAGTGAGGAACCCACATTTCTCACGCTCCATACGTCTGGGGTGTATATGACTTTGGTCCCGACAAACCTGTCAGGTTGGGATGTCAGACCCTCCAAAATCCTGGTTTGTGTGAATGCTGTGTGACTTACTGCCCCCAGCAATTGCCCATTGGCAAGAAGTGGCAGATCATACACTGTATACAATTATAAAGAAAGTATACTTATGAGCATTAACTTAACCCCGTTATTAAATAAAAGAAAGAAAAAAGGGCCCATCATAATTAAATAGTCAAACATGCGCATAAGTTGGAGCTCATCTTGAAGTTGTCTGTAACTCACACGCTGGACCCTTGGTCTGCGTGAAAGCACACAGCACCTTCTGAATGTCGGTTGAAATCCATCTTGAACAAATGGGATCTCCCATGGGAGTGTTGGTCCTTCTTCCTTGAAGCCATTCTTCTGCACAAAGCACCTTGTGCAACAGGGTGGCAATCCTCACCCATCTTCTCTCCTGCCTTCTCCCAACCACCATCCTGATTAGATGACATTACATTCCTAAACTAAACAACAAAGCCCCTTTTCTCAGCTCAAACCCAAACAAGCTGAAGACAGAACATGCTGCTCTTCCAGAATTGTTAAAGTGAAATACCTGCAGCATAGCAATAAAAATCTTAGCCAGGGCATTAAAAAGAACATTTACAAGAAGAACATAAGTTATCAATAGAAATTACCTCACCTGGTCTTTTAATATTACCTCTCTGAACAAGAAGGCACAGCAGTGCCTCCACTTCCCAAGGAGATGAAGGCAAGTGAGGCTCTGCCCACCACTATCATAATGGCACTTTACAGGAGCACCATTGAGAGTGTCCTGACAAGTAACCCCTCCATCTGGCATGGGAGCAGCCAAAGCCATCAATTACATAATCTAAACCATAGAAACCATAGAAAAACTATAGCACTGAAACAGGCCTTTTGGCCCTTCTTAGCTGTGCCGAACCATTTTCTGCCTAGTCCCACTGACCTGCACGCGGACCATATCCCTCCATACACCTCCCATCCATGTATCTGTCCAATTTATTCTTAAATGTTAAAAAAGAACCTGCATTTACCACCTCGTCTGGTAGCTCATTCCATACTCCCACCACTCTCTGTGTGAAGAAGCCCCCCTTAATGTTCCCTTTAAACTTTTCCCCCCTCACCCTTAACCCATGTCCCCTGGTTTTTTTCTCCCCATGCCTCAGTGGAAAAAGCCTGCTTGCATTCACTCTATCTATACCCATCATAATGTTATATACCTCTATCAAATCTCCCCTCATTCTTCTACGCTCCAGGGAATAAGGTCCTAACCTATTCAACCTTTCTCCGTAACTGAGTTTCTCAAGTCCTGGCAACATCCTTGTAAACCTTCTCTGCACTCTTTCGACCTTATTAATATCCTTCCTGTAATTTGGTGACCAAAACTGAACACAATACTCCAGATTTGGCCTCACCAATGTCTTATACAACCTCATCATAACATTCCAGCTCTTATACTCAATACTTTGATTAATAAAGGCCAATGTACCAAAAGCTCTCTTTATGACCCTATCTACCTGTGACGCCACTTTTAGGGAATTTTGTATCTGTATTCCCAGATCCCTCTGTTCTACTGCACGCCTCAGTGCCTTACCATTAACCCTGTATGTTCTACCTTGGTTTGTCCTTCCAAAGTGCAATACCTCACACTTGTCAGTATTAAACTCCATCTGCCATTTTTCAGCCCATTTCAAACTACTGACAACAATGTGGAAAGTAGCCATCCCAATACTGACCCCATTCGGCCATTAGGCTTCTGAACTCCCTGTTGCATTCCATTTTTATTGTCACTGGTTGATCTGTTCTGTACCGTACAATATTTAATTTATTTAATTTATGCTCTTTAGTTTGTTATTTATGTATAATTCAACTCTAGATCTTATCCTTACTTTCAGAAGTTATTATGCAATCTGTGTGTGATGTGTGCCACCGTGCTTTACCCCGGTTTGAAAAAATGCTGTCTCATTTCTATATGCATTCTATGGCTATATACATTATATACATGTATATAGTTAAATGACAATAAACTTGACTTGGCTGAAGAACACAATTGGAACAAAAATGTCCATTATATTGCAAAGTATCAGAGTGTTTCCGAACTCTTACTGAAAGATCTTTAATCTTAACAAGAGGAAGAAGTATCAAAAACATTAAATGCTGATAATAAGGTTCATTAGCATAAGAAATAGTGCCAGGGAGTTACTGGGATAGAAACATAAATTGTATCCAGTAATAATTTCTGTAGAGAATTTGAGGAGCATCTTTATGTCATCAATGGTTGGAAATGGCAACACACCTGTTCCATCAAACACCACATGAGTCATTAAAGACAAGATCTTCAGATCCTACATAAATACATCTGTGGCATCCAGACCTCCAGAAATGGAGTCAATCTGAACCCTCATGGATTGCTTTGAAAGTATATGTGGAACATGACAACAGAGTGGGCTGTCGAGATGCATGGGATAGACAGTTAGAGAAAAGCATTTCGGAGAAGGGAAAGATGATACTGATGTAGAGGTGGAAGGAGCCAGTTGTGAAGTCTAAACATCAGCAAAGGTCGGAGACACCAAAATCTGGAGCAACACTCAAGGTGCTGGTGGAAATCAACAGTTTGGTCAGCATCAGGGGAAGGAAATGGACAGTCGACGTTTTGTGTCAAGACACAAAACAGACAAAAAGGAAGAGAGGAGATTGCCAGTTGAAAAAGGTGGAGGGAAGGGGTGTAGTAGGAGATTGCAGGTGATGGGTGGATTGAAGTGAGGAGAGCTGATAGGTAGATGCTGTTGATCGGAGGAGAGGGAATGATGTCAGAGGCTGGGAGGTGATTGGTGGAAGTGCCAAAAGGCTGAAGAAGATGGAATCTGATAGGAGAGGATGATGGAGCTTGGAATAAAGGGAGGGGAACCAATGGGAGGAGTTTATGGGTGATGGACAGTTACAGAGGGTGGTGGAGAGAAAGAAGAATGGACTGATGTTTGACTGATTTTAAGTGCAGGGTCTTATTGAAAAGGTTGGAGGCAAGGGGCAGGCTGGTGTTCAGGTCACTCATCTCAGTGCTGAATGAGTCTGTGGCCTGTAGCTAATGGGCTCCTGGACCTGGCAGCAGTGATGAACTGGCTCTGTGGCTGTGGACTGACTTTTGTAAACCTTAGTCCTGAGTATTATTTGTTTACTTGTTTGCTTGATTTGTTCTTTTTTCACACATTAGGGGTTTGATAGTCTTTTTCAATGGGTTTTACTGGGTTTCTTTGTGTTGTGGCTGCCTGGAAGAAGATGAATTTTAATGTTGTACGTAATATACATATTATAATAATAAATGTACTTTGAACTTCAACTTTGAAGGAGGAGAGAGAAAGGAAACGATGGGGAAAGGGACAGAAGGGGAAGGTTTACTGGAAGGTTGTGGATTCGATGTTGATACACGCAAGTTGGAGACTGCTCAGGTGTTCATGGAATTTGCACTTGACCTCAACGGGGGCTAATTGCATTACACTTCAAATACTTGTCTCCAAGTCCTCAAAATTCTGGCAGTTTATCTAAGTAATGTCCCTGAAAATAACAGCAAGTTCTCAAGAACGGTTGACGGCCAGGTTAGGCAGCTGAGCGAGTGGCATAGCTCCTCAGCTTGGATCCAGCACTCCGCCCACCAGCTCTGCCCCGAGGGCCCCTGTGCACTTCCATCCACACTCAGCACTCCAGACGTAAGCAATCTCCCTTTGCCTAATCTTTGTGGCACCTGCTTGTGATTCAGTTTTAGCAGGACGGCAAGTTTAATAGAATGAAAAATTTTAATTGATAATCTTCAGGCAACTTCTCAGAGTGGTTGTTGGGGAAATCTCGAAATAGGTCATCAAAACAAGACATGCCTTTACATTGAGCAGTACACATGGGCAGCATCTCTGGAGAGAAATAAAGAGTTGACTTGTTGGGCTGATACCCATCATCAGGATGCAAGGTTAAAACCAGGTAGATTGTAAAGTCAAGAGTCTTTACAATTGTATTAGAGGATCATTCAATAGATTTATAACAGTCGTTAGAAGCTGTGTTAGAGCATGGTGGTACATGCTTTCAGGCATTTATATCTTAGACTGTAAGACCATAAAACATAAGAGCAGAATTAGGCCATTCGGGCCATTGAGTTTGCTCCACTGTTCTAGCATGATTGATTTATTATCCCTCTCAACCCCATTCTCATGCCTTCTCCCTATAACCTTTGATGCCAAGATTAATCAAGAACCTATCAAAGGCAGGGTAGTGGTTAGTACAATCCTTTATAGTACCAGCAACCCAGGTTTAATTCCCACCTCTATCTCCACGTTCTTCCCGAGACCACGAGGGTTTCCTCTGGCTGCTCCAGTTTTGTCCTAGAGTCCAAAGATGTACCCGTTGGTAGGTTAATTGATCATTATAAATAATCCAGTGTTTAGGCTAGCGTTAAATTGGAGATTGTTGAGGACGTGGCTTGAAGGGCTGGGATGGCCTGTTCTGAATTGAATTGAATTGACTTTATTTCTTATATCCTTCACATACATGAGGAGTAAAACTCTTCATGTTACGTCTTTGTCTAAGTGTGTAATATACAATTTATAGTAATATGTAATAAATAGTATGTACAACAGGATAGTCAATATAGCATAGAAATACAATTGTGTCAGCATAAATTAATCAGTTTGATGGCCTGGTGGAAGAAGCTGCCCCGGAGCCTGTTGGTCGTGACGTTTATGCTGCGGTACTGTTTCCTGGATGGTAGCAGTTGGAACAGTTTGTGGCTGGGGTGACTTGGTCTCTAATGATCCTTCGGGCTCTTTTTACGCACCTATCTCTGTAAATGTTCTGAATAGTGAGAAGTGTCATATTTACACATGTTCTGGGCTGTCCGCACCACTCTCTGCAGAGCTCTGCGATTGAGGGAAGTACAGTTCCCATACCAGACAGTAACGTAGCCAGTCAGGATGCTCTCAATTGTGCCCCTGTAGAAACTTCTTAGGATTTGGGGGCCCATACCAAACTTCCTCAACCGACTGAGGTGAAAGAGGCTCTGTTGTGCTTTTTCCACCACACAGCCAGACCACATGAGATCCTTGGTGATACAATTGTGTCAGCGTGACTGAATCATTCTGATGGGTTGGTGGATGAAGCTGTCATGAAACCTGTTGATCCTGGCTTTTATGCTGCGGTAGCATTTCCTGGATGGTAGCAGCTGAAACAGTTTGGTGGTTGGGGTGATTCGAGTCCCCAGTGATCCTTTGGGTCCTTTTTACGCATTCTGTGCTTTATCTCAATAAAAATAAAAAATTTAAAAATGAATCTCATGGTAGTATATGGTAACATATGCTGTAGATACTTGAACAATCAATTTGCTTTGACTTCTGGCTATGAGGAAAATGCGGTTTGATAAAAAAGAATAAGCTATGATTGATTGGCAGAGTAGACACGTTAGGCTGAATGACCTAATAACCATATAACCATACAACCATATAATCATATAACGATTACAGCACGGAAATAGATTACAGCACGGAAATAGGCCATCTCGTCCCTTCTAGTCCGTGCCGAAATCTTACCCTATCCTATTCCCACCGACCTGCACTCAGCCCATAACCCTCCAATCCTTTCCTGTCCATATATCTATCGAATTTAACTTTAAACGACAACATAGAACCTGTGTCAACCACTTCTGCTGGAAGCTCATTCCATAAATTATGCTCCTATATCTCAAAAACACTCAACAACTTCTATGTGGCGAGCATTCTGACAGACTGCATCACTGTCTGGTATGGTGGGGGGGGGAGGGGAAGGGCTACTGCACAGGACCGAAAGAAGCTGCAAAGGATTGTAAATCTAGTCAGCTCCATCTTGGACACTAGCCTACAAAGTACCAAGGACATCTGCAAGGAGTGGTGTCTCAGGAAGGCAGCGTCCATTATTAGGGACCACCAGCACCCAGGGCATGTCCCTTTCTCACTTTTACCATCAGGTAGGAGATACAGAAGCCTGAAGGCACACACTCAGCGATTCAGGAACAGCTTCTTCCCCTCTGCCATCCGATTCCTAAATGGGCATTGAACCCTTAGACACTACCTCACTTTTTTAATACATAGTATTTCTGTTTTTTGCACAATATTCAATATATGTATACTGTAATTTATTTATTTATTTATTATTAATATTTTATTTTGTTTCTTTTTCTTCTATATTATGTATTGCATTGTACTGCTGCTGCTAAGTTAACAAACTTCAAGTAATATGCCAGGGATAATAAACCTGATTCTGATTATGGTCTTATGACTTTATATTTAGATCCTGTTCTTGTTGCAATCTGTACACGTCCTCCTTCCTGCATTGTCAGTGGCCCTCTGTAAATTACACTTTCCTCTAATTAAACACCAAAGTGGTTGGACTGGATGAAGCAGACTTGGATGTCTGAATTGTTTAAATGAACATTTGCATTTTTAATCCCCCCATCTTCCACTTCAATCAATTCCTTTCAGCGCCTCATATAGTCTCCTGCAGGTTTGAGGCTGGGAATGTTAGGCAGGAGATCAGAGACAACAACTTAATTAATTTGAGAGCCTCAGTCTGAGCATGGAACCCACTTCCCACTGTTTTATGGTTCTACAGTAGTGGCATTAATAAATTCTTCACGTATGCTCCCACGTTCCAATCACCGAGGATTTGAGAAATCCACTAGGAGGCTAGTTTGCAACAACTGAATCAATTAGCAGCTTCACAAAGATGGCAGGAAGGAAAATATCAGAGTTAACATGATTTAGTATTCAAATCCCAGAGTGCAATTTTAGGGAAAGTGTGTGTATTTGTAAGCAGATGCCTACAGTATCAAACTAGCGTTCTCACTGTGGCTTCCATCAGAGACTGAGGCAGATACTCTACACTGAGGGGTTCAGAATCAGAATCAGGAATCCATGTTTTTTTTTGCACCACTTTCTTTTTCACTGTACAGGATAATTTTATTCACAATTGAAATTCTGAGTGTTGTCTGTACCTACATACATTACAGTATACTGAGTATTGCCATACTTGGGTACGTCACAATAAACTCAACTTGCCTTGGGGAAGATGTGCACTATTTAATTGCCCTGGGGTATAAGAACAGAAGACACAGGAACGGCAATAGGTCATTCAGTCTGCTCAGCCAGTCCATCATGGCTGATTTATTTTCCCTCTCAAACTTATTCTGCCTCCTCCCCGCAATGTTTGATTTCCTTACCCATCAACCTCTGTTTTAAATATACCCAGTGACTTGGCCTCCACAGCCATCTGTAAAAATAAATTCCACAGATTCACCAGAGTCCGTCTAAAGAAATTGATCCTCATCTCTGGTCAAAATGTATGTTCCTCTATTCTGAATCTGTGCCCTCTGGTCCTAGACTCCTGGACTGTAAGAAGCATCTCCTCCACGTCCACTCTCCCTAGACCTTATAGTATTCGATAGGTTTCAAGGAGATGCCCCATCATTCTTCTAAACTCCAGTGAATACTGGCTCAGAGCCATCAAGTACTCTTCACATGTTAACCCTTTCTTTCCTGGGATCATTCTCACAAACCACCTCTTGACACTTTCCAATGGCTGCACATACTTTCTTAGATAAGGGGCCCAAAATTGCTTGTAATAGTCCCAAGGAAGTCTGTCTAATGCCTAATAGTGGCTCAGCATCACACATTTGCTCTTATACTCCAGTCCACTTGAGATGAATTTTTCCTTCCTTACCACCACCAACTCAACCTGCAAATTACTCTTTAGGGAATCACGTACAAGAATTCCAAAGTCCATTTGCACGTCTGATTTTTGAATTTGCTCCCCGTTTAGAAATTAGTCTATCCTTTATTCCCTCTACCAAAGTGCATGACCATATACTTCCCCACACTATTTTCCATCTGTCACTTCTTTGCCCATTCTCCTAAACTGTCAGTCTTTCTGCAGATACTCTGCTTGCTCAAAACTAACTGCCCCTTCATCTACCTTTAAATCTTTTGCAGACTTGGCCAGAATGACATCAAAGATCAGAAAACAGGCTCCTTGTTTAAGGTCTTATCTAAAGGACATTTCCCTTAAAACTCAGTGCCACTTCAGTGTTGTACCAACTAATGTCCGCTCTCGTTCCGGGAAGTAAACCAGTGATGTGCCCGGTTATGAGGTGAGTCGATCATCCACAAGACCATAAGACCATAAGACATAGGAGCAGAATTACGCCATTTAGCCCATCAAGTCCACTCTGCCATTTCATCATCGCTGATCCCAGATCCCATCCAACTCCTGCCCTCTCACCATATCCCTTGATGCCCCACCAATCACGAATCTATCAACTTCCATTTTAAATATACCCACAGACTTGGCCTCCATAGCAATCTGTAGCACATCATTCCACAGATTTAAAAATTTCCTCCTTACTTCTATTCTATAAGGTTGCTCCTCAATTTTGAGGCTGTGTCCTCTAATTTAGGATAGTCCCACCATAGGAAGCATCCTCTCCACATCCACCTTATCTAGTCCTTTCAACAGTTGCTGGGTTTCAACGAGATCCCCACCCATTCTTCTAAATACCACTGAGTACAGCCCGAAGCTGCCAAACACTCCTCACATGTTAACCCTTTCATTCCTGGAATCATCCTCATGAACATCCTCTAGGGTCTCTCCAATGACAATACATACTTTCTGAGATAAGGGGCCCAAAATTGTTGGCAATACTCCAGGTGCGGCCTGACTAGTGTCACATCAGCATTATTTCCTTGTTTCTATATTCCCTTCCCCTGAAATAAATGCCAACATTGAATTTGCCTTCTTTATCACAGACTCAAATTGTGAATTAACCTTCTGGAAGTCTTGCATGATGTCTCCTAAGTACCTTTGCATCTCTGATGTTTGAATTTTCTCCCTATTTAGATAATAGTCTGCACTATTGTTCCTTTTACTGAATGCATTATCATAAATTTCCCAATGTTGTATTCCGTTTGCCACATTTTTGCCCAATTTGCCTAAGCCCTGCTGCAATCGCATTTTTCCCTCAGCACTACCTACCCCTCCACCTATCTTCAAATGGGCTGCCGGCAATGGTGGTGGAGGCGGATACGATAGGGTCTTTCAAGAGACTTTTAGATAGGTACATGGAGCTTAGAAAAATAGAGGGCTATGGGTAAGCCTAGTAATTTCTAAGGTAGGGACATGTTCAGCACAACTTTGTGGGCCGAAGGGCCTGTATTGTGCTGTAGGTTTTTTATGTTTCTGTGCTTCTATGATCCGCAAACTTTGCCACAAAGCTATCAATTCCGCTATCCAAATCATTGACAAACAATGTGAAAAGTAATGGTCCCCATACTGACCCCTGAGGAACACCACTAGTCACTGGCAGCCAAGCAGAAAAGGCCCCCTTTATTCCCATTCACTGCCTCATGCCAGTCAGCCATTCTTTTATCCATGCCAGTGTACTTCCTGTAACACATAGAATTTTATCTTGTTAAGCCACCTCATGCAAGGCACCTTATCAAATACCTTCTGAAAATCCAAGTAAGTGACATCCATTGCCTCTTCATTGTCCACCCTGCTTGTTATTTCCTCAAAGAATTCCAACAGATTTGTCAGGTAATCTTTACAGAAACCATGCTGACTTTGACTTATTTTATCACTGGTCTCCAAGTACTCCGAAACCTCATCCTTAATAATGGACTCCAAAACTTTCCCAACCACTGAGGTTAGGCTAACTAGCCTATAATTTCCTCTCTTTTGTCTTCCTCCCTTCTCTAAAGAGTGGAAATGACCCTTTTCAATTTTCCAGTCCTCCAGGGCCATGCCAGAATCAAGTGATTCTTGGAAGATTAGAACGAATGCATCCACTAATCACAACTGAGAGTAACAAAGTGCATTCGTTGACTATTTGATTCCCTACCTAACTCCGTTTTTTTAAAAAATCTTTTTAATGATTTGCAGTAATGATGATTCGCAGTCTCCATCTAAACCCTTAGGAATATGTGCTGCCTTTGCAAAATGGTGAATTGCTTTGTTCGCGTAAATTGTCTCCTAAATGAAGAATGAGATGCACACTGTTTCATTTCAAATCACTGACCTGTGCAGCACAATACTGTCCCGGGAAGTTGTTATTCATAGCCCTTCAAGGCCCACAGCATGGATTTCATCGCAAAGCTGTTCAACAGAAAGACATGCCAGAGAGAGAAACTCGCCTGGATTATGGTCTTTCTTTGGGTACGCTGTTTAATTGATTTATTATTTAATTTATTTTTATTGAGAAACAACCTGGAACAGGCCCTACTGGCCCTTTGAGCTGTGCTGCCCAGTAATCCCCCAATTTAACTCTTGCCTAACCATGAGAAAATTTACAATGACGAATTAACCTTCTGACCGGTACGACTTTGGACCGTCAGATGAAACCGGAGCACTAGAGAAAGCTTACGCAGTCATGTGGAAACGTACTAACTCCTTACAGGTAGCGGCAGAAATCGAACCCCAGATAACCCGTACTGTAAAGCGTTATACTAATCACTACACTACCCAGTATTTCAAGAACAAGATCTATTCAGGAGGAAGGAAAACTGCACAAATCAACTAAAAAAAATTGCCGTCTAGTGATAGGACCGATAGAAATTGATGCTGGAGAAATTGTAATGGGAGATAAGGAGATGGCAGAGGAACTGAACGATTATTTTGCATCAGTCTTCACTGAGGAAGACATTAGCAGCATACTGGACACTCAAGGATGGCAGGGAAGAGAAGTGTGCGCAGTCACAATTCCGACAGAGAAAGTACTCTGGAAGCTGAATAGTCTAAAGGTAGATAAATCTCCTGGACCAGATGGAATGCACCGTCGTGTTCTGAAGGAAGTAGCTGTGGAGATTGCGGAGGCATTAGCGACGATCTTTCAAAAGTCGATAGATTCTGGCATGGTTCCGGAGGACTGGAAGATTGCAAATGTCATTCCGTTATTTACGAAGGGAGCAAGGAAGCAAAAAGAAAATTATAGACCTGTTAGCTTGACATCGGTGGTTGGGAAGTTGTTGGAGTCGATTGTCAAGGATGAGGTTACAGAGTACCTGGAGGCATATGACAAGATAGGCAGAACTCAGCATGGATTCATTAAGGAAAATCCTGCCTGACAAACCTATTACAATTTTTTGTGGAAATTACCAGTAGGCTAGACAAGGCAGATGCAGTGGATGTTGTATATTTGGATTTTCAGAAGGCCTTTGACAAGGTGCCACACATGAGGCTACTTAACAAGATAAGAGCCCATGGAGTTATGGGAAAGTTACATACGTGGATAAAGCGTTCGCTGATTGGCAGGAAACAGAGAGTGGGAATAAAGGGATCCTATTCTGGTTGGCTGCCGGTTACCAGTGGTGTTCCACAGGGGTCTGTGTTGGGGCTGCTTCTTTTTACATTGTACATCAACGATTTGGATTATGGAATAGATGGCTTTGTGGCTAAGTTTGCTGATGATACGAAGATAGGTGGAAGGGCCGGTAGTGCTGAGGAAATAGAGAGTCTGCAGAGAGACTTGGATAGATTGGAAGAATGGGCAAATAAGTGGCAAATGAAATACAATGTTGGAAAGTGTATGGTTATGCACTTTGGCAGAAGAAATGAACGGGCAGACTATTATTTAAATGCGGAGAGGATTCAAAGTTCTGAAGTGCAACGGGACTTGACAGTCCTCATACAGGATACCCTTAAGGTTAACCTCCAGGTTGAGTCGGTGGTGAAGAAGATGTATGCAATGTTGGCATTCATTTCTAGAGGAATAGAGTATAGGAGCAAGGATGTGATGTTGAGGCTCTATAAGGCGCTGGTGAGACCTCACTTAGAGTACTGTGGGCAGTTTTGGTCTCCTTATTTAAGAAAGGATGTGCTGACGTTGGAGAGGGTACAGAGAAGATTCACTAGAATGATTCCAGGAATGAGAGGGTTAACATATGAGGAACTTTTGTCCGCTCTTGGACTGTATTCCTTGGAGTTTAGAAGAATGAGGGGAGACCTCATTGAAACATTTCAAATATTGAAATGTTTCCCATGATGGGGGAGTCTACTACGAGAGGGCATGACTTAAGGATTGAAGTTCACCCATTCAGAACAGAGATGCAAAGAAATTTTTTTAGTCAGAGGGTGGTGAATCTATGGAATTTGTTGCCACGGTCAGCAGTGGAGGCCAAGTCATTAGGTGTACTTAAGGCAGAGATTGATAGGTACCTGAGTAGCCAGGGCATCAAAGGTTATGGCGAGAAGGCGGGGGAGTGGGACTAAATGGGAGAATGGATCAGCTCATGATAAAATGGCGGAGCAGACTCGATGGTCCGAATGGCCTACTTCTGCTCCTTTGTCTTATGGTCTTCTGGTCTTTTAAAAATCAAAGAGATTAGCTTTGTTTGTCACAATTATGTTGAAACTTTTAAACATACAGTAAAATGCATTGTTTGCTCCAATGGAGGATGTGCTGGGGGGCAGCCCACAAGAGTTGCCATGCTTCCAGCACCAACATAGCTTGCCGGCAACACACTAACCCTTACCAGAGCACCCAGAGGACATACACATGGTCATAGGGAGGATGGTTAAACTCCTTATAGACTGTAAAGAAATTGAACATGGATCACTGGCACTATAATAGTGTTACCATAACCACTATGGGACCATGCTGCCTTGTCCTTAAAAAACATTTATCATAATTCCACTCTTATATCTTATGGTCCTAAATCCGAGGGCAATTAAATAGTGCACAACCTCCCCAAGGCAAGTTGAGTTTATAGTGATGTACAGTAGAGAAACAGGTCCTTCGTACCTATTTGTCAATGTCAACCAAATGGAACTGGCTTAGATAGGCATCTTGCTTCTATGGACCAATTGGTATGTAAGAACTGTTTTCTGTGCTGTACTATGAAACAAATCTGACAAATAATAATCATAAATCTAATTAATCTATTCCTCCAAATATGGAGTCCTGCTTGGTGGAGCAATAATATCAGCGCCGGACTCCACAGCGAAGGTTCCCGAGTTCGAATCCAAGTCGGGTTGAGCGCTGAACTAGCAACTCGGCCTCGTTAAAACAAGAATAGCTTGCTATGGAAACACCGTCAGAAGACAGTGCCTCGATAACTCCACTGTCGAGTTAAGGGCTCTTCTTCTTCTTCTTCTTCTTCTTCTTCCAAATATTGAGGCCATGTCCCCTGGTAAGTGAGACTGGAACTAAAGGACATAGACGTAAGATTCAGGGGGATACAGCTAGGTTGGAGATAAGGAGAAGCTGCTTTTTTGGATAGTAGCGAATCTGTGGAATTGTCTGCTCAGGGAAGAGGTGGATGTTACTATATGAAATATATTTAAGACACATTTACATTTTTGCACAGCAAGAGAATTAAGGGTTATGGGGAAAAGACAGGTAGGTGGAGCTAAGTCCATGGGCAGATCAGCCATGATCTTATTGAACGTCAGGGCAAGCTCGATGAGCCAGGTGGCTGACTCCTCTTTCTACCTACATCCTGAAGTTGTATAGTTTGTTTCTGCTGGTTTTGTTGAGTAACTTCAGAATCAGGTTTAATATCACTAGCAGGCAGTATGTCATGAAATTTGTTATTTTGAAGCAGCCGTACATTGCAATACATAATAATTTTTAAATTATGGCGCAGCAGACTTGATGGGCCAAATGGCCTACTTCTGCTCCTATATCTTATGGTCTTATGGTCTTACATCAGTTTAATTAATTAAGTAGTGCAAAAAGAGAGCAATAAAAACATACTGAGGTAGTGTTCATGGGTTCATTATCCATTCAGAAATCTGATGGTGGAGGGGAAGAAGCTGTTTCTGAAATGTCCTGACGAAGGGTCTCGGCCTGAAACGTTGACTGTACCTCTTCCTAGAGATGCTGCCTGGCCTGCTGCGTTCACCAGCAACTTTTATGTGTGTTGCTTGAATTTCCAGCATCTGCAGAATTCCTGTTGTTTCTGAAATGTTCAATGTGTGTCTTCAGTCTCCTGCACCTCCTCCTTGATGGTGGCAATGAGAAGACGGTAGGTGCTGGGTAATGGGGGTCCTTAATGATGGATGCCACCTTTTTGAGGCATTGCCTTTTGGAGATATCCTCAGTGCTGGGGAGGTTAGAGCCATTGATGGAACTGGCTGAGTTCAGAACTTTCTGCAGCTTTCTTCTGATCCTATGTAGTGGCCCCTTCATACCAGACAGAGATGCAACCAGTTAGAATACTCTCCAGGATACACAGTAGAAATTATCGATAGTCTTTGGTGACGTACCATGTCTCCTCAAACTCCTAATGAAATATAGACACTGTCATGTCTTCTCTGTAATTGAATTGATTTGAATTGAATTGACTTTATTACTTACAACCTTCATCTACATGAGGAGTAAAAATCTTTACGTTACGTCTCTGTCTAAATGTGCAATGTGCTGTTTATAGTAATTTATAATAAATACTATGTACAACAGGACAGTAATGAGATGGTTAAATATGAAAAGTCAATATAACATAGAAATATAGTTGTGTTACCATAAATTAATCAGTCTGATGGTCTGGTGGAAGAAGCTGTCCTGGAGCCTGTTGGTCCTGGGTATGACTCTAAACTGCAAACGGTAATGAAGCTCTGTTTGGGGACTTTCAGAGCTTTGGGGAAAGTGGAGTTACCTCTTAGTCATACATTGCTCCCAGGGCCGCTCTGACCTGGAACAGTACCACCTGCAAGGGTTCCTGCTCAGGATATGAGCGAAGACCAACGTCAGATCCGGCAGTTTCAGTAACTGAGCTTATGATGGAGAAGGTGGATGAGCTAGGACCTCAAATGTCAACGGCTATAGTACAGGTGGATGAATATTTGGGAAGAGAAATGGCAATTATTTTAGTTCACCCAATGGTGGGCAATAACAAACCACTGTTGCTAGATACTAGGGTTCCTAGAATCTATTTGCTAAGAAAACCATGGTAAAACTCAGAAAATGTATCACACATGAACAGCGTCAAGAGGATCTTCAAGACAAATCTGAAGATGCTTTGCTCGGTAGGGTTGATTCTGGGCAGCAGGGGATCCCCGACCGTCATCAAGTTACTGCTCATAAAATTCAAGTAACACAAAAGAAAATCATTGCCACTTGGAATGTAAGAACCCTATATCAAGCAGGAAGATTGGACAATGTGATAAATGAAATGGAAAGACTCAAGATTAACATCATGGGAATTAGCAAAGTTCACTGGATAGGTGCTGGAACATGTCAGAACAGAAATAAAACACTAATTTATTCTTGTGGAACATCCTATACTAATGGAGTAGGAATTCTTATGGATGAAAACATGGCAATAAGTGTTTTAGGACATTGGGCAATATCAGAAAGAGTGCTCCTTGTTAGATTCAGAGGACAACCATTTGATATAGCAATTATACAGGTATATGCACCAACAACAGATGGAACAAATGAGGATATAGATAAATTCTATGAAGAGCTTGAACAAGCAAAGAATAGATGCAAATCTCAAGATATTGTTATTGTCATGGGAGATCTAAATGCTAAAGTAGGACAAGGTGCTGATGGAAATACCATAGGAAAATTTGGACTAGGGGAAAGAAATGAAAGAGGTGAGAAATGGGTAGAATGGTGCAAGATGAATAATCAGGTCATTATGAATACCTACTTTAATAACCATCCAAGACACTTGTGAACCTGGAAAAGTCCAGGTGATAACACTAGAAATCAAATTGACTTTATTACTATAAACCAAAGATTTAGAAACTTAGTGACTCAATGCAAAACATATCCAGGTGCAGACTGTAATAGTGACCATAACCCAGTAGTATGTCATATAAAAGTAAAACTTAAAAAACTAAAGAAGCAAAAACCTGAACAATCCCTTGACTACTTGCAATTAATTAAAGAAAAAAACGTAAGACAAAAATTTACAATTGAAGTAAGGAATAGATTTCAAAGTCTAGAAATAGAATCTGTTGAAGATGATAGCAATCATGTAGAATTGAAATTTAACTCTCTAAAGGATGCCTTAGAATCAGCACAGTCAGTGATTCCTAAAAAAGAAAAAGCATAAAAAATAAATGGATGATAGATGAAATCAAGAATCCAGTAGAAGAAAGGAGACAGGAGAAAGCAAATCCTATAGAATAAAAGTCCTTAGATAAAAAAGTTAAAACTTATGTCAAAAAGCCAAAGAAGAATGGTGAAACCGGGAATGTGAGCAAATAGAAAGAATCCCTACTACTGATCCAAAAAGGTTACATCAACAAATCAAGAATGTGAATTACATAGGACCATAAGTTTAATGAGTCATATCACCAAGATACTTCTTAGAATATTGATGACAAGAGCTAAACGTAAGGCACAAGCTGAAATAAGTAAAAAAAAACAATGCAACACACATCAAAGTTGCTGGTGAATGCAGCAGGCCAGGTAGCATCTGTAGGAAGAGGTGCAGTCGACGTTTCAGGCCGAGACCCTTCGTCAGGACGAGAAAAACAATGTGGTTTTGTGAAAGGCAAAGGTACAAGAAATGCAGTATTAATGTTAAGGATGCTATCAGAATGAGCTATTCAAGTGCAAAAAGATTTGTTTGTTTGTTTGTTTTATCGACTACACAAAAGTATTTGATAAAGTGAAGCACAATAAGTTATTTGAAATATTACAGAAAACTCTAGATCTAGATTCGAAAGACCTCCGCCTAATCAGAAATCTGTACTGGGAACAAACTGCCACTGTAAGAATAGATGGAGAAGTGAGTCAGTTTATGAAAATCAAGAGAGGCGTTAGACAAGGGTGTGTTTTCTCCCCTGATTTATTTAATGTGCACAGTGAAATAATATTACAAAAAATAAGAGACATCTTGGGAATCAAAGTTGGCGGTGAAAACATCAACAATTTCAGATATGCGGATGACACTGTGTTAATTGCAAGTATGGAGAAAGAACTACAAAACTTAATTGATATAATTGTTGAAGAAAGTGCAAAAATGGGTCTATCTATCAAATGCAAAAAGACAGAATGTATGGTGATATCCAGAAAGAAGGAGAATCTTATCTGCAGGCTGAGAATAAATGGGGAAGACATAAAACAAGTACAGAACTTTTGCTACTTAGGAAGTTGGGTGACATCTGATGGCAGGTGCGACATAGACATCGAAAGAAGAATAGGGATGGCAAAAGACACCTTTACGAGAATGAAGAGTATACTGACCAATACTAAACTAGGCATGGCAACGCTCCTCAGAGTACTGAAATGTTACGTTTATCCAGTTATGTTATATGGCTCAGAATGTTGGACAATATCTAGTAACATGAGGAAACGAATTGTAGCAGCAGAGATGTGGTTTTTGAGGAGGATGCAAAGAATATCATGGATGAAACGAATATCTAACGAGGATGTCATGAACAGAGCAAACACAAAAAGAGAAAAAATGTATGAGATCATGAAAAGGCAACATAACTTCATTGGACATGTGATTAGGAAAGGGGAGTTAGATGTACGGTAATTATGGGAAAGATTGAAGGGAAGACAGCAAGAGGAAGACAAAGACAAATGATGATGGAGACAGCAGCCAGAGAACTGGAAATGAATACCAATGAATTGATCCACTTGACCCCAAACAGGAGTGTGTGAGCCATGGCAGTCAAAGCTCAAACTGGGCATGGCACCTGATGATGATGATTATGGCCTGGTGGATGAAGCTGTCCTGGAGCCTGTTGGTCCTGGCTTTTATGCTGTGGTACCCTTTCCCAGATGATAGCAGCTGGAACAGTTTGTGGTTTGGGTGACTCGGGCCCCAATGAACCTTCGGGCCCATTTTACACAGCCGTCTTTTTAAATACTGCCATTTCTTCGGCAGTTGAACGGGGCACGACTGCACAAGTGCATGTAAGTCAGACCATGAGGCAGTGGGAGTGTTTAAAAGAGAGAAGATTAACGGAGCGGGCAACAGAGTAGAGGGAGACAGAGTAAGAAGGCATTGGCTCGAGAGGCTTTGGCGAGCAGAGGCTGAGGACGAGCTTCACTCCAAGTGAGGTAAGGCCATGTAAGTTCCTTTAATAAATCTAATTACCTTAAATGTAGGTAATGGAGGCAGCAGTTAGGGCAGTTGAGTGCTCCGTTTGCAGTATGTGGGAAGTCAGGGCGAGCACAATTGTCCCTGATGACTACACCTGTAGAAGGTGCATCCAGCTGCAGCTCCTGACAAACCGAGTTAGGGACCTGGAGCTGGAGCTAGATGAACTTCGGATCATTCGGGAGGCAGAGGCAGAAACAAGCAGGAGTTACAGGGAGATAGTCACCCCTAAGAGTGAGGAGATAGGTAGCTGGGTGACTGTCAGGAGAGGGAAGGGGAATAGACAGAAAGAGCAGAGCACTCCTGTGACCATTCCCACCAATAATAAGTACATCGTTTTGGATACTGTTGGTGGGGACGACCTACCAGGGACAAGTTGCAGTGGTTGCGTTTCTGGCACCGAGATGGAACCCTCAGCTCAGAAGGGAAGGAGGGAAAAGAGGAGAGCAGTAGTGATGGGAAATCGATAGTTAGGGGGACAGATAAGAGATTCTGTGGAAGAGATGGAGAATCCCGGATGGTCTGTTGCCTCCCTGGTGTCAAGGTCCGCGATATCTCGGATCGAGTTCTCAGTATTCTCAAGAGGGAGGGTGAGCAGCTGGATGTCGTGGTCCATGTAGGGACCAACGACGTTGGTAGGAAGAGTGAGGAGGTCCTGAAAGGCGAGTTTAGGAAGTTAGGCGCCAAGTTAAAGGACAGGACCTCCAGGATAACAATCTCAGGATTGCTACCAATGCCATGTGCAGGCGGGTTTAGAAGTAGTAAGATAACGCAGATCAATATGTGGCTGAAGACATGGTGCAGGAGGGAGGGCTTCAGATTTATAGATAATTGGGCAGTTTTCCAGGGAAGGTGGGACCTTTTCTGGCGGGACGGTTTACATCTGAACTGGAGGGGAACAAATATTCTTGCAGATAGGTTTGCTGGAGAGGCTCCAGTGGATTCAAACTAGATACAAGGAGGGAGTGGAACCAAAGTGTAGGAACAGACTTAGGGGAGAAGGAAGAAAAAGAAAATAGTAAAGTTGTTTGCACCGTTAGTGATAAACAGAGAGTAAGAGATGGACCATGGATAAATACCTGGAAGTATGATGTTGTAGCTATTAGTGAAACATGGCTGCAGGAGGGGTGTGATTGGCAACTAAATATTCTTGGATTTTGTTGCTTCAGGTGTGATAGAATCGAAGGGACAAGAGGGGGAGGTGTTGCATTGCTTGTCAGAGAAAATATTACAGTGGTGCTCTGACAGGATAGATTAGAGGGCTCATCTAGGGAGGCTATTTGGGTGGAATTGAGGAATGGGAAAGGTGTTGTAACACTTATAGGGGTGTATTATAGACCACCTAATGGGGAGCGAGAAGTGGAGGAGCAAATTTCTAAGGAGATAGCAGATATTTGTAGTAAGCACAGGTTGTGATTGTGGGAGATTTTAATTTTCCACACATAGACTGGGAAGCCCATGCTGTAAAAAGCTGGATGGTTTGGAGTTTGTAAAATGTGTGCAGGATAGTTTTTTGCAGCAATACATAGAGGTACCAACTAGAGAAGGGGCAGTGTTGGCTCTCCTGCTAGGGAATGAGATAGGTCAGGTGACAGAGGTATGCGTTGGGGAGCACTTCAGGTCCAGTGATCACAATGTCATTAGTTTCAATATAATTATGGAGAAGGATAGGTCTGGACCCAGGGTTGAGATTTTTGATTGGAGAAAGGCTAACTTTGAGGAGATGCAAAAGGATTTAGAAGAAATGGATTGGGGCAAATTGTTTCATGGGAAGGATGTAATAGAGAAATGGAGGTCATTTAAAGGTGAAATTTTGAGGGTATAGAGTCTTTATGTTCCTGTTAGGTTGAAAGGAAGGTTAAAAGTTTGAGAGGGTCATGGTTTTCAAGGGATATTGGAAACTGGGTTCAGAAAAAGAGAGATATTTACAATAAATATAGGCAGCATGGAGTAACAGAGGTGCTCGAGGAATATAAAGAATGCAAAAAGAATCTTAAGAAAGAAATTAGAAAAGCTAAAAGAAGATACGAGGTTGCTTTGGCAAGTAAGGTGAAAATAAATCCAAAGGGTTTCTATAGTTATATTAATAGCAAAAGGACAGTGAGGGATAAAATTGGTCCCTTAGAGAATCAGAGTGGACAGCTATGTGTGGCACCAAAAGAGATGGGGGAGATTTTGAACAGTTTCTTTTCTTTGGTATTCACTAAGGAGAGGGATATTGAATTGTGTAAGGTAAGGGAAACAGGTAGGGATGTTAGGGAAACTATGATGATTAAACAAGAGAAAGTACTGGCACTTTTAAGGAATGTAAAAGTGGATAATTCTCTGGGTCCGGACAAGATATTCCCTGGGACCTTGAGGGAAGGTAGTGTGGAAATAGCAGGGGCACTGACAGAAATATTTCAAATGTCATTATACATGGGAATGGTGCTGGAGGATTGGCATATTGCTCATGTGGTTCCATTGTTTAAAAAGGGTTCTAAGAGTAAACCTAGAAATTATTGGCTTGTGAGTTTGATGTCAGTGGTGGGTAAATTGATGGAAAGTGTTCTTAGAGATGGTATATATAATCATCTGGATAGACAGGGTCTGATTAGGAACAGTCAATATGGATTTGTGCGTGGAAGGTCATTTTTGACAAATCTTATTGAATTTTTTGAAGAGGTTACTAGGAAAGTTCAAGAGGGTAAAGTGGTGGATGTTGTCTATATGGACTTCAGTAAGGCCTTTGACAAGGTTCCATAGGAAGTTTCCTGTAGGAAGGTTCTTAAAGGCATCCGTTAGTCTTGCGAGACCATGGATCTGCAGCTGGAAAGTCTTCACTCTCCAGGGCACAGGTTGTATGGAAGACCAGCAGTTGCCTATGCTGCATGTCTCCCCTCTCCATGACACCAATGTTGTCCAAGGGAAGGGCATTAGGACCCATACAGCTTGGCACCGGTGTCGTCACAGAGCAATGTGTGATTAAGTGCCTTGCTCAAGGACACATCACTTTCCCTCGGCTGGGGCTTGAATTCACGACCTTCAGGCAGCTAGTCCAATGCCTTAACCACTTGGCCACGTGCCCAGTGGAAGATTCAATTGTTAGGTATTAATATTGAGATAGTAAAATGGATTCAGCAGTGGCTGGATGGGAGACACCAGAGAGTGGTGGTGAGTAACTGTTTGTCAGCTTGGAGGTCGGTGATTAGCAGTGTGCCTCAGCGATCTGTACTGGGTCCAATGTTGGTTGTCATATACATTAATGATCTGGATGATGGGGTGGTAAATTGGATGAGTAAGTATGCAGATGATACTAAGATAGGTGGAGTTGTGGATAATGAAGTAGGTTTTCAAAGCTTGTAGAGAGATTTAGGCCAGTTAGAAGAGTGGGCTGAAAGATGGCAGATGGAGTTTAATGCTGATAAATGTGAGGTGCTATACTTTGGTAGGACTAATCAAAATAGGACATACATGGTAAATGGTAGGGCATTGAAGAATGCTGTAGAACAGAGGGATCTAGGAATAATGATGCATAGTTCCCTGAAGGTGGAATCTCATGTGGATAGGTTGGTGAAGAAAGCTTTTGGTATGCTGGACTTTATAAATGAGAGCATTGAGTATAGGAGTTGGGATGTAATGTTAAAATTGTACAAGCCATTGGTAAGGCCAAATTTGGAGTATTTTGTACAGTTCTGGTCACTGATAGGAAAGATGTCAACAGAATAGAGAGAGTACAGAGAAGATTTACTAGAAATGTTACCTGGATTTCAGCACCTAAGGTACAGAGAAAGGTTGAACAAGTTGGGTCTTTATTCTTTGGAGCGTAGAAGGTTGAGGGGGGACTTAATAGAGGCATTTGAAATTATGAGGGGGATAGATAGAGTTGACGTGGATAGGCTTTTTCCATTGAGAGTAGGGGAGATTCAAACATGAGGACATGAGTTGAGAGTTAGGGGGCAAAAGTTTAGGGGTAACATGAGGGGGAACTTCTTTACTCAGAGAGTGGTAGCTGTGTGGAACGAGCTTCCAGAAGAAGTGGTAGATGCAGGTTCGATATTGTCATTTAAAGTAAAATTGGATAGCTATATGGACAGGAAAGAATAGAGGGTTATGGGCTAAGTGCAGGTCAGAGAGACTTGGTGAGAGTAAGCGTTCAGCATGGACTAGAAGGGCCGAGATGGCCTGTTTCTGTGCTGTAATTGTTATATGGTTATATGGTTATATGGTTAAATGTCCTGAATAGTGGGTAGTTCACATCTACAGATGCGCTGGACTGTCCGCACTACTCTCTGCAGAGTTTCCATACCAGGCAGTTATGCAGTCAGTCAGGATGTCTCAGTTGTGCCTCTATGGAAAGTTCTTATGACTTGGGAGCCCATACCAAACTTCTTCAACTGTCTGAGGTGAAAGATGCGCTGTTGTGCCTTTTTGTACAGCCGGTATGTACAGACCATGTGAGATCCTTGGTGATGTTTATGCCGAGGAACTGAAAGCTGTTCACTCTCTCAAACCTATATGCATTGATGTCAATAGGGGTTGGCCTGTCTCCATTCTTCCTGTAGTCTACAACCAGCTCCTTTGTTTTTGTGATAATACTGTATATTGCATCAATATATTGCACCACTGCCAAGAAGGCCCATCAGCACCTTTACTTCCTGAGAAATGTAAAGAAATTTGACCTGTCCCCTAAAACCCTCACTAATTTTTATAGATGCACAGTAGAAAACATTCTTCTAGGGTGCATCACGACATGGTATGGAAGTTGTCCTGTCCAAGACTGGAAGAAGCTGCAGAAGATCATGAACATGGTGCAGCACATCACACAAACTAATCTTCCGTCCTTGGACTCACTTTACACCGCACGCTGTCGGAGCGGTGCTGCCACGATAATCAAGGACACGACCCAGCCAGCCAACACGCTTTTCGTCCCTCTTCCCTCCGGTAGAAGGCTCAGGAGCTTGAAGACTCGTACAGCCAGATTTGGGAACAGCTTCTTTCCGACTATGATAAGACTGCTGAATGGATCCTGACCCGGATCTGGCCATTTTCTCCAAATATCCGGACCTGCATCTCAGTTTTTTTGCACTACCTTACTTTCCAGTGTTCTATTTTCTATTTATGATTTATAATTTAAATTTTAATATTTACTTTTGATTTGTAATCCAGGGAGCAGGAAACTCAGAATCAAATATCGCTATGATGATTGTACGCTTTGGTATCAATTGTTTGGTGACAATAAAGTATAAAGTATATTGGACCCAGGATAGATTTTCAGTTTTGATGACACCCAGGAACTTGAAACTGCTCAGCCTTTCCAACGCTGATCCCTTGATGAGAAGTACTGTGTGTTTCTTCCTGAAGTGCAGTTTCTTACTGACACTGAGTGCAATGTTGCTGTTGCAGTACAACTTGCTGTGTTGTGAATTCTTTTCTCGTGATATGAAGGAAGACTACCTCCAGCTATTGACCCTGCAGAACCACCTCAAGAGATTGTCAGCTACTTGAAGACAAAAAATCTGAAGAAACCATGTGAGTAATGTAACACAATTAATAACATCAAACTTCAAATGGCACACTTTCCCTATTTTCTGTGTGGAAATATTGGTTTATTTCACTGAGGGAATGGGACATCTTAGCTTCACTTTTACATGAGAACTATAACATCAATGAGCTGTAATGTGATGTCTTTGCAGTAATTGCATTGGCTACATATTTACTAGTAGTTTGTGTTTGATGGGGCCCACAATTGCATTGGCAGTCCCGGCTACAGACGAAACAAAGGAGCAATAGAAATGTTACTAAGGGGAAATCTCTCCAATAAATATCTCAGCATTGAAATCTTCCAACTCTAATTGGCACATGGGCTCTGAGCAATCTCAGTTGGAACTGCTCTTAACAATGTCTGAGGTCTATACAACTGAGCAGCTCCCCATAATAACAGAAATATTGCTTCCAAAAATCTGTAAATCTGCTTCCTGTGCCATCTCTATGCCATCATTTAGTCATAGCACTCTGAGCACTATTTCCATAAGCTTACAGTACTACGCCAATATCTTAGGTACACACAGACACACACACACACACACACACACACACACACACACACACACATCTTTTGCTCAGTACTGTATTTGTCAATGTGGAGCAGAAAGTGCATTTGCAAATCTTCTGGGTGCAAAGGATGGCAAGGGTGGCATGCTTTGCTAGGGGTGTGGGACAGGTGGCAGAGAAGGAGTGCCAGGGGTTGGGGTTGTGCAAGAAAAACACATCCAGCCCTGAGAAAGCAGGCCATGTTGTTTCATACCAAACAGTTGGTTTATTGATCATTACAGAATGTCTCTCTGCTGCTCCCTGCTCCCTTCCCCTGTTCCCATCCATAAATTTCCCTCTTCCTGCCCCCTTTGCAATCTCAGTTCACAACAGAGACTCATATCAGAATCAGATTTATCATCACTCACATTTGTCACGAAATTTGTTTTTTGCAGCAGCAGCATTACAGTGCAATACATAAAATTACGACAGTATTGTGCAAAATTCTTAGCCACCCTAGCTATATATATGTGCCCAAGATACTCTACATTGAACATTGAGGACTACAACTTGACAGACCATTCAGCCTGTGAAGTTGTGCTGATCTTGATGACAAATTATACTAACTGTTCCAGTCCTGTGTATCGTCTATATGCCTCCATTCCCTTCATATTCACGTGTCTATCTAAAAACCTCTTATACTCCACCAATTCTCCACCTCCTTCCCTTTCTCCCATGGTCCAATCTCCTTTCCTATCAGATTCCTTATTTTTTCACCTATTACCTCCCAGCTTCTTACTTCATCCACCCCCCCACCCAGCTGCCTTCTCTCTCACCTGCTCTTACTTACTAGCTTCGAGTTTGTACTCCTTCCCCTCCCCCTTCTGGTTTCATCCCCCTTTCTTCCAGTCCTGATGAAGGGCCTTGATCTGCAGAAATAGGCTCAAGAGTAGGCCACCTGATCTGTCAAACCTGCTCTGCCATTCAACAAGTTCATGGCTAATCTGGCCACGGAATCATCTCCACCTACCTGCCTTTTCCCCATAACCCTTAATTCCTCTACTATACAAAATCTATGCACCTTTATCTTTAATATATTTACTGAGGTAGCCTCCAGTGCTTCATTGGGCAGAGAATTCCACAGATTCACCACTCTCTGGGAAAAGCAGTTCCTCCTCATCTCTGTCCTAAATCTACTCCCCTGAATCTTGTGGCTATATCCCCTAGTTCTAGTCTCACCTACCAGAGGAAACAACTTTCCTGCATCTATCTTATCTATCCCTTTCTTAACTTAAATGTTTCTGTAAGATCTGCTCTCATTCTTCTGAATCCCAACAAGTACAATCCCAGGCTACTCAATCTCTCCTCATAGTCTAACCCCCTCATCTCTGGAATCAACCTGATGAACCTCCTTTGCACCACCTCCAAAACCAGTATATCCTTTCTCAAGTAAGGAGACCAGAACTGTATTCAGTACTCCAGGTGCGACCTCACCAGTACCCTATACAATTGCAGCATAACCTCCCTGCTCTTAAATTCAATCCCTCTAGCAATGAAGGCCAACATCCCATTTGCTTTCTTGATAGCCTGCTGCACCTGCAGACCAACCTTTTGTGTTTCATGCACAAACACTCCCAAGTTCCTCTGCACAGCAGCATGCTGCAATTTTTTACCATTTAAATAATAATCTGCTCTTTCATTTTTCCTTCTAAAGTGCATGTCCTCACATTTACCAACATTGTATTCCGTCTGCCAGACCCTTGCCCACCCACTTAACATATCTGTATCTCCCTGCAGACTCTCCATATCTTCTGTACAGTTCGCTTTTCCACTCAATTTAGTATCATCAGCAAACTTAGATACACTACACTTAGTTTCCTCTTCCAGATGGTTAATGTATATCGTGAACAGTTGTGGGCCCAGCACTAACCCCTGCGGCATAACGCTTACCACTGATTACCAACCAGAGTAACACCCATGTGTCCCAACTCTCTGCTTTCTATTAGTTAACCAATCCTCTATCCATGCTAATACATCACCCCCAACTCTATGCATCCTTATCTTATGGATAAGTCTTTTATGCGGCACCTTATCGAATGTCTTCTGGAAATCCAAGTAAATAATGTCCATCTGTTCCCCTCTATCCACTGTGCTTGTTATATCCTCAAAGAACTCCATTAAGCTTGTCAAACAGGACCTGCCTTTGCTGAATCCATGCTGCATCTGCCTGATGGATCCACTTCTTTCCAGATGCCTCACAATTTCTTCTTTAATGATAGCTTCAAGCATGTTTCCAACTACAGATGTTAAACTAACTGGCCTATGGTTACCTGTCTTTTGCCTACATCCTTTTTTGAACAGTGGCGTGATATTCGCTGTCTTCCAATCCGCCGGGACCTGTCCAGAGAATAGAGAATTCTGGTAAATTATCATCAAAGCTTCTACTATAACTTCTGCCATTTCCTTCAGTGCCCTGGAATGTATTCGATCAGCACCAGGGGACTTATCTGTCTTCAGGCCCACAAGTTTGCTCATCACTACCTCTTTAGTGATAGCTATTGTATCTCACCTCCCATCGCATCCATAATGACTGTTTATTCATTTCCATAGATGCTACTTGACACGCTGAGATCCTCCAGCTTTTTGTGTATGTTTGCCCAAGATTTCCAGCATTTCAGAAAATTCCACGGTAGTGCAAGAGGTAGACTGTAGTGTTCCATTGGTGAAGTAAGGGTAGGTTTGCCACAAAACAACAGAGCACTGACATATGTCTATCACAGTGAGCACTGGTAATGACTGGACACAGGTGCAGAGGAATGGCAGACTCTGTCAGGGTGAGAACTCCCATGCAGAGACAGAAACAA
Source organism: Mobula birostris (assembly GCF_030028105.1). NCBI lineage: Eukaryota > Metazoa > Chordata > Chondrichthyes > Myliobatiformes > Myliobatidae > Mobula > Mobula birostris. The sequence goes on from NC_092379.1 coordinate 138,879,347, forward strand.
GAGGTTAAACAGGAATACCAACAGAACATCAGCGGCACGACTGAGCAACACTGCAAGACAAGTCATTTTCCACACAAGCACTCCTTCACCAGCACGAAATGAGAGCCCACTTTAAATCATCATAGAATGTGGAAAACCTGTGCCACTCACAGTGAACTTTACAAGATTAAACAGAATGCACAAGGGTTTAACAACTGTAGGTAAGACAATTAGAAAACACGGGTGCTAAAGAAACCTAAAAGCCCTACACTCTACGGCTCACTGCAGAGGTCCACAGGGCTCATGACAGCATCATATGATTTGTGACAGCAGTAGCAATGTAAGACAACATTTATTATAAATTAGATAAATAAGTAAGTCGTGCACAAGATGAATTACAAGGTAGCATTCACGTTTTCAAAGTCTGTTCTGAAACCTGATGGTGGGGGGGGGGAACAGCAGTTCATAAAAAGTTGAGGGTCGATCTTCAGGCTCCTATACATCCCCCCCCCCAGATCCCAGATGGTATTAATAAAAAGAAGGCATGCCCCGGATGGTAAGGGTCTTTAATGATGAATGCTCAAAACAGCCCAGTCCATTACAAAAAGACAACCTTCATTTGATGGATTTTGTCTACAATTCCTGTTGACTTGGGAAAGAAGCCAACATAACCAAGGCACCTCCCTTCTCAGTCATTCTCCCTTCTCCCCACTTCCTTCAGACAAAGGATACAAAATCTTGAGAGCAGACACGGCCAGGCTTAAGTTCAGCTCCTATCCCACTGTACAAGCCTCTTGAACTGACGGCTTCTATGAAACACATTGGTTTCTTCGACTGGGTAAGTCTATGAAACCCTCTGGTTTCCTCGACTGGGTAAGTCTCGGGAAGAATGAGATTGAGGTGCGAGCCCACCCCGAGCCCCCTGTTCGTGTGGATGCTGCGTAATTTGTTACCCTGTTACAAATGAGTGCCACGAAATAACAGATAGTACACCACAAACAATTAAAAGATTTAGTTTTATAGTTCTTAATTTGATGAAATGGTTAGTAAAGAAAAGAGCGAAAAAAGAAAAGGGCCTGCTTTAATGAAACAGTCTAATGTGCACAAGTTGGAGCTCATGGTTTCCCCAGGTCACCGATCCTCAATCGACCTCACCCCGGGCTTCGTTGAATCACGGTCCCACTCCGGGTCAAATCCTACAACCTCTTTTCTTTGGCGTCTTCTCTCTTCATTCCTCTCAAGCCCATAAAACAAACCCCAAGCCCAACCCTAATGTCCCTCACCAGGGAAATCTCCCCTTCAATTCGATCATCCTAATTGGATGACACACATTTCTCTTCATCTCTTATCTTCAACAATAACGCAAACATAAGCTGAAAACAAGCAGCTTGCACAGAACAACACAAAATGAAATACATACAGTATAACAGTAAAAAAATATGAACCAGGGCATTACATTCCAATAAAGGTGAACTCTTGACCACTCAATCTACCTTGTCAAGGCTCTTGCACTTACTTTGTCTGTCTGAACTTCACTTTCTCTGTAACCACAACAATATATTCTGCAAACACGAGAAAACACAGGATCTGCCAGTGGCCACACATTTTAATTCCCAATCCCATTCTGATATGTCTATCCACGGCCTCCTCTACTGTAAAGATGAAACCACACTCAGGTTGGAGGAATAACACCTTATATTCCATCTGGGTAGCCTCCAACCTGATGGCATGAACACTGACTTCTCTAACTTCCGCTAATGCCCCACCTCCCCCTCGTACCCGATCCGTTATTTATTTGTATACACACATTCTTTTTCTCTCTTTCCTTTTTCTCCCTCTGTCCCTCTCACTATACTCCTTGTCCATCCTCTGGGCTTCCCCCCTCCTCCTTTCTTTCTCCCTAGGCCTCCCATCCCATGATCCTGTCATATCCCTTTTGCCAATCAACTTTCCAGCTCTTGGCTCCATCCCTCCCCCTCCTGTCTTCTCCTATCATTTTGGATCTCCCCCTCCCCCTCCCACTTTCAAATCTCTTACTAGCTCTTCTTTCAGTTAGTCCTGACGAAGGGTCTCGGCCCAAAACGTCGACTGTATCTCTTCCTAGAGATGCTGCCTGGCCTGCTGCGTTCACCAGCAACTTTTATGTGTGTTGCTTAATATATTCTGCAGTCTACTTGCCTTTTTACTACCTCAAAGTACTACCGCTCAGCGGCCACTTTATTAGGTACACCTGTATACCTGCTTGTTGATACAAATATCTAATTAACCAATCATGTGGCAGCAATCCAATGCATAAAAGCATACAGGCATGGTCAAGGGGTTCAGTTGTTCTTCAGACTAAACTTCAGAATGGGGAAGGAATGTGATCTAAGTGACTTTAACCATGGTATTAGACAAAGTGGTTTGAGTATCTCCCAAACTGCTGATTTGCTAGGATTTCCATGCACAACAGTCTCTAAAGTTTACAGAGAATGGTGTGAAAAACAAAAAATATCTCCAGTGATCCGCAGTTCTGTGGGCCAAATCCCCTTGTTAATGAGAGGACAGAGGAGCCAGACTGGTTCAAGCTGACAGGAAGGCAACAGTAACTCAAATAACCGTGTGTTACAACAATGGTGTACAGAAATTTATCTCTGAACACTCAACGTGTTGATCCTTGAAGTGCTGAGGTGACCGCAGCAGAAAACACTGAAGTGTGTCATTTGCATCAAAGACCAAATGAGGATGTCATGGGAACAGCCGTCGAGTGTCGTCATGCTTCCGCTGCCACCACTCCACGCCCAGAACTTAATCATTTCTACACCCTTCGGGATGTGGGAGGAAACCAGAACAACTGGAGGAAATCCAGGCAGTGACGAGGATACCATGCATACTCCTTACAGACAGCGGCGAGAATTAAACACCCATCGCTGGTGCTGTGAAGATTGACATTAAACACTACCTTACCGTGCCAGTCTCAAGGAAAAGGAGGTTATTGAACAGCTGTATGGCTGGAGGAGGTATCAATGATTTGTAACACACATAAACAATAGCTGGAGGAGCTCAGCAGCTCAGGCAGCAGTTAGGGAGAACATGTCAGTCTCAGCTGGTGCTGATGAAGGACTTCAGTCCTAAAGGTTGATTGCTGATGCCTCTTCTCAAACTTCATTTTGCACAATTTAGTTATTTTGTAATTTATTGTAATTTTATATCTTTGCACTGTACTGTTGCCATAAAACAACATAATTTATATAACTCAAATGAAGCAGCATCTAAAGTTAGGAATAAACAGTTGACATCTTAGGTCAAACCTATTATTAGAACTGAAATGTCTGTTTATTCCTCTCCAAAGATGCTGTCTGACCTGCTGAGTTCTTCCAGCATTTCAAAATTACCATTTTGAACCATTTGATGAATGCATTGGAAAAGTGTTTCCTTCTGAAGTGAATTTAAAATCTTTGAAAGTACCAGATAATATGTGAGAGAGCAATTATCTTGGTTAACAGGACATAATTCATTGGCTGATCTTTTAATGCAAATGACAACAAGCAATCATGTACATTTTAATAGATGTGATTTTTTTATGGAAGGAAGAAAGCAAATAGAAACAGAGAGAGAGAGTTTATAAATCATGCCAACTTTTACTAGCCTAGGCCAAATGGAACTTGTCAGCTGGGTTCCAATAACCCTTTAAAAGCAAGTACTTAATGAATTTTTACCTGATAAATATTGTTAGGCCAGTAAGTCCTTGTTAGCAAACTAATTAACAAAATCCATATGAGGACTGTGGGAGGGAAGGGTTAGATTGATCTTGGCCAAGGTTAAATGTCAGAACAACATCATGCGCTGAAGCGCCTATACTGTGCTGTATCGTTCTATGTTCTATGGCTCCAAAGGCAAGATATTGTACACTAATAACTCCAGCACAATAACAAGGGAAAGGATAACATACCAATGTTCAATTCCCATCGCTACCAGTAAGGATGTTCTCCCATTGTCAAGTCAAACTAGAGTTTCCAGAAAGTATTGGGATCTAGAGGCAAAAGAAAATAAAATTTAAAAGTAATAGCATAAATCCACTGTTAGACCAGATGGAACTCACTGCTTGAGCGCTGCTTCTGCCCGGAACATCGGGAGGACCCGGCAGCATCACAGTGGCAGTCCAGGAGCAGCGTTGGAATCTGCGGTAAGGTGCTGAAATTTAAGTAACTTGAGAGTCTGTTTTATGGAAAAGAGCACAGCTGTCATTGCGTTTTGGGTTAGCGCTAGCTTCACGTCATGGGGATCATCGCGCGCAGGCGCTTTTGGGAAATGGCACGAGGTTTAAGAAGAGCTTGGGAACCTTCGGGAAGGGCACAGCCGGTTGGAAAACGTAACGGTCTATTAGGGAGCAGAGAGGGGCAGGTCGAATCCATCTGCAATGTCCGGAGAGATAGCCAGTTTTTTCAGCTTATGACTTATGACTTATGACTTATGACTAATGACTAGTGTCTAATGGCTAGTGACTTATGATGGTGACTAATATCTAATGCCTAATGACTAGTCACTAATGTCTAATGGCTAATGGTTGATGGAACAAATGGAACTATCAAACTGCTGTACTTGTGAAAAATATATGCAGGAAAAAGGAAAAGTTGTTTGGTCATTGACTGGAATCTAGTGAAAAAACTTTCGGGTAGATGCATTAAATCCCCTCCAAGTGAGGAAGCTGCACATGGTCAAAGAAGAAAATGAAATCCAACTCGACAGTGGAAAACTGGTTGACCGGGATACTGGAGGACCAGGAAACAGAAATCTGGGAGCTTTGAGCTGGAACAGCAGGAGCAATAACCTTGAATCCTGAAAAAGAAAGAAAATCAAGTTAAGAGATAAAAAACATCAAAGCACCATTAAAAAGTTGTACTTACCTTCTCACCTGTGAACAGCCTGCACAGGAAATAGAACATGGCTGATCAAGCTATTGGGAAATCAGTTGAGCAGCTCAAGGTAGTGCGAATGACAGCAAAAAGATTATTTTCTTGTCTGGTCAACAGTATTACCAGGACCTATGAAGATATATCTGAAGAGGAACTCAGAGTCAGTTTCAATAAACTCACTACAGAAGCTGAGAAAGTCGTGGAAGCCAGTGATGATGTGGAGGCCGGATTCATTGCAGAACTGGAGGTGGAGCTGAACACAGAGGAAGTAGCTGTGCTAACTGAACAGCAAAAAGCCGTCCTGGCAAAGAGGGCAAATGAGTGTGAGCTGAAACTAAAGGAGGTCAGAAGCCTAACCCAGGAGACTCTTTGGACCAACTTTGGACATGTTGAATTGCTTACAGCACTACAAGCGGCAGAGGATGAATGTAAAAACGTCACTGCTGTACAACCCGATGGCAAGCAGGAGGCACATGAGTTCATGCTTAACCACCCGCAAGGACTGGTAAAGACAGCGAAGGAGGTGCATGGTCGGTGGAAACGATGGATCCCGCCAGGGGATCAGAAGGACCTTCAGAGTCACCTACAGGCACTCGAACTCCACATCCCCAAGTTGGTTTCCAAGAAGGCCCACTTCATACAGGCAAGGAGAAAGGAGGACTAATACCGACAGCGTTGGGCTTTTCCTCCAATTTTCCCACGTCAGCCCTCAGATTGAAACTGACGGCCCTTCCCAAGTTTACTGGCAGCAAACGTGATTTTCACAGGTGAAGAGAGGACTGGGAAGCACTCCAGAGGCAGGGAGAGCCAACCGATTCAAGAGAGGTGAAAAAGGTTCAACTACTGGACAATCTTGATGACAAAATTAGAAGAGTCCTTCGCCTCACTGCTTATAACACTGCAGATGACATCTTCCGTGTTCTGGAAAACCGCCATGGAAATCAAATGTGCATTGCTATTGAAATAGTGGAAGAGTTACAGAAAATGCCAGCTGTCAGAAATCATCAGTCACGGAAAATAGTGGAATTAATTCAAGCTGTGGAGTGACCTTGGAGACACAGGTGCTATCAAAAATCCACTGGTGACAAAATCAATTGAAAGTAAACTTCCAGAAACTCTCAAAAAGGAATGGCTGGTCTATGTCGCTGACAGGAGAAATGCTGTGGCACCAGATAATCGGTTTGACTGTCTCTTGGAATTCCTCAAAGGGCAAGAGAGCATATATGAGCAGCTCGAGCAACTGAGGGATGAAGAGTCAAGTTGAGAAATGAGGGCTGAGCCAAGACATGCCGGAACCAAGTCTACTAAGTCAGGCGATGACCATGCAGGGTGTGTAGTCTGCGGTGATGGAAAGCACAAAAGGAAGCTCTACTTTTGGAAACAGTTTTGAGCGCTAAAGCTACCAGAGAAAAAGGCTGCAGTAAGAAAGTTGAGGGCATGAAAGGGGTGTCTCGAGTTTCATGATGACAGTTCATACTGCAAACCCGCCTATCTGTGTAAAAACCAAGACTGCAAGGATGAGCATACTCCTGAGCATCATTACTATCTGTGCCCCAATGCTGAAATAAAGAAAAGAAGAACAGGTCAGAAAAGGAGCAGATTTGGTCCAGAGGAAGATAAAGGCAGGAAGAAATATACAGAGGATCAAGAGGAGTTCTTCAGCAAACTTCCACCAGAATTGGCCAATCAATGTTGTGATGTAGTTTCAAACATTGCATCCAGAGCCTCTAGCACTGTGAAAGATAAACCGGGCCTTCTGGTGGAAAGTGGATTGCAAGGCTGGTGATTATGATGCTTCTCGAGGTCACAGCTAATGCTGGGCAAAAAATCGGGATGTTAATTGACTTGGCTTTGGACACCAATTATATAACCCACAAGGCTGCAAGCAGACTGAACCTCAGAAGTGAGGAAATCACTTTTGTCATCCATGGAGTCGAGAGGGATGAAGGTTCAGGTGGAGACAAAGTGGTACCTTCTAAAAATCAGAGTAAACACTCCCAAGGGCACTCTCAAATCACACCAATTGGTTTATTATGGACTAGACAGCATTGCAAATGTCCACAAATATGTGACACCGAAGCAACTGCAGAAATTCTTCCCAGACATACTGCTTGATGAACTTGTGAGACCCAGAGAAATAAATTTACTCATGAGCCATAGAGAAGGTCAGCTAGCGCCTCAGAGAACCAGAGCTGTTGGAGACCTCGTGCTGTGGGACGGACCACGGGGAAAGACGGTCGGAGGAGCACATCCTGATCTCTTTGTGGAGCTGTATGTGTCAGCCCACATGTCCAAGACACATTTTGCAAGGTCTATGAGAGCGGCTGCTGTAAATTTCGAGGAGCTCACCAGCAGAGTCCCAGAGCAACTTCCACCAAACAAACAGGATGGCATCAGGCTCCAGGAGTCAGGTACTTCAAGCACCAACCGGGACTTCCTAGAGTGCTGGAAGTGGGATAGTATTGGCGCAGCATGCGAGCCAAAATGCGGCGGTTACCGCTGCAGAAACTGCCAGCCGGGTGGCAAAGGAGTGACTCTTGCAGAGGAGGGGGAACTTGAAGTTGTAAGAACAGGCCTCGCCTATGTCACAGGAGACCACCACAGCAAGGAATCACATTGGCACGCGATATATTCTTGGTTAGAAGATCCAGCTTCCTTGCTAAACAATAAAAGAACAGTTGAGGCTACATTTCTCAGGACAGAAAAGCAACTAGCCAAAGAACCCGAGTGGAAAGCTGCCTACACTGTTCAAGTGCATGACATGGTCAATCGAAGGGCTGCAATGAGATTGTCCAAAAACATGGTCATCAACTGGAACGGGCCAGTCTGGTACGTGAGTCACCTTATTGCTCTGAACCCGCACTCTGTTACAACCCCAATGAGACTCGTGCGGAACAACAGCCAAAAGTTCAGAGGCACGAGCTTAAACGACCTGGTGATGAAAGGTGCAGATGTCCTCAACCAGGTTTGCACTGTCCTACTCAGATTCAGGGGTGGAGTATACGCTGCTCTGGGTGACATAAAAAAGATGTACAATTCGGTTTGTTTGGAAGTCCAAGAAGTGCACCTGCATAGATTCCTCTGGCGAGACTCTGAGGACGAGGAACTGGGGGAATATGCAATCACAAGGGTGAACACCGGAGATAAACCAGCAGGGTGCATTGCGCAGCTAGCAATGTGCAAAACTGCTAACCTCCCTCCTTTCAGCCACCTCAAAGAGGAGCGGCAAGTGCTCCAACACGACAGCTACGTTGATGACATTCTCACATCCCACAGCAACCTTGACCAACTGAAATCCATCACAGCAAATGTGGAGCAGATCCTGAAGGCCGGAGGTTTCGAGCTCAAGCCTTGGGTCTTTTCTGGGCGAAGTGGGAGGAAAGGGTACAATGACAAGCTGGAGAAGTCCAAGGCAGAAACCATGGTCGTGCCAAACCAAATGTGCGATGATGACAACAAGGCACTTGGCCTGGGCTACATAGTAGAAGAGGACAAGCTCCATGTCATGATTGCAATCAACTTCTCGAAGAGAAAGAAAAAAATGAGACTTGGCCAAGACCCTCTACAAGAGCAAATCAGAGACCAGACGCCAAACCCCCTGACATGAAGAGAACTGCTCAGCCAAGTATCAGGGCTGTATGAACCAGCTGGCCTGGTAGCTCCTGCTAAGCAGAAGGGAGCTATTCTGGTATGAAGGGCGTTCCAAGAGGGAAAGGTGTCCAGTCAAAGACACATGGGACATAGCACTCTCAGATGGCCTCAGGGAGGATGCAATTCAGCTCTTTGAGGAGTACGTTCAACTTGGCAAGGTAAAGTTCACCAGGGCACTGATTCCCCAGTGCTTCACTGAGGAACCCTGGGCAATCACATCCTCTGATGGAAGCGAGAATGCTTATGGAGCAGTGATGTATATAAGGTGGAACTCAGACCAGGGCTCAATCATCAGGCTGGTGGAATCTAAAGCCAAATTAACTCCCTTGGATCACAAAGGTGATTCTGTAAAAGCAGAGATGTGTGGAGCAGTGTTTGCCTCACTCCTGAGAAAGTATTTTGAGCTGCATCGCTGAATCCAAGTTGGGAGGTGGTACCATTTTGTTGATAGTGAAACAGTCAGTGGTGCAGTACAGCGAGAGAGCTATGGCAATCAAACATTCTTTGCAAATAGGATCGGAGAGATTCAAAACAGCACAGATATCCAGGACTGGCGGTGGATTCCTGGATCGCAAAATATTGTTGATGTAATCACCAGAGGAGCCAGCCCTCAAGACCTGGATGAAGACTCAGAGTGTCAAAATGAGCCAAAGTTTTTGAGTTTGCCAGTGAATGAGTGGCCGATGAAATCAGCCAAAGAACTAGCAGCCACTGCTGGGGAAGCATCAACAGGTTGTAAAAGAAGGCATTTGTTGCTGCTTTGACAAAGGCCAAAGCAAAGAAACAGGAACCAGCTCAAAAACAGTACCAGGTCAAAACAGAACAATGGAGCCCGCCTGCAGTGTCAGCCATCCGAAGCCTTGTGGACATCAAGCAGTTCAGTGTTCTAACTCGACCAGTCAAAACAGTTGCATGGATCTGGAGAGCAGCAACAAAGTTAATTGGACAAAATCAAGCAGTGGACAGTCCAAAGTGGGAGACAGTTTCTTTGGCAGGAGTCATCTCAGTAAGGGAATGAGTAGATGCTCTAAGAGACATTTTTCTAGCAGCACAAGAGAGCGTAACCTTCCCAAGCACCACTATAGACAGGCTGGTAGTCTACAAAAACCAAGACTCTGGGCTGTTGGTTTGCAGTGACCGAGTGCAAATCTTCAAAGAAGATCAGGTTGGTGTCCCCATCTTGCTCTGTGATGCCTGGGGTCCACACTGTTAACTCGGGAGGCCCACATTGAGAGTCATGACAGAGTGGCCGGAACCTTGCTCAAGATGAGAAGAAAGCCATGGGTCATACGGGGAAGGAAAATTGCCCAAAAAGTTGTCAAATGTCTGCATGCTCTGCAGGAAGACAAAAGCAAAGAAATGTCAACAAGTAATGGGTGACTTGCTGCCAGAAAGAACTGAACCTGCTTCACTGTTCCAGTTCTCAATGGTAGACCTCTTTGGACCCTACCAAGTAAAAGATGCCGTCAAGAAAAAAGTAACACTGAAAGTCTGAGGAGTGGTCTTTTGCTGCATGGCCAGCAGAGCCATCCACGTGGAGTTGATAAACACCCTATCAACCGAAGGATTCCTGATGGCCTATCAAAGGTTCACAGCAATCAGGGGACATCCAAGAAAGATCTGGTCAGATCCAGGCACCAATTTCTTTGGAGCAAAACCAGTCTTGGAGGAGCTGTACAGATTCTTGGATGGTGTGAATGAAGCAGCCCTGGACGAGACTGCGGCAAAAAATGGAACGGAGTGGATGTGGAAAATCCATCCACCTGATTCTCCACACAGGAATGATGCTGCAGAAGCTGCTGTACGCATTGTAAAGAGAGCACTCCAGAGTCTTGGGAAGGAGTCTGGGCTCAGTTACTGCGAGTTCCAGACAACTCTTCACATAGCAGCCAATCTTGCCGATGAGCGCCCAATTGATGCCAGGGTACACAGCCGGGAAGACTGTATTCAGTATGTCACACCCAACACTGTTCTACTCGGTCGAGCATCTCAAAGCAGGGATTTCAAAACCTTTGACTTTTCCAGCTACCCCTACAAAAGACTCCGAGCATTGCAGTCAGAGGTGACCAAGTTCTGGAGGTGCTGGAGCCAACTTGCTGGTCCTAATTTGTGTGTCGGGAGCAAGTGGCATACTGCACAGAGAAACGTCACTGTTGGGGGCATCGTCTGATTAAGTGAGCAAAATGCACTGAGAGGACACTTCAAGCTTGGCAGAGTCGTCAATACTCATCCAGACAGCAAAGGCATCGTGAGGGACATCAACGTCAGGATCTTCCCAAGCTACAGTGTTCCCGTGACAAAAGCTCTGAAAGTAACAACAAGGCATCCAATCTCTGGTGGGAAAAGAGACAAGATCCAAGCCACCATCCTTCACAGGGATGTCAGGCGGCTGGTTGTCTTACTACCTGCTGAGGAACAGATGGAAAGTCAAGTCAACAATGCATCGTAAGAACACCGAACTGGGACCACCAAGTTTGCCTTTGAAGCTGGCGATCTCCCCAGTGTTTCTATGGGAATATCAAGTGGGAAGTGTCAAGTCAAACTAAAGTTTCTAGAAAGTATTGGGACCGAGGGGCAAAAGAAAATAAAATTTAAAAGTAATAGGAGGAATCCACTGATAGACCGGATTGGACCCACTGCCTGAGTGCGGCTTCTGCCCGGAACATTGGGGGGACCTGGCAGCATCACAGCGGCAGTTCAGGAGCAGCATTGGAATCTGCAGTAAGATGCTGAACTTTAAATAACTTGAGAGACTGTTTCATGGAAAAGAACACTGCTGTCACTGCGTTTTGGGTTAGCGCTAGCTTCACGTCACAGGGATCATCGCGCAGGCGCTTCTGGGAAATGGCACGAGGTTTAAGAAGAGCTCGGGAACCTTCGGGAAGGTTTGCCCAGTTTGAAAACATAACGGTCTGTTAGGGAGTGGAGAGGTGTAGGTCGGAATCTGTCTACAAAGTCCGGAGAGATAGCCAGTTTTTCCAGCTTATGACTTATGACTTATGACTTATGACTTATGACTAGTGTCTAATGACTAGTGACTTATGACTAGTGACTAATGTCTAATGTCTAATGACTAGTGACTAATGTCTAATGGCTAATGGTTGATGGAACTAATGGAACTATCAAACTGCCGCACTTGCAAAAAATAAATGGAGGAGGAAGGAAAAGTTGTTTGGTCATTGAGTGGAATCTAGTTAAAAAGACCTTCGGGTAGACACATTCAGTCCCCTTCAAGTGGGGAAGCTGCACACGGTCAAAGAAGAAAAAGAAATTCAACTTGACACCCATAACCTCATGGGTTTTCTTCGGGTGCTTCGGTTTCCTCCCATAATCAAAGATGTATTGTTTGGTAGGTTTATTGGTCATTCAAATTTATCCTGTGATTAGGCTGGGACTAAAACAGGGTATTGCTGGGCAGCATGGCTCAAAGATCTGGAAGGGCATATTCTGTGCTGTATCTCAACAAAAAAAAACATAAGATTCTGCAGATGCTAGAAATCCAGTGAAACTCACACAAAATGCTGGTGGAACTCAGCAAGGCAGGCAGCCTCCCTGCGGGGGGAGTAAAGAGTCAAGGTTTTGGGCTGAAACCCTCCAGCAGAAATGTTTCAATAACACACTTATGCCAGCTGCTTTCTCCATTGTAATGGGTGTTTCAGTGTTGCCTCTAGAAACAAACTGTACTACTGGGTCAGACCTACAAATTTCAAAGTTAAAAGTTAGCTCATAAGACCATAAGACATAGGAGCAGAATTAATTGGCCCATCAAGTCTGGACTGCCATTCTATCATGGATGACTTATTATCCCTCTTAACCACATTCTCTTGCCTTCTCCCTGTAACTTTGACATCCTGACAAATCTTCAAAGTAAATTTATTATCAAAGTACATTGATGTGACCGTATACTTTCCTGAGATTCATTTTCTTGTGGACATTCACAGTAAGTTAAACTAAATAAAATAAAATTAATAAAAAACACATACAACAAAGACAAACAATCCAGGTGCAGGAGACAACAACTGCAAATACAAAAAGAAAGGAAAAGACAAAATAATCATATATAAGCAATAAATATTGAGAACATGAGTCGTAGAGTCCTTGACAGAGAGTCCATAAGCTGTGGACCCAGTTTAGTGTTGAAGTGAGTGATGCTGAGTGAAGTTAACTCCTCTGGCCTGATGTTTGGGGGTAATAATTGTTCCTAAACATGATGACGAGAAACCGAAAGTTCCTCTGTCTCCCTAAAGCAGATTTCCTCGTGTTTACAAAAGAGGAATAGTGAGGCAATGTTCATGGGTTCATGGACCATTCAAAAATCTGATGGTAGAAGGAAAGGAGCTGTTCCTAAAACATGCAGTGTGCATCCTCAGGTTCCAATACCCACTCCTTCATGGTAGAAATAACAAGAGTCATGTCCTGACTGGTGAGGGTCGTTGATGATGATGTCGCCTTCTTGAGGGACTGCCTTTTGAAGATGTCCTCAATAGCTGGGTGCATTGTGCCCATGATGGATCTGGACGAGTCAACAACACTCTGCAGCCTCTTCCGATCGAGTGCATTAGAGCCCTCACAGCAGGCTGTGATGCAACCATTCATGGCTGAAAGAAGAACATAATTAGGAAATTAAGTCCAAGGATACACATAGCATTGAAAGGACAGGCTGGTCAGCAGAGGGTGTTGAGTGGCTCTGTTGGTGAAAAATGAAACCAAATCCTTAGAAAGAAATGACATAAAATTTGAAGATGTCAAATTCTTGTGGGTTGAGTTAAGAAACTAGGAGTGTAAAAAGACACTGATAGGAGTTATATACAGGAGTCTGAACAGTAGACAGGATACATGCTTAGAGAAATAAAGGGCTGTGCGGTAGGGAAATCCTAGGCAGCTTCTAGAGTGGGTTATATGTTAGCCAAAAGACCTGTCGATCTCTATGATTCCATGATAAATGAAGGTATATTTCAAGAGAACAATGATTGCCTCCTGTTCCTGGACACTTTAATGCAATGGAAACTGGATAGTAATCTCAAACTTGGCACCTATTGTAAACGCACTCACACGGACTTATACCTCAACAATAACAACCACCATCACCCTCCTAATGTAGAGCGGTTCTCTCTACTTTGATTAACTGTGTGAGAACTATTTCGGACTCAAAGATTCTCCCCGAGGGAATAAAATGATTATGCACTACATTCCTACAGAATGGATACAGTATCAATTGAGCCCTTGATAGTGCCGACAAAAAAAAAACAGGAAGCCTAACAACGAGAGGAGCCCATCACTACTGCTTGTCTTCCCTATATTTCCATGGTTCCTGGAAGGTTTGCCAGGATCCTGAAGAAATACCGGATTAATATCATCCACAAAACCCATAAGGAAGCTCAAGTCACAGCTTATGCAGGTCGAAGATAACCTGAGACTCGGGATGGCTGGTGTTTACAGGATTCCCTGTGAACGTGGGGCAATGTATATCTCCCAGTTGGGATACAAAGTGGAAACTCTCATCAAGGAGCAGAGGTGGTGTGTCTATTTGGGTTACACGGAGAAGTTGGCGGTAGCAAAACTCTGCATTCTTAATGGCCGTAGGATTGACTTTGTCGGCACAAAACCACTGTACTGCGCCAATGGCTTTTGGGACCACCTGGTAAAGGAAACCATTGAAATAAAACATGAGGAAAAGAAGTTCAACAGAGAGGAAGGTCTCGCTCTAAGTAAGAACTGGAATTCAATTCTAGACCAGGTGGGAGAGCAGAAACCTGATTAGATGAGGACTAACTAATCGGGAGGGACAGACTATAGGGGTATAAATACCACCGGAATAGACATGTTCAGACATCATCTCTGAAAAAGATGGCAGAGTTTGTTCAAAGAAATGTCGGTTATAATCGACACCTGTACCCGGCAGGAAGACCAAGAAGAGTTTATTCGTCTATGAGCTACATGTGGTTGAGCCCACTAGGGGAAAGGCTATTCTGGATTTGATGTTGTGGAACAAGTGCGATTTGATTAGGAAGCTTAAGGTAAAGGAACCCTTAGGAGACAGTGATCATAATATGATAGACTTCATCTGCAAGGGAATCTGCAGATGCTGGAAAACAGAGTAACATACACAAAATGCTGGAGGAGCTCAACAGGTCAGGCAAACATCCATGAGGAGAAAAACAGTTGATGTTTTGGGCTAAGACCCTTCATTGGGACTGGAAAGGAAGAGGGAAAATGCAAGAATAAGAAGTTGGGGGGAGGGGGAGGAGGAGGAGTACAAGCTCGAAGGTAATTGGTGAACCAGATGAGAGGAAAGGTGGGTGGATGGGTGGGGAGGGGGAAGTGAAGTATGCCAATGGGAGATAATAAGTGGAAGAGATAATGTGCTGAAGAAGAAGGAAGCTGATTGGAGAGGAGAGTGGATCATGGGGCAAAGGGAAGAAACGCCAGAGGAAGGATAAAGGAAGGGAGCAGACTCCACAGCAATCACTGTACATGTGGACACTCAATGATTCCACTGGACCAGAATTTAGGAAATGGCCTTAGTCTGATTTCTCATCTGACCTCTCTCAATAACAAGGCATTTTTGCTCACAGAACTGCCTCTCACTGGTTTCTTTTCCTGTTTTTACATGATTCTCTTTAAACTCTATAGACCGTCCTGCGTGAAAATCCAGAGATCAACAGTTTCTGAGATACTCAAACCACCCTGTCTGACACCAATAATTATTCAATAATCAAAGTGATTTAGATCACATTTCTTCCCTATTCTGACATTTGTTCCGAACAACAACTGAACCACTACCATGTCTGTGTACTTTTATGGATTGATTTGCTGCCACATGATTGGTTAATTAGATATCTATATTAACAAGCAGGTGTACAGGTGGCCATTAAATATATACATGACAAATAAAGCTAATCATTAAAATCTTTATCTTTTCTTCCACTCAAGCCTTTGGTTGATGTTCTACCACACTAGGTACCAGATTGCCTTTAGATTTTAATGTTCTGATTTGGCCTCACAAGTCTTTCGGTTGTATCAAAACTGATAGACAGTTCAAGAAGGTGACCTCCCATCATTTTCTCGGGGGGAAATAGTGATTGACAGCAAAGAACATTGAACCATAATAGCCATCAGCCCATAATAACCGTGCATACCATGATGCCATATAATAGGAAACACACTCAACTTCACTCCCCCAACGCTGAACTGTCCCCACAACCTATGAACTCACTTTCAAGGACTCTTCATCTTATGTTCTCCATACTTATTGCTTATTTATTAGTATTTTAATTTCCTTTTTGTATTTGCATAGTTTGTTGTCCTTTGCACATTGGTTCTTTGTCTTGCTATGTGCGCTCTTTCATTGATTCTATTGTACAGGAAAACGGATTATTATCTGAATGGTGATCGATTAGGAAAAGGGGAGGTGCAACGAGACCTGGGTGTCATTATACACCAGTCATTGAAAGTGGGCATGCAGGTACAGCAGGCGGTGAAAAAGGCGAGTGGTATGCTGGCATTCATAGCAAGAGGATTCGAGTACAGGAGCAGGGAGGTACTACTGCAGTTGTACAAGGCCTTGGTGAGACCACGCCTGGAGTATTGTGTGCAGTTTTGGTCCCCTAATCTGAGGAAAGACATTCTTGCCAGAGAGGGAGTACAAAGAAGGTTCACCAGATTGATTCCTGGGATGACAGGACTTTCATATGATGAAAGACTGAATGAACTGGGCTTTTACTCTCTGGAATTTAGAAGATTGAGGTTGGGATCTGATTAAAACTTATAAAATTCTAAAGGGATTGGACAGGCTACATGCAGGAAGATTGTTCCCGATGTTGGAGAAGTCCAAAATGAGGGGTCGCAGTTTGAGGATAAAGGGGAAGCCTTTTAGGACCGAGATGAGGAAAAACTTCTTCACACAGAGAGTGGTGAATCTGTGGAATTCTCTGCCACAGGAAACAGTTGAGGCCAGTTCATTGGCTATATTTAAGAGGGAGTTAGATATGGCCCTTGTGGCTAAAGGGATCAGGGGGTATGGAGAGAAGGCAGGTACAGGGTTCTGATTTGGATGATCAGCCATGATCATACTGAATGGCGGTGCAGGCTCAAAGGGCCGAATGGCCTACTCCTGCACCTATTTTCTATATTTCTATGTTCTTTGTATTTACTGTGAATGCCCACAATAAAATGAACCTCAGGCAGATGCAATGTTGGTATTCATTTCAAGGGGGTCAAGTATATAATACTGAGGCTTTATAAGGCATCGGTTAGTCCGCACTTGGAGTATTGTGAACAGTTTTGGGCCCTTATCTAAGAAAGGATGTACTGACATTAGAGAGGGTTCACAGGAAGAGTATGTGAATGATTCTGGGAATTAAAGGGTTAATGTATGAGGAGCATTTGTGGCTCTGGAGTTAGAAGAATGACGGGAGATCTCATTGAAATCTAACGAATATTGAAAGGCCTACATGGAGTGGATGTGAAGAGGGTGTTTCCTGCAGAGGGGAAGTCTAAGACCAGAGGGCACAGACTCAGAATAGAAGGATGTCCATTTAGAAAAGAAATGAGGATGAATTTCTTTAGCCAGAGGAAGGTGAATCTGTGGAATTGATTGCTAAATATGGCAGTGTGCGCCGAGTTGTTGGATATCTTTAAAGTGGAAGTTGATAGTTTTTTGGTTAGTAAAGGTGTCAAAGGAGAGAAGGCAGGAGTATGGGGTTGAGAGGGAAAATAAATCAGTCATGATTGAATGGCAGGGCAGACTTATTTATTTATTTCTTGAGATTTATTGAGATACTGCGTGTATTAGCCCTTTCAAGCAGCACCACCAAGTCATCCATGATTTAATCCTAGCCTAATAATGGGACAACTTTACAATGGCCAATTAACCTACCAACCAGTACATCTTTGAACTGTGGGAGGAAACCAGAAAATCTGGAAGAAACCCACACAGTCACAAGGAAAATATAAAAACTCCTTACAGACAGTGGTGGGAAATGAACCCAGGTCGCTGGTACTGTAAAGCATTGTGCTAACCACTACACTAATGTGCCAGCTCACTTGATGGGCTGAATGGCCTAATTCTGCTCCTATCTGTTATGGTCTTTCCACCTTAAGTGAAATTAAACTTTTCTACACATCTGTTTTCTACAGAAGACCATTGAGATTTTGGTCCTCTTTGAACTAACTAACACTCTTCCAAGTGCCAAGAAGTACAGAGATAATTATTGGTGAGCTCGATTCAGCTCAGCTTCCTGTCTCTGCATTTCTCTTTGACAGAGAGAATCAAACACTTGGGGAGTTCACATGCATTTGTCTTCAGGTCACTGAGTGTGAATTTTCCATTATTTCCGCTAAATTTATAGATGCAAGTGTCGAAGAAAATCATAGACTTTGCGCTCCCATATTACTTTTCTTGTCCTCAGGAACACCCAAAGCAATTTACAATCAATGCGTGGCTTTTAAAATGTAGTTACTATCGCAATGTTGGCGACTCATTTCCAATTAGCAGGTAGCAAGGTCTCATACAGAACAATAGGATAATAACTAGTTTTCATACAGTTATCTGAAAGACCATTATTTTCAGGATAAAGAACACTGAACACCCTCAGGGCTCACTGGAACCTACATTTCACTGAATGGGAGGTGATCCATTGGTGATGCATCTGTTGGAAGTTTTAATAAGGCAATAGTTTAGCTCAATCGCACAGCCAAAATTTTACACTAGTGATTATGAAATTGAAACCTTTGCAAAAATGAGAGTATATTTGTGTCTTTAAAAACATAGTCAGCAAAGCTTGTGTGCAAACATTTGCAATAGATCAAATCATTTATTATAGAGGGATGAATCTAAAATGACTCTACTCTTTTGTTTAATCTGAAAGATTCCATTGCATTTAGAATATTCCTGCTCTCCTTTCACCCTATCAGATATCCATTGATGTTGTCTGCATTTTGTGAGTTGTTCCAGATTTCCAGTATCTGCAGAATCTTCTGTGATTGTGTTGATCTTAATCAGCTTGTCTTCTTGTTTCAACCCTGTCCCAGACCTGTTCTTCAGTTTTTCTCTTCACTTTCCCAATTCCATTTCAGCTCAAACTTTTGTCCAGTTCTGATGAAAGTTTATTCTTCATAAGCAGCAGCTTGGATTACACAGACAGTATTTATTTATTGAGGTGGAATAGGCCCTTCCAGCCCTTTGGGTTACGCCACCCAGCAATGCCTCAATTTACCTTCAGCCTAATTATGGGACAATTTATAATGACCAATTAACCTACCAACTGGAATGTCTTTGGAATGTGGGAGGAAACCAGAGCACCAAGAAACCCATGTAGTCACGGGAAGAACGTACAAACTCCTCACAGGCAGTGGTGGGAAATGTCTCCTGTACAGTAAAGCATTGTGCTAACTACTACACTACCATGCTTTGAGAAGATGGTGAGCTGCCTTCTTGAACCATTGGAATTCCTGACTTTTCGGTACGTCCACAACACTGCTATGGTGGGAGCAAAGCAACACTCACAACACGCTGGAGGAACTCAGCAGGTCGGGCAGCATCCGTGAAAACGATGAGTCAACGTTTCGGGCCGGAACCCTTTGTCAGGACCTGAAATGTTGACTGATCGTTTCCATGGATGCTGCCCGACCTGCTGAGTTCCTCCAGCGTGATGTGAGTGTTGCTTTGACCCCAGCGTCTGCAGAGTATTTTGTGTCTACTGTTACGGTGGGAGTTCCAGGAAAAAGCTGCAGAAAGCTGTAAACTCAGCCAGCTCCATCATGGGCACTAACCTCTGCAGCGCTCAGAATACCTTCAGAAGAAAAACCCTCACAAAGGCAGCATCCCATCAGCCAGACCCTGCCCTTGTCTCATTGTTACCACCAAGGAGCAGATATAGGAGCCGGAAGACACACGCTCAATAGTTTAGGTACAGAGTTTTCTCCTCTGCCATCAGATTT
This sequence comes from Mobula birostris, assembly GCF_030028105.1. Classification (NCBI taxonomy): domain Eukaryota; kingdom Metazoa; phylum Chordata; class Chondrichthyes; order Myliobatiformes; family Myliobatidae; genus Mobula; species Mobula birostris. Next base: position 138,898,813 of record NC_092379.1, read on the forward strand.
CTGAATAGACAATAAACCAATGAACACCATTTCACTATTTTCCCCTCTCTTTATGTACTATTTACTTTTTTTAATTTAATTTTTTATTTAGCGGTAGAGCATGGAGTAGTCTCTTCCCCCTCTTTGAGCCATGCTGCTCCAGCAACCCCACAACCCAGATTAACCCTATTTACCATGATTGGTTAACCTACCCGGTATGTCTTTGGACTGTGTGAGAAAACTAGAGCACCTGCTGAAAACCCACTTATTCCACGGGGAGAGCAGAGATTTCCCACAGATAGTCTCTGAAGTTGCATTCTGAACTCCAAAATGTCCCAAACTGTAATAGCGTCATGCTAACCCCTATGCTACTGTGGAATATATATATATATATACTTAGGTATACTTCTTATTATAATTAATAGCTTTTATTATTATGTATTGTCAGGTACTGCTGCTGCAAAACAACAAATTTCACTATATATGCCCATGATACTACATCTGATTCTGATTCTGATCTTGATCTAATGAAGATCAAGGAACAGCATTAAATGTTCTAATCTGGATGACGTGCAACTTTCAATTGGAGGTGTTCCCTATGATTTTGCTGCTCTTGAGCTTTTCACTAGTGAGGTTGTGAACTGGTAAGGTGTTGCGTAACGCTTCTTGCTGCAGTGATGGTGCAGACGGTATCTACGGCTGCTACTGTGTGTCAATGGTGGAGTGAGTGGTTGTGGGTGGGAGCAGGTGGTGAGTCTATCAAGTGGGCTTCTGTGTTCTGCATGACACTGAGCTTTTAACTGCTGTTGAAGCTGCACTCATCCAGGCAAATGGAGAGTGTTCCACTACTTGAAGCTCGGTGATGGTCGACTGACTATGGGGAGTTGAATTGCACATTGCAGAATTTCCAGCCTCTGACCTGCTCTATAACCACAGGGTATATGGCTCCTTCAAGAACATAGAACATTACAGCACAGTGAAGACCCTTCAGCCCAAGATACTGTGCTGACTTTTTAACCTACTCTAAGAGCAATCCAACCCTCCATCCTACATAGCCTTGCATTTTTTTTTGTCATCCATGTTCTTATTTAAGAGTTGCTTAAGTGTCCATAAAATATCCGCCTCCACCACCACCCTTACATGAGTTGTGAAATTTGTTGATTTTGTAGAAATAGTAAAAGGCAATACATAATAATAGAGAAATAAAAACAGGGAATTACAGTAAGTATGTGTATATGCAGTCCCTATAAAAAGCATTCACCCCCACCTTGAAACTTTTCAGGTTTTATTCTTTTACAACATTGAATCACCATGGATTTAATTTGGCTTTTTTTGACACTAATCAACAGAAGAAGACTCAAAATGAAAACAGATCTCAACAAAGTGGTTTAAATTAATTACAATATAAAGCATAAAATGACTGATTGTGTAAGTATTCACTCCCTTCAAGTCGGTATTTAGTATATGCACTTTTGGAAGCAATTACAGCCTTGAGTCTGTGTGGATAGATCTCTATCAGCTTTGCACATCTGGACACTGCAATTTTTCCCCATTATTCTTTACAAAACTGCACAAACTCTGTCATATTGCATGGGGATTGCTCTTTTCAAGTCCAGCCACAAATTCTCAATAGGCTTGAGGTCTAGACCCTGACTTGGCCACTCCAGGACATTAACTTTGCGGCTTTTAATCCATTCCTGTGTAGCTTTGGCTTTATGCTTTGGGTAATTGTCTTGATCTTCTTGCTTTTAAAGCAAGAATAGTAATGGCAAGAACAGCATTTACAGAAATGAGAAACATCCTAATGAACAAGAAAATAGCAAATGATATCCGCCTTAGAACTCTCAGCTGCTACATTCTTCCTATATTGATGTATGGCTGTGAGTCATGGACCATCACAAATGCAATTGAAAAAAGAATCAATGCAGCAGAGATGTGGTTCCTCAGAAGAATGCTATGCTTATCATATACAGACAGGAAAACCAACAAAGAAGTTCTACAGAGAACGAAAACAAAACGTACATTACTTAAAAAAATCAGAAAATAGCAATCAAAAATCATGTGAAGAGAGACATTAGAATATTTAGTTACAACTGGAAAGCTGGAAGGAAAAAGAAGCAGAGGCAGACAGGGAATGAAAATGATAGATGGAATAACATCATGGTTAGAAACAGGGGAGGCAACAATTACAATTCGTAGGGTCAGGGACCGTGCTGGATGGCGAGACATGATCGCCCACGCCGAACGGCAAGGCACCTGAATGAATGAATTGTCTTGCTGGAAAACAAATCTTCTCCCAAGACTCAGTTCTCTTGTAGACTGCATCAGGCTTTCCTCCAAAATCTCTCTGTGTTTTACCCTCTACCTTCACAAGCCTTCCAGGGCCTGCTGGAGTAAAACATTCCCACAGCATGATGCAGCCACCACCATGCTTCACAATAGGGATGGTGTGTTTTTATAATGTGCGGTGTTTGGCTTACGCGAAACATGGCATTTAGTCTAATGACCAAAAAGTTCAATTTTGGTTTCATCAGATAGTAGAATCTTCTTCCAGGTGACTTCAGAACCTCCCACATGACCTCAGAGCCTCCCACATGACTTCTGGCAAAATTCAGCTGAGATTTCATGTGAGTTTTTTTTTAACGGAGGCTTTCACTTTGCCGCTCTCCCATAAACTGTGACTGGTGAAGCACCCAGGCAACAGTTGTATGCGTAGTCTCTTCCATCTCAACCACTGAAGCTTGTAACTCTTCCAGAGTTCTCTTAGTGGCCTGCTTCACTAGTTCCCTTCTTCACCTTTTTGAAGCATCGCTCCTTGAAGATGTCCTGGATACTATGGAGGACTAAGTTTACAACTCTCTACAGCTTACTTTGATCCTGTGCATTAGCACCCCCCCTCCATAACTGATGGTGATGCACCTAGTTCGAATGCTCTCCACAGAACTCTGTCAAAAGTTTTGTGTTTTTGTTGACATAACAAACCTTCTCAAAATCCAATCTAAATTCAAGCAAAATCCAATTAAAACACTAGAAAAAAAACATATGTAAAAGAGTGATACTGTTTCTCTTCTCCTGTGAAGTTTATGTAGGTCTATGTAATTTATTGTTCATTTCTTGCTTCACATCATGGAAGTTGAGATTAGAACAGAAATCCCCGGTGGAACATAACCATCGACATCGAAACATGTTGTAGTAAGCCACAAATTAAATTCCTGAATTAACAAAAACAACAACATATGTCATGTTCCATCTGACAGCTGATGTTAATTACGGAGTGCCACTTCCAAATTTGTGAGTCATATATATACTTTATTATTATGGTTTATTTTGTATTCTTGCTTTCATTCCAGGTGATATACAAAAAGTTTTTTAGTTCTCTGTGATCATCCATTATGTTGAAGATTTTTTAGATGGAATAAAATGCTCCCAAATGATTCTCCAAACAATGAGTTTTTCATCTAACCAAGCCCTCAAGGTTTTCCATTCATTGAGATTGTGATTTACAACAAAAGTAAAAATTAACATCCCAATTAATTAGATGTGCACTTCACCAATGATACATAGTGGCTGTGCATTATGTTCAAAGTTCAAATAAATTTACTAACACAGTACATGTATGGTACCATAGACTACCCTGTGATTCAATTTCGTGTATGCATTCATAGTAGAACAATGAAATTGAGTTGAATAGACTTTATTACTTATATCCTTCATATACATATGAAAAGTAAAATCTTTATGTTATGTCTCCATTCAAATGTGCAATGTGCAATTATAGTAATTTATAATATTATGTATAATAGGATAGTCAATATAACATAGAAATACATTTGCATCAGCATGAATTAAGCAGTCTTATTTAACAAAGAAATCAAGAAATACAACAGAATCAATGAAAAATGACACACAAAGGCTGACAAACAATCAATGTTCAAATTAAGACAAAATATGCGATCAAGGTAATAATGAATGAATAATTAATATTGTGAACATGAGTTGTAGAGTCCCCTGAAAATGAGCATAGGTTGTAGAATCAGTTCAGTATTGAGGTTTGTGAAGTTATTCATGATGGTTCAGGAGCCTGATGGTTGAAGGATAATAACTGTTCCTAAACCTTGTAGTGTATGTCCTAAGTTTCCTGTACCTCCTGCCTGATGGGAGCACTGAGAAGAGAGCATGGTCTAGATAGTGGGAGTCCTTGATGCTTTCTTGTGGCATTTTGGATGCTCCATAGCTGCCAATAGAATGCTGTAAAGCAGAGGCTTACAGGTCAGCACAACATTATGGCCCAAAGAGCCTGTACTGTGCGGATTTAGGTTCTATGTTTTCCCTTTTCCAATGGGTGGAAGGTACAAATGCCTGAAAGCACGTTCCACCAGGTCCACTGGTCACTTTTCACCCGTTATTGCTGCTCTTGCACATACTTATACAGTACTGCACAAAAAGCACGTACACTAAAAACAGAATACTGCAGAGCTACATTTATTCTATCCTGACTTATGGAAGTGAACGCTGGACCATTTCTCCAGCAATGGAAAAGAGACTAGAAGCAGCTGAATTATGGTTCTACAGGAGAATGTTAAAAATATCATGGACCACACACACATCAAATGAAGAAGTTCTTAGAAGAGCCCAAGCAGTTCGATCACTCATACCAACAATAAGAGAAAGACAACTCAGATTCCTCGGACACATCATGCGGAAAGATGAACTAGAAAAACTCATACTTTCTGGAAAGATTGAGGGGAGTAAACCTAGAGGAAGACCTCGGCTTATGTACATCAAAAGCATAGCCAGGTGGCTACACATCGAGGAAATGGAAGTCATCCAAAAAATGAAGGATAGATCTATATGGAAACCCATGGTCACCAAAGACTGCATTGGTTGTGGTACCCAGACAGACAGACAAACTGCACAAAACCCTTAGGCACATAGATATAGCTAGGGTGCCTTAGACTTCCTCACAGATCTGTGGTAGTTTTATGTATTGCACTGTAACTGTTGCAAAAAAAACCAACAAATTCATGAGATATGTGAGTGATGATAAACCTGATTCTGATGTGGGTCTCTATTGTGGAGTGAGAGTGGGAGGGGGTAGGGAGAGGGGCATCATGGTTGAGAAAAGGAGAAAGGAGAGGGGAGGGAGTGGGAAGCACCAGCGAGACATTCAGAATCAGAATCAGAATTAGGTTTATTATCACCAGCACGTGTCGTGAAATTTGTTAACTTAACAGCAGCAGTTATAAAAAAAATGTAATAAGTATTATAGAAGAAAAAAAATAAGATAATAATAATAAAAAATAAGTAAATCAATTACAGTATACGTATATTGAATAGATTGAAATCATGCAAAAAAACAGAATAATTTATAATAAAAAAGCGAGGTGGTGTTCACAGGTTCAATGTCAATTTAGGAATCGGATGGCAGAGGGAAAGAAGCTGTTCCTGAATCACTGAGTGTGTGCCTTCAGGATCTGTATCTCCTACCTGATGGTAACAGTGAGAAAAGGGCATGCCCTGGGTGCTGGAGGTCCTTAATAATGGACGCTGCCTTTCTGAGACACTGCTCCTTGAAGATGTCCTGAGTACTTTGTAGGCTAGAACCCAAGATGGATTTGACTAAATTTACGACCCTCTTCAGTTTCTTTCAGTCCTGTGCAGTAGCCCCTCCCATACCTGACAGTGATGCAGCCTGTCAGAATGCTCTCCATGGTACAACTATAGAAGTTTTTGAGTGCATTTGTTGACATACCAAATCTTTTCAAACTCCTAATGAAGTATAGTAGCTGTCTTGTCTTCTTTATAACTGCATCAATATGTTGTGACCAGGCTAGGTCCTCAGAGATCTTGACACCCAGGAACTTGAAAATGCTCATTTTGTCCACATCTGATCCCTCTATCAGTATTGGTATGTGTTCCTTCGTCTTACCGTTCCTGAAGTCTACAATCAGTTCTTACATCTTACTGACGTTGAGTGTAAGGTTGTTGCTGTGACACCACTCCACTAGTTGGCATATCTCACCCCTGTACACCCTCTCATTACCATCTGAGATTCTACCAACAATGGTTGTACCATCAGAAAATTTATAGATGGCATTTGAGCTATGCCTAGCCACACAGTCATGGGTATAGAGAGTAGAGCAGTGGGCTAAGCACACACCCTTGATGTGCACCAGTGTTGATTGTCAGCGAGGAGGAGATGTTATCACCAATCTGCACAGATTGTGGTCTTCTGGTTAGGAAGTTCAGGATCTAATTGCAGAAGGAGGTACAGAGGCCCAGGTTCTGTAACTTCTCAATCACGATTGTGGGAATGATGGTATTAAATGCTGAGCTACAATCAATGAACTGCATCCTGACATATGTGTTTGTACTGTCCATGTGGTCTAAAGCCAAGTGAGGAGCCATTGAGATTGTGTCTGCCATTGACCTATTGTGGTGCTTAAATGGTCAATAAACCAATTGTTTGGAATAAAATTGCCTGGTGTCTCTGAGTTGGATGTGTCTGAACCCTCACCTCCCCGCCACTGCTGGCACTCCTTCTCTGCCATCTGTCCCACACCCCTCCCGCAGTGGTCCACCCTCACCATTCTTAACATACCTTGCTGTATTTGTATGTCTAAGACTTTTGCATAGTACTGTATGACTCTTCGTTTTATTATAGTAGTGTCAGTAACATTATTCATTTTACATAGACATGTTCCTCACACTTTATGTCAACTTGTCAAGCTTCAGGCCATGTCACTCAGGGACTAGTGCTAATATTATTTTGTGACTGTACGTGCTGGATCATGCTGTAAGTACAGTATATGTGACTGTATGTACTGTGTGTTGCGCCTTGGCCCCAGAGGAACAATGTTTCAACAGTTATATACATGTATAGGGTTGAATGACACTAAACCTGAACTTGACAATACTGGAGGAACTCAAGCGATCAAACAGCGTCAGTGGAGGGAAGTGGACAGTTGGGTTGCAGCCCTTCAACTGGACTTGAAAAACAAGTCCTTGAACCTGAATTGCTGTTCAATATGATCTGGGTTATTGTATGAATCAATCTGCACTCTCTCAGTTGCAAGTGTATCCTACATGAGGGACAGTAGTGTAACACAGCCAGAACTCAGCAGGTCAGGCAGCATCTATGAAGAGCAATAAAGAACATGATGAAGAGTCTCAGCCCAAAATGTCGACTGGTTCCTTTCCATAGGCGCCGCCTGACCAGCTGAGTTTCTCCAGCATTTTGTGTGTGTTGACTTGGAAAGACTGTTTGAACCCTTGGATGGTGGGATGCTGAGAATTACAATTCCCTGGTATGATAAGATGCTCTCTTGACCTCACAATCTACCTTACAATGATCTTGCACTTCAGTGTCTGCATGCACTGACTGCTCTTTCTCTCTAACTGTAACACTTTGTTCTGCATTCTGTTATTGTTTTCCCTTGTGCTATCTCAATGGACAGTTGTAATCAATTTATCTGTATGGACGATACGCGAAATATGATTTTCACTGTACTTCAGTACCTGTGACAATAATAAACCAATTTACCAGTTTACCTAGTAAGAGGACAGCTAAAGGTCTGAAGAAAAAACAGTGCTGGTTGAGCAGCATCCAAGGAGGGAAAGGACTTGCCAACATTGTGGATTGATGTACTGATGATATAAGGACTGCCTCTTCTCAGCTGTTTCTCCTCTAGAGGTCATGGGTTAAGGGTGAAAGGAGAAATATTTAAGGGGAATCTGAGAGGGAGACATCTTCACTCAGAGGGTGGTGCAAGTGTGGGACGAGCTGCCAGCAGAAGTGGAGGATGCAGGGTTAATTTGAATTGAATTGAGTTGAATGATCTTTATTGTCATTATACATAGGTACAATGAAACTCTGTTTGGCTTCCTCTCAGGCAATTAAATAAAGCGGTGGATAAAAACAAGACAGTAATAGAAAAACAGTATTAAACAGATAAGTAGCAGAAAATAAGTTGCAGCAGCACCAGAACATCACAGTAATGCACAAAGTGCTGTTAGTGCAAGTATTTGAGTCCTGGTGTGTGCATGTGTGTGCTCACAGTTTCAGTCATTGTTCTGTGGGAGTGGTGTGATGGAGGCCACAGCTCTGGGACAGAAGCTGTTCCTCAGTCTATTCGTTCTGGCTTTTAGTGTCCTGAACCTTTTGCTGGACAGCAGTGGGTCAAACAGGGAGTGGCCGGGGTGTGTGGTGTCTCTGGTTATGCTGATTGCTTTCCTCCTGAGTCTGCTGGAGTAGATGGCGACCAGTCCTGGGAGCTCCATTTCAACGTTTAAGAGAAGTTTGGATGGGTGCATGGTTGGGAAGGGCATGGAAGGTTATGGTCCAGGTAGATGTCATTGTGACTAGGGGGAAATAATAGTTTGATATAGAATAGTCGGGATGAAGAGCCTGTTTCTGTGCTGCAATGCTCTATGAGTATATGACTCTAGTTGAGATACCACAATAGGACACTATTACGTGTCACGTCACCGGCAACAATGAATATAGAAATCATTCAGTTTTATAAACAAATAACCATTTATTAAACTCTGCTGAAAATTAGTAAAAAGATAAGCTAATAAAAACCTTAACCGAAAGTAAACTGTTATGCGGCCATTTAACAAACCGCCACTCAGTACTAGTTCTTAAAGCGGTAAATGCGAACAGTTTCAAAGTGGTAAATTAGAACACAGTTCTTAGAATGGTAAAATTGAAAGTTCAAGAGGTTTATACAGTCAATTAGGAGAGACTTTCCTGAAGTAAAGAATTCCTCGAAGACTTGACGTTACTGCCGATCCCAGCCAGAACCTGCTTTGTCTGCAGGATTCACAATGACGGAAATAAACAGTTTAAAGGCACTGACCTTTTTCCTCCATAGACTAGATACTGCACAACCTTCTCTGCTGCTTTTAGCAGAGATTATCTCATGCAGATCGCTCTTACTTGAATGAATTCAATAATGGTCGATCCTTCCCAAAACCGCTAAATGACTCCTTCAGGTTCCCGTCTTCACTCTCCAATACTACTGAAAAAATGCATCAACAAACCTGGCAGCGATTGGTGAAACTACCGGCCCAACAATTCTGTACCTTGCCATAGAAAGTAAAACTCTGCTTTAAAACAAAACTGTGTCATAAAAAAAAATACACAACAATACGGAGTAACTGACGGACTAAACTTAAAACTTAACTGGGAAAACTAACTGCATCACCAGGGGTCGTCTGCCCTTATATACACCTGTTGAGAACAGGTCATCACGTGACCTCACATCAGCGGGAAAATTTACATCATGTGACCTCTGCATGACCATTACATCATAGGAACATAGAAACATGGAAAATAGGTGCAGGAGTAGGCCATTCGGCCCTTCGAGCCTGCACCGCCATTCAGTATGATCATGGCTGATCATCCAACTCAGAACCCTGTACCAGCCTTCCCTCTATACCCCCTGATCCCTTTAGCCACAAGGGCCATATCTAACTCCCTCTTAAATATAGCCAATGAACTGGCCTCAACTGTTTCCTGTGGCAGAGAATTCCACAGATTCACCACTCTCTGTGTGAAGAAGTTTTTCCTAATTTCGGTCCTAAAAGGCTTCCCCTTTATCTTCAAACTGTCACCCCTCGTTCTGGACTTCCTCAACATCGGGAACAATCTTCCTGCATCTAGCCTGTCCAATCCCTTTAGGATTTTATACGTTTCAATAAGATCCCCCCTCAATCTTCTAAATTCCAACAAGTATAAGCCTAGTCGGTCCAGTCTTTCGTCATATGAAAGTCCTGCCATCCCAGGAATCAATCTGGTGAACCTTCTTTGTTCTACCTGTATGACAAGGATGTCTTTCCTCAGATTAGGGGACCAAAACTGCACACAATACTCCAGGTGTGGTCTCACCAAGGCCTTGTACAACTGCAGTAGTACCTCCCTGCTCCTGTACTCGAATCCTCCTGCTATGAATGCCAGCATACCATTCGCCTTTTTCACCGCCTGCTGTACCTGCATGCCCACTTTCAATGACTAGTGTATAATGGCACCCAGGTCTCGTTGCACCTCCCCTTTTCCTAATCGGTCACCATTCAGATAATAGTCTGTTTTCCTGTTTTTGCCACCAAAGTGGATAACCTCACATTTATCCACATTAAATTGCATCTGCCATGAATTTGCCCACTCACCTAACCTATCCAAGTCACCCTGCACCCTCTTAGCATCCTCCTCACAGCTAACACTGCCGCCCAGCTTCGTGTCATCCGCAAACTTGGAGATACTGCATTTAATTCCCTCATCCTCATAAGACAGTCACAAGATATCCATGAGGTATGTAACATACAACTGGGGGCATTGGAATTCGAAGTTCAATTTCAGCAGCCTCTGTAAGCAAGCTTGTATGTTACTTCCCATAAATGAATGCTATGTTTCCTCCGGATGCTACATTTTCCTCCCACAGTCCAAAGATGTACCAGTTGGTAGGGTAATTGGTCGTTGTAAATTGCCCTGTGATTAAGCTAGGGTTAAATCAGTGGGTTGCTGGGTGGTGCAGCTTGCAAGGCAGAGAGGGCCTGTTCCATGCTTTATCTCTAAATAAGTAAATAAGTTCTGCCAACTATGGGATTTCTTGTCACTGAAAAGCAGAAACATTTCATTGTGAATCACTACAACTAGAATCAGCAGTTCCCATCAGACCAAGCATACTGCTCTTGCTGCCAATGAAGGAAAATTTTTAACTGATAACGTAAAACATTCTCTTTTAACACTGAACATCTTGTATTCAAGAACATCTGGTGTAACACAAAAACAAAAAAGAAACCTATAAGCACTCAGCAGGATAGTGAGCATCGGCGGACCAAGAAACAATATTAATGCTTCAGATCGATGAGCCAGTAACATCATGAAGGATCCCACCCACGCAGTTTATGGACTGTTTGTCCCACTCCAATCGGGGAGGAGGCTACATAGCGTCCATATCAGGACCACCAGGCTCAAAAGCAGTTACTCTCCCCAAGCAGTGAGGCTGATCATCACCTCTACCCACGATCTCGACCACGAATACTTTATCATTTCCTGTCAGTCACTTTATGTAAAGACATTCCTGTGCCTAGAGTCACTTTCTGGACACACGATTAATCTATGTATATAAGGTATCTTACATATTTATATTCATTGTGTTTTTTAAATTATTATTATTGTGTGATTTAACTTTTTGTGTTTTATGTACTGCGTTGGATCCAGAGTAATGGTATTTTCATTCTCCTTACACATATGTACAGGAAATGACATTAGAAAATCTTGAATCTTGAATCTTTCATCAGAACTGTGTCGCTAGAGAAGGAAGTAAAATTTAAACGAGTACAAAGTCACACAAACATACATGATGCTGGAGGAACTCAGTGAGCCAGGCAGCATCTACAGGGGTGAAAAGGACAGTTGATGTTCTGTGTTGAGACCCTTTATCAGGACTGAAAGAAAGAGGCGAGCAAGTATTGTAAAGAGGGAGAGGAAAAACTGGCACGTAATAGGTGGATCCAGGTGAGAGGCAGGTGGAGGTGGGAGAGATGTGTCTGCCTCTAGCACCATGCTCTACCAGGATGCTAGTCTGATTTCCAGCATCTGCACAATTTCATGTATTGGTGAATCTATAGAATTTGCTGCCACAGAATGCTGTGGAGGCCAAGTCACCGGGTGTATTTAAGGAAGAGATTGATAGGTGATTGATAGTTAAAGAGGTAGTTTAAGGTTTACAGAGAGAGGCCGGGAGAATGTGCACCATGCTAACATAGCTGGGCGCCACAGTTTCATCGCAGTTAGCACGATATTAGACAACAGACAATAGGCAATAGGTGCAGAAGTAGACGATTCAGCCCTTCGAGCCTGCACCGCCATTCTGAGATCATGGCTGATCATCTACTATCAATACCCGGTTCCTGCCTTGTCCCCATAACCCTTGATTCTCCTATCCATAAGATACCTATCTAGCTCCTTCTTGAAAGCATCCAGAGAATTGGCCTCCACTGCCTTCTGAGGCAGCGTGTTTCACACCTCCACAACTCTCTGGGAGGAGAAGTTCCTCCTCAACTCTGTCCTAAATGACCTACCCCTTATTCTTAAACCATGCCCTCTGGTACTGGACTCTCCCAGCATCTGGAACATATTTCCTGCCTCTATCTTGTCCAATCCCTTAATAATCTTATATGTCTCAATCAGATCCCCCCTCAATCTCCTTAGTTCCAGTGTGTACAAGCCCAGTCTCTCTACCCTCTCTGCGTAAGACAGTCCGGACATCCCAGGAATTAACCTAGTGAACCTACGCTGCCCCTCCTCCACAGCCAGGATGTACCTTCCTTAATCCTGGAGACCAAAACTGCACACAATACTCCAGGTGTGGTCTCACCAGGGCCCTGTACAAATGCAAAAGAATTTCCTTGCTCTTGTACTCAATTCCCTTTGTAATAAAGGCCAACATTCCATTAGCCTTCTTCACATATTATTATGGCTTGGGCTGCTCTGGATTTCTGATTTCAATTCTGGCACCATCGGTTAGAAGTTCGTGACCATGTGGATTTCCTCTGGGTGCTCCAAGTTTCCTCCCACAGTCCGAAGATGTACCAGTTAGTAGTAGGTTAACTGGTCACTGCAAATGGTCCTGTGATTGGGCTGGTGTTAAATAGGTGGGTTGATGGTGGAGCCACTCACTTGGCTGACAGGGCTTGTTCGGCACTGTATCTCTAAATAATTAAATAAGTGTGGTTGAAAAACAATTAGCCATGATGGACCAAATGGCCTGATTCTACTCTTATGTGGTATGGTCCTGTGGTTTTATACAGGATGGAAATTATTACCAGGTAACAGTAATTACAACTTGAAATTGCTGAACTCAGTACTGGGTCTGGAAGACTGTAAAGCAGCTATTTAGAAGATGAGATGTGGTTCATTGAGTTTCTATTGCGTCAGGGTAGAACAGGAGGGAGCATTACATTTCTAGAATTACCCGGTTTCCCTGAATGCAAGTAAACAGGTTAATTGTCACATATTTTGTAACTTGACAGGATTTTTTTTCTGAGCCAGAAAATTAGGTTGACAGATTTTGATATTTTACCGTCTGCTTCTTTAGCACAGCTGTTAAACCAATTTATTTCTGTTTATTTGAATGTCATTTTTAATGCCTCTACTAATAGACGAGATTATAAAAGCTTCTTTGTATTACGTTAAGTGTAACACGCTAATGAGCAACGGTCATCTCTCAGGTTTGGTTTAGAAGTGTTCAAATGGCTGACACTTTATTTATAGTAACTCTCACCTTCCCACCTGACGAAGACACAAACCTTCCCAGCTATCAGTGTAAAAAGACAGGCTCTGTTCATTAACTTTTTCACCTTCATTGCTTGGACTATCAGCTATGCACTTTACAGAAGTTATTAGACCATAAGACTCAGGAACAGAATTAGAAATAGTCAGCCCATCAAGTCTGGTCCACCATTGAATCATGGATGATTTATTATCTCTCTTTCGCCTTCTCCCTAAAACATTAGTGCTCTAACTAATCAAGAACCTATAAACATCTGTTTTAAGTACAGTGTACTCAGTAACTGAGCCACCACAGCAGTCTATGGTAATGAATTCCATACATTCATGCCCTCTGGCTAAAGGTATTCTTCCTTATCTCTGTTCTAAAGGGACATTCTTGTATTCTGAGGCTGTTCCCACTTCTCCTTGACTCCCTAACAATAGGAAACATCCTTTCCAATCCCATGGTAGACCTCATCAGTCCTAAATAAGGATCTCAGCCTGAAACAGCGATTGTTTATTTCCCTCCATAGATTCTACCTGAACTCAAATAATCTCATTAAATCATAAGACATAGGAGCAGAATTGGGCTATTTCACTCATCGCGTCTGGTCTGCCATTCCATCATGGCTGATTTATTATCTCTCTCAAAGCCATTCTCGTGCCTTCTCCCTGTAATCTTTGATGTCGTGACTAATCAAGAACCTATCAAACTCCACTTTAAATTTACCTATTGACTTGGCTCTGCAGGGTCACTACCCTCTGGCTTAAAAAATTTCTCGTAATTTCTGGTCTAAATAGATGTCCCTCTATTCTGAGGCTCTGCCCTCAGGTCCTAGACTCCCCCACAATGAGAAAAATCCTCTTTACATTTGTTCTATCTAGGCCTTTCAATATTTATAGGTTTCAATGGCAGATGGAATACAGAGCCAGAATGTGTATAGTCATGCATCTATTAGAAGTAATAAAAAGGTTGACTATTTTCTAAATAGAGAGAACGTACAAAATAAAACTGAGGTGCAAAGGGACCCGGGAGTCTTTTTGCAGGATTCTCTGAAGGTTAATTTGCAGGTTGAGTCTGTGGGGAGGAAGGCAAATGCAATGTTAGCATTCATTTCAAGAGGACTAGAATATAAAAGCAAGGATGTAATGTCGAGACTTTATAAAGCGCTGGTGAGCTCTCACTTGGAGTATACTGAGCAGTTTGGGGCTCCTTATCTGAGAAAGGCTGTGCTCAAACTGGAGAGTGTTCAGTGGAAGTTCATGAAAATGTTTCCAGGATTCAATGGCTTGTCATATGAAGAGCATATAGAAACATAGAAAATAGGTGCAGGAGTAGGCCATTTGGCCCTTCGAGCCTGCACTGCCATTTATTATGATCATGGCTGATCACCCAACTCAGAACCCTGCACCAGCCTTCCCACCATACCCCCTGATCCCTGTAGCCACAAGGGCCATATCTAACTCCCTCTTAAATATAGCCAATGAACTGGGCTCAACTGTTTCCTGTGGCAGAGAATTCCACAGATTCACCACTCTCTGTGTGAAGAAGTTTTTCCTAATCTCGGTCCTAAAAGGCTTCCCCTTTATCCTCAAACTGTGACCCCTTGTTCTGGACTTCCTCAACATCGGGAACAATCTTCCTGCATGTAGCCTGTCCAATCCCTTTAGGATTTTATATGTTTCAATCAGATCCTCCCTCAATCTTCTAAATTCCAATGAGTACAAGCCCAGTTCATCCAGACTTTCTTCATATGAAAGTCCTGCCATCCCAGGAATCAATCTGGTGAACCTTCTCTGTACTCCCTCTATGGCAAGGATGTCTTTCCTCAGATTAGGGGACCAAAACTGCACACAATACTCCAGGTGTGGTCTCACCAAGGCCTTGTACAACTGCAGTAGTACCTCCCTGCTCCTGTACTCGAATCCTCTCGCTATAAATGCCAACATACCATTTGCCTTTTTCACCGCCTGCTGTACCTGCATGCCCACTTTCAATGACTGGTGTATAATGATACCCAGCTCTCGTTGCACCTCCCCTTTTCCTAATCGGCCACCATTCAGATAATAATCTGTTTTCCTATTTTTGCCACCAAAGTGGATAACTTCACATTTATCCACATTAAATTGCATCTGCCATGAATTTGCCCACTCACCCAACCTATCCAAGTCACCCTGCATCCTCTTAGCATCCTCCTCACAGCTAACACTGCCGCCCAGCTTCGTGTCATCCGCAAACTTGGAGATGCTGCATTTAATTCCCTCATCCAAGTCATTAATATATATTGTAAACAACTGGGGTCCCAGCACTGAGCCTTGCGGTACCCCACTATCACTGCCTGCCATTCTGAAAAGGTCCCGTTTATTCCCACTCTTTGCTTCCTGTCTGCTAACCAATTCTCTATCCACATCAATACCTTACCCCCAATACCGTGTGCCTTAAGTTTGCACACTAATCTCCTGTGTGGGACCTTGTCAAAAGCCTTTTGAAAATCCAAATATACCACATCCACTGGTTCTCCCCTATCCACTCTACTAGTTACATCTTCAAAAAATTCTATGAGATTCGTCAGACATGATTTTCCTTTCACAAATCCATGCTGACTTTGTCCGATCATTTCACCATAACTGACTCCAGCAGTTTCCCCACCACCAACGTTAGGCTAACCGGTCTATAATTCCCCGGTTTCTCTCTCCCTCCTTTTTTAAAAAGTGGGGTTACATTAGCCACCCTCCAATCCTCAGGAACTAGTCCAGAATCTAACGAGTTTTGAAAAATTATCACTAATGCATTCACTATTTCTTGGGCTACTTCCTTAAGCACTCTGGGATGCAGACCATCTGGCCCTGGGGATTTATCTGCCTTTAATCCCTTCAATTTATCCAACACCACTTCCCTACTAACATGTATTTCGCTCAGTTCCTCCATCTCACTGGACCCTCTGTCCCCTACTATTTCTGGAAGATTATTTATGTCCTCCTTAGTGAAGACAGAACCAAAGTAATTATTCAATTGGTCTGCCATGTCCTTGCTCCCCATAATCAATTCACCTGTTTCTGTCTGTAGGGGACCTACATTTGTCTTTACCAGTCTTTTCCTTTTTACATATCTATAAAAGCTTTTACAGTCAGTTTTTATGTTCCCTGCCAGTTTTCTCTCATAATCTTTTTTCCCCTTCCTAATTAAGCCCTTTGCCCTCCTCTGCTGAACTCTGAATTTCTCCCAGTCCTCAGGTGAGCCACTTTTTCTGGCTAACTTGTATGCTTCTTCTTTGGAATTGATACTATCCCTAATTTCTCTTGTCAGCCACGGGTGCACTACCTTCCTTGATTTATTCTTTTTCCAAACTGGGATGAACAATTGTTGTAGTTCATCCATGCAATCCTTAAATGCTTGCCATTGCATATCCACCGTCAATCCTTTAAGTGTCATTTGCCAGTCTATCTTAGCTAATTCATGTCTCATACCTTCAAAGTTACCCCTCTTTAAGTTCAGAACCTTTGTTTCTGAATTAACTATGTCACTCTCCATCTTAATGAAGAATTCCACCATATTATGGTCACTCTTACCCAAGGGGTCTCTCACGACAAGATTGCTAATTAACCCTTCCTCATTGCTCAAAACCCAGTCTAGAATAGCCTGCTCTCTAATTGGTTCCTCGACATGTTGGTTCAAAAAACCATCCTGCATGCATTCCAAGAAATCCTCTTCCTCAGCACCTTTACCAATTTGATTCACCCAATCTACATGTAGATTGAAGTCACCCATTATAACTGCTGTTCCTTCATTGCACACATTTCTAATTTCCTGTTTAATACCATCTCCGACCTCACTACTACTGTTAGGTGGCCTGTACACAACTCCCACCAGCGTTTTCTGCCCCTTAGTGTTACGCAGCTCTACCCATATCGATTCCACATCTTCCCGGCTTATGTCTTTCCTTTCTATTGTGTTAATCTCATCTTTAACCAGCAATGCCACCCCACCTCCTTTTCTTTCATGTCTATCCCTCCTGAATATTGAATATCCCTGAACGTTGAGCCCCCATCCTTGGTCACCCTGGAGCCATGTCTCTGTGATCCCAACTATATCATAATCATTAATAACAATCTGCACTTTCAATTCATCCACCTTGTTACAAATGCTCCTTGCATTGACACACAAAGCCTTCAGGCGCTCTTTTACAACTCTCTTAGCCCTTATACAATTATGTTGAAAAGTGGCCCTTTTTGATGCTTGCCCTGGATTTGTCGGCCTGCCACTTTTACTTTTCTCCTTACTACTTTTTGCTTCTACCCTCACTTTACACCCCTCTGTCTCTCTGCACTGGTTCCCATCCCCCTGTTGTGAACTAACCTCCTCTCACCTAGCCTCTTTAATTTGATTCCCACCCCTCAACCATTCTAGTTTAAAGTCACCTCAGTAGCCCTCGCTAATCTCCCTGCCAGGATATTGGTCCCCCTAGGATTCAAGTGTAACCCATCCTTTTTGTACAGGTCACGCCTGCGCCAAAAAAGGTCCCAATGATCCAAAAACTTGAATCCCTGCCTCCTGCTCCAATCCCTCAGCCACGCATTTATCCTCCACCTCATTGCATTCCTACTCTCACTGTCGCGTGGCACAGGCAGTAATCCTTAGATTACTACCTTTGCGGTCCTTTTTCTCAACTCCCTTCCTAACTCCCTATATTCTCCTTTCAGGACCTCTTCCCTTTTCCTGCCTATGATGGGTCCAGGCTTATATTTGCTGGAATTCAGAAGAATAAGGGGTGACCTAATTGAAATCTATCGAGTGGTGAAAGGCCTTGAGTGAGTGGATGTGGAGAGGATGTTTCCTATGGTGGGACAGTCTAAGACCAGTGGACACAGCCTTTTCAGAATAGAGGGAGTGACCTTTTAGAACGGAGGTGAGGAGGAGCTGTAGACTGGAAGCATTGACACTCACCTCAGCACTAAACTAGCTTCGTGGCTATGGCCTGCAGCCACTGGTCTCCTGGTCCGGCTGCAGTGTTTGCACAATTTGTTCTTTTTTCTCACATTGGGTCTTGGTTGTGTTTTTTATTGGTTCTCTTGGGTGTTTTTGTTTTGTGGCTGCCCTGTAAGATGACAAACCTCAGGGTTGTATATAATATTCATACTTTGACAATAGAAGTACTTTGAACTTTGAGAACCCTAGAGAACAGGTGTGAATCTTCTTTGTGTTCTCTGACCTTAACCTGGTGTGGGAGGCAGGACAGCAGGCAGAAACGTGAGGCAATTGTAATTGGCTATTGTCACATATCACCAATATAGAATAAAACACTTTTGATTGCATGCCACCCAGACAGATTATTCCAAAATTGAGTAGATCAGATTAGAGCAAGTGGAAAAGTGGAATATTAGATTAGATTAGGTTAGGTTATGAGGTCACACAGTCCTCTTTTATTGTCATTTAGTAATGCATGCATTAAGAAATGATACAATATTCCTCTGGTGTGATATCACAGAAACGCAGGACAGACCAAGACTGAAAAACTAACAAAAACCATGTAATTATAACATATAGTTACAACAGTGCAACAATACCATAACTTGATGAAGAACAGGCCATGGCACAGTAAAAAAGTTCAAAGTTTCTCGAAAGTCCCACATCTCACGCAGACGGGAGAAGGAAGAAAACTCTCCCTGCCATGCCCGACCACAGTCTGACTCTGAGTTGTCCGAAAACATTGAGCTCCGATCAGCCCTCCGACACTGAGTACCTAGCACCATCTCTGTCGAATGCTTTGACCCCAGCCTCGGTTGCCAGCAGCAGGCAAAGCCGGGGATTTTGGGGCCTTCCCTCCAGAGATTCTCGATCGCACAGTAGCAGCGGCAGCGAACCGGGCATTTCAGAAATTTCTCCAGATGTTCCTCTGTGCTTCTCACGTCCGTCTCCATCAAATCAGAATTGGGCATGGCATCCTACTTACAAATACGATATCATTTCACCAGAGAGCTGCGCACACTGCGTCGCGCTGCCATCTTCTCCTCCCGTCTTAGTGGAACAGTTACAGAGAAAGCTCAGTGCAGGCAGACAAATTAAGTACAAAGGCCTTGATGAGGTAGATTGAGTGATCGAGATTTCAACTTTATCGTATAAGAGGTCCTTTCAAGGATTTAATTACAGTGGCATAGAAGCTGTCCTTGAGCCTGGTGGAACAACTTCTCAAGCTTTGGTAACTTCTGCTACAAAGGAGGGGGAGAAGAGAGAATGTCCATGGTGGGAGGGGTCTTTGATTATGTTTGCTTTTATAACAAAAGAGTGTGAAATATAGATAGAGCCACTGAGGGGAAGCTGGCTTCTGTGATGTACTGAGCTGTGTCTTCTCTGGTTGAACATTGTTGATATCGGAATATGTGGCAACAATTGCAGGCTGCCTCCAGCATACCTTGTTAACACTAGTGGTGTATTTCACTGTATGTTTTCAAATACACGTGAGAAATAAATCTGAATCAGTTTCTTTCGGCCATGGGCAGAGCTGTTGCCAGAAAAAGCTGTGATATATCCATTGGATTCCTTAAGGTTGTTATAGCCAAGGGTGCTAATGGGAATAAGCTCCCCTTGCAGCCACCACCCTGTGACCAGAAGTTGTCCTAGTGTCTGAGTCTACTAAGCAAGTGGTGCTGCTGGAGCTGACAGTCCCATGGGAAGATAGCTTGGAAGAGGCCTTTGAAAGGAAGCTCTCCAAGTACGTGGGACTGGTCAGCAACTGTCAGCAGGCTGGATGGAGAGCGAGGTGTCTCCCAGTGGAGGTTGGTTGTAGGGGATTCACAGCCCGTTCCTTAGTTAGAGCCTTCAGCAATTTGGGCATCGAGGGAGAGAGGAAGAGGAGAGCCATCCGCAGTACCACCGATGCGGCAGAGAGGGCCTCAAGATGGCTGTGGCTCAAAGGAGGGGAGCCATGGAGTCATAAGTAGCTAGCCACCTGGACGCAAGCTGGGGTCTGATCAGCCCCGGCTGGGTCACCTGGAGGAGGTTGTATGATGTTGAAAGACCCGAAACACTCTATGATTCCAGGAACATCACTGAAGATATGTCCAGAAGCATCAATAGATGTATGTACACAGCCACTACCTATTAAACGCTCCCAGTGACATGCACCACAAATAGCCTCGGACAACGAAGACCAGCTCCTGGCCTTTACATCTGGCTTAGCTGCTACACCCAGTGGAACCATTTCTACTGACAGGAGAAGGGCAAATACAGGTTACTGGTGCCTTAAATACAGTCGCTTCAGGCAGATAAGGCTCATGAACCATGGTTGGCAGCGCATCTAGGAGGAGGAAAACTCTGATCTCAGCCCTCTGCTGCCTTGCGGCTATGCCCACTCATAGGGAAGGCTTTGAGAATAACTCACAAGGGAAAAGTCTAGAGCTGGGGTCCCTAAGACACTCTTACATTGAGTTCAACACTGACTGGCAATTCAGCTGGTGCCAAAATGCATTGGACTCTGTTGTTCCTTTGGGATCATTAGTATTTTAGAGAGGGGGAGCTTGCTACACAGGCAACAACTTGATCTCCATATTGCACTGCCCAGGCTTGCGTATCTAGACAGCTAGGATGCAACTTTTATGGTCAACCTGACTAAAGGAGGCCTTCATTTCATCCAGGTAGGACACCTTCTATAGTGTACTGATAAAAATTGTATGGGTCATTGGGAACATGCCGGATATTCTTACCTTTCAAAGTAGCAGCCTAAGAAACAAGAGGGAAAAGAAACTTGTGACAGAAATTTCCTTGGACTCTCAGCAGAGCCAAGGAATGAGCTATAGCAGACATAGGATATGAGGGACTTTCTAACAGGTAGATGGTTTTCATAAGAACTTAACAACCAAGTAAGCTAAATAAATCCTAAACACTAACATAGGACACCTAGTCATCAGAAACCTTCTCACACATTCAACTGCACTTACACTGAATGAATGAATCCATGCTTCAGTTAATTTACTGGCTTGCTACAACATTGCTGTATTTCTTGTCGAGTGGCATATCACTTAAAGAGCTCAGACAACCACATTTAAAATATATTCTGTGGCTCCGCTCTGCAGATGTAAACTGTGGAATGCAGATCACCCAGTACAATCTTGTGTGATCATGAAATTTCTTTCAGTATTGCTTCATTGCGACCATAAGACCATAGGACAGGGGTCCCCAACCTTTTTCGCACTGCGGACCGGTTTCATATTCACAATATTCTTGCGGACCGGCCGACCAAGGTGGGGGGGGTGGGGCGGGGAAGGGGTGGTTGCCAATGGACAAGAGTCCGGTACGTTGCGTTTACCCTGAAAAGACTACAATGACCATGAAGCCTTGCGTGGGCACCAGTGCACACCCGTGACTTGCAGGGGCCGATTTGTTTTTTACCAATCGTTTTTGGCGATTCTGTTCCCCCCGGGGGGGGGGGGGGGTAGTTAATCACGACCGGAATATCGGTGATAAGTGGCTAATACACTCAATTTTGTTTCTAAAAGGGTTTATCTAACAAATTTAATATTAAACACACAGTGCATATTTTCCTCCCATGAATATAGCGATAAGTCAATTATCAGGGGAGGACAGGGGAGCTTGAAGTAAATGTTGAACAAACTTCCAGTAGAAGTGGCAGAAGCAGATTCGATATTATCATTTGAAGTTGAATTGGATAGCTATATGGACAGGAAAGGAATGGAGGGTTATGGGCTGAGTGCAGGTCGGTGGGACGAGGTGAGAGTAGCGTGCGGCATGGACTAGAAGGGCAGAGATAGCTTGTTTCTGTGCTGTAATTGCTATATGATTATATAAGTAAGTCAATAGCATCATAATATTTTAAGTAATGTTTGGATATTAAACACACAGCACATATTTTCCCCATATGAACATATAAAATCATTGCAACACACCAATATCGCTGAATCAGTGGAAGCCCTGGGCTTGTTTCCCTGCAACAAGACGGTGCCATCGAGGGGTGATGGGAGATAGCGATCACTCGAAGGGGGTTCCTTATGTCCAGTCTATTCCGCAATTTACTTTTCGTTGCATTCATTGCAGAGATACGTTGGAAATGGAAGCAACGTTTTCAGTGCTTCCATGGCTATCTCAGGATATTCACCCTTGACTTTGATCCAGAATGCCGGCAGAGATGTTATGTCAAGCATACTTTTCAGCCCGCTGTCATTTCCAAGCTCGAGGAGGTGATCTCCTTCCCGCGCTGACATGGATGACGCGTGCGTAATGATCTCGCGTGCGTTCAAGCTCAGCAGTGGGCATGACAGGGAATGAGGAAAGGTGCAGCTGACTCATATCACCAAATCATATCGTTTCCTCGCGGCCCAGTAGTGCTTGCCTTGCCGCCTGGTGGTTGGGGACCGCTGCCATAAGATACAGGAGAAAATTAGGTCGTTTGGCCCATCAAGTCTGCTCCACCATTTCATCATGGTTGATCCAATTTTCCTCTCAACCACAATCCTCTGCCACCTCCTTTATCACTTCACGCCCTGACCAATCAAGAATCTATCAACCTCTGCCTTAAATATACCCAACGTCTTGACCTCCACAGCTGCCTGTGGAAAAGAATTCCACAGATTCACCACTCTCTAGCTAAAGGAATTCCTCCTCATTTCTGTTCTAAAAGGATGCCCCTAAATCCTGAGGCTGTGTCCACGAGTCTTTGACTCTTCTACCATAGCAAATATCCTCTCCGCAGCCACTATATCAAGGCCTTTCAACATTTGATTGGTTTCAATGAGGTCATCTCTTTTTATTCTGAACTCTAGTGAATACAGGCCCAAAGCCATCAAGCACTCTTTATGTGACAAGCCATTAAATCCTGGGATCATTTTTATGAACCTCCTTTGAACTATCTATAGTTTTAGCACATCCTTTCTAAGATAAAGGGCCCAAATCTGCTCACAATACTCCAAATGATGCCTAAATGGTGTTTTTTTTTTAAGTTTCAACATTACATCCTTGCTTTTATATTCTCGTTCTCTTGAAATGAATGATAACATCACATTTGAGTTCCTCACCACAGACTCAACCTGCAAGTTAAAGTCTATGGAATTATGCACAAAGACTCCTGAGTCCCTTTGCACCTCAGTGTTTTGTATTTTCTCTCCATTAAGAAAATAATCCATAGAAACCATAGAAACCATAGAAACTACAACACAGAAACAGGCCTTTTGGCCCTTCCTGGCTGTGCCGAACCATTTTCTGCCTAGTCCCACTGACCTGCACACGGACCATATCCCTCCATACACCTTCCATCCGTGTATCTGTCCAATTTATTCTTAAGTGTTAAAAAAGAACCCGCATTTACCATCTTGTCTGGCAGCTCATTCCATACTCCCACCACTCTCTGTGTGAAGAAGCCCCCCCTAATGTTCCTTTTAAACTTTTCCCCCCTCACCCTTAACCCATGTCCTCTGGTTTTTTTCTCCCTTGCCTCAGTGGAAAAAGCCTGCTTGCATTCACTCTATCTATACCCATCATAATTTTATATACCTCTATCAAATCTTCCCTCATTCTTCTACGCTCCAGGGAATAAAGTACTAACCTATTCAACCTTTCTCTGTAACTGAGTTTCTCAAGTCCCGGCAACATCCTTGTAAACCTTCTCTGTACTCTTTCAACCTTATTTATATCCTTCCTGTAATTTGGTGACCAAAACTGAACACAATACTCCAGATTCGGCCTCACCAATGCCTTATACAACCTCATCATAACATTCCAGCTCTTATACTCAATACTTTGATTAATAAAGGCCAATGTACCAAAAGCTCTTTACGACCCTATCCACCTGTGACGCCACTTTTAGAGAATTTTGTATCTGTATTCCCAAATCCCTCTGTTCCACTGCACTCCTCAGTGACTTACCATTAACCCTGTATGTTCTACCTT
This sequence comes from Mobula birostris, assembly GCF_030028105.1. Classification (NCBI taxonomy): domain Eukaryota; kingdom Metazoa; phylum Chordata; class Chondrichthyes; order Myliobatiformes; family Myliobatidae; genus Mobula; species Mobula birostris. Next base: position 138,922,965 of record NC_092379.1, read on the forward strand.
GGTTTGTCCTTCCAACGTGCAATATCTCACACTTGTCTGTATTAAACTCCATCTGCCATTTTTCAGCCCATTTTTCCAGCTGCTCCAAGTCCCTCTGCAGGCTCTGAAAACCTTCCTCACTGTCTGCTACACCTCCAATCTTTGTATCATCAGCAAATTTGCTGATTCAATTTACCACATTATCATCCAGATCATTGATATAGATGACAAATAACAATGGACCCAGCACTGATCCCTGTGGCACACCACTAGTCACAGGCCTCCACTCGGAGAAGCAATTCTCTACTACCGCTCTCTGGCTTCTTCCATTGAGCCAATGTCTAATCCAATTTACCGCCTCTCCATGTATACCTAGCGACTGAATTTTCCTAACTAACCTCCCATGCGGGACCTTGTCAAAAGCCTTACTGAAGTCCATGTAGACAATATCCACTGCCTTCCCTTCATCCACTTTCCTGGTAACCTCCTCGAAAAACTCCAATAGATTGGTCAAACATGACCTACCACGCATAAAGCCATATTGACTCTCCCTAATAAGTCCCTGTCTATCCAAATGTTTGTAGATCCTGTCTCTTAGTACTCCTTTCAATAACTTACCTACTACCAACGTTAAACTTACTGGCCTATAATTTCCCAGATTACTTTTCGATCCTTTTTTAAACAACGGAACAACATGAGCCACTCTCCAGTGCTCCGGCACCTCACCTGTAGACAGCGACATTTTAAATATTTCTGCCAGGGCCCCTGCAATTTCAACACTAGTCTCCTTCAAGTTCCGAGGGAACACCCTGTCAGGTCCTGGGGATTTAACCACTTTAATTTCCCTCAAGACAGCAAGGGCCTCCTCCTTTTCGATCTATACAGTTTCCATGATCTCACTACTTGTTTCCCTTAATTTCATAGACTTCATGCCAGTTTCCTTAGTAAAAGCAGACGCAAGAAACCTATTTAAGATTTTCCCCATTTCCTTTTGTTCCGCACATAGCCGACCACTCTGATCTTCAAGAGGACCAATTTTATCCCTTACAATCCTTTTGCTCTTAATATACCTATAATAGCTCTTTGGATTATCCTTCACTTTGACTGCCAAGGCAACCTCGTGTCTTCTTTTAGCCCTCCTGATTTCTTTCTTAAGTATTTTCTTGCACTTCTTATACTCCTCAAGCACCTTATTTACACCCTGATTCCTATACATGTCATACAACTCCCTCTTCTTCTTTATCAGAGTTGCAATATCCCTTGAGAACCAAGGTTCCTTATTCCTATTCACTTTGCCTTTAATCCTGACAGGAATACACAAATTCTGCACTCTCAAAATTTCTCCTTTGAAGTCTTCCCACCTACCGATCACATCTTTGCCAGAGAACAACCTGTCCCAATCCACGCTTTTTAGATCCTTTCTCATTTCTTCAACTTTGGCCTTCTTCCAGTTCAGAACCTCAACCCTAGGACCAGATCTATCCTTGTCCATGATCAAGTTGAAACTCATCCCTTTAATTTCTTTTACCAACGTGCATAACCATACACTTCCTAACACTGCATTCCATCTGCCATGTCTTTTCCCATTCTCCTAATTTGTCTAATTCCTTCCGTAGCTTCTCTACTTCCTCAAAAACTACCTGCCTCCAACTATTTTCACAACACTGCAAACTTTACAACAAAACTATCAATTCCACCATCCAAATCATTGACATTTAACATAAAAAGAATCAGTACCAACACGAACTCCTAGGCACTGACAACTAACCAGAAAAGGCTCCCTTTATTCCCACTCTTTGCCTCCTGCCAACCATCTATTGCTTTGTCTATCCTAGAATCTTTCCTGTAACACCATGTGCTCGTAGCTTGTTAACAGCCTCATTTTGGCACCTTGTCAAAGGCCTTCTGAAAATTCAAGTAGACAACATCAACTGATTCTCCTTTGTCAGACAAGTTTTTCTCTTGAGGAAACCATACTGACTATGGCCTAATTTATCATGTGCCTCCAATTATCCTGGGACCTCAGCCTTAATAATCGACTCCAACATCTTCCCTACCACTGAGGTCAGACTAACTGGCCTATAGTTTCCTATCTTCTGCCTCTCTCCCTTCTTGAAAAGTGGAGTGACATTTACAATTTTCCCATCTTCTGGAACCATTCCAGGATCTAGTGATTCTTGAAAGATCATTACTAATGCCTCCATGATCTCTTCAGCCACCTCTTTCTGAACGCTTGGGTGTACACCATCTGGTCGAGGTGACTTACCTACCTTCAGATCTTTCAGTTTCCCAAGAACCTTCTCTCTAGTTATAGTAACTTCACACACTTGATGCCCCCGACACCTGGAACTTCCACCATATGCTAATGTGTTCCACAGTGAAGACTGATGTAAATGGCTTACTCAGTTCTTCCGCCATTTCATTGTTCCCCCCTCCTTACTACCTCTGCAGCATCATTTTCCAGCAGTTTGATATCCACTCTTGCCTATCTTTTATGCTTTATGTATCTGAAGAAATCTTTGGTATCTTCCTTAATATTATTGGCTAGCTTACTTTCATATTCCATTTTTACCTTCTTAATATTTTTAGTTGTCTTCTGTTGGTTTTTAAAAGCTTCCCAATCCTCTAACTTCCCATTAATTTTTGCTCTATTATATGCCTTCTCTGAGGCTTTTATGTTGTCTTTGACTTCTCATGTTACCCAAGGTTGTGTCATCTTGCTTTTAGAATACTTCTTCCTCTTTAGGACGTAGATATCTTGTGCTTTCCGAATTGCTTCCAGAAATTCCAGCCGTTGCTGCTGCCCGTCATCCCTGGCAGTGTTCTTTTCCAATCAATTCTGGCCAACTCCTCTCTGATGCCTCTGTAATTGTCTTTACTCCACTGTAATACTGATACATCTGACTTTAGCTTCTCTTTCTCAAATTTCAGGGTGAATTTGAACATATTATGATCATTTGACCTAAAGGTTCTTTCACCTTAAGCTCTTTAATCAATTCTGGTTCGTTGCACAACACCCAATCCAGAATAGCTGATCCTCTAGTGAGCTCAACCACGAGTTGCTCTAAAAAGCCATCTTTTAGGCACTCTCGAAATTCCCCCTCCTGGAATCCAGCAGCAACCTGATTTTCCCAGTCTACCTGCACATTGAAGTCCCCCCATGACTATTGTAACAGTGCCCTTTTGGCCTGCATTTTCTATAATCCGTTGTAATTTGTAGGCCATATCCTGTCTGCTGTTTGGGGTCTGTATACAATTCCCATCAGGTTCTTTTTACCCTTACAATTCCTTAGCTATATCCACAAAGATTCTACACCTTCTGATCCTATGTCACCTCTTTCAAATGATTTGATTTTAGCTTTTATCAACAGAGCAATGCCGCCAACTCTGCCTTCCTGCCTGTCCTTTTGATACAATGTGAATCCTTGGACATTAAGTTCTCAGCCATAATCTTTCAGCTGTGATTCAGTGATGCCTACAACATCATACCTGCCAATCTGTGACCGTGGTGCAAGTTCATCTACCTTATTCCGTATACTGCACGCATTGAAATATAACACCTTCAGTCCTGTATTCATCCTTTTCGATTTTGTCCGCCCTTTATGTTGAAATTCACCCTATTGACTGCAATTTTGCCCTATCAACAGCGCCTCCTCACTACATATTGCCTCTGCTTGTTAACCAGCTACCTTATCTTCCTTTCCTAGAAAGCTTCTTACATTGAAATATATGCAGCTGAAGATACTAGTCGCACAATGCTCAACCTTCTGATTCTTAACTTTGTCTGAGGTCTTACAAACCTCTGCCTCTACAGCCTCTCCACTAACTGTTCCTGCACTCTGGTTTCCGTCCCCTGCAGCTCTGTAGCTTTAATAAACTTTCCCATTAGTATATTAGCCCCCCTCCAGTTCAGGTGCAAACCGTCCCTTCTGTACAGGTCTGACCTTCCCTAGAAGAGAGTTCAATATCCTGGGATTTTCACACACAACAGTCTCTAGAGTTTACAGAGAATGGTGTAAACAACAATAAACATCCAGTGAGTGGCAGTTTGGTGGGTAAAAATGCCTTCTTAATGAGAGAGGTCAGAGGAGAATGGCCAGACTGGTTCAAGCTGACAGGAAGGTGACAGTAACTCAAATAACCACAAGTAACAATGGTGGTGTGCAGAAAAGCATCTCTGTAACACCATCGAATCTAGCTGTGGTTCCAAGGCCACAGAGATAAGATGTGAGTCCTGATGAAGGGTCTTCGGCTGAAATGTTGGCTGTTTGCTCTTTTCCATAGATGCTACCTTGCTTGCTGAGTTCCTCCAGCATTTTGTGTGTGTTGACGGGATTTCCAGCATCTGCAGATTTTCTCATGTCTGTGCTATTAAAATGTAAACTTTGAAAATGCATCCTAACTTCTAAATGACAACATTGCAATGTAATCCCAACAGATGATTGACTCTCATACTTGTAAAGATTGCCATTGGCTTCAATTCAGCCTGCATCTAAATCAGTTAACAGCAGAGCAGGAGGAAAATTACTGTTGACTTCAGCTTTTCTGAGATTATCAGCCGGAAGTAGGAGATTGCTGAACAGACTGTTCCACTCTGCATACCAACACAATTCCAAAATACTGCTATTTAGACTGTCATATAAATTAAAACTCCAAGCTAGCAAAAGCATCAAAGCATTTGTGATTTGGAGTACTGTCAACAATGCATAAACTATACTGGTTGTCCTCAGAATAACAGAAAACTAATGTAACTCACACAAAATGCAGGAGGAACACAGCCAATCAGGCAGAATCTATGGAAATGAATTAAAAGTTGATGGTTTGGAACAAGACCCTTCTTCAGGACTGAAAAGAAATGACGGAGATGCCAGGATAAGAAAGGGGGGTGGGAGGAAGGGAAAGGGGGAGAAGCTGGCAGGTGATAGGTGAAGCCATGTGGATGGGGGATGTGGGAGAAGACGAATGAAGTACGAAGCTGGGAAATGACAGGCAAAACAGGAATAGGGCTGGAGAAGAAGGAATGTGATAAGAGAGATGAGTGGATCAAGGGAGAAAGGAAAGGAGGAAGGGCATCCGGAGTAGGTGATATGCAGGTGAGGAGAAGAGATAAGAGTCTAGAGTGGGGAAATGAAGTAGAGGGAAGGGGGTGGGGGGTAATATCGGAAGTTGGAGAAATTGATGTTCTTGACATCAGGTTGGAGACTACCTAGACAGAATATGAGGCGTTGCTGCTTCAACCTGATATTGGCCTCATCTTGCCAAATGAGAAGGCCTTGTACTGAAATCATGAAACTAAATCAATTGGCAAACTTTACTGAAACAAAATAAAGTCAGTCTGTTCACTTTTCATTGGCTACCCTGGTGCGGAAGCTCTTCTGCTCATTCCTAGTCCTAGTTTCCAGTTGTGACAGATGATCTAGAGGTGGTTCACAAGAATAATCCCAGAAATGAATGGGTTAATACAGGAGGACTGTTTGATAGTGCTAGGCCAATAGTTATTGGAGTTTAGAAGAGTGATGGGTGGTGGGTTTGGGGGATCTCATTGAAACCTGTCAAATGTTGAAAGGCCTAGATAGAGTGGAGAGGATAGGACTCTAGGAACAGAGGCAGAGCTTCAGGATAGAAATATGTTCCTTTAGAACAGAAAAGAGGAGGAATTTCGTTAGCTAGACGGTGGTGAATCTGTGGAATTTATTGCCACAGACAGACGTGGAGGACAAGTCATTGGGTGTATTTAAAGTAGAGGTTGATAGATTCATGATTAGTAAGGACATCAAAGATTACAGGGAGAAGGCAGAAGAATGGGGCTGAGAGGGGTAATAAATTAGCCTGGATGGAATAGAAGAGCAAATTCAGTAGGCCGGACTTCTTTGTCTTATGGTGTTATGGTGTAAAGGGTAATTGAGGCTTAATGAAAGAGAGAGACTTAGGAGTACAGGTGCATTGTCACAGCTAGCCAGGGTGATGGAAAAGGCATTTAGCTTTCAGTAGTCAGTGTACTCACTTTGGGTGCTGGGTTGCAGTTATATAAGTCATTTGTGAAGCCACACTTCGGGTACTGTGTACTGGTTTGGTCACCGTGTTATGGAAAAAATGTGGTTAAACTGGAAAGAGTGTAGAAAGAGTTTGCAAGGGCCAAAGGGTCTGAGGTATAGGGTTGAGGCTGGACAGGCTGTGTCTTTTTTCCTTGGAATGCATAGAAATATTTAAAATTATGATAGGTATAGATAAGGTGGGCAGTAACAGTCTTTTCCCCAAGGTGCAAGCATCCAAAACCCAAAAGCAAAGACATAGGGTGAGAGAGCACAGTTAAAAGGCAGATGAGGGGTAACTTTCTCACGCACAGGGTGGTGAGTATATGGAATGAACTGCCAGAGGAAGTGGTTGCGGCAGGTATAATAGTATCATGTAAGATGCAGTTGGAGAGTTCATGGTTGGGTGGGGCATAGTGAAATATCAGTACCAGAATCAGGTTTAATATCACGGGTGTATGTCGTGAAATTTGTTGTTTTGCGGCAGCAGTACATCACAATACATAATGATAAAAATCTATAAATTTCTCTAAGAAATATATATCAAAAAGTAAATTAAATAAGTAGTGCAAAAAGTGAGCAAAATATATAGTGGTGTTCATGGATTCATTGAACATTCAGAAATTTGATGGAGGAGGGGAAGAAGCTGTTACTGAAATGTTCTTCCTTTCCTTCCACCTTCTTATTCTGACATCTTTCCCCTCCTTTCCAGTCCTGATGAAGGGATACAGAGAATTGACAGAGGCATACAAGGATATAAGAGGTCTAGACAGGAGAAATGTAGTGGGGTTGTGTGAGACAAGAACTGGAGGTCATGGGTTATGGATGAAAGGTGAGATATTTAAAGAGAACATGAGCGGAACTTCTTCACTCAGAAGGTGGTGAGAGTGTGGAACGAGCTGCCAGCAGAAGTGATGGATATTGGTTCGATTTCAATGCTTAAGAGAAATTTAGATAGATGCCTGGATAGGAGGGGTATGGAGGGATATGGTCCTGGCGCTGGTTGATGGGACTAGGCAGAACAATAATTTGGCATGGACTGGAGGGGTCAAAGGGCTTGTTTCTGTGCTGCAAATTTCTTTGATTCTATGACTCTTTAAGAGAGGAGAGATTTAGAAGAGGCCAGAGAGGTAACATGAGCAATCCATTCCAGTTATTCGTCTGAACCTTTTCATTGCCTCTCTTTTATCTTGTAGTACTGACCTCATCTACAACCATTGCAAGTTCCAATGCAAGGACATTACTACAAAACATCGCTGCCATTTGTCTTCCATTGGACGTTACCTGCTCCACTAAGCAATACCAACAATTTTCATCTTTATCGTTAACTGGCAATGCAGTTCCTCAAGCCCTCAGGTGACTCAATCTGATTAAGGTGCAGTTAAACATAAGTCTTCCATGAGCTGTACACTCATTGCTGCTGTAAATGTCATGCTCATGGGCTTTATTGATTTCTCCAGCACAGAAGTGTCAATTTTTCAAAAAAATAAACTGCAGAGGCCGTATATCCAAAATGAAAACAGAAGAAACCAGACATAGGTCAGGTGCCATCCATGAAGAGAGTTTTTTTTTAAATGTTTAGAGATACAGCATGATAACAGGCCCTTCCGTCCCAATAAGCCCATGCTGCCCAGTGACACCATGTCACTTCCTTCATATCTGAACTGTTCTCACAACCTATGGACTCATTTTTCGGGACTTTCCTCTTGCTGCTGCCATCAGGAAGGAGATGCAGGAGCCTCAGGACCCACACCACTAGGTTCAGGAACAGTTATTAACCCTCACCATTAGGGTCTTGAACCAGAGGGGATAACTTCACTCACCTCAACACTGCACTGTTTCCATAAACTATGGACTCACTTTCAAGGACTCCTCATCTCCTGTCCTCATTATTTATTGCTTTTTAATTTTGTTATTATTATTATTTTTTCTTTATGTATTGGTACAGTTTGTTGTTTTTTGCACACTGATTGTTTACCACGTTGGTGTGGTCCTTCATTGGTTCTTTTATGGTTACTGCAACATGGAGTATGCTTGCAGGAAGGTGAATGGCAGGGTTGTATATGGTGTTGTAGATGTACCTTGGTAATAAATTCAGTTTGAACTTTGAACTCATAATCAGAATCAGGTTTAATATCACTGGCATATGTTGTGAAATTTGTTAACTTTGTGGCAAAGGTACAATGCAATATATAATAATAGAGAAAAAACTGAATTACAGTATGAATATATATACTAAATAAGGAAAGGTACGTCGCATCCGGAGTTTCTCCAGTTAGCGGACAATTTCCCTCCACGCCTCTCTGATGTAGTGGGGAACCACGTACAAGGAAAGTTACAGCAGTGGTTTGCCATTGCCTTCTGCTGGGTGAGTTTCCAAAGAGATCACCAGCTCGTAACCCAGTACGGTTAGAAAGCATGCAGGGGAGCCGGCTGGCTGGATTCGAACCGGGAACTTTTGTCCCGAAGTCCGATGCTGATGCCACTACGCCACCAGCTGGGTCTATATATTAAACAGTCAAATTAAATAAGTACTGCAAAAAAATTAAAAAAGGTAGTGAGGTAACGTTTATGGGTTCAATGTCCATTCAGAAATCAGATGGCAGAGTGGAAGATGCTGTTCCTGAATATTTGAGTGGGTGCCTTCAGGCTTCTGTACATCCTTCCTGATGGTAACAAAGAGAACAAGGCATGACCTGTGTGATGGAGGTCCTTAATGAGGGATGCCACATTTTTGAGGCTATTCCTTCACTATTGCTGGGTCAAAGTGCTGGAACTCTCTCCCAAACAGCCACAAGGACTGCAGTGGTTCAGGACAGTCAAAAGCATTGCTCACATTAAATGATGTGGCCGCGTGGCCTCATTGGGCCAGAAAGGCTTGTAACAGTGCTGCTTCTCTAAATACAGCAGTGGATGTTGTTTATTTGGATTTTCAGAGGCTTCTAACAAGCTGCAGCATATGAGACTGCTTAACAAGATAAGAGCCTGAGGTATCACAGGAAAGATACTAACATGAATAGAGGTTTGGCTGACTGGCAAGAGGAAAAGTGTGGGAATAAAGGGGGCCTGTACTGGTTGGCTGTCGGTGATCAGTGATGTTCCGTAGGAGTTAGTATTGGGACCATTTCTTTTCACGTTATATGTTAATGATTTCGATGCTGGAATTGATGGCTTTCTGGCCAAGTTTGTCAATGATACGAAAACAAATAGACAGGCAGGTGTTGCTCAGGAAGCAGGATGTGTGTAGAAAGATTTAGACAGATTAGGAGAATGAGCAAATAAGTGGCAGATGAAATATAGTGTAGGGAAGTGTATGGTTATGCACTTTGGTAGAAGGAATAAAGAGATGGACCATTTTCTAAGTGGGGAGAAAATTCAAAAATCATATCTGCAAAGGGACTTGGAAGTCCTCATGCAGGATTCTTTAAAAGTTAACTTGCAGGTTGAATCAGTGGTAAGGAAGGCAAATAGAATGTTAGCATTCATTTCAAGAGGGCTAAAACACAACAGCAAGGATATAATTTCAAGGCTTTGTTTGGCATTGGTCAGATCGCACTTGGAGGATTGTGAGTAGCTTTAGGCCCTTTACCTAAGAAAAGATGCACTGGCATTGGAGGCAGTCGAGACGAGCTTCATGAGAATGATCCCAGTAATGAAAGGGTTAATATATCAGGAGCATTTGATGGTTCTGGGCCTGTACTTGCTGGAGTATAGGAAAATGAGGGGGGATCTCATTGAAAACTACTGAATATCGAAAAGATCAGCTAGAGTGGAAGTGGAGGGGATGTTTCATACAGCAGGTGAGTCTAGGACCAGAGAGCACAGCCTCAGAATAGAGTGATATTCATTTAGAACAGAGATGAGGAAAAATTTCTTTAGCCAGATGGCGGTGAATCTGTGGAGGTCAAGTCACTCGGTATATTTGAAAAGGAGGTTCATAGGTTCTTAATTAATCAGGGCATCAAAGGTTTCAGGGAGAATGCAGAAGAATGGGGTTGAGAGGGATAATAAATCAGCCATGATGGAATGGCAGAACAGACTCAAAGGGCTGAATGGCCTAATTCTGCTCCTATGTTTTATCATCTAAAAATATAAATAAATAAATAAATGACATGGAAATAATTGAACCCAAGTTCTACTTGTTGCCCTGTCTTTATTTGTAGGGAGTCAGTCGACCCACACCCATTCTCACTGATGGATCAGTGGTTGGAAAGGGATGGGCAGCTGCAAGTTCCTGGGTGTCAACACCTTGGAGGATCAATTGTTGATGCAAACACAGAGCAGGTATGCCAACCAGTCTATTAGGAGGATGAGGAGATGTAAACAAAGTCTCTTGCAAATTTCTATGGACGTACAGTAGAGAGAAATTCAACTTGGTTGCATCCCAGCCTGGTATGGAGCCTCCAATGTACAGGACTGCAAGAGGCTGCAGTGTGTTGTAAACTCAGGCAGTTCCATCACAGGCACAACCCTCCCTACCAGTAAGGACACCTTTAAGCAGTGGCATCCATCTCCAGAGACCCTCACCACCCAGGGCATGCCCTGTTCTTGTTACTATCATTGGGAAAGGAGGCACAGGAGCCTGACGACCCACACCCAAAAATATTTACTTCCTTTCTGCCATCAGATTTTTGAATGGTCCATGAGCCCATAAACACTACCCCAGTATTCCTTCTCATTTGCGTTATTTTAAAAAATGTATTTATAGTGAAGTTCTGTCTTTCCGCTGCAGTGCTGTCGTACCACAGTAGTGTAGCATTTAGAGAGACACTATTACACCTTGGGTCATTCTGGAGTTCAGAGTAAAACTCCAGTGCCATTCTGTGAGGAGTCTCTGTACATATTCCCAGTGGAATGCATTTGTTTTCTCCTGGTCCTCCATTTTCATCCCACAGTCCAAAGGCCTACCAGGTAGGTTAACTGATCATTATAAATTGCCTCATGATTAGGTTAGGGTTAATCTGGGTTCAGGGGTTGCTGGGACCGCACGGTTCAAAGGTCCAGAAGGGCCTACTCCACCTGTTTTACAACATTTAAAAATAAATAAATAAAACAAATTTCACTTCATAAAAGTTAGTGATGATAATTCTGACAATCCCCAAGTCGCCAAAAATCTCTAGTAATTCCTGCTCTAATAGGCAGGTTCAAAGCTAAATTTGATGCAAATAAGGGGTTGTCTCTTTCCACACTTCTACCCATCTAGGCTGTGCTGGAGGCTGGGCCGAGGACAAGGCGGGTGGTGTACATTGTAAGTTTATCTGATAAGTATGTGAGCAGGTGAGACCAAAGCCTGAGGCCTAGTATTCAGTGTGCTATCATTAGTGAGTCCAGAGTTCGAGGCCTAGTATTCAGTGTGCCATCATCAGCAAGTCCAGAGTTCGAGGTCTAGTGTTCAGGTCCTCATCTACGGTCCTCATTTGTCATGCTCAGAAAGTTTTGGGGTCAATCTCGAAGATTGAACAGAAGTCCAGAAATCCGTAGGAGCCTCGTCTTGTGAGTCTCTGCGAGTCCATTGGTGATGCCGAAGACCCAGTGTCTGTGATTCCATGGGTCAGCTTGTCCTGGGTTTGGAGGACTATGTGTGTAGGTGGGAGGGAGGAACAGAGGTTTGTTTTTCTGTTGTTGTTTTATTGCTTGTTGTATTCTGTTTTTTTTGTGTTCTGTGTCATTCTCTCTCTTACACTTATACTTAGATAATAAATTTACTTTGAACTTTGAACTCATTCTGCTAAACATGGTGGGTATGCTACATTGGTGCGAGGATGTGTGGCGTCACTTGCTGTCTACCCCCAGCAAATTGTTAAGTTTATGTTGGTGGTTAATGCAAATAATGCATTTCATTGCATGTTTCAATGCAGATTCAAGATTGTTTAATGTCATTTCCAGTATGCAAGAGTAAAGGAGAATGAAATAATTGTTACTCTGTATCTGATGCAGCACCAAAAATACAATGAGATAAAGAACACAATAATAAAAAACCACAATAAATATCAATGGATAAGTAGCTTTTATACAGAGATTGATTGTATGTCCATATAGCAACTGTACATTAAGGTGTCTGACTGGGAGAGATAAAGTAGTGGTGGTTGGGGGTGTGGAGGGGTGGGTTAGTGGGTGGAGGTGTTGATCAGCCTTACTGCTTGGGGAAAGTAATTGAGGTAAATAAATGAGTCTCAATCTGAATCTTGTTATGACAATTGATGATTTATGAATATCCCAGAACAGAGGATTTAGCAGCCGGTGTAATCAACATAGAAACAAGTTAGAAAATACTCTCACATATCTTCTTCTTCTTAAGTCCATCAGCCCCACTGCGACATATGCTCCCAATGGCAGTTCACCAGAGTCCTCTGTCCTGGGCCAGTCTTTCAACTCCAGCTACAGTCCATCTATACATCTTCTAGACTAAGATCACTCTTTTCCCTGGGATGAGGTCTTTGGAACCTCTGTTGGTGTTTCTATAACTCTGGGTTTCTATGGAATGGGGTGCTCAACCCTGCTCCTTTTGCAACTGAGCTTGGGACCGTCGATGGTGGAGTTAACTTCTCACACATTTCCTGCTATACGATTAGCACTCAGACACTACACATTAATGAGCTTGCTGATAGAACGGCTCTTGTAGTGATTGGTATTCCGACTGTCTGGGTCTGTTTACTGGCAATGAAAGGCAATGATAAACCAAGTCTTTGCATTGATCCAAAGCCACTTGATAAAGTTCCAAAACAAAATCAGGGCTCAAACAACAAGAACTGACGTTGATTACACTCATTTCATGTTCATTTGAAATTCAGAGATTGATTTGATGAGTGTGTGAGATTGCTCCTGAGAACAGTACAGCACAGACACAGGCCCACAATGTTGTGTCGAATCAATTAAATTAGTGTTCAAATTGCTAAGTAATCTTTTCTGCCTATGCATTGTCCATAGTTGAGTGAACACAAACCAGCCCTCATTGAGGGATCAGAGTAAAAGGGGTGAGCACATTTAAGTTCCTGGGTGTTGACATCTCTGAGGATCTATCCTGGGCCCAACATATTGATGCAATTATTAAGAAGACAGAGCAGTAACTATATTTCATTAGGAGGTTGAGGAGATGTGGACAATCGCAAAGTACCACAGATGTAATATGATGAGCATTCGAACTGGTTACATCATCATTTGGTTTGGTGGAGCCACTGCACAGGATTGGAAAAAACTGCAGAAAGTTGTAATCACTGCCAGCTCCATTGTGGGTACTAGCCTCCCCAGCATCTAGAACACTTTCAAAAGACAATGTTTTAAAGAGGCAGCATCCATCATTAATAGAAACACAGAAAACCTACAGCACAATACAGGCCCTTCAGCCCACAAAGCTGTGCCGAACATGTCCTTACCTTAGAACTACCTAGGCTTACCCGTAGCCCTCTATTTTTCTAAGCTCCATGTAGCCATCTAGGAGTCTCTTAAAAGACCCTATCGTATCCGCCTCCACCACCGCCGCCAACAGCTCATTCCACACACTCACCACTCTCGGCATAAAAAACTTACCCCTGACATCTCCTCTGTACCCACTTCCAAGCACCTTAAAACTATGCCCTCTTGTGCTAGCCATTTCAGCCCTAGGAAAAAGCTTCTGACTATCCACACAATCAATGCTTCTCACTATCTTGTACAACTCTATCAGGTCACTTCTCATTCTCCGTCTCTCCAAGGAGAAAAGGCCGAGTTCACTCAACCTATTCTCATAAGGCATGCTCCCCAATCCAGGCAACATCCCGGTAAATCTCCTCTGCACTCTTTCTATGGTTTCCACATGCTTCCTGTAGTGAGGCGACCAGAGTTGAGCACAGTACTCTAAGTGGGGTCTGACCAGGGTCCCATATAGCTGCAGCACTACCTCTTGGCTCTTAAACTTAATCCCACGCTTGATGAAGGCTAATGCACTGTATGCCTTCTTAACCACAGAGTCAATCTGCGTAGCAGCTTTGAGTGTCCTATGAACTCAGACCCCAAGATTCCTCTGATCTTCCACACTGCCAAGAGCCTTGCCATTAATGCTATATTCTGCCATCATATTTCACCTACCAAAATGAACCACCTCACACTTATCTGGGTTGAACTCCATCTGCCACTTCTCAGCCCAGTTTTGCCTCCTGTCAATGTCCCGCTGTAAACTCTGTCAGCCCTCCACATTAGCCACAACACCCCCAACCTTTGTGTGATCAGCAAATTTACTAACCCATCCCTCTACTTCCTCATCCAGATCATTTATAAAATTCACAATTTTAGGAGTCCCAGAACAGATCCCTGAGGCACACCACTGGTCACCGGCCCCCATGTAGAATGTGATCCCTCTACAACCACTCTTTGCCTTCTGTGGGCAAGCCAGTTCTGGATCCACAAAGCAATGTCCCCTTGGATCCCATGCCTCCTTACTTTCTCAATAAGTCTTGCATAGCGTACCTTATCAAATGTCTTGCTAAAATCCATATACACTACATCTATGGTTCTACCCTCATCAATGTGTTTAGTTACATCTTCAAAACATTCAATCAGGCTCGCGAGGCATGACCTGCCTTTGACAAAGCCATGCTGACTATTCCTAATCATATTATGCCTCTTCAAATGTTCATAAGTCCTGCCTCTCAGGATCTTCTCCAAAAACTTACCAACCACTGAGGTAAGACTCACTGGTCTATAATTTCCTGGGCCATCCCTACTCTCTTTCTTGAATAAGGGAACAACATCTGCAACCCTCCAATTCTCTGGAATGTCTCCCATCCTCATTGATTATGCAAAGATCATTGCTAGAGGCTCAGCAATCTTCTCCCTCATTTCCCACAGTAGACTGGGGTACATCCTGTCCTGTCCCGGTGACTTACCCAACTTGATGCTTTCCAAAAGCTCCAGCACATCCTCTTCCTAAATATCTACATGCTCAAGCTTTTCAGTCCCCTGCAAGTCATCCCTACAATCGCCAAGATCCTCTTCCGTAGTGAATACTGAAGCAAAGTATTCATTAAGTACCTCTGCCATCTTCTCTGGTTCCATACACATTTTTCCACAGTTGATTGGTCCTATTTTCTCAGGTCTTACCTTTTTGCTCTTCACATATTTGTAGATTGCCTTGGGGTTTTCCTTAATCCTGTCCGCCAGGGCCTTCTCATGGCCCCTTCTGGCTCTCCGAATTTCTTCCTTCAGCTCCTTCCTGCTAGCCTTATAATCTTCTAGATCGCTATCATTACCTAGTTTTTTGAACCTTTTGCAAGCTCTTCTTTTCTTCTTGACTAGATTTACAACGGCCTTTGTACACCACAGTTTCTGTACCCTACCATCCTTTCCCTGTCTCATTGGAACATATCTACACAGAACCCCAAGCAAATATCTCCTGAACATTTGCCACATTTCTTCCTACGTTTCCCTGAGAACAACTGTTTCCAATTTATGCTTCCAAGTTCCTGCCTGATAGCCTCATATTTCCCCTTACTCCAATAAAACGCTTTCCTAACTTATCTGTTCCTATCCCTCTCTATTGCTATGGTAAAGGAAATAAAACTGTGATCACTATTTCCAAAATGCTCTCCCACTGAGAGGTCTGACACCTGACCAGGTTCATTTCCCAATACCAGATCAAGTACAGTCTCTCCTCTTGTAGGCTTATCTATATATTGTGTCAAGAAACCATCCTGAACACACCTGACAAACTCTACCCCATCTAAATCCCTTACTCTAGGGAGATGCCAATCAATATTTGGGAAAATAAAATCTCCCAGCACAACAACCCTGTTGTTATTACTCCTTTCCAGAATCTGTCTCCCTATCTGCTCCTCGATGTCCCTGTTACTATTGAGTGATCTATAAAAAACACCTAATAGAGTTATTGATCCCTTCCTATTCCTAACTTCCACCCACAGAGACTCCATAGACAACTCCTCCATGACTTCCTCCTTTTCTGCAGCTGTGACATTATCTCTGATCAACAGTGCCACGCC
This sequence comes from Mobula birostris, assembly GCF_030028105.1. NCBI lineage: Eukaryota > Metazoa > Chordata > Chondrichthyes > Myliobatiformes > Myliobatidae > Mobula > Mobula birostris. The sequence continues at coordinate 138,938,947 of NC_092379.1, forward strand.
CCCACCTCTTTTGCCTCTCTCCTGGTCCTTTCTGAAACATCTAAAGCCTGGCACTTGAAGTAGCCATCCCTGCCCCTGCACCATCCAAGTCTCTGTAATGGCCACAGCATCATAGCTCCCTGTGCTGATCCAAGCTCTAAGCTCATCCGCTTTATTCATAATACTCTTCGCATTAAAATAGACACATCTCAAACCATCGGTCTGAGTGTGTCCCTTCTGTATCACCTACCTATCCTCCCTCTCGCACTGTCTCCAAGCTTTCTCTATTTGTGAGCCAACTTCCCTTTCCTCTGTCACTTCAGTTCAGTTCCTGTCCCCCAGCAATTCCAGTTTAAACTCTCCTCAATAGCCTTTGCAAACCTCCCCGCCAGGATATTGGTCCCCCTCAGACTGAAGTGCAACCCGTCCTTTTTGTACAGGTCACACCTGCCCCAGAAGAGGTCCCAATGATCCAGAAATCTGAATCCCTGCCCCCTGCTCCAATCCCTCAGCTACGCATTTATCCTCCACCTCATTGTATTCCTATACTCACTGTCCTGTGACACAGGCAGTAATCCTGAGATTACTACCTTTGAGGTCCTGCCTCTCAACTTCCTTCCTAACATCCTGTAGTCTGTTTTCGGGACCTCCTCCCTTTTTCTACCTATGTCACCTACCTATGTATTAAGGACCCCCATCACCCAGAACATGCCCTCTTCTCATTGCTATCATCAAGGACAATGTACAGGAAATACACACAAAATGCTGGATGAACTCAGCAGACCAGGCAGCATCTATAGAAAAGAGTCAACAGTCAACATTTGAGGCTGAGACCATTCATCAGGACATATGACTGTTTACTCTGAGTTCCTCCAGCATTTTGTGTGCGTTACTTGGATTTCCAGAATCTGCAGATTTTCTCTTGTTTCAGAGATACAGGGGCCTGAAGACACATAGTCAATGTTTCAGGTACAGATTATCATCCTCTACCATCTGATTTCTGAATGGATAATGAATCCATGGACACTATCTCACTATTTTTTCCTTCTCTTTTTGCACAACTTATTAAATTTATTTTTATATACTTCATATTGTAATTCATAGTTTATTGTAATACACTGCTGTCATAAAACCACAAATTTCATGACATATGCCAATAATATTGCAGTGAACAGGATGAGTTACAACGTAAAAGGTGGATATAATTGAAAAGGCTGAATACAGGACTAAAGGTGTTATATTTGAATGCGTGCAGAATATGAAATAAGGTCGATGAATTTGTAGCACAATTGCCGATTGGCAAGTATGATGCTGTAGGCATCACTGAATCATGACAGGAAGCAAGGAGTGTGAGCCATTTTTGGTTGGCTTCCAGTGACTAATGTTGTTCCACAGGGGTCTGTGTTGGGACCGATGAAGTGTAAGACCTTAACAGAGTGGATGTGGAGAGAACGTGTCCTATGGTGGGAGAGTCTAAGACCAGTGAATACATCATCAGAATAGAGGTGCGCCCTTTTAGAATGGAAATGAGGAGGAATTTCTTTCGCCAGAGAGTGGTGAATCTGTGGAATTCGGTGTTGCCACAGGCAGCTGTGGAAGGCAATTCTGTATATTTAAGCCTGAGTGAGGTTGATAGATTCTTGATTGTTCAGGGCATGAAAGAATACAGGGAGAAGGCAGGAAATGGAGCCTGAGAGGATAAATGTTTCAGCTATGATGAAATGGTGGACCAAATTACCTAATTGTGCCCCTATGTCCTATGGACTTACGGACTTATTTTAAACCTGACTCTGATTCTGATATTACTGGACAACAAAGATTTAGCTTTCTGAATACTTTTGTGTGTATCTTATGGATTTTGGGCTGCTGATCATGAAATCTCCCTATCATGCACCAGTTTCTAGAAATTGTCTACATTTGTTATTTCAATTCACAATTCAAGTCTGATTAACTGATGCCAAGATTAAGGAAGGCATTTTTGTTGGTCCACAAATCAAACAGGTCATCAATGACGGGCAATTTGAGGAACTTCAAGAGGGACCAGAGAAAATTGCATGCAAGGCATTCAAGAATGTTGCTTAAAATTTTTCTTGGCAACTGCAGAGCACCAAACTATATGCGGCTAGTTTACAACATGTTTCACACACATAAAACTAAGAAGTGCAACATGTCACACAGGATTAATTTTCTGCATTGCCATTTAGACTACTTTGCTGCAAATCTTAGCACTATTAGTGACGGGCATGTTGAGAGATTTCACTCAGACAGTGAAGTCTGGGAGAAGTGCTATCAGGGCAACTGGAATCCATCAATGCTGGCTGATTATTGTTGGGCACTTGAGTGAGAAGCCTCAGACACTGAGTACAAATGAAAATCGTCAACAAAATATTTTTAATTTAGTTGAACTATTGCAAAGCATCTGTACCATTATGCAATTAGTGCATTAAAATCAATATTTCATTTCCCTTTTTTTTCAAATTCCTAGTCTGAAATTATATTTGTGTTCAGCTTCAAGTGGTCTATCATAAACGAAAAAAAAAAATCTTGAGGAAGCAAGACTTATGAAAACATTTGTCCTCTCATGTATTTACCTCTACCACCATACCAGGCAACCACGACTCTCAGAGTAAACAACTTATTCCTCACATCCACAAGTTGCTCCCATTAACAAGGAAATAATTTGCAGTGCGCATTGCTAGGCCAAAGTCTGGAATCCAACAGGCCCAGAGGCCTGTTCTAGAGTTGGAGGACTACCCATGTGTGTAGCTGGGAAGGAGGGATGGGGCTTGTTTTGTTGTTGTTTATTTGCTTGTTCTGTTCTGCCGAGGATTGTGGGCTTGCTGTTACTGGCGCCGGAATATGTAGCAACACAACTAATGCTGTCCCCAGCACATTCTTGAGTGTTAGCGTAAATGACACATTTCACTGTATGTTTCCATGTACATGTTCAAAGTTGAAAGTAAAATTATTATCAAAGTATATATATGTCACATCTGCAAGCCTGAGATTCATTTTCTAGCAGGCATTCTCAATAAATCCATAGAATAATAACCATAACTGAATCATTAAAAGACTGCAATAACCTGGGCATTCAACGGTGTGCAAAAGATAGTAAACTGTGTAAATGCAAAAAGTTTGAAATAATAATAATAAATAAATAAGTAATAAATATCGAGAATATGAGATGAAGAGTTGCTGAAAGTGAGTCCATAGACTGTGGGAATAACTCAATGATAGGGCATGAGAAGTAGAGTGAAGTTCTCCCTCTGGATCACGAGCCTGATGGCTGTGGGGTAATAACTGTTGTGAGTTTGAGATTCGGTACATCATCAAAGACTCCTGCAAATTTCTACAGAAGTATGGTGGAGAACATTCTGACTGGTTGCATCATAGCCTAATATGGAAGCTCCAATGCCCTGCATCACAAGAAGGTGCAGTGGGTTGCAGATACAGCCAAATCCATTAGTGACACAACATTCCCCATGATCAATGACACCTTCAGGAGGTGGTGTCTTAAGATGGCAGCATTCATGACTGAAGGCCCTCACCATCTGGGACATGAACTCATGAACACTACCTTGTTGTTCCATTAAATCTGCACTATTTATTTTGTAATTGATAGCAATTTTATGCCTCTGCACAGTACAGCAGCCACAAACAACAAATTTATTTATTTTTAATTTATTTAGACATACGGCATGTAACAGGCTCTTCTGGTCCACCGAGCCGACCGCCCAGCAATCCACTGATTTGACCACAGCCTAATCACAGGACAAGTTACAATGACCAATTTACCTACTAACTGGCCTGTTGGAGGAAACCAGGGCACCAGGAGGAAACCCACATACATGTAAAGGATGACGAAGCACGCTTACAGAGGACAGCAGAACTGAACTCTGACACCCTGACCTGTAATAGCATTGTGCCAGCCACAATGACACCTGTCTTATACAATGTGAAACATAATACTGTAATAATAAACCCAATTTTGATTCTGATTTTGAATACACACCATGATAGGCAGAAGCTTGTCATCAAAAGAACATAATTTTTGCCTTATGCTATTTCAGTAATTGCTTTCTGGTAATTATCTGTAAGCAGTTTAACCTTTATTATACTTCCAATAAAAAAACAATTGCGGGAAACATTAAAAATATCCATTAAGTTTTCTGTGCATAAAACAGCTTGAAATGTTTTTGTCATAATGCAAATTCATATTTAAATGTTGATAATTATGCAGATGTGACACATTTCATTCATTATTTAGCTTCAAGTTAAATATGAAAATCTTTGGTTTCGTTAATTATAATTACAGATTTTGCTATATCTGTGCACGTACAGAAATGCAGAAATGCCTTTTCCAATAGGACTGAAAAGGATTATGTAATCTTAATTTAGACAAATTAAGCCAAAAATAAAGAACAAAAGAGTTGTACTTCAGAATTAGAATCATATTTATTATTGCTGACTTACATTTGCTGAACACATGGTGCTGTAAATCCAGAGTACACACTCAAAATGCTGGAGGAATTCAGCAGGTCAGGCAGCATTTATGGAGAGGAATAAACAGATGATGTTTTGTTCTTTTTTTTTCATTTTCTTTTTTTTTGTAATTTATTGACGTTTTGTTCTTGATGAAGGTCTCAGCCTGAAACATTGACTGATTATTCCTCTCCATGGATGTTGCCTGACTTGGTGGGTTCCTCCAGCATTTTGCGTGTTTTACGTGATGTGAAATTTGTTTTGTGGCAAGGGTACCAGTTACAATCCGATAAAGTGGTGGCATGCTTGGATGCTGGCCTCACCGGGGCCAGCCGAAGGTGTTTTTGTCTTTTTTAAATGTATTTTTTATGATCATAAGACACTGCAGGACATTAAAAATTTAATTACTCTAGGCCTATTCTGTCAGTGAGTTGCTCATTGGTGGAGGAGTTGGACTTGGTGCAGACTGTGTTACTGCCTGCCACAATGGCTAATATGAGGGGTATAATTTTAAGGTGATTGGAGGAAAATATAAGGGGATATCAGAGATAGGTTAATTTACAAAGAGAGCGATGTGTGTGTAGAACCCCTGCTGCGGGTGGTTTCAGAGGCAGACAGTTTAGAGATGTTTAAGAAACTCTTAGGTAGGCACACAGATGATAGACAAATGGAGGATTATGTCAGAGAAAAGGGTTAGGTTGATCTCAGAATACATTAAAAGTTTGACACAACATTGTGCACTGAAGAGACTGTAGTATTTCACAGTGTCCACTTTTTTAGGTACACCTGCACACCTGCTCATTAATGCAAATATCTAATCAGCCAACAATGTGACAGCAACTCAATGCATAAAAGCACGCAGACATGGTCAAGAGGTTCAGCTGTTGTTCAGACCAAACATCAGACTGGGGAAGAAATGTGATCTAAGTGACCTTGGCTGTGGAATGATTGTTGGCATCAGATTGGGTGGTTTTAGTCTCTCAGAAACTGCTGAACTCCTGGGGTATTCACACACAACAGTTTATAGAGAATAGTAAGAAAAACAAAAAAAAAAATCCAGTGAGCAGTGAGTGGCAGGTCTGTGGGTAAAAATGTCCTGTTATTGAGAGCGGTCAGAGGAGAATGGCCAAACTGGTTTAAGCTGACATGAAGGTGATAGTAACTTAAATAACCACATGTTACAACAGTGATGTGCTGAAGAGAAACTTTGTACACACAACACATTGGACATTGAAGTGAATGGGCTACAGCAGCAGAAGCCCACAAACATACACTCGGTGGCCATTTATGAGGTACAGTACAGGAGATAACTAATAAAGTGGCCTCTGAGTGTAATTTCTATGGAACACAGCAGTGTGGTGCCTCTTCAGAATTCTTAACACAAGAGCATTGTGGAGTCTCAGTTAACTAGTCTATTTAAAGTGAAAGCCAATAGATTTGTCAGTGCAAGGGGAGGTCATAGATATGGGTGACGAAGACAAGCTTCCCTGGCTGTCAAAACTTCTAATGCTTCTATATTTATACTGGTTCAGAGCATTTACAAACTACTAAAGATAAAGTGAGTTTCAAGTTAATAATAATGTTTTAAAACATTTTGAATTATATTAAAATATTTAAAACATTTTTCTTAGCATATTAATGTCAAATACTATAGGACGTGCATTTAAGGTTAGAGGTGGAAAGTGTGTAAAAGACGTGTGGGACATCTTTATTTATAACAGTTACTGCACTACACTGTAATCACATTAAACCACCTGTTATAATGCTGCTTACATAGCAAATACATGCTAATATTTATGAATTTACGCATATTTTATTCCGTATCCATCCCTTAACTTCTAACTTTACTTTTACATAATTCTTTCTTCTTTTCAAATTGCTGAAAGTTTTTTTTTGCATGTTGCACCCTGACCAACACCGCAGCAAATTTCTAATACATTAAATTCAAGATTCAATATTGCTTAGTGTAATTTCCCGTGCACACATATAAACCTCAGCCTTAACTATACCAGTGACTTGGTCTCCACTGCTGCCTGTGGCAATGAATTCCACAGATTCACCTCTCACAATAAAATAAAGATACAAACCATAATAAATATAAATACATGTAACCCTCTCTCTGTGGCTCGAAACAAACTAGGCTCATTAGCCATCCGTGGCTAACAGCAATGAGACTCAGCATTGCATGGGAAATGGTGAGATGGCCAACTTCAATAAGCAACACACGTCTAGGGTAAGTATGTATCAGGTTCAACTGAACAGGAGAGTTGGAATGTTCCGTTGAGGGAATAAAAATTATGGTGAACGCTGTATAAATACTGCCCCATGCAAACCCGTTTGCCAGGAAATAACAGGTCTTACATTGCATTAAAATTAATGTGGAAGTATGTTTACAGATGCTTCAACTTTACTCAACAGTTAATAGAAAAAAAGCCCATTACAGTTAAACCAGTCTAAATGTGCACATAAACATTGAAGCTCATTGCTGGGAAGCCAGCAGCTTCGCTTTAATTATTCAAGGCGTTGAACCCACACTCTGTGGGAAAAGCACCTGCCACAGATCAAACATCCCTCGGAGAACGTTATGAATGAACTGGTTAACTCAGAAGTATTATTACTTCCTCTGTGGAACCATTTGTCTACACAAATCACTGCTTCCAATGGAGTCTCTCCTTTGGGCAGGGTTCCTTGAGTGTCTTTCCTTGTGCTCTTCCCCACACCTCCTTCTTCTTCCAACACCCACCAACAGTGACCCAAAACCAATCCACTGTCTCCTAGAAATATGATGCCACTAGGCTCTCCCAAGTGTTCCATGGCATTCTATTGGATAGAATATTTTCAAGACAAGCCTGATTGGCTGACACAACATTCCTAAGCTGAGAAATAACTCCTTATCTCAGCAGAAACTAAAATACTGGGCTGTGAAGCTTAATTAATAGAACACACTGTGTTTTGTTGAAAAGCTGCAGAAAACAAAATGCCTAACAACAATAAAACATGCTCCTAACTAGGGCATTACATCCATAAAATATAAGATATATCCCAGCATCTGCAGATTATTTTGTATATACATAAGATGACATATATACTGTACATAAATTGATTGCTTGTCCATAAAATAATACTAGGTACAGGAGCGATGGTTCATGAAGTAGAGGTAGAGGAGGATGTGGTGGGGTGAGTTAGTGGGTGGAGGTGTTGATCTGCTTTGCTAATTGGGGAAAGTAACTGTTTTTGAATCTGGTGGTCCTGGTGTGGATATAACCTCCTATGTAGCCTCCTCCCTGATGGGAGTAGGACAGACAGTCCATGATCAAGGTGGGTGGGATCCTTCATGATGTTACTGTAAAGTACTGTATATGGTGAACAAAGCTGGTCCTTGATTTTTTTTTTGCACAGCATGTGGTGGATGTCTGCAACATGTTGCCAAGGGGATTCTCCTATGATTAGGCTAGGGTTAAACCGGTGGGTTGGTGGGCTAACTAAATAAATGAATAAATTATATTGAAAGATTTTCAGTTGTTGAATAAAACAATAAGAGTTTTGGAAGACAATTAACATGCTAGAAATTTCTGCTGTGCTCAAATTCGTTATGGAGAAGAAAAAAAAATGGACAATTTTATTCTATTTGTAGATGAAATGAATTCTGACTGTACTATCAATGAGATTTGTCAATTAATTTCTTTCATGAGCATTTGGAGTGTAGTGTTTAAAATGAGCATATTACTAACATCCTCAACTTAAACATAGGGACCACGATATCTTAGCCGTTAGCATAACATTATCACAGCTCAGCGCGTCTGAGTTCAATTCCAATACCCTCTGTAAAGAGTCTGTACATCTTCTCCATGGAATGCGTGGGTTCTCTCCGGATGCTCTGGTTTCCTCCCACAGTCCAAAGACCAACCGTTTGGTAGGTTAACTAGTCACTGTGAATGGTCCCGTCACTAGACCGGGGTTAACTCTGGGGTTGCAGGGCAATGCGGCTCGGAGGGCTGGAAGGCCTATTCCACATTGTAGCTTAGTAAATAAACGACAAGTAAATAATCTCAGACTCTGGTCTTAAAGTGGTTGTAGAAGTTACTTGAAAATAATCCAAAGTTGCTGAGAGACTGAGTACGGGAGTAGACACTGTATGGCATGCTTCCAAAATAACTGACTTTTATATTGGAAAAAGTACATTTGATCCTTTATTATAACACCAGCAAAGATGAACAATCTTATAGTGATAAAATACTAACGAAACTAAAAATAGTGCTGCAGTGAAAATGGTAAATAAGCAAAATTGTGAAATAAACAATGAACAAAAAATATCACCCCCCTCTCTCTCAAGACTAAACTAAACCAGCTAAGACAAAGCAAAAATACGTAACTCTGCTCGTTTGCTTTTACCACGCCCCAGCCCATGTGGCAGATTACCTATAATAAATATGCAACACAAAATACAATAGAGACAGACAAAAAATAGACATATGGCTACTGCAGTGGCTTCAGAAGCAGTTGTCAGATATCATTTAATATTCACTGTCCAGTGTATGCTGATATGATCTGGACGATGTAAAATAATGCTGACATGGTCCATCCCATTAGCTTGGAGTTTTAGACAAAGTCACTTTGCACATTTCAATCTTCCTTAACACTTCACAATAAAAAAAATCTGTGCAGCTGATGATCTAGTCCTCAGGATAACAATTTTATAGCACAGAATCAGGACCTTTGACAAATCAAGTCCATATTGAAATGTTATTCTGCCTACTCCCACACCGACACAATAGCTCTCCATACCCTTTGCGTCCGTGCACTTATCTAAGCTCCTCTTAAATGTTGCAATCAAACCAACTGCACAGTAGTGTAATGGTTAGCACAATGCTTTACAGTGCGAGTGACCCGGTTTCAATTCCTTCTGCAGTCTGCACGTTCTCCCCGTAGCCACAAAGGTTTCCTCTGGATACTCCTGTTTTCTCCCACAGTCCAAAGATTTACCGGTTGGTAGGCTAATCGGTCATTCTAGATTTTCCCGTAATAGGTTAAATCAGGGGCTGCTGGGCAGCGTGTCTCGAAGGGCCTATTCCGTGGCGTATCTTGAGAAACAAATAAATCAATCAATCAATCCCCTGGCAGCTAATTTCACACACTCACCACCCCCTGACTGAAGAAGTTCCCCTTCATTTCCCTCGTAAATGTTTCACCTTGATTTGTAAAGTCAAAACTAAAATTGAAGTTGGTACTTGGAATTTTAAAAGGTCAGTCTATAAACTGATGATGCTTGACTTGCTGGATGAGGCAGAAATGTGTGAAATTTAATCTATAGAGTTTCTTACTGTTAATTAAAGCTTTGTGAAATCCTCCAAAGAAAATAACTGTGAAAGAATTCTACAAGTGAAGAGGTGATTAATCACAATGCTGCAATATTTTTGTGTGTAATCTTCATTAGTGATATCAATGCCCTTGAATGGAAAAACCTACAAAAAGTACGATGGGATCTGGGAATACAATCCACTATTCCTTGAAAGACGCCCCACAGATAGGGAGGGCCACAAAGAAAACTTATGCAACACCGGACTTCATAAATCAATGTATTGACTACAGATGTTGTATAAGACATTGCTGAGGACTATTGTTTGAAGATTTGGTCACCTACCCACAGAAAAGATGTAAATAAGATTGAAAATGCAGAGAAAATTTAAAAGGATGCTGCTGGGTCTAGAGGATCTGAGTTACAGGAAAAGATTGAACAGGTTAGGACTGTATTCTTTAGAACATAGAAGACTGAGAGGAGATTTGATAGAGATATACAAAATTATGAAGGGTACAGATAGGGTAAATGCGAGCATGCTTTTTCCACTGAGGTTGTGTGGGACTACAACTAGAGGTCATGGGTTAAGGGTGAAAGGTGATAGGTTTACAGCGAACATGAGGATAGTGAGAGTGTGGAAAGAGCTGTGAATGGAAGTGATGGATGTGGAGTTGATTTCAACATTTAAAAGAAATTTGGATAGGTACATGAATGAGAGGAGTATGGAGGGCTAGATGCTGTTGATGGGACTACATAGATTAATAGTTCAGCACCGACATGACAGTTCGAGGATCCTTTTCCTGTGCTGTAGTGTTCTATAACACTATGAGTCTCAGTGTTGTATATCGTGACATATATGTTCTTAGATATTAAATTTAATTTGAATTTTGAACTGTGAATTATTGTGGTGTAAAGAAGGGGCTACCTTGCTCCAACTGATCTTTACTAATTCCAAGCATAAGTTAGGAAAGTAAACACGAATACCGGAGCATTACTCGTTTTCTCTTTCCACAGATGCTGCCTGACCTCCTGAGTATTTATAGTATCAAATGGAATGGAATAGAGCCAGTCCTGCTGAAGGGTCTCAGCCTGAAACGTCGACTGTACTCTTTTCCATAGACCCGCTGAGTTCCCCCAGCATGTTGTGTGTGTTGCTTGGAATGAATCTTTCCTTTCTTAACGATATAGATTAACTCTCTTTGTCATGTGTACGTCAAAATGTCAAAACATTCACTACAATGAAATATGTCAGTTACATTAAAGACCAACATAGTTCAAGAAGTTCTGGGGGCAGCCTGCAATACAGCTTGCCCAAAACTTACTAACCCATGCATCTTTGGAATATGGGAGAAATGGAAGTGTCCAGGGGAAACCCATGTGGTCAAGGGGAGAACGTACATTCTTCTTACAGACAGTGGTGGAATTGTCACCGGATTACTCATGCTGTAGGTATGCAGCTGTGCTGCGTAGATGAGCGAATGCTAGTTATGTTACAGTGCGTCTTTTGAGTTAATTTAGCTTCCTTATTGTTTAATGCTTTTAATTGTTCAGCAACAACTTTAATTTATTTATCACCTTTTCGAATATTTCAGTTTATTTTTTATTTGGTTAAATTTTTATAATGATCTATTAATATTTAAGAGAAGTTTAGATTAGATAAGTTCATGGAATGGATGGTTATAGAGGCTCTGATCCAGGTATGGACTGATGGGGCTAGGCAGATTAACAGTTCGGCATAGGTTAAATGTGCTGAAGGGCTTGTTTCTGTGCTGTCGTGTTTTATGATTCTATGACTCTCTTTGATCCTTATTTTTTTACTGTATACTGGGTTTGAATGAAAAGGCTATTCAGAAACAGGGTTTAAACAATGTTAACAGCTGCAAAGCCAGGAATTTATCATGGTTTTCTTTACTGAGTTGAGGGCAGAGATCATTCTGCATCACCATTGGGATGGTAGGACATGATCGAAGGCCTGGTGTATACACAGGAATTTGTCATTTTGGACCCGGGTGCTACCTCTACTATCAGTGAGAGCGGAAGGTTTGCTCCAGGCAATATGTTTTATTTAGCGGCTTGGTGGGTTAAATTATTGCATTAGCATCCCGGGAGGTTGATCTACTGTCTCTGAGACATGCATCCCAACACAGCAACTAAACAATTTAATTTCAATTAATCCAATGAATCTTGATTAAATCACTAATATTGGTAGTAGTGATGATGAACCCATCAGGATGCTGTGTTCAACAAAGTCCATGATGGAAACAAATCCAGTTCCTTAGACCATTGTGGATGGGACAATGAGGATACAGCCATGAAGTTCAAGTTTAATTATTATTCAGCTATAGACATGTATACAGCTAAATGAAATAGATTTTCTCTGGGTCAAGGTGCAAAGCACAGTGCATAGGGTCACACATAGCCCGCAGCACATATACGGTAATTACGACAGCACATAACGTCTGTCATAACTTGAAGATTAATGGTGCATTGGATGTTGACCAGAAGCCATGGTTCTGCAAGAACAAGCATGCAGCGGTTCCACATTTCATGCTACTCCAACCGCGGATGAAGGCAATCCAGCTTGTCGTCCATGGATCGAGCACTGCAGAGCAGCACAGATGGAGGCGCAGGCTCCAACCCAGTAAAGATTTCAGTGCACATACTGTGCTTACACCCCGACACTGCCAAAAGTGCCTTCTTCCCTGGGTGGCTGCAACATGTGTCGCTGGGTGGGAGTCATGGCACGTTAGCCTAGCAGTTAGTGTAACGCTTTACAGCAGCCAGCTGGAATATCAGGGTTCGATTCTTGCCCTCGTCAGTAAGGAGTTTGTACATTTTCCCTGTGACTGTGAGGGTTTCCCCCACGTGCTTCAGTTTCCTCCGACATACATGTAGTGTTAGTTAGCTGTGAGCATGCTATGCTTGCACCAGAAGTGTGGCGACACTTGCCCAGTAAAATCCTTGCTGATCTGATTTGGCACAAATGACTCATTTCACAGCATGTTTCAATGAACAAATGACAAATAAAGGAAATCATCACTGGAATTGCTCTCTGAAATATCCTGCATATCGCTTGGGGAAATAAGTGATGTCTTTAAAGAAATAAAAGCAGATTATTTTATCTTTGAAATGTTTTCTGACTCATTGTTAAAACAGATTCCAACCCTTCTGATCTTTTCTTATCAACATTACTGCAAAATCCAATTTTCTTTACGATATTGTAACTGTGACTCTGCACTGTCTAAAACTTATTTGTATAGAGGATGTGGGTATTACCTCTAATTCCTTGCCCCTTCCTATCAGATAAATGTTTTGTTTTTGTCACATGTAATGACATATCTGAGGCCTTTTTTATTTGCCCATATAGCAGGGTCTTCGTCTCTATGTAACTGATGAACCCAAAGGAATGGCGAAGAATGACACAGTTTGCTGCCAGCAGCATTGGAGGAATTGCCAGTCAGCACAGAGCTTATTGAAGCACTGCCTTAGGGAACCCAGCTCCAGATTTTCCCTCAAGGTTTACTCCTGAAGCATTCCCCAGGAGTGGGTACAGCCACAAGGAATGGAGGTTTGAGATCAGAGTTTTCCTCCTCCTAGATGAGCTGCCGACCATGGCTGACGAGCTCCATCTGCTTGAAGCGACTGGTTTTAAGGCACCAATAATCCACCTTTGTCATTTCTCCTTTCAGTAGAAAGGAGAAGTTCCACCGGGCTATTAGCTAAGCCACACATAAAGGTCAGGAGCTAACTTGGTTGTCAGAGGCTATTTAAGGTATGGGGCATTGGGAACATTTAATAGGTGGTGGAAGCTTATCTATATTACAATCCCCAGCTTAAGAAATCTTAAGGAACTAAGATATAAAGACAAGCTTTAGTTTGCATTACATCTAGACAGATCATGCCATACACTGTGTTGAATTCTGAAGCTTTTAATACAAGGTTCTTTCAGAAGTCGGGAAAAAGGCATAAAACTTATTGCTTCAAGATTTTTTAAATTAAGCATTAGTAGAACAAAGAGAATTGGAAATGGACAGGTCTAATAAGTGAAGGGAGAGAAAAACAAAAAGATAGTGGAGCTGTGTGGTCAGATCTTTTTATAGCGCATAGATTGAAGCATTGCATTCAAATTTGTACATAAGTCAACCAATCAGATAGCACCTATTCAGATAATGCAATGCCAGAGAAGCTTCCAAAACTCACTAAGAATTTTATCCACGAGGGAACACACGGAGCAACTGCATATACGTACCATTGCCACTAGGAAGCATACTAAACAGTGGCATACTGTATATGTATATAACTAGTTAAAATATTAGCAGGCATAAATTGTTCAGCTTCGATATAGACATATACAGTGCAAGGCAATAACGAGGTAGACTGGTAGATCAATAATTCATCTTTTAATGTATGGCAGGTCCATTTGAGAGTCTTATAATGAGCCTGGTAGTGCAAGCTGGCAGGCATTTGTATCTTCTCTGCGATGAGAGGGGGAAGAAAGATGAATGACCAGGGTGCGACATATCCTTAATTATGTGGCTGCTTTCCTCAGGCAGGAATCAAGATTGAAGGGAGATTGGTTATCATAGTTTCATATGAAAGTGTTGTAGGAAAGGCTGGTGAGCTCAGGGCATGGATCAACACCTGGAATTATGAATTATGATATTGTAGCTATAACTGAGACTTGGTTGTGGGGGGTGGGGGTCAAGACTAGCAGCTCAGATTTCCAGGGTTTCATTGTCTTAGACGTTATAAAGCAGAAGGGATTAATGTCACGACAGACTGGAGAGCTCAACTACTGAGGCGTTACGGGTGGAACTGAGAAATAAGAAAGGTATTATATTAAGGAGGCTATATTATAGGTCAGCCAACAGTCCAAGGGATTTAGAGGAACAAATTTGTAGAGAGAATGCAGACTGCTACAAGAAGCACAAGATTGGTACAGTAGATGATTTTAATTTTCCACATATTGTATGGGACTCCCCTACTGTAAAAAAGACTAGATGGAAAAGAATTTTTGTAATGTATTCAGGAATGCTTCCTTAATTAGTATATAGAAATCCCAATGAGAGAGCATGCAACACGAGATTTGCTATTAGGGAATGAGACTGGGCAGGTGACGAAAGTTTGTGTAGGGGAACACTTTGCATCTAATGACCACAATGCCATTAGTTTTAGAGTAATATTGGAAAAGGATAGATCTGGTCCATTGGCTGAAATTCTAACTTGGAAAAAAGCCAGTTTTGATGGTATCAGAAGTGATCTGGCAAGTGTGGATTAAGATAGGCTGTTTTCCGGCAAAGCTATGCTTGGTAATTGAATGCCTTCAAAATTGAAATTTTGAGAGTACAAACTTACGTGTGACTGTCAGAATAAAAGGTAAGATAACAAATGCAGAGAACCTTGGTTTTCATGAGATATTGAGGCACTGGTTAAGAGAGAAAAAAGAGCTGCATTGTGGGCATAGACAGGTAGAAACATGAGATGTTTATGGAATATAAGAAATGAAAGAGAACACTTGAGAAAGAAATTGGGATGACTAAACAAAGGCATGAAGTTGTCCTAGCAGACAGGGTGAAGGAGAATTCAAAGAGATTCTACAGCTATGTTAAGAGCAAAAGGATTGCAAGGGGCACAGTTGGTCCTCTGGAATATCAAAGCTTCATGGCAAAACATGTGTGAAGCCAAAGCGGATGGAGGAGATCTTAAATAATTCTTTTGCATCTTTATTTACTCAGGAGATGGACACAGAGTCTATAGAAGTGAAGGAAAGCAGCATCAGCTTCATGGATCCTGTCCAGATTACAGAGGAGGAGGTGTTTGCTGTCCTGAGGCTAACCAGAGTGAATAAATCTCCAGAATCTGACAAGGTGTTCTCTGGAACCCTACATGAGGCAAGTGCAGACAATTCTGGGGCTCTAGCAGAGTGATTTAAAGCATCCTTAGTCACGGGAGAGGTACCAGAGGATTGGAGGATAGCTGATGTTGTTCCACTGTTTAAGAAAGGCTTTAAACAAAAACCAGGAAATTTTAGGCCAGTGAGTATGACATCAGTTGTGGTAAAGTTATTGGAAGGTATTCTAAGGGGCCTGATATATAAGTATTTGGATAGACATGACTGATTGAGGGTAGCCAGCAGGGTTTCGTGCGTGGTAGGAATTTTCCAGGAAAGTCGATAAAGGCAAGGCAGTGGACGTCTACATTTGACAAGGTCCTGCATGGGAGGTTGATCAGGAAGGTTCAGTTGTTCAGCATTCAAAAAGAGATAGTAAATAGCTTTGTGGGAGAAGCCAGAGAATGGTAATAGATGGTTGCCACTCTGACTGGAAGCCTGTGACTGCAGGGATCAGTGCTGGGTCTATTGTTGATTGTCATCTATGTTAATGATCTGGAAGGACATGTGGTTAACTGGATCAGCAAATTTGCAGATGACACCAAGAATGAGGGTGTAGTAGACAGCAAGGAAGGCAATCATGGATTGCCATGGGATTTGGATTAGCTGGAAAAATGGGCTGAAAATGGCAGGTGGAATTTCATGCACACAATTGCGAGGTTTTGCACTTCAGTAGGACCAACCTGGGTAGCTTCTACACAGTGAATGATAGGGCACTGAGGAGTGTGCTAGAACAAAGGGATCTGGGAATACAGGTACATAATTCATTGAAAGTAGTGTCACAGTGTCGTAAGGAAAGGTTTTGGTACATCGGTCTTCAGAAATCAATGTACTGAGTACAGGAGATTGGATGTTATGTTGAAGTTGTGTAAGACATTGGTGAAGTCTAATTTGGACTATTGTGTGCAGTTTTGGTCACTTACCTATAGGAAAGATGTAAATAAGGTTGAAAGAGTGCAGAGGAATATCACAAGGATGTTGCCAGGTCTGAACGACCTGAGTTATCAAGGAAAATTGAATAGGTTAGGACTTTATTCCTTGAAATGTAGAAGACTGAGAGGAGATTTGAGTAGTTTAGATAGGGTAATTGCAAACAGGCTTTGTCCACTGAGGTTAGATGGGACTACAACCAAGATCATGGATTAAGGATGAAAAGTTTAAAAAATTTAAGGGGAAGATGAGGCAAAACTTCTTCTCTCGGAGGTTTGTGAGAATGTGGTATGATCTATCAGCATAAGTAGTGTATGTGAGCTCGATTTCTACATTTAACTCTTACATACTATTTGGGTTGAATTTGACCCGTTTTGACATTTGACAGCAGTAAAAACATCCTAAACGCCACTTTTTAAGCCAAAATTTGATGACCTTTCCTAAGCTGACCCAAAATGCGCAAAAATGAAAATATTTTAAAAAGTTATACTTTTGTACAGGTGCTACAAATTTTTGTACATTGAGGCTGTTCTGGATCAAATTTGACCTGTATCTATTGAAATAGATTTTAGATCTCTGAAACATTAATTAAGGATTAATCACTCATTTATTAATGTCAGATAGGCTACTTATACATTCTAAATAGATTTGTGGTTCAGAATTTGGTATAGACACTTATTATGAGGGGATTCTTGGGCTGGGTCAAAACTGACCCGGGCAATACTGTGAAGGCATAGAAAATGAACAGGTTGCCTGGGTTAAGCAAAGTTTTGATAAGTATATGGATAATAGGGGTATGGATAGCTATGGTTCATATGCAGGTCGATGGGAGTAGGCTGTTTAAATGTTTCTGTGCTGTACATTTCTGTGACTCTGTGACCCTATGACTCTGCGGTTATATCTGATGAGACAGGAGGAGGAACTGAATTCTATCAGCAGTCCTGGGGTCATATATACAGCAGACTGTGTTGGAATGGCAGATTTCCTTCCCTAAAGAACATTTGCCTCCCCCCTCATCTGGCTTCACTTATCACCTGCCAGCTTGTACTCCTTCCCCTGCCCCAACCTTCTTATTAGACCATAAGACCATAAGACAAAGGAGCAGAAATCGGCCATTCGGCCCATCGAGTCTGCTCCGCCGCTTTATCATGAGCTGATCCATTCTCCCATTTAGCCCAACTCCCCAGCCTTCTCACCATAACCTTTGATGCCCTGGCTACTCAGATACCTATCAATCTCTGCCTTAAATACACCCAATGACTCGGCCTCCACTGCTGCCCGTGGCAACAAATTCCATAGATTCACCACTCTCTGACTAAAAAAATTTCTTCGCGTTTCTGTTCTGAAAGGGCGCCCTTCAATCCTTAAATCATGCCCTCTCATACTAGACTCCCCCATCATGGGAAACAACTTTGCCACATCCACTCTGTCCATACCTTTCAACATACGAAATGTTTCTCTGAGGTCTCCCCTCATTCTTCTAAATTCCAAGGAATACAGTCCAAGAGTGGACAAACGTTCCTCATATGTTAACCCTCTCATTCCCTTATTCTGACTTCTTCGCTCTTCCTTTCTAGTCCTGATTAGAGGTCTCTGTCCAAAATGTTGATTGCTTATTCCTCTCCATAGATGTTGCCGACCTGCTGAGTTCCTCCAGCATTTTGTATTTTTTTTATGTTTATTGCTCTATCTCATGGGTTTTAACAATCCAAAAGTTTCATGGTCAGGAACACAGAGATTAACTTCAATTTCAAATGTTTAATTCACTGGAGTTGCCCGAGAGTACAGATGCTGGAATCTTGAGTGAAATAAAACAAACAGCTGGAGAAGCTCGATATGTTTGGCAGCTTCTGTGGAAGCAAAAAGATAGTGGATATTTTAGTTTGAGACCCTCCCTGAGACTCTGAATTTATTCCATTTTATTGCATATAATTTTTACTCTCCAACCGCCAGCTTGGTTTTGAATGCCTGTCTTTGGATCAGTGCTCTGGAATTCTGTTTTCCCCTTCAGTAACTTAACAGCTCCACCAACATATTGTAATTAAAATTGAAAGTGGACTGCCTGGAAGTGAAGAGAGGTACAAATTAAAACATGGAGCACATTTTTTTTCTCTCCACTGTGGAATGCAGCTCTTCGAGTGGCCTCAAAAGGATTAGAACAGCGATCACATAACATAGGCATAGAAAATAGAGTAAGTGCAAGCAGGCTTTTTCCCACTGAGCTAGAGGTTACAGGTTAAGGGTGGAAGGTGAAGTATATAAGGAGAACATGGAGGGGAACTTCTTCACTCAGTGGGTAGTGAGAGTATGGAACAAGCTATCATCGCAAGTGGCAGATCAAGGTTCGGTCTCAAAATTTAAGACAAATTTAGATAGGTCCACCACCATATCATTGTGACTAACATGATCACTTGGCTGCCTTGACCTGAAGAGAGATACAAAATAAAACACAGAGCCCTCTGGAACACAGCTCTTGAACTGGCATCAAAATGATTTGTATTTGTTCCTAGGGGGATAAAAAGTGCAAGGCTCTGTGGTAAGAGCTAGGTTATAGAATTAGAAAATAGAATGTAGAACATTGCAGATAGTCCAGTTTTTTTAACTCTATGTTGGTGATAATAACATGGGGAAAGTTTCAAACTCTGTCTGAATGAAAAGACCATGGGGTTGATTTTTCATTTTACCTGTAACTTACTGTATAAGTTCACATAACCTGTCTTGATTTGATTTGATTTGCCAACAAATTAAAATGATGAACAAAATATTGGTGCTCCACCAAAAACTGTGAGCAGAGATGGTCATCGTCATCATTATGTGCTGCGTTGTACAGCGCACGCGATACGAGTCTTTCCATGACCATGATTGTTCTTGGCAAATTTTTCGACAGAAGTGGTTTGCCATTGTTTTCTTCTGGCTGGTTTCTTTACAAGACAGGTGAACCTAGCCACATCATTACTCTTCAACATTTGTTTGCCTGGTGTCAGTGGTCCCATAACCAGGACTTGTGATAATCACCCAGCTGCTCATATAACCATCTATCACCTGCTCCCATGGCTTCACGTGACCTTGATCAGTGTGGGAGTGGTGGCTAAGCAGGTGCTATGCCTTGCCCAAGGGTGACCTGCAGAGTAGTGGAGGGAAGGAGTGCCTTACTCCGCCATTGGTAGAGATGTACCTCTACCCCACCACCCTGCTACCCAATGGAACAACACTCAAGCACAAGCTCTGTACGTACATTCAGCTTCATTAGATGAAGGAGTGGAACCCAATGTCTTCTGCTGCTGTAGTCCAGCCACTTCAAGAATCAACATGTTGTGCATTCAGAGATGCTCTTCTGCACACCACTGCTGTAAAGTGTGGTTATTAAGTTACTGTCACCTTCATATCAGCTTGAAGATATCTGGCCATTCTCCTCTGACCTCTTTCATTAATAAAGCACTTTCACCCACAGAACTGCTACTCCCTGGATGACTTCTGTTTTTCTTACCGTTCTCTGTAAACCATAGAGACTGTTGCGTGTGAAAATTCTTGGAGATCTGTGGTTTCTGAGATGCTAAAACCACCAACAGTTATTTCTTGGTCAAAGTCCCTTTGATGACATTTCTTCCCTAATTTGAAGAATGATTTGAGGAACAACTGGATCTTTTGACCATGTGATAAGAGTGGGCTCCCTCTCCTCTGCATTTCTGACCCTCAACACAGGAGCCCCTCAGGGCTGTGTTCTAAGCCCCCTCCTTTACTCCCTGTATACCCATGACTGTGTCGCCACCCACAGCTCCAATCTGCTAATTAAATTTGCTGACAATACTACATCAATTGGCCTAATCTCAAATAATAACGAGGCAGCCTGCAGAGATAAAGTCCTCACCCTGGCACAGTGGTGTCAAGAAAACAACCTCTTCCTCAATGTCGCAAAATCAAAGGAGCTGTTTGTGGACTTCAGGAGGAATGGAGACAGGCTAACCCCTATTGACATCAATGGATCTGGGGTTGAGAGGATGAATAGCTTTAAGTTCCTCTGCATACACATCACCGAGGATCCTATGTGATCTGTACATACTGGCTGTGTGGTGAATAAAGCACAACAGTACCTCTTTCACCTCAGACAGTTTGGTTTGGGCCCCCAAATCTCAAGAACTTTCTACAGGGGCACAACTGAGAGCATCCTGACTGGCTGCATCACTGCCTGGTATGGGAACTGTACTTTCCTCAATCACAGGACTCTGCAGAAAGTGGTGTAGACAGCCCAGCACATCTGTAGATGTGAAGTTCCCACTATTCAAGATACTTACAGCGACAGGTGCATAAAAACAGCCTGAAAGATCATTGGAGATCCAAGTCACCCCAACCGTAAACTGTTCCAGCTGCTACTATCTGGGAAATGGTACCTCAGCATAAATCCAGAATAGCTTCATCCACCAGGCCATCAGACTGATTACCTCATGCTGATATAGTCGTATTTCTATGTTATATTGACTGTCCTGTTGTACATACGATTTATTGTAAATTACTATAAATTGCACATTGCACACATGAGACATAAAGTAAAGGGTTTTACTCCTCATGTATATGAAGGATGTAAGTTATAAAGTCAATTCAATTCAATTCAATTCAATTCTGCATGCTTTTACGCATTGACTTGCTGCCACATGATCAGGTGACTAGATAATTGTATTAGCAAGCAGGTGCATAGGTGTACCTAATAAAGTGGCTATACTCAGCATTTCCAGACAGGAATCCAACCCCATTCAGGCTACCTCTCGGCCCCCAGTCTCCAAAGGACTCACAGACTCAATCCTGACAGTCTGCCGTTTAGCTCCCGTTAGGGTCACCCATGCCTGTCAGTTCAAGGCGGAGATTCCAGACAAGAAACGATGCAACCAAGATTTCACTGGCAGCCAATGATGATCGTAATGACAGAAAAGGCAGAGGAAACTGAGAAGTGAAGGGTCCTCAGTCATCTTGCATTCTAAGCCAGCAGACCCCTGAGCCCAATCTGTCAAGGACTGTGCGGTGGCTGCCCAGGCATCAGCCTCCCCATACACAGGTGCCCTCCGTTAAGGGAATCCACACTAACATCTGGATATGTGAATCCTGGATCAACCTCTACTGGGCACCTGAGGACACACCAATAGCAACCCTCAGGAGAATTACATTCTCGGCTGAAATGATCACATTACAGCTAATGTTTCAAGGCGGTACCTTTTATCCAGGCTGGGGAATTGCTAAGTGTAAAGCAAGATTTCAGTTGTAGAGAAAGATGGGAGAACAGAATGAAAGAAGTGGTTTGTGATTGGTTTGAATTTTCCTTTTTGCTAAATGGAGCAGAAGAGGTTTTGGTTCATTGAGTGTGGAAGCACTTTAAACACTCTTTTCCATTGACGTTGCCTGGTTTACTGAGTTCCTCCAGCATTTTGTCTGTGTTACACTCAGTGGCTGCTTTATCAGGTACACCTGTACACCTGTTCATGAATGCAAATATCTATTCAGCCAATGATGTGGCAGCAACTCAATGCGTAAAAGCACACAGACATGGTTCAGTTGTTGTTCAGGCCATGCATCAGAATGAGGAAGAAATGTGATCTTAGTGACTTTGACCATGGAATGATTGTTGGTGTCGGGGGTGTTGTTTGAGTATTTCAGAAACAGCTTAGCTCCTAGGGTTTCCACACACAACTATCGCAAGAATTTACAGGGAATGGTGCGATAAACAAAAAAAAACATCCAGTGAGCCACAGTTCTGTGGATGAAATGGTCTTGTTATTGAGAGAGATTAGAGGAGAATGGCTCAATCTGTCAGGAAAGTGACAGTAATCATCACACACTACAACCGTGGTGTGCAAGAGAACATCTCTAAAAGCAAAACATGTTGAACCTTGAAGTGGATGGACTACAGCAGCAGAAGACTATGAGCACACACTCAGTGTCCATTTTATTAGCTACAGGAGGTACTTAATGCAGTGGACACTGAGTGTATTTCCTGTGGGATTTTTGCAAAGATGACAATAGAGAAAGCAATGAAGTAGCTCATATAGAACACGGAATGTAGAAAAGTACAATTCAGGATCAGGGCCTTCAGCCCTTGACGCCAACCCAACCTAATCCCATATACCTGCACATGATCCATATCACTTTACTTCCTGCCTCTTCATGTGCCATATCATACCATCACCTCAAGTATTGTTATCATTTTTCACCACTGATTGTGCTGCCTTACAGGAAGAATGTGGAGGCTTTGGAGAGGGTGCAAGCAAGGTTCAAATTCCAAAGTTGAAAGTAAAGTTTATTATCAAGGTACATATGTGTCAGCATGTGATTCACTTTCTCATGGTCATATTCAATAAATCCAATAACCACAATAGAATCAACGGAAGCCCGCATCCAACAGGGCGGACAGCCTGTGTGATAAAGACAACAAACTGTGCAAATACAAAAGGAAAAAAATAAATAATTGTAATAAACAAATAAACAATAATTATGAAGAACTTGAAAAGAAGAGTCCTTGAAAGTAAGTCTGTAGGTTGTGGGAATGTGTTCAGTGATGAGTGAAATTGAGTGAAGTTATCATCACTGGTTCAACAGCCTGATGTTGAGAGGTCATAACTCTTCCTGAAGTTGGTGGTGTGAGCCTTGAGGCTCCTGTAACCTTCTTCGTAATGGCAGCAGTGAGAAGAGAATATGTCCTAGAGGTGGTGGTGGTGGGCATCCCTGACAGTGGATTCTTCTTTCCTGCAACGATGCTCTGTGTAGATATGCTCAGTAGTGGGGAGGGTTTTACCTGTGATGGACTGGACCATATCAATTACATTTTGTAGGACTTTCCATTCAAAGGCATTAGTGTTTCCAGACCAGGCTGTGATGCAGCCAGTCAGTATACTCTCCACTGCACATCTACAGAAGTTTGCCAGAGTTTTAGATGTCGTACTGAATCTTTACAAAATTCTAAGATAGTAGAGACACTGCTGTGCTTTCTTTGTAATTGCTGTGACATGCTGGGTCCTCTGAAATGATTACACTGAGTAATTTAAAGTTGCTGTCTCCGCCTCTGGTCCCCTGATGATGACTAGCTCATGGACCTGAAGTCACAGTAATCAGCTCCTTGGTCTTGCTGACATTGAGAGAGAGATTATTGACATAGCACTATTCAGCCAGATTTTCAATTTTCCTCCTATATTCTGATTCATCATCACCTTTAATTTGGCCAAAGATAATGGTGTCATTGGCAAACTTAATTATAGCACTAGAGTTTTGCTTAATCTCACAGTCATAAGAATAAAGCAAGTAAAGCAATCTGACTTGGTGGAGATTGTAGAAGAGATGTTGTTGCCCATCCAAACCCATTGGAGTCTGCAAGTGAGGAAATTGAGGCTTCAGTTGCACAAGGAAGCATTAAGCTCAAGGTCTTGAAGCTTATTGACTAGTTTTGAGGGGAAGGATAGTATTGAGTGCCAAACTGTAGTCGATAAAAAGGATCCTGATGTATGCAGCTATGCTGTTCTGATGTTTCAGGGTTGAGTGACAACCCAGTGAAATGCTGTGGACCTGTTGTGCTGGTGAGAAAATTAGAGTGGGTCCAAGTCACTTCTCAGGCAGGATTTGATAAGTTTCATCATGAACCTCTCAAAGCACTTCATCACAGTAAATTTAAGTGCCATTGGACGGTAGTTATTGAGGCAGGTCACCACGTTGTTCTTAGACTCTGGTATAATTGAAGCTTGTTTGAAGCAGGTGGTACCTCAGAATGCCAATATGACAGGTTAAAGATCACAGTGAGCACTCCAGCCAGTTGATCAGCAGAGGTCTTTGGTGTAATGTATGGATCTATTTCTTTTAGAGCAATGACTCCCCTTAGCACTACGTCTGGTCTGTTGTCTGTGCATTGATCTGTTGTCTACACATGTGCATTGCTCTCTCTCTCTCGCTGCAATGTGAATACACCAGTTAAAACCATCTCTCCCATGCGTGCTTTTATTGAATTGATATGTAGTTGGAAAGACAGAACAATTTGGCAATGAGCACAAACCTGAATATCAGAGAATATCACAAGCTGCACTGATAAATACAGGATGAAACAGTGAGAAGGAAGAGTTCTACAGTACTGAGTAGACTGTCATGGACGCTAACAAAGGGACGCGTGAGTAACTACATAGTACACAATGATACGTGGTGATGGATTTAGTCAGGAGAGTTGATGAATTTAGTAGTGCTAATGAAGACTGAGAGTCATATATTGAGAGGGTTGCACTGTATTGTAAGGGAAACGACGTGGATAAGCCAAAAAAAAAGCAGCCACGCTTCTTAGCTTAATGGGTGCTAGAACATACAGTCTGTAACTCCTGAAAAGCCAGCACGCAAGACATTTGATGAGGGTGTTTGAGAAGGGGATTGGTAAACTCAAAGGCATGAAGGCCAGAATTGAAATGAATGAAGCAGCAACAACAAGATTCCATAAAGCACATCCAGTGCCTTACACTACGTTCTAAAGTGGATGCTGAACTTCAGAGCTTGTCAGCGTCTGGAATTTTCTCCAAGGTTGAGTGGAGTGACTGGGCCATGTCCAGTGTCCCTGTGGTCAAGAAAAGGAAGGCCGGAGCCATTCACATATTTTAAAGTGAGCATCAGCTGGGTGCTAAGTACTCTGCAGTATCCCCTGCCGTGAATAGAAGACACTTTTGCATCCTTGTCAGGCAAGGAGAGATTTTCAAACATCATCTTGTCACAAGCCCATGTGCAAATAGAGATTGAGGAGCCAAGCAGGAGGTTTCTCACAATCAACACTCACAAGAGACTGTTCCAGTATAATCATCTCATCTTTGGCGTCACATCAGCTCCTGCAGTTTGGCAAAGAGCGAAGGACCGAGTGATCCAAGGCATCCCAGCAACATAATGTTACCTTGATGACATCATTGTGACAGGCAAGAGTGATGAAGAGCACCTCCAGAACCTTGGTAAAGTTCCTACAGGCTGAGTGAGTATGGTCGATGTGCAAAGAGAGAAACGTGAGTTCTTCAAAAATGAAATCTCATATTATGGACATGTCATTGACAAGCAGGGTTCACATAAGTCATGAAGATTGAAGCAGTGCTACAGGCACCCAAACTGAAAAATGCGTCACAACTCAGTGTCGTTACTTGAGCCTTGAAAACTACTGCCACCAGTTTCTGCCAAACATTGATACAGTGCTGCATTCATTGAACAGACTGTTTCAGACAGGAGCAAAGTGGAAATAGTCAGAAAGATGTGAAAAAGCATTCAAGGAAACAAACAGACTAATAACATCAGATCAACTACTCACCTATTATGATCCATCGCTGCCCATCAGACTGGAGTGCAATGTGTTCCCTTGTAGAATACCAAAAGATTCTTCAGGTACATACAGTGTAAAAGAGAGGGATAAAAGAGAACGATGCTGGAGAAGTAGTAATGGAGAACAATGAAATGTTGGGTGAACCAAATTAGGATTTTGCATCAGCCTTCACATTGGAAGACACTAGTAGTAAGGTTGAAGTTCCAGGTGTCAGGGGTTATGAAGTGTGTGAGGTTACCATAACTAGAGGGAACATTCTTCGGAAACGCAAAGGTCTGAAGGGAGATAAATCACCTGGACCAGATGGTGTACACACCAGAGTTCTGGAAGAAGTGTCTGAAGAGACTGTGGAGGCATTAGTAATGATCTTTCAAGAATCGCTAGATTCTGGAATGGCTCTGGAAGACTGGAAAATTGCAAATGTCACTCCACTCTTAAAGAATGGAGGGAGACAGAAGAAAGGAAACTAGAGGCTAGTTAGTATGATTTCAATGATTGGGCAAATGTTGGAGTCGATTATTAAGGATAAGGTCTCAGGGTATTTGAAGACACATGATAAAATAAACTGTAGTCAGCATGGTTTGGTCAGGAAAAATCTTACTTGAAAAATCTGTTGGAAATCTTTGAAGAAATAACAAGCAGGATAGACAAAGAAGAATCGTTTGACGTTGTGTAATTGGATTTTCAGAAGGCCTTTGACAATGTGCCACACATGAGGCTGCTTAACAAGCTACAAGCCCATGGTATTACAGAAAAGATTCTAGCATGGATACAGCAGTGACTGATTGGCAGGAGACAAAGCGTGGGAATACAGGGAAACTTCTCTGGTTGGCTGCCAGTGACTAGTGGTGTTCCACAGGAGTCTGTGTTGGGACCGATTCTTTTTACATTATAGGACAATGGTGGAATTGATTGTTTTGTTGCAAAGTTTGCGGATGATATGAAGATGGGTGAGAAGCAGTTAGTTTTGAGGAAGTAGAGAGGTTACAGGACAGATTAGGAGAATGGGCAAAGAAATAGCAGATGGAAAGCAGTGTCAGAAAATGTATGGTCATGCACTTTGAAAAAAGAAATGAAAGGGTTGACTATTTTCTAAATGGAGAGAAAATATAAAAAACTCAAGTGCAAAGCAAATTTGGAGTGCTTGTGCAGGATTCCCTAAAGGTTAATTTTGCAGGTTAGGTCTGTGGTGAGGAAGGCAAATGCAATGTTAGCATTCATTTCAAGAGGACTAGAATATAAAAGTAAGGATGTAATGTTAAAAGTTTATAACGCTCTGGTATGGCCTCTCATACAGTATTGTATGCAGGTTTGTGCCTCTTATCTTAAAAAAGATGTACTGAAACTAGAAAGGGCTCAAAGGAGGTTCATGAAAATGATTCCAGGATTGAATGGCTTGTCATATGAAGAGCGTTTGATGGCTCTGTGCCTATATTAACTAGAATTCAGAAGAATGAGGAGTGACTTCATCGAGGCCTATCAAACGGTGAAAGGAACATGCACAACACGCTGGAGGAACTCAGCAGGTCGGGCAGCATCCGTGGAAACGAACAGTCAACATTTTGGGCCGAGACCCTTCGTCAGGACTGAAGAAGGAGGGGGCAGGGACCCTATAAAGAAGGTGGGGGAGGGTGGGAAGGAGAAGGCTGGTAGGTTCCAGATGAAAAACCAGTAGGGGAAAGATAAAGGGGTGGGGGAAGGGAGGCAGGGAGGTGATAGGCAGGAAAGGTGAAGAAGGAATAGGGGAAAACACAATAGGTAGTAGAAGGAGGCGGAACCACAAGGAAGGTGATAGGCAGCTGGAGGAGGGGACAGAGTGAAACTGGGATGAGGGAAGAGAGGGGGAGGGAATTACCGGAAGTTGGAGAATTTAATGTTCATGCCAAGGGGCTGGAGACTACCCAGACGGTATATGAGGTGTTTCTCCTCCAACCTGAGTTTAGCCTCATCATGGCAGTAGAGGAGACCATGTATGGACATATCCGAATGGGAATGGGAAGCAGAGTTGAAGTGGGTGGCAACCAGGAGATCCTGTCTGTTGTGGCGGATGGAGCGGAAGTGCTCAACGAAGCGGTCCCCCAATCTGCATCGGGTCTCACCAATGTAGAGGAGGCCGCACCGGGAGCACTGGATGCAATAGGTAACCACAACAGACTCACAAGTGAAGTGTTGCCTCACATGGAAGGACTGTTTGGGGCCCTGAATGGTGGTGAGAGAGGAGGTGTAGGGACAGGTGTAGCACTTACGCTTGCAGGGATAAGTACCAGGTGGAAGATGTGTGGGGAGGGACGTGTGGACCAGGGAGTCGCAGAGGGAACGATCCCTGCGGAAAGGGGAGAGAGGTAGAGAGGGAAAGATGTGCTTAGTGGTGGGGTCCTGTTGAAGGTGGCGGATGTTGCGGAGGATAATGTGCTGGAGCCTTCTCCTTCCCCCTCGCCACCTTCTTTATAGGGTCCCTGCCCCTTCCCTCTTCAGTCCTGACGAAGGATGTCGGCCTGAAACATTGACTGTTCGTTTACACAGATGCTGCCCGACCTACTGAGTTCCTCCAGCGTGTTGTGCGTGTTGCTTTGACCCCAGCATCTGCAGAGCATTTTGTGTAAATGGTGAAAGGCCTTGATAGAGTAGATGTGGAGAGAATGTTTCTGATCATGGGAGGATCTAAGACCAGAGGATGCAACCTCAGAATAGAATGGCATCCTTATGGAATGGAGATAAGGAGGAATTTCTTTAGCCAGAGAGTGGTGAGTCTGTGGAATTCTTTGCCACAGGCAGCTGTGGAGGCCAAGTCTTTATGTATGTTTAAGGCAGAGGTTGATAGATTCTTGATTGGTCAGGGATGAAGGGATACGGGGAGAAGGCAGGAGATTGGGGCTGAGTGGAAAATTGGAAATGAATTGAATTGACTTTATTACTTACATTCTTCACATAAATGAGCAGTAAATATCTTTACATTACATCTCTGTCTAAATGTGCAATGCGCAATTTTTTAGTAATTTGTAATGTATGTACAACAGAACAGTCAACACAGCATAGAAATACAATTGTATCAGCGTGTATTAATCAGACTGATGGCCTGGTGGAAGAAGATGTCCCGGAGCCTGTTGGTCCTGGCTTTTATGCTGCGGTATCATTTCCCGGATGGTAGTAACTGGAACAATCTGTGGCTGGGGTGACTTCGGTCCCCAGTGATCCTTTCGGGCACTTTTTACACTCCTGTCTTTGTAAATGTCCTGAATAGTGCGAAGTTCACATCTACCGATGCGTTGGGCTGTCCGCACCACTCTCTGCAGAGTCCTGCGATTGAGGGAAGTACAGTTCCCATACCAGGCAGTGATGCAGCCAGTCAGGATGCTCTCAGTTGTGTCCCTGAAGAAAATCTTTAGGACTTGTGGATCCACACCAAACTTCTTTAACCATCTGAGGTGAAAGAGGAGCTGTTGTGCTTTTTTTTACCAGACAGCCTGTATGTACAGACTATGTGAGACCCTTTGTGAAGTTTATGCTGAGGAACTTAAAGCTGTTCACTCTCCCAACCCCAGATCCATTGATGTCAATAGGGGTTAGCCCGTCTCCATTCCTCTTGTAGTCCACAAACAGCTCCTTTGTTTTTAAGACATTGAGGGAGAAGTTGTTTTCCTGACACCACTGTGTCAGGGTGATGACTTCTCTATAGGCGAATTCCTTATTATTTGAGATTAGGACGATCAATATAGTATCGTCAGCAAATTTAATTAGCAGATTGAAGCTGTGGGTGGTGACATGGCCAGGAGTATACAGAGAGTAAAGGATGGGGTTTAGGACACAGCCCTGATGGGCTTCTGTGTTGAGTGTCAGAGGGGCAGAAGTGAGGGAGCCTGCTCTTACCACCTGCTGGCGACCTGACAGGAAGTCCAGGATCCAGCTGCACAAGGCAGGGTGAAGGCCGAGGTCTCTGAGCTTCTTGTCAAGCCTGGAGGGGATCATGGTATTGAATGCTGAACTGTGGTCCAAGAACAGTATTCTCACATAAACATCCTTCTTCTCCAGATGTGTACAGGTGGTGTGTAAAGCTGTGGCTATTGCGTCATCTGTCGATCAGTTGTGTTGGTAGGTGAATTTTAGGGGGTCCAGTGTGGGTGGCAGTATGCTGCAGATGTAGCATGGATCATCCATGATGAAATGGCAGATTAGACTCAATGGGCCAAATGGCCTAATTCTGCTCCTATATCTAATGGTTTAATGGCCATTTTCTCACACACTATGAAAGATGGATTTGAACATCTGATTGCATTTGTTTCAAGGTCACTGATGAGCACAGAATGCAACACTCAAATTGACCAAGGGGCCTTAGTCCAGTATGGGGAATAAAGACTTTTCACCACTACCTCTACAGACATAAGTCTATGCTAGAGACAGATCATCAGCCCCACGTGTCCATTTTCAGTCCCAGGAAGAGTATTCTTGTGATGCCTGCTGTCTGCTTACAACTTTGAGCATTATTCCTAGGATGTTGTCACATCTTCCACTGTTGGCAACTGAAGAAGAAAAGTCTTCATAGTGTGACCCAGCAGAAGTGTTCCACACAGCATTAGTGGACCAGTTCTGAAATACAAAGGGAAACAAGGAATGACTTGGCATTGTCAAAAGTCTATGAAATCATCATGCAAGGATGACCCGCTTATGGTAACCCTACATTTCCAGAGTTCTCAGTGAGAGGAGTTCAACTGTCAGTATGTCAAAGAACACCAATGTGTGGATTTTATGCTGTGGTTCCCTCTCAACTGCACACCAGATTGTTAGAGAATCTACATGAAGGACACCTGGGTGCAGTCAAGATGAAGAGTCTCACACTGTGGTGGCTGGGAATAGATAGACAGATTGAAGACTTAGCCAAAAGCTGCTCGGCATGCCAGAAAGTTCAAAATACACCCCACATACACCTGTGGGTGTGGCCATCATCACCATGGCAGAGAGTACATATTGACCTTGCTGGACTACTCATGGACTCCATGTTTTTGATTGCTGTGGATGCTCATTCAAAGTGGCTCGTTGCTATCCCAATTAAGTCAACCACTTCAGAAAAGACTGTCTCTGCCTTGAGGACTATCTTTGACAGAAAAGGCTTACCAGAACAAATTGTGAGTGCCAATGGACCACAATACATGTCAGAAGAACTTCGATTGTTCATGAAGAAAATGGCACCACACATTTTAAGTCAGCTTCTCACCACCCAGCAACAAATGGATTAGCTGAAAGTTTTACCAAATTTTCAAAAAGTCCATTAAAGGACAAGGAGGACATTTCTCTGTAGCACAAGGTAGACAATTTCCTTTTGGTGTGTTGGAACCCTTTTCATGCGATGAAAGTCAGACACCTGCAATGCTGTTCATGAACAGGAATCTGACATCTCGTATAGATTTCCTGAAACCAGATCTATGGAGGGAAGTGCAGAATAAACCGTTCAGCCAGTTGCCAAGTGAAGCAGCAAAGAGTTTTGAGGTTATACACAAAGTCCTAGTGTGTAATTACCAAGAAGACAAGTGGACACCCAGTAGGATAGCGACAAGGACTAGACCACTGATGTACACAGTGGGTGTTGGAGGTCAGACATAGAGACGTCATGTGGACCAGATATTGGATGCTCAACCGAAGAACAGACCTGAATTAATTGCAACCAACAAGACAGACACATTATAACCACCAGACTTACATCTTAGTGATGATCACTGACAGCAATGTGACATTGGCAACCACGAGCACAGCTTTAGACAAACAAGACAGCTGCCAAAGTTGATGCTCCTCCACGGGTTCAAAGGAGCTATCCTGAAGGAAACCAAGTGCCACCCAAATGACTGAGTCTTTAGCATAGTGTAGTTATGGACTGTTATTGTGCAAGCATGTTTATTTGAAATGTGGTTTATGAAAGGAAAATTGAATGTTTTGTACATATACAGTTTTACGTTGCTTTACTCTAAAGGAGGAGGAAGTGTAATGTATGGATCTATTTCTTTAAGGGCAATGACCCCACACCTTAGCACTACATATGAACAGTTGTCTATGCATGGATAATGTTCTGTTATCCATGCATGCACATTGATCTGTTGACTAGGCTGTGCATTGCTCTCTCTCTCTCTTTCTCGCTGCAACACCAGTTAAACCCATCTCCTGTCTGCGTTGTTTTTGTTTAATTGATATGTAGTTGCAAAGACATAACTCGGCCAGGTGCCCCACCTGTGTTGGACCATTTCCATGGGAATACGCTCTGGAAGGCTGCTTGCATGTCAGCATCAGAGACTGAAATCACAGGGTCATCAGACGCTGTGGGAGTTTCTGATGGCTCCTCCATATTTTGATGGTCAAAGTGAGCATAGAAGGCATTGAGCTCATCTGGAAACAAAGCCTTTTTGTCACCTATGTCACTTTGTTTCACTTTGTAAGAGGTGACAGCGGTCAAGTACTATGATCTATTTCTCCAGCAGCATGTTCCAGGCTCCCACCACTTACTGTGTCAAAACAAACCTACCTCATACATCTCCTTCAGCCAATCCCGCTCTTAAACTCTTGCAATTGCCCTCTGATATTTGGCAATCTTTGATGAGAGCCAGGACAATAGAGCAAAGATGAAACAGGTCACCCTAATGTAAAACTGAGAGTAGAGATAGAGTTGTGAGCTGCCTCCTATTTGCTGAAGGAAAGTGCTGCGTGTGTCCGGTCTCTCCCTCCCTCTCACCTGATGTTGCTAGAGGATGGTGCCAGAAACTTGGGTCTTGAGCCGGGTTTAATCCACACAGTTTGTGGATTAGACTCTGTAGTTCACATTATAATGTGGTTCTAGTTTCCGGTTGCTCCTTTTTTTAATTGCTATTTTGTGCAACTTTGATTGAGATGGACTAGCTCTGCAGCCTGTGGTCAATGAACAACACAGCATTAAACAGAACCGAACCAAACTAAACTGAACATTAACACCAGGAAATCTGCAGATGCTGGAATTTCAAGCAACACGCATCAAAGTTGCTGGTGAGCGCAGCAGGCCAGGCAGCATCTCTAGGAAGAGGTACAGTCGACGTTTCGGGCCGAGACCCTTTGTCAGTCTGGTCTCGGCCCGAAACGTCGACCGCACCTCTTCCTAGAGATGCTGCCTGGCCTGCTGCGTTCACCAGCAACTTTGATGTGTGTAAACTGAACATTCCTAGATTACTTCAATAACTTTGTGGTTCGATATTTTTTTTATTTTCTGGTTTTCATTGTTTATTTTTTGCCTTTTGCGTGATTTGTTCTTTATATTTACAAGTTTGGGGGTTTGCTCAGTGTTTGAATGGGCTGCTTGGTGTTTCTTTGTTTCATGGCTGTCTGTGGGAAGATGAAGCTCAGAGCTATACAGTTTGTACATTACATACCTACTTCAATAATTAATGTACTTTGAATCTTTGAAACAGGAACTAGCAGACAAGGAAACTGGGCGAGACACCACAAAGAAAAAAGATTAGGTCAGCAAAAATATTCATGAAATTAAATTATCATGGAAAATAACAGAGTGATAATAGAGTATTATAGAGGCACATAAATGAAATGGGCCTCTAAGGACTGCTAAGATAACATCTTGAAAGCGATAGTGAAATGACAGAGTTAATTACATTGCTTCAGCATTCAGAAGGAAGATTGATTTGGTGGAGGTGTCTTGTAGACACATGACTGGATGAAAAAAAATTAAAAATGCTAAATACCATATGAATTATTCAAACTCAGATCAAATAAAATACCAAATCTAAATAGATTGCAATTGTTCCTTTTAAATTAATCAAGGGAAAAGACAGCATTAGCATCAGTACACATGTATATTAATTATTTCAGCAAAAATACATTGCAAGTGAGCTCTTAGATAACATATACTTAAGGAGAACACGACTCTTAGAAAATAAGAGTGGAATCGGGGCAAGAACAAATAACTCTCTAATTCCAAAAAGAAACTACACATTAAATATTTCAACTTAGTTTAATAAGTTCATAAGTCAAAAGAAAATACGTACTAGTCCCTGTTGCTTGAGAGGTATGACAGAAGAACATCGATATCCTAATACAGTACTACCTTAGGCACAGTACTGTATCAGCCAACGTGGAATGGAGAGCGAGTTTGTAAATCTGGCGGGAGCAAAGAATTTTGGGAACAGTGTCACTAGAGTGCCGTGGGAAGGGTGTGGGAAAGGTGGCAGAGAAGGAGTGCCAGGGTTGGGGAGGGACACCAGGCAAGATCATTCGATTCCAAACAATTGGTTTGTTGATCATTACAGAATGTCGCTCTGGTGCTTCCTGCTCCCTCCCCTCTCCCTTCCCCTTGTCCTAACCATGATTCCCCTCTCCCTGACCCCTTCCCACTCTTAGCCCACAATAGAGACCCATATGAGACTCAGGCTTATCATCACTCACATCTGTCATGCAATTTTTTTTATTGCGGCAGCAGTACAGTGCAACACATAAGATTACTACAGCATTGTGCAGAAGTAGTAGGTCTAAGATTTGCACAGTACTGTAGATAGCAGGGATGGGAAGAAGTCTGACCTCTGTGCCTTGGAGCCGCAAAAATATATTTATTTAGATTATGAGAACACTCAGACCTCTTTTATTGTCATTTAGAAATGCATACATGCATTAAGAAATGATACAATGTTTCTCTGGAGTGATAGCACAGAAAACAGGACAAACCAAAGACTAACGCTGACAGAACCACATAATTATAACATATAGTTACAGCAGTGCAAAGCAATACCGTAATTTGATGAAGAACAAACCATGGGCATGGTAAAAATAGTCTCAAATTCTTCGAGTGGATCGACTCCCGAGTCCCCGATAACGGCGGCAAAAGGGAGAAACTCCCTGCCATAAACCTCCAGGCACCGTCAACTTGCTGATGCCTTGGAAGCAGCCGACCACAGCCGACACTGAGTCCGTCCGTCCGAAAACTCGAGCCTCTGACCAGCCCCTCCGATACAGCCTCCCAAGCGTCATCCTCTGCCGAGTGCCTTTGACCTTGCCCCGGCCGCTGAAACATGCAAAGCCGAGGATTTTGGGGCCTTCTGCTCCGGAGATTCCGGTTACCACACAGTAGCAGCGACAGCGAAACGGGCATTTCAGAAGTTTTCCAGATGTTCCTCCGTACTCTCACGTCCATCCCCATCAAATCAGACTTGTGCACAGTCCCCTACTTGACAGATAACAGATATCATTCATTCACCGGAGAGGCCGCACCCGCTGCCATCGCGCCGCCATCTTCTCCTCCTAAAATTTGATTTTATTTGGATATACAGCACAGTAACAGGCCCTGCTAGCCCAACACCCACACCTCCCTATTAAATCCATGTGTCCAATTAACCTATGAACCTATGTGCCTTTAGACTGGGGAGGAAACCAGATCACCTGGAGGCAACCCATGTGGTCACACAGAGGATATACTAACTCCTTATAGACAGCAGTAGGAATTGAACTCAGTTCACTGACACTATTATAGCATTACGCTAATCCGAACACTACTGCTGTAGAAGCTGGAAAATCGAAAAAGAAGCTGGAGGCATTCAGCTAATCATGTTTGCATAGCGATTAGCATAATTGCTTTACAGCATCAACGATTATTGATTGGGGTTTGATTCATGTCACTGTCTTTGAGGAGTTTGTATGCACTTCCTGTGATTGTGTGGGTTTTCTCCGGGTGCTGTGGTTTCCTCCTACATTCCAAAGACGTATGGTTAGGGTTAACCTGTTGCAGGTATGCTATGTTGGCGACACTTGTGGGATGCCCTCTCAGACTGTTGAAGGCTCAAAATATTCACTGTTTATTCCCTTTCATAGATGTTGACTGAGCTGCTGAGTTCCTCCAGCATTTTGTGTGTTGAAGAAAAATGAAAAAAACTTTCCTGTCAACAGTTCAGGATGTTTCAAAGCACTTTACAAGAGGAGTTTATATGTTCTCCCTGTGACCTCGTTAGTTTTCTGTGGGTGCTCCAATCTCTTCCCACATTCCAAAGGCGTCCGGGTTAGGGTCAGTAAATGTGAATGGTATACCGGTGCAAAAGTATGGTGCCACCAGAACAATATTCAAACTGATTTGGTTGCTGATGCAAAGCGAGGCATTTCACTTTATGTTTCAATGTTTTAATGTACATGTGACAAATAAAGTGAGTCTTCATACATGGTCACAGTGTCCATGGGGAGAGAAACTGAGTTAGCATTTCAGGTGATGGTCCATTCATTAGAACTGGAAAAGTAAGAAAACAAGATTAAAAATTCAATTTTGTTTATTGTCAATCTTCAATATAGAAATGTAAAGGAGAACCAAATGATTGTTACAAGTAAAAAAAAATATAATAAGCATGAGGAACACAATAATAAATACACATATTAAGCAATTCTATAAAACACAATGTACATGTTTTTTGCCAGTAAGAAAATATGTCCCCACCTCTCTTCCTCTATTCCCCATTCTGGCTTCATACCTCTTTTCACCTCTTTGTCACCTCCCTCTGGAGCCCCTCTTCCACTTCCCTTTCTCCTGTGGAGAAAGGTACCCAAGGAGAAAGAAAGGAGGCATGGGATCGAAGGGGACATTGCTTAGTGGATCCAGAACTGGCTTGCTCACAGAAGGCAAAGAGTGGTTGTAGATGGGTCATATTCTGTATGGAGGTCAGCGACCAGTGCTGTGCCTCAGGGATCTGTTCTGGGACCCTTACTCTTCATGATTTTTATAAATGACCTGGATGAGGAAGTGGAGGGATGGCTTAGTAAGTTTGCTGATGACACAGAGGTTGGGGGTGTTGTGGGTAGTGTGGAGGGCTGTCAGAGGTTACAGCAGGACATTGATAGGATGCAAAACTGGGCTGAGAAGTGGCAGATGGAGTTCAACCCACATAAGTGTGAAGTGCTTCATGTTGGTAGGTCAAATATGATGGCAGAATATAGTATTAATTGTAAAACTCTTGGCAGTATGGAGGATCAGAGGGATCTTGGGGTCCAAATCCATAGGATGCTCAAAGCAGCTGTGCAGGTTGACCCTGTAGTTAAGAACGTATATGGTTTATTGGCCTTCATCAATTGTGGAATTGAATTTAGGAGCCAAGAGGTAACATTACAGCTATATAGGACCCTGGTCAGACCCCACCTGGAATGCTGTGCTCAGCTCTGGTCGCCTCACTACAGGAAGGATGTGGAAACCATAGAAAGCGTGCAGAGGAGATTTACAAGGACGTTGCCTGGATTGGGAAGCATGCCTTATTAAAGCAGGTTGAGTGAACTCGGCCTTTTCTCCTTAGAGTAATGGAGAATGAGAAGTGACCTGATGGAGGTGTAGAAGATGATGAGAGGCATTGATCGTGTGGATAGTCAGAGGCTTTTTCCCAGGGCTGAAATAGCTGCCACAAGAGGGCACAGGTTAAAGGTGCTTGGGAGTACAGAGGAGATGTCAGGGGTAAGTTTTTTCCGCAGAGAGTGGCGAGTGCGTGGAATGGGCTGCCAGCAACGGTGGTGGAGGTGGATACAATAGGGTCTTTTAAGAGACTTTTGGATAGATACATGGAGCTTAGAAAAATAGAGGGCTATGGGTAAGCCTAGTAATTTCTAAGGTAGGGACATGTTCGGCACAGCTTTGTGGGACGAAGGGCCTGTATTGTGCTGTAGGTTTTCTACGTTTCTATGTTACACTTTCCTCCTCTCCTATTTCTTCCTCTGCTGCCCTTTACATTTCCTACCCACCTGGCTTCACCTATCTCCTTCCTCTCCTCCCCACCTTTCGATTCTGACATCTTCCCACTTTCTTTCCAGTCCTGAAGAAGGGTCTCGGCCTGAAATATTTACTGCTTATTCTTTTCCATAGACACTGTCTGACCTGTTGAGTTCTTCCCGCATTTTGTGTGTGTTGCTTTGGACTTCCAGCATCTGCAGAATCTCTCATGTTTATTGGTTTACAAGTAATTGCTATATGCATGAACTGATTGTACGTACAGCACATCAAGTGTTGCTAGGTAATGTGTCTATAGCTGTGGTGAGGTGAGTTAATACATGGAAATGTTAATCTGCCTGATGGCTTGCAGGAACTAACTGCTGTGCTTGTTTAACTTGCTTGGGGGAAGCTTGTTACATTGTAAAGAGCTGGAGGGAAAGAAAGAACAACGTGATAAATGTTAACAAGGATGTCAAGGTAATAACAATTAACAATTCACCATCGAGGATATATATATACAGAAAGGGGCTGGAACATGCCAGTAGCTTTGTGAAGGATCGCACCCACTCTGGTCTTGGACTGTTTGTTCCACTCCCATCAGGGAGGAGGCTACGTAGTTTCTGCACAAGGACAATCAGATTCAAAACCAGTGACTTTCTCCAGGCAGTGAGGCTGATCATCACCTCCATCAACTAATCCACCTCTCCACTCCCGCCACCACCACCAATTCATCATTCCCTGTCAGTCACCTTATGTACAGATACTCTTGTGCTCGTGTCACTTTATGGACATACAATAATTTATGTATATACGCAATCTTAAGCATTTATATTTACAGTGTTATTTTATTATTGTGATCTTTATCTTATTGTGTTTTTTTGAGCTGTCCTGGATCCAGAGTAACAATTATTTTGTTCCCCTTTACAGTTGTGTACTGGAAATGACATTAAGCGACCTTGAATCTTGAATTGGATTAAATAAAAATGGAAGCTGAACACAGAAGAGAAAAAAGTAAACAATTTGGAACTGAAGTATCCAACGACATAATTTATAAGACTTCATGATTTTCCTTGTTAACGTTATCTTGATGTTTTTATCACTAAATATATAAATCTGACATACAACATATAAATATAGATCTAAGCCCCAGTCTGAGGCCAAGTTTCTTATGGATTCTGCAGAAGGTACAAAGGGCTAATTGGTTTTCCGTGGTTTTTATTTCAGTCAGTCCAGGTAAAGGGTCTTGATTCGAAACATCAACTGTCCATTTCCCTCCATAGATGCATAGATGCTGCCTGACCTGCTCTGCCATTCCATCATAGCTGATTTATTTTCCCTCTCAACACCATTCTCCTGCCATCTCTCTATAACCTTTGACTAATCAAGTACCTATCAATCTCTGCTTTAATATACCCAATATTCTTTGATTTATGGAAGTTTTGCGTGCCTGGAAAACAGTTTGTGAAGTGTAATTGTTTAAAATTGAAAAGACCATGTGTAATTAATTTTGAATGTTTTAGTATGGAACCTACTAAAACCTAAGTGGCCACCTTATTAGGTACACCTGTACACCTGCTCTTTAATGCAAATATTTAATCATGTGGCAGCAACTCAGGTCAAGAGGTTCAGTTGTTGTTCAGACCAAAAATCAGAATGGGGGAGAAATGTGATCTAAGTGCTTCTGATTGCGAAATGATTGTTCGTGCCAGATGGGGTGGTTCAAGTATCTCAGAAGCAACTGATCTTCTTAGATTTTCACACACAACAGTCTCTCGAGTTTCCAGAGAATGGTATGAAAAAACAAATTAAATAAGCAGCATTTCTGTGGGTGGAAATGCTTTGTTAATGAGAGAGGTCAGAGGAGAATGGCCAGACTGGTTCAACCTGACAGGATGGTGACAGTAACTCAGATAACCAATCATTACAGCAGTGGTGCGCAGAAGAGCATCTCTGAATACACAACTCATTGAACCTTGAAGTGGATGGGTTACAGCAGCAGAAGACGATGAACATACACTCAGTTTACTAGGTGCAGGAGGTTCCTAATGAAGTGGCTACATAGAACGTAGAGCATAGAATGGTACAACACTCAACAAGCCCTTTTAGCCCACAATTTTGTGACAAGATCATTAAGTTAATGACAGTTAATTAAAGTAATTGAAGCAGCATGCGAGCATACTTCTTAGTGCAATGTTATTACTGCTCCTAAGAACACTGATCGGGGTTTGATTCCTGCCTTTGTCTGCAAAGAGCTTGCACATTCTCTGTGTGATCATGTGAGTTTGCCCCAGGTGCGCTGGTTTCTTCCCACGTTCCAAAGGCATTCAGGCAGTGTTAGTGAGTTGTGAGCACGCTATGTTGGTACTGGAAGCATGGAGACACTTGTGGGCTGTCCCCAGCACATCCTCGGACTGCGCTGGTCATTGACACAAAACAACAAATTTCACTGTGTGCTTCACTCCTGCCTATACACTGCCCATGTCCTTTCATTCTCTGCATGGTCATTGTCATAGTCATAATCATACTTTATTGATCCCGGGGGAAATTGGTTTTCGTTACAGTTATAAATAATTAAATCGTAATAAACCATAAATAATTAAATAGTAATAAGTAAATTATGCCAGGAAATAAGTACAGGACCAGCCTATTGGCTCAGGGTGTCTGACCCTCCAAGGGGGGAGTTGTAAAGTTTGATGGCCGCAGGCAGGAATGACTTCCTATGACGCTCAGTGTTGCATCTCGGTGGAATGAGTCTCTGGCTGAATGTACTCCTGTGCCCACCCAGTACATTATGTAGTGGATGGGAGACATTGTCCAAGATGGCATGTAACTTGGACAGCATCCTCTTTTCAGACACCACCATCAGAGAGTCCAGTTCTATCCCCAATCATATTCATGATAGTCAATCATATTCAACCCTGAGATTCATTTTCTTCTGGGTATACTTAATAAAATATATAGAATAAGACTATAACAAGATCAACAAAAGACCACCTGACTCGGATTACACATCAAAATTGCTGGTGAACGCATCAGGTCAGGCAGCATCTCTAGGAAGAGGTACAGTCGACGTTTCGGACCGAGACCCTTCGTCAGGGCTAACTGAAAGAACAGCTAGTAAGAGATTTGAAAGTGTGAGGGGGAGCCCATCCTCTGGGCTTTTTACCCCTCCCCCTTTTCTTTCTCCCTGGGCCTCCTGTCCCATGATCCTCTCATATCCCTTTTGCCAATCAACTGTCCAACTCTTGGCTCCATCCCTCCCCCTCCTGTCTTCTCCTATCATTTCGGATCTCCCCCTCCCCCTCCCACTTTCAAATCTCTTACTAGCTCTTCTTTCAGTTAGTCCTGACGAAGGGTCTTGGCCTGAAATGTCGACTGTACCTCTTCCTAGAGATGCTGCCTGGCCTGCTGCGTTCACCAGCAACTTTTGTGTGTGTTGCTTGAAATTTCAGCATCTGCAGAATTCCTCGTGTTTGCGTTTTTAAAAACCTGACTAGGATGTTCAACTGGAGTGCAGAATACAACAAGTTGTGCATATACAAAAAGAAGAAACAATAATAATCAGAATCAGGTTTAATATCTCTGGCATATGTCTTGAAATTTGTTAACTCTACTGCAGCCTTACAATGAAATACATGATAAATAAATTGTGGAAAAAGCTGAATTACGTTAAGTATATATTTATATACATATATATATATACGTCTGTTAACTAGTCAAGTTAAAATAAGTAATGCAAACAAAATCAGAAGTAAAAAGGTAGAGATGTAGTGTTCATGATTCAACGTCCATTTAGTTATCGGATGGCAGAAGAGAAGAAACTGTTAAATAAACAATAAATATCCAGAACATGAGATGAAGAGTCCCTGAAAGTGAGTTGTGGGAATATTTCAGTGATGGGGCAAGTGAAGTTGTGTGAAGCTATCCCCTTCAGTTCCAGAGCCTGATCTTTGAGGGGTAGTAACTGTTCATGTGTATACTTAAGAGCCTCTTAAATGCCTCCCTCGTATCTGCCTCCATCACTACCCGTGCCTGTTCATTCCAGGCTGCCACTACTGTCCGTGTAAAAATATTTGCTCTATACTGTACTTCGTCTTTAATTTTTTCCCTTTCCGCTTTAAATGCATGGCCTCTGTCTTTAGCTAGTCTATTATGTCTCATGCATTTCCTTCATCTATAGAGGGATTGCATAATTGGAAACCATTTTGTTAAATGGAATTATGTAATTTGAAAAAGGATGTGTGAAACTGTTTAGTTTTAGTATGGTGCATTTTAACTCTCAGAAGGTGATTTTTTTTTGATTATAGTGAAAAATAACTGTAATAAACTTAGAAAACCTGCAGCACAATACAGGCCCTTCTGCCCAGAAAGCTGTGCCGAACATGTCCTTACCTTAGAACTACCTAGGCTTATGAACTGAAAAGTTAACTAATTTCAAAATGGCAGCTGTGGAGGCCAATTAATTGGGTATATTTAAGTCAGAGTTTGATAGATTCTTAATTGGTCAGAGCTTGAAGGGATATGGAGAGAAGGCATGATTTTGGGGCTGAGATGAAAATGGATCAGCCAAGTCGAAATTGTGGAGCAAACCCAATCGGCAAAGTGGCCTAATTCTGCTCCTATATCTTATAGTCTTATGTTCTTAAGGGACTTGATGGTATTACAACAAAAAATAATTAAGCAAGAACTTGTCAATCAGATATGAAGATACAGTAGAATGTAGGATGTCATTTATTCTTAAAATAGAATAAAGACCTTTGTTTGAAGCTCCTAATATTATTATAAGT
Source organism: Mobula birostris (assembly GCF_030028105.1). Lineage (NCBI taxonomy): Eukaryota > Metazoa > Chordata > Chondrichthyes > Myliobatiformes > Myliobatidae > Mobula > Mobula birostris. Next base: position 138,981,304 of record NC_092379.1, read on the forward strand.
AGTTTGTCAGCACACCAGCAGTGAACAAGGTTCAGTCCAATATACAATAGCTAGCCACAATACCTTACATAAAGCTCTTCCCAACACTATGATGGGAAGTTAAAGATACTTGATTTTATAGAATTAAAACTCTTATCACTAACAACGAATGTTCACTTGTTCTCAACATGAAAATTTGAGTGGATTTGCCAGTTTTATACAGTGTGAGCCAGGCATTAATCTTCAGACATGACTAATCTTCGACTTTGTGAAGCATACAATGAGAAGGCCATATTCAGTAAACTGTGTTGGATTTGAGCACAGGTGAAGGATTGAGTTGAAATAGGTCCTCAGTGAGTATAATTAATGGTCAGAGCAAGATGGGTAGCAAATCTCTGACAATAAAAATTAGAAGTTGCTCAAATAGTTTAGTCGGAAACATGAAAGCTTACTACAGAATCAGAATGAGGTTTAATATCACTGGCTTGCATTGTGAAATATGTTTTGTGACAGAAGTACTGTGCAATACATCATAAAAACTGTAAATTACAATTACATACATATGTCTGTCTGTCTAGGTACCATATCCAATGCGGACTTTGGTGACCATGTTTTCCATATAGATCTATCCTTCGTTTTTTGGATGACTTCCATTTCCTCGATGTGTAGCCACCTGGCTATGCTTTTGATGTACATAAGCTAATGTCTTCCTCTAGGTTTGCTCCCCTCAATCTTTCCAGACAGCATGAGTTTTTCTAGTTCAACTTTCCGCATGGTATGAGTGATCGAACTGCTTGGGCTCTTCTGAGAACTTCTTCATTTGATGTGTGTGTGGTCCATGGTATTTTTAGCATTCTCCTGCAGAACCATAATTCAGCTGCTTCTAGTCTCTTTTCCATTGTTGGAGAAATGGTCCAGCGTTCAATTCCATAAGTCAGGATAGAATAAATGTCGCACTGCAGTATTCTGTTTTTAGTGTGCGTGCTCATCTTTCTGTCTGTTAATATGGTCTTCATTTTTTAGAAAGCTTCTTTTGCCATTGCTATTCTGTATTTGATATCTGTGTTGCACCTGCCATTATTTGTTATTAGACTGCCAAGATATTTGAACTTGTTGACTCGTTTAATGTTTGTATTTCCGATCTTGATCACACATTGTGGGATGTTTGTCTTTCTGGAGATGACCATACTTTCTATCTTCTTGGTGTTGATTGAGAGGTCTCTGCGATTACTTTCTGCTGCCACTATTGTGAGTAGTTCTTGAAGTTTTGTTTCTGAGTCAGCTATTAGTACAATGTCATCAGCATATCTGATGTTATTTATATTATGGTCTCCAATTGTGAATCCTTTGATGTCTTTGATACTTCTCAAGATATTTTCACTATACAGGTTGAATAAGTCTGGTGAAAAGACACAACCTTGCCTGACTCCTCTTATGATATTCACATACTCACTCACTTCTTTATATTTAAACATACATATATATATATTTAAATATACAGTTAAATTAAATATGTAGTGTAAAAGGTAGGTAAAAAGAGAAAATAAATAGTGAGGTAGTGCTCTTGGGTGCATTGCCCTTTCAGAAATCTGATGGCGGAGGGGAAGAAGCTGTTTCTAAAATTTTGAGTGCGTGTCTTCAGGTTCCTGTACTTCCTCCTTAATGGCAGCTTTGAGTAGAGGGCGTATCCAGGGTGATGTGGGTCCTTAATGACTGATGCCTCCATTTTGAGGCATCATCTTTTGAAGGTGTCCTCAATGCTTACTTTATACTTTATTGTCATCAAACAATTGATACTAGAACGTACAATCATCATAGCGATATTTGATTCTGCGCTTCCCGCTCCCTGGATTACAAATCGATAGTAAATATTAAACATTTAAATTATAAATCATAAATAGAAAATAGAAAAATGGAAAGTAAGGTAGTGCGAAAAATCGAGAGGCAGGTCTGGATATTTGGAGGGTACGGCCCAGATCCGGGTCAGGATCCGTTCAGCAGTCTTATCACAGTTGGAAAGAAGCTGTTCCCAAATCTGGCTGTACGAGTCTTCAAGCTCCTGAGCCTTCTCCTGGAGGGAAGAGAGACGAAAAGCGTGTTGGCTGGGTGGGTTGTGTCCTTGATTATCCTGGCAGCACTGCTCCAACAGCGTGCAGTGTAAAGTGAGTCTAAGGACAGAAGATTGGTTTGTGTGATGTGCTGTGCCGTGTTCACGATCTTCTTCAGCTTCTTTCGGTCTTGGACAGGACAACTTCCATACCAGGTTGTGATGCACCCTAGAAGAATGCTTTCTACCGTGCATCTATAAAAGTGCTGGGGAGGCTAGTACCCATGATAGTGCTGGCTGATTTTACAACTTTCTGCAATTTTTTCTGATCCTTTGCAGTGGCCCCTCCATCCCAGATTGTGATGCAACCATGCCAGACAATGATGTAGAATCATCTAATATTTAAAAAAACCCTAAGGTTAAAAAAATACAAGTGCTTGCACTACATCAAGTTGTAATTTTGAGCAACAGAAATGGGAACAGTGCATAATTATTTTGAGTAAGTTGATAAATAATGAGCTAGTTGATTTAATGAGTGGTAGAATGTTAGAAAGTAACTCAGTCTCCATTTAATGACAAGATGTTGATCAGAATAAATGAACTGATTTTGTAACAAGCTTTCTAGATTCTATGTTCAAGTGGTTAGGCAAAATACTGTTTTTGATTTGTGCTAAATTATTATTTGTCATTGAATTAAATGGGAATGGACTTAGAAGCAGTGTATGACTGTTGTTCCCCATTGATAACACAATGGACTGAAGACTAAAGTCTAGCCCAAGGACCATTTAAACAATGAGAGGTATCCAGGTTACTGGTTAGGTTTTGAAGTTGTAGTAGGGCTTGCTTTTCAATTTAGGGAAAGATTTTGAGAAACTAATCAAGAGGCTTTCCCTCCATCATAGCTGATTTTTAAAATGTATTGCACTATACTGCTGCCGCATATACTCAGTGGCCACTTTATTAGGTACACCTGTACACCAGTTCGTTAATGCAAATTTCCAATCAGCCAATCATGTGGCAGCAACTCAATCCATAAAAGCTTGCAGACATGGTCAAGAGGTTCAGACCAAACATCAGAATGGGGAAGAAATGCAATCTAAATGAGTTTGACTGTGGAATGATTGTTGGTGCCAGACGGGGTGGTTTGAATATCTCAGAAACTGCTGGTCTCCTGGGATTTTCATGCACAACAGTCTCCAGGGTTTACAGAGAATGGTGCAAAAAACAGAAAAAAATATCCAGTGAGTGGCAGTTCTGTGGGTGAAACTGCCTTGTTAATAATTGAGGTCAGAAGAGAATGGTTCAAGATGATAGGAAGGTGACAGTACTCAAATAAGCATTGCACAGAAAAGCATCTCTGAACACATAACATATCAAACCTTGAAGTGGATGGGCTGCAGAAGCAAAAGATCATGAACATTTACTCAAAGGTCACTTTATTAGGCAACTAATAAAGGTACCAATAAGTCATCATTGAAGTCTCATTACTTGGACAGCAAGCTGAAATGGAGCTCTCATGCACCAGTTATGCTGGCCGCTCATTCCACGTTATCGTGACCTTCTGAGTGAAGTTCCTCCTCAAATTCCTCTTAAACTTCTCACCTTTCACTCTTAACCCATGACCTCTGGTTTTAGTCCCACCCAAACTCAGTGGGAAAAAGCCTGATTGCATTTACCCTGTCTATACCCATCATAATTTTGTATACCTCTATCAAATCTCCTCTCAATCTTCTAAATTCCAAGGAATAAAGTCCTGACCTAATCAACCTTCCCTGATAACTCATGTCCTCCAGACCCAGCAACATCCTTGTAAATGTTCTCTACACTCTTTCAACCTTATTTACATCTTACTTGTATGTAGGTGATCCAAAACAGCATACAATACTCTAAATTAGGCATCAGCAATGTCTTATACAACTTCAGCATAACATCCCAATTCCTGTACTCAATACATTAACTTATGAAGGCCAATGTGCCAAAAGCTTTCTTTACGACCCTATCTACCTGTGATGCCACTTTCAATGAATTATGGACCTGTATTCCCAGATTTCTTTGTTCTCCCACATGCTTCAGTGCCCTACCATTCACCGTGTAAGACCTACCTTAGTTGATCCTACAGAAGTGGAAAACCTCACACTTGTCTGCATTACATTCCATCTGGCATTCTTGAGCCCATTTTCCCAGCTGATGCAGATCCGCCTGCAACCCATGACAGCTTTCCTCACTGTCTACTATACTCCCAATCTTGGTGTCAGCTGCAAATTTGTTCTTTCAGTTAATTGCATTATAATCCAGATCATTAATATAGATGACAAACAAAAAAAGACCTTCACTAATCCCTGCAGCAGACCACTAGTTACAGGCCTCCAGTCAGAGAGGCAACCCTATATAACTGCTCTCTGGCTTTACCCACACAACCAATGTCTAATCCAATTTACTATCTCATCCTGAATGCCAAGCAATTGAACCTTCTTGACCAGCCTCCTATGCAGGACTTTGTCAAATGCCTTACTAAAGTCCATGTACATAACATCCACTGCCTTGCCTTCATCCGCTTTCCTTGTAGCTTTCCATAAACCTCTGTAAGATTGATTAGACATAACCTACCACACACAACTATCCTTAGTCAGTCTATGTGTATCCAAATATTTATATATCCGGTCCCTTTGAATACCTTCCAATAACTTCCCACAAATGATGTCAGACTCACTGGCCAAGACATTTTTAAACAGCTGAACAACTTTGGCTTTCCTCCAATCCTTTGGTACCTCCCCTGTCATTAAAGATGATTTAAATATCTCTGTTAAGGCCCCAGAAATTTATGCACTTGCCTCCCATAGGGTCTGAAGGAACATCTTGTCAGAACCCAGGGATTTATCCGCTCTATTTTGCCTCAGTGAAGCAAACACCTCCTCCTATGTAATCTATACAGGGTCCATGAAGTTGATGCCACTTTGCCTCATTTCTATAGACTCTGTGTATATCTCCTGAATAAATACAGATCCAAAGAATTAACTTAGGATCTCCCCCATCTGTTTTGGCACCACATGGATTACCATTCTGTTCTTTCAGAGGACCAAATAATTCCCTTGCAATCCTCTTGTTTTTAACATGTCTGTAGAATCCTTAGGATTCTTCTTCACCTTGTCTGCTATAGCAACTTCATAACTTCTTTTAGCCTTCCTGATTTCTTACTTAAGTTTTCTCTTGCATTTCTTGTACTCCATACGCACCTCATTTGTTCCTGCTTGCCTCTACCTGCTATGCAACTTCTTTTTTTCTATTAACTAGGCCCTCATTATCTCTTGAAAAACAAGGTTTCCTACGCTTGTTATCTTTACTTTTTACTCTGACAGGCACATACAAGCTTTGTACTCTCAAAACTTCACTTTTAAAGACCTCCCACTTACCAAGTACACCTTTGCCAGAACAGCCTATCCCTGTTTTCACTTGCCAGATCATTTCTTATACCATCAAAATTGGCCTTTCTCCAATTTAGTATGTTAACCTAAGGACCAGATCTAACTTCTCGAATATTTACTTTAAAACTAATGGCATTGTGGTCTCTGGATGCAAAGTGTGCCTCTACACAAACTTCTGTCACCTGCCCCATCTCATTCCCTCATAGCAGATCCAGTACTGCACGCTCTCTCTCATTGGGGCTTCCATGCACTGATAAAGAAAACTTTCCTGAACACATTTGACTAACTCTATCCCATCTAGTCCTTTTACAGTATGCGAGTCCCAGTCAACATGTGGAAAGCTGAAATCACCTGCCATAACAGCCTTATTTTTCTTGCAACAGTCTGCGATCTCTTTACCAATTTGTTCCTTTAAATCCCCAAGACTGTTGGGTTGGCTGTAATATAGCCACATTCATACTCATAGCTTTTTTATTTCTCTTTTCCACCTATAATGCCTCAGTCCTGACGGAGCACTGCTGTGTCATTTTCCCTGACTAGTAACACCACCACTCCTCCTTTAACCCCTTCCACTCTGTAATGTCTAAAACAACAGACCCTCTGAATATTGAGCTGCCAGTCTTACCAGTCCTGCAACCAAGTCTCACGAATGGTTTGTTTCATTGCACCCACGTTGTCTCGTAGGTGCACCATGATCTGGAGGAACACTGTTTTGTTTGGTTGTACACATGTGCAGTCAGATGACAATAAACTTAAACTTGAACCTGAATTTGTACTTGATTATAAACCTGGTTCTGATTCTGATAGGCTCTTAACTATATCTGTTACAATTCTTGCACACTTATTCTCATCTACTCTACCTCCACCCAGAACAAGAGAAAAGGTAGGAGAGATCCCTTTCTCTCACCTCAGTGATGTGTACACTTGGAGATCATTCTCTTGAAAAATATTCCAATTTGCTACCACTTAATGCATCTTATCCAATAACCACTCCTCAGTTGATTGTGCCTTACCATGTAACATAGGAGATACCACCCCTGCTACTTACTTCCTCTCTAGCTGCATTCTAGGACTGCAATCACTCTCTTTCCCGTTGATGTGGGTATTTACTTGTGCTTCCTTCAACTTTGGATGGAGAGGTGGAGATATCTCTTAATCAAAGGTCGTATAAGGTGCTCCTTCCCTCCACTTGCCAGCAGATCACCCTTGGGCAAGGTATAGCACCTGCTTAGCCCCTGAGCAGGCTGGCGTGAAGCCATGGGAGCAGGTGATGGATGGTCTTATGAGGAGCTGGTGCATATCACCAGCCCAGGCTATATGACCACTGATGCCAAGCAGGCAACCTCTGAAGAGTATTGATAATGGCTGGGACACTCATCTTGTAAAGTCACTACCGAGAAGAAGGCAATGGCAAACCACTTTTGCAAAAGAAAATTGTCAAAAGCAGTCATGGTTATGGACCATGATCTCCTACATCTTACGATAGGGTATAAAATGAATGAATGAATCTTTCAACTTGGTGTTTTGTGATTGATGCGCCCTGTGGAGTGCCCTCTCCAAAGAAGAAAACAGATGCACTTTAAGTTGGCAAGGGAGATACCAAGCTTCTAGATTCCTGCTGCTTTAAATAATGGAATCATGGAACCAGTCACAAGGACGTCAACGATTTTGGCTTCCTCTATCCCTTCAGTCTCACCATCTTTTGGACGAAAAAGAAAATAATCTACATCTCCCTTTTCATCCATCTTCCAGTTGCTTTAAATTGACCTCACTGCCGAAGGTAGTAGGTGTTTGCTATTTATGTACCTCATCATTGTCAAAGTCTAATCCTGGTTTGACTTCAGAAAACGCAATGCATCACCCTTAAGTAAATTGTACACCATTTGCCAATCCTCAGCCCACTTACCTCAGTGATCAAGATCCCCTTGTAGTTTTTAGAATGACTCCGAATGAGTCCATTCTATCTCAGGAATATCCTTTATGATACTTTTTAAAACTCGTTTCTGCCCTGTTACTCCTTAAGTACAACTTGAAGTTCAAGTTTAATTGTCATTTACCATACATGAATACCTATGAATACAGCCAAATGAAACAGTTTTACTCCAGGGCCAAGGTGCAGAACACAGTACCAACAAACATACACAGCACAAGACACATATAGCACGTATAAGATATCAGTAAAGGACAGTCACACAAAAAAATACATAGTCCAAGAATCTGAGTCCATGAATGTCTGTGACCAAACACAAACCAGGTTGGCTTCTGCCAAGTGAACACTGGGGGGCAGCACCAACTTCAGCTTGGACACTGAGCCACACTACCTCTGGTGGAGTGCACTGACTCTGATACCTCTCCCCTGGGCTGCTGTAAACAGGTGACACTGTGGCTTGAGGCCTAGCTATAATCAAGGCCACACAGCTCCTCAACCGTCCGCCAATAAATCAATGAATTGGACATGCAATGTTCCACATTACCATCAGAATCAGAATCAGAAACGGAGTCACTGGCATGTGTCGTGAAGTTTGTTTACTTAGCAGCAGTAGTTCGATGCAATACATAATATAGAAGAAGAGAGAAAAAAATAAATAAGTAAATCAATTGCATTTATACGTATAATGAATAGATTAAAAATCATGCAAAAACATAAAAAACATAGATCTAAAAAGTGAGGTAGTGTTCACGGGATCAATGTCCATTTATGAATCAGGTGACAGAGGGGAAGAAGCTGTTCCTGAATCGCTGAGGGTGTGCCTTCAGGCTTCTGTACCTCCTACCTGATGGTAACAGTGAGAACAGGGCATACTCTGGGTGCTGGAGGTCCTTAATAATAGACGCTGCCTTTCTGAGACACCATTCCTTGAAGATGTCCTGGGTACTTTGTAGGCTAGTACCCAAGATGGAGCTGACTAAATTTATAACCCTCTGTAGCTTCTTTCAGTCCTGTGCAGTAGCTCTCTCCAAACCAGACAGTAATGCAGCCTGTCAGAATGCTCTCCACAGTACATCTATAGAAGTTTTTGAGTGTTTTTGTTGGCATACCAAATCTCTTCAAACTCTTAATGAAGTATAGTCGCTGTCTTGCCCTCTTTATAACTGCATTGATATGTTGGGGCCAGGTTTGGTCCTTGACACCCAGGAACTTGAAACTGCTCACTCTCTCCACTTCTGATCCCTCTATGAGGATAGGTATGTGTTCCTTTGTCTTACCCTTCCTGAAGCCCACGATCAGCTCTTTCGTCTTACTGATATTGGGTACCAGGTTGTTGCTGTGACACCACTCCAGTAGTCGGCATATCTCGCTCCTGTATGCCCTTTTGTCTCCATCTGAGATTCTACCAACAATAGTTGCACCATCAGCAAATTTTTAGATGGTATTTGAGCTGTGCCTAGCCACACCGTCATGGGTATAGAGAGAGTAGAGCAGTGGCCTAAGCACACACCCCTGAGGTGCACCAGTGTTGATTGTCAGCGAGGAGGAGATATTATCACAAATCTGCACAGATTGTGTTCTTCCAGTTAGTAAGTCAAGGATCCAGTTGTAGAGGGAGGTACAGAGGCCCAGCTTCTGTAACTTCTCAATCATTGTCCACAAGAGGCTTACAATCACAAGAAAAGCAACTAAGATGATTACTTGCTGTTAGACTGCTCACTGCCTGCACACACTGAATCCTCTGCTGTCTTCACTGATGCAGGCAGCAGCACGATTCACGCCATGTCCAGTTCCTCTAGATCTTCCGCCAATGAGCAACTCACTGATGAAGTAACTCACTCACTTACTTTAAGTTCCTAATGTCCAAGCAGGAGCTTGAGATCATAAAAAAAATGTTTAAAAGAGACAATAATACCTTTTGTTAACCATGTAGAAACTGGCATGATTGAACATGCCACCATTTTAAGTTCTTCAGTTATTATTTGGACTATTTTATTTGATTAGAGATTTTTAAAATCTAACACAAAAGATTAGATTAGGAGAACACTCAGTCCTCTTTTATTGTCATTTAGAAATGCGTACATGCATTAAATAATGATATAATGTTTCTCCAGAGTGATATCACAGAAAACAGGACAAACCAAAGACTAACACTGACAGAACCACATAATTATAACATATAGTTACAGCAGTGCAAAGCAATACCATAATTTGATGAAGAACAGACCATGGGCACAGTAAAAAAAAGTCTCAAAGTCCCGAGTCGATTGACTCCCAAGTCCCCGATAGCAGGCGGCAAAAGGGAGAAACTCCCTGCCATAAACCTCCAGGCACCGTCAACTTGCTGATACCTTGGAAGCAGCCGACCACAGCCCACACTGAGTCCATCCGTCCAAAAACTTCAAGCTTCCAACCAGTCTCTGCAATACAGTCTCCCGAGCGCTATCCTCTGCCAAGTGCCTTCAACCTCTCCCTGGCCGCTGAAACATGCAAAGCCGAGGATTTCGGGGCCTTCAGCGCCGGAGATTCTGGTTACCACACAGTAGCAGCGAGCAGCAAAGCGGGCATTTCAGAAGTTTTTCAGATGTTCCTCTGTACTCTCAAGTCCATCTCCATCAAATCAGAATTGTGCACGGTCCCCTACTTGACAGATAACAGATATCATCACCGAAGTGGTCGCGCGCGCTGCCGTCGCGCCGCCATCTTCTCCCCCCTCCTGGGAGATTCTGTAGAAGCTGGAAAGCCAGAGGAAGAAACACTAAATACTGGAGAGATACAGTGGACACCTTTCTTTTGTGACATACACAGACCATTCCAAGCTTCAGTACACTGAGGTAGTTCAAGAGAAAAGTAATGCCACGGGTAAATAGGGTTCTAAAGAAAGCTTTTGACATATTGGCCTTCATAAATCAAAGTAACGAGTACAGGAGAGTGGTAGGTTATGTCGAAGTTGTACAAGATGTTGGTGAGGCCTAATTTGGAGCATTATGTGCAGTTTTGGTCACCTACCTACAGGAAAGATGCAATAAGGTTGAAAAAGTGCAGAGAAAGTTTACAATGATGTTGCTAGGTCTGGAAGACCCGAGTTATAAGGAAAGATTGAATAGGTTAGGACTTTATTCCTTGGAACATAGAAGAGTGAGAGAAAATTTGATAGAAGTAGACAAAATTATGTGGGATATAGATAAAGATAAATGTCAGCAGGATTTTTCTTCCTAGGTTGGATAGGACTGCAATAAGAGGTCATGTTTTAATTGTGAAAGGTGAATGGTTGAAGGGGAGCATGAGAGGAAGCTTCCTCACTCGGAGGGTAGTGAGAGTGTGGAAGGAGCTGCCAGCACAAGTGGTGCATGTGAGCTCAATTTCAACATTGAAGAGAATGTTGGATAGGCACATGGAGGGTTATGGTTCTGGAGTAGATCGATGGGAGTAGGTGTTTTAAATAGGTGGGCATGAATTAGATGGGCTGAATGGCCTGTGTCTGTGTTACGCTGTTCTACGACTCTATGACTCTAATAACAAATTGCAGAAGATAGTGTCAGTTACACAGGAAGTTCAATGCTGGTAGACAATGAAGGTGCAAGGGCCAAGACAAGGCAGGCTCAGAGAGTAGTACTTGAAGGTAACTGAGGTGCTTGCAAGTGGATGAGCAGACTTTGCTTTTTTCATTCAATTTGAGAAAGAGGCTATCGCTGGCAACACACACCAAATGCTGGGGGATCTTAACAAGTCAGGCAACATCTATGGAGGGAAATAAACAGGAGAGAGAGAGAGAAAGATAGATAAGTGTATAGAGAGAAAGAGAGAAGACACTGGAGTAAATAATGCTGTCATCTACCTGCTGAACAGAGCTTACTCCCATTTGGATAAGCAGGGCAGCACTGTGAGGATCATGTTTTTTGATTTCTCAAGTGCCTTCAATACCATACAGCCCTCATTGTTGGGGAAAGGCTCAATTCAGTGCAGATTGGCACTTCCATTGTACCCTGGATAATGAACTACCTGACTGGTAGACTACAGTTTGTGTGGCTTCAGAGCTGTGTGTCAGACATGGCTATATGCAGCACTGGGGCCCCAAGGGGGACTGTATTGACGCCCTTCCTCTTAACCCTGTATACCTCAGACCTTAGATACAACACTAAGTCATGTCATCTGCAGTAATTCTCTGATCACTCAGCAATAGTTTGGTCAATAAAGGGAGGACATGAAGATGAATACAGATTCCTGGTGGAGGACTTTGTCAAATGGTGCAAGCTGAATCATCTGCAGCTCACATCAGTAAGACAAAGAAGATGGTGATGGACTTTAGGAAGACTAAGCCTGCATTGCTCCCTGTTACTGTTGATGGTGAGGATGTGGATGTGATGAGGACCTACAAGTAACTTGGGGTGCACCTGGATGACAGACTTGAGTGGAGCATCAATACAAAGGCTGTATACAAGAAGGGCCAGAGTCGCCTCTACTTCCTGAGGAGACTGAGGTCCTTTGGAGTATGCAGGCCTCTCCTTCACATGTTCTACCAGTCTGTTGTCACCAGTACAATCTTCTATACAGTGGTGTGCTGGGGCAATGGCATCAACACGTATGATGCCAACAGGCTCAATAAACTGATTAGAAAGGCTGGCTCTGTTATAGGAGCTGGAATATGGAAAACCCTGGCAATTCTGGACAATGCTTCTCACCCTCTGCATGCCACCTTAGCTGAACAGAGGAGCACTTTTAGTAATAGACTATGACAACTGTGCTGCTCCAAAGAGCGCGATATGAGGTCATTCTTACACTCAGTCATTAGGCTCTATAATGAGTCAACTGATAGCCAGGGATGTGATGATCCCCTGCTGTTAGACTATTTGTGGTAACTTACTTATTTTATTTCTTTCTACTCCTCTTCTAACATTTGTATATCTGTGCACTTGTAATGCTACTGTGACACTGTAATATCCTTTGGGATCAATAAAGTATCTATCTCTCTGTCTATATTATGAGAAACTGTAGCTTCTGACTGGGGTTTATTCCCCTCCATAGATGCTGCTTGACTTGCTGAGTTCTTCCTGCATTTTCTGTGTGTTGCTTTATAAGATTTAGTACCACAACTACACCACTGTTGGTGGAAACGATCACGTCAGATCAGCAGTAGAGTAAATATTGAAGCATTGACAATTCTCCCCTTTGTGCATCAAAGTCAAGTCTGTCAGCTTTTTCTTTATGTCAAGTCAGAATGAGAGGGTTATTTTTAACTTGGTTTTATTTAGCAGTTGCTAAGCAATTAAAAGTAAGTGTCTTGTAACAATATGCACAGAATTTCTAAGTGCTTCTGAGCACTTGGTAAACTGAACTTTGATGTGGCGAGGATGATTCCTACATTGTGTGAGTCTAGGACCAGAGGGTACAGCCTGAGAATAGAGGAATAGAGCAAGTGAAGTTGGGTGAAGTAATCCCCTCCTGGTTCATGGCTTTAGGGTAATAACTGTTCTTGAACCTGGTGGTGTGGGTCCTGAGGCTCCTGTACCTTCTTCCTGATGACAGCAGTGAGAAGAGGACATGACCTGGGTGGTGGAGGTCCTTGGTGATGGATACTGCTTTTCTACATCAGCACTCAATGTAGATGTGCTCAATAGTGGGAAGAGCTTTACTATGATGGTCAGGGCTATATGCTTCTTTTAGAATTTTCTGTTCAAGAGCATTGGTGTTTCTACACCAGGCCATAATGCAACCAGTCAATATAATCTCCACCACATATCTGCAGAAGTTTGTCAAAGATTTAGATGTCATGCGAAATCTCCGAAAACTTCTAAGGAAGTAGAGGCACTGCTGTGCTTTCTTCATAATTGCACTTACATGCGGGACTCAGGGTAGATTCTCTGAAATGGTAACACCCAGACTCCTTGGTCTTGCCAACATTGAGTGAAAGTTGTTGCTGTGGAACCACTCAGCCAGATTTTCAATCTCTTTCCTATATGTTTGATTCCTCACCGCCTTTGGTTCAGCCTATGGCAGTGGTGTTGTCAGTAAACTTGAATTTGATATTGGAGCTGTGCTTAGCCACACAGACATAAGTGTAAAGCAAGTAGAGCAGGGGGTTGAGCACACAGCCTGGTGGTGCACCTGTGTTGATGGAGATTGTGGAAGAGATATTTTTGCCAATCCAAGCTGACTGGGGGTTTATTCCTCTCCGTAAATGCTGTCTGACCTGCTGAGTTCCTCTAGCATTTTGTCTAGATTTCCAGTATTTGCAGAATCTCTTGTGGTTACACATGTCAACGTATGTTTCGATGCACATGTGACAAATTAAGCTAATCTTTAGATGCTTTTTTAGAGTAATTAATTTCATAATCATGATTCAAGCACGTTGAAGATGGAACATTAAATGAAGATATATTAATGAGTTATTTAATTTCCTACGTGCAAAAAAGGAATTAATCTTCGGTTTGCCGCAACATTAAACTCAAAGAGTAAGTAAATGGAGGAGCTTCCAGTGAGGATATCCGTGATATCCATAGTCACCAAATTGCCAATCATCCATTATTTTGATGTACTTTTAAATCCCAATTATTTTATTTTGTTTTTGTTTTACTTAGAGACACAGCACAGTGGGAGGTCCTTCTGGTCTAACAAGACCGAGCCACCCAATTACACTCATGTGACCAATTAACTTACAAACTCTTACGTCTCTAGAATGTGCAGCATCTGGATACAGCCATTTAGAATACTCTCTATGGCACATCTGCAGAATCGTACAGTGAGCACAAGAACACTGAAAGGAATGCCTTAAACTCTTCAACATAATTTCATCTAAAGCGCATTGCCTGACTCCGGTAAGAGGATGTTTCAGTGACACAACAGTTAAAGCTGCTGCCTTGTGACTGTAAGTATTGCCCGTCAGTATGGAGTCTGCATGCTCTCTCTGTACTGACTTTCTAGCTCCAAGAGGACCACAATATTGTCATGGTTTGTAGGCTTGCATGCCTCAATGACGCACTGAGCTCAGTTGGCTGGAGTCAGGGTTTTATGTTTTGGCTTTTGGTGGGGTCACCCATGCCAAAAGGTTGAAGAGTAGTCCAGCTAAGTGTGCTCCACTGGTCCTCCTGTTGTTAGCTCAGGGCTAACAATTCTGACTTTTAAAAATCTGTTACAGAAGCAGCAATGAAGAATCCTTCTACATGGTCTCCCTGTGATCACATGGTTTCCCAAATGACACCCTGATTAGTAGATTAATTCATCATCATTATTACGTGCTGTATGATGTGGGCAGTCATGGACCCATGACCATGATTGTTCTTGGTAAGTTTTTCTACAGAAGTGGTTTACCATTGTTTTCCTCCAGGCAGTGTCTTTACAAGATGGGTGACCCCAGCCATTATTAATACTAGTCAGAGATTACCTGCCTGGTGTCAGTGGTTGCATGACCCAGGAGTTGTGATATGCACCAGTTGCTCATACGACCACCTGCTCTCATGACTTCAGGTGACCATGATCAGGGTTGGGGTGGGGGCATGCTGAACAACTACTACACCTTGCCACAAAGTTGACCTGTGGGCTAACGGAGCGAAGAAGCACCCTACAGCTCCTTTGGTGGAGATGTATCTCCATCCAGCAACCCAAGTAGTTTGATTAACTGCTGTTAAATATCTCTCTGTGTAGGTTGATAGCAAAGTCAGATTAGTGGAAGGCTCATGGATCTGTCAAAATCTGAATCAGAATCACAGATATTTGTAATGAAATTTCTTATATTCACACAGCAGTACATTGTAATACAAAAAGATAATATAAATTACGGTAAGAAATATGAGTCAGTCCTCCGTCAGCAAGGGTCGGCATTGGATGTTGTGTCCAGCTGTCTGGATATACAAGCCTGCGCAGTGCAATGTGGAGGGTAATCTGTGCCTATGTAGCAAGCTCTCCCTCTCCGTGCGTTTGATGAACCCAAAGGGACGGCAGAGACCGAGACAGCTTGGCACCAGCGGCGTCGCAGGACTTGCCAGTCTGCTTTGAACTCAATGTAGGATTCCAGTGCCAGATCTTTCTCTTGGAGTGTATGCCTGAAGCCTTCCCCATGAGGCAGCGGTGGTTTGAGATCAGAGCTTTCCTTTGCCTAGATGAGCTGCCAACCCCATCTGCCTGAAGTAAATGTTTTTAAGGTGCCAGTAACCCGCCTTTGCCCCTTCTCCTGTCAGTAGAAAAGATGCTACCATGATTCGTAGTTAAGCCATGTATGAAAGCCAGGAGCTGGACTTGGGCTAGAGAGACTATTTGAGAAATGTATATATATAAATTTGATGAAGTAAATTGAGCAAAACAAGAGCAAAAATAGAGAGGTATGTGTTCATGGGTTAATTGTCCGTTCAGAAATCTGATGGTGGAGGGGTGTTCCTGAAAACCTCAATGCCTTCCACCTTCGCAGCCTGAGATGCATCCTGGACATCAAGTGGATTGACCAAGCCACCAACTATGAGGTCCTGGCCCGCGGCCAGATACCCAGCCTCTTCACCCTGCTCCAACAACGCCGTCTCCACTGGCTGAGCCACGTACACCGCATGTCAGACAGGAGGATCCCGAAAGACCTGCTGTACGGGGAACTGGCCTCTGGTAAGAGAGTACAAGGGCGGCCCCATTTCTGTTTCAAAGATGTCTGCAAGAGAGACATGAAGTCACTGAACATGAACGTCGAGAGGTGGGAGGACATTGCAAGCGATCACTCTCGCTGGAGGCTGGAACTACGTAGAGGTCTAAAAAGAGGAAAAGTGAAGCTGAGGCTTGTTGCTGAAGAAAAGCACACGTGTCAGAAAAACAGCACCAAGACAGGAATGGATTCTCAATGTTCCTGGATTTCAGTGCTTTAAAAGGGATAGAGAGGGGGAAAAAGGGGAGGAGGGATGGCATTACTGGTCAGGGATACTATTACAGTTACAGAAAGGGTGGGTAATGTAGCAGGATCCTCTTTTGAGTCAGTATGGGTGGAAGTCAGGAACAGGAAGGGAGCAGTTACTCTACTGGGGGTATTCTATAGGCCCCCTGGTAGCAGCCGAGATACAGAGGAGCAAACTGAGAGGCAGATTTTGGAAAGGTGCAAAAATAACAGGGTTGTTATCATGGGTGACTTTAACTTCCCTAATATTGATTGGCACCTAATTAGTTCCAGGGGTTTAGACGGGGCAGAGTTTGTTCAGTGTGTCCAGGATGGATTCCTGTCACAGTATGTGGACAGGCTGACCAGGGGAAATGCCATACTAGATCTATTGTTAGGTAATGAACCGGGTCAGATCACAGATCTCTCAGTGGGTGAGCATCTGGGGGACAGTGACCACCGCTCCCTGGCCTTTAGCATTATCATGGAAAAGGATTGAATCAGAGAGGACAGGAAAATTTTTAATTGGGGAAGGGCAAATTATGAGGCTAGAACTTGCGGGTGTGAATTGGGATGATGTTTTTGCAGGGAAATGTACTATGGACATATGGTTGATGTTCAGAGATCTCTTGTGGGATGTTAGGGATAAATTTGTCTCGGTGGGGAAGATAAAGAATGGTAGGGTAAAGGAACCTTGGGTGGCAAGTGAGGTGGAAAATCTAGTCAGGTGGAAGAAGGCAGCATAAATGAGGTTTAGGAAGCAAGGATCAGATGGGTCTATAGAGGAATATAGGGAAGCAAGAAAGGAGCTTAATAAGGGGCTGAGAAGAGCAAGAAGGGGGCATGAGAAGGCCTTGGCGAGTAGGGTAAAGGAAAACCCCAAGGCATTCTTCAATTATGTGAAGAAAAAAAGGATGACAGGAGTGAAGGTAGAGCTGATTAGAGATAAAGGTGGGAAGATGTGCCTGGAGGCTGTGGAAGTGAGCGAGGTCCTCAATGAATACTTCTCTTCGGTATTCACCAATGAGAGGGAACTTGATGATAGTGAGGACAAGATTAGTGAGGCTGATGTTCTGGAGCACGTTGATACTAAGGGAGAGGAGGTGTTGGAGTTGTTAAAATACATTAGGACGGATAAGTCCCCGGGGCCTGATGGAATATTCCCCAGGCTGCTCCAGGAGGTGAGGGAAGAGATTGCTGAGCCTCTGGCTAGGATCTTTATGTCCTTGTTGTCCACGGGAATGGTACTGGAGGATTGGAGGGAGGCGAATGTTGTCCCCTTGTTCAAAAAAGGTAGTAGGGATAGTCCGGGTAACTATAGACCAGTGAGCCTTACATCTGTGGTGGGAAAGCTGTTGGAAAAAATTCTTAGAGATAGGTTTTATGTGCATTTAGAGAATCATGGTCTGATCAGGGACAGTCAGCATGGCTTTGTGAAGGGCAGATCGTGTCTAACAAGCCTGATAGAGTTCTTTGAGGAGGTGATCAGGCATATAGATGAGGGTAGTGCATTTGACAAGGTTCCACATGGTAGGCTTATTCAGAAAGTCAGAAGGCATGGGATCCAGGGAAGTTTGGCCAGGTGGATTCAGAATTGGCTTGCCTGCAGAAGGCAGAGGGTCATGGTGGAGGGAGTACATTCAGATTGGAGGATTGTGACTAGTGGCGTCCCACAAGGATCTGTTCTGGGACCTCTACTTTTCGTGATTTTTATTAATGACCTGGATGTAGGGGTAGAAGGGTGGGTGGCAAGTTTGCAGATGACACAAAGGTTGGTGGTGTTGTAGATAGTGCAGAGGATTGTCAAAGATTGCAGAGAGACATTGATAGGGTGCAGAAGTGGGCTGAGAAGTGGCAGATGGAGTTCAACCCAGAGAAGTGTGAGGTAGTACACCTTGGAAGGACAAACTCCAAGGCAGAGTACAAAGTAAATGGCAGGATACTTGGTAGTGTGGAGGAGCAGAGGGATCTCGGGGTATATGTCCACAGATCCCTGAAAGTTGCCTCACAGGTGGATAGGATAGTTAAGAAAGCTTATGGGGTGTTAGCTCTCATAAGTCGAGGGATAGAGTTTAAGAGTCGTGATGTAATGATGCAGCTCTATAAAACTCTGGTTAGGCCACACTTGGAGTACTGTGTCCAGTTCTGGTCACCTCACTATAGGAAGGATGTGGAAGCATTGGAAAGGGTACAGAGGAAATTTGCCACGATGCTGCCTGGTTTAGAGAGTATGGATTATGATCAGAGATTAAGGGAGCTTGGGCTTTACTCTTTGGAGAGAAGGAGGATGGGAGGAGAGAGGATAGAGGTGTACAAAGATAATAAGAGGAGTAGATAGAGTGGATAGCCAGCGCCTCTTCCCCAGGGCACCACTGCTCAATACAAGAGGACATGGCTTTAAGGTAAGGGGTGGGAAGTTCAAGGGGGATATTAGATGAAGGTTTTTTACTCAGAGAGTGGTTGGTGCGTGGAATGCACTGCCTGAGTCAGTGGTGGAGGCAGATACACTAGTGAAGTTTAAGAGCCTACTAGACAGGTATATGGAGGAATTTAAGGTGGGGGCTTGTATGGGAGGCAGGGTTTGAGGTTTGGCCTAACATTGTGGGCTGAAGGACCTCTACTGTGCTGTACTATTCTACATTCTATGTTCTATGTTAAGACAACACTGGAGGACAGACCCTTCAAGTGCAGTCATTGTAGCCAAGACTGTCACTCCTGTGTGGGACTCTACAGTCACAACAGATGCTGCTCTACGTATACAGACTGAAGCAAGACTTTCCAGGTACAAATCCATGGTCTCGGGAGACTGACAGATGCCACAACATAGAATTGAATTGAAAATACACGTGGACTAAGATGTTAACTGTCCTGTGCTATCACCAGTGGGATCATCAGTTGATCTGCCACCTGTCTTCAGGAGTTTCGGCCCACCTATGATCAAGACTCCCTTGAGGTACTAGGCCAGCAGTGCTAAAGCACCACCTCCCACTGGTGAGCTTAAAAATTTGGCATCTGCCTCTATCAGATTTGTTGGTCACTTCCATCCAACAGATAGTCTGCTCTTCAGGTGTCTGTGCAACTACTGAAGGGTTTGCAAGATATGTATACACAGTCTGACTATCTGCCCCTCTGGACATACTTGGTCCACACCCATGCTGATCCTTTCTCTGCTGCCTCAGCGACAGCCCAGCTGGTTGACTTGATCTCTCTTCTATTGAGGCCAAGGTCACGCAGCCACTTCAGGAAAGTGAATGCAATAAACCCATGGCAGCCTACTTTGAATGGATAGCATGAGACCTTCCACCCTCTGTCTCTGCATTCTGATCTTAATTCTGCATACTTGGTTAACTTGCGCTCATGGGCTTCATCGATGTTGTCTTCTCAGGGGACTGTGAGTTCACCAATAACCACTTCTCTACTGGTGTCAGACCATACCATTATATAAAAATTTGATGAAGTAAATTGAGCAAAACAAGAGCAAAAATAGTGAGGTGGTGTTCATGGGTTAATTGTCCGTTCAGAAATCTGATGGTGGAGGGGAAGAAGCTGTTCCTGAAAACCTGTGTGTGTGGGTCTTCAGGTTCCTTGATGCTATCAATAAGAAGAAATGAATGAGGGGGGTCCTTAATGATGGATGCTCACATGTGTGTGAGAAATAAAGTAAGTTGCAGCGAAACAGAAAAATACAGGAGGGGGATAGGATGAATGGGATTGATGGGCTGAATAGCCTTCTATTGGTTATGACAGTGATGAAGATGATAATTTAGTGTTTATTTTAATAGTTAATTTCAATCATTTAAATTCAAGGTACTCGGTAATGCTAGATTGTCATTGAGTGATTTCCAATGTTTACTTTTCGGGATGCATCCAAATCCAGCTTCAATTAATTTTGATTTTTAAATGATTTTTAAACAGCTGTAAAAATGATTCCTCAGATGCAGAATAAGAACGGGCCCTTCACTCTGTCAAGTCTGTGCTGACCGTGATGACACCCTAACTAATCTGCCTGCAGTGGGTCCTCGACTTCCTCACTTGCAACATCAACATTGGAGTGGCAACAACATCTCCTCCATGATCTCCATCATGCCAGGTGCACCACAAAGCTGTGTACTTAGCCTGCTACTCTGCTTGTTTTGTACTTATCACTGCGTGGCTAAGTTTCCTGACGATACCTTTGTTGTTGACCGAATCAAAGGTGGCAATGAATCAGCAAATAGGAGAGAGACTGAAAATCTAGTTGATTGGTGCCACATCAACAATTTCTCACTCAAAGTCAGCAAAATCAAAGAGCTGATTACTGACTGCAGGAGGAGGAAATCAGAGGTCCATGAGCCAACTCTCATCAGGGGATCAGAGATGGAGAAGGTCAGTAACTTTAAATTCCTTGGTCTTATCTTTTCAGAGTATCTGTCCTGGGTCCAGTATATAAGTTCCATTACGAAAAGGCACTGCAGTGCCTCTACATCATTAGAGCTTTACAAAGGTTCACAATGTCATCTAAAACTTCGACAAACATCTGTAGATGGATGGTGAAGAGCATGCTGACTAGTTGCATCGTGGACTAGTATGGAAATACCAATGCCCTTG
Source organism: Mobula birostris (assembly GCF_030028105.1). Classification (NCBI taxonomy): domain Eukaryota; kingdom Metazoa; phylum Chordata; class Chondrichthyes; order Myliobatiformes; family Myliobatidae; genus Mobula; species Mobula birostris. The sequence goes on from NC_092379.1 coordinate 139,002,114, forward strand.
AAGTGAAAAGCCCACTAAAAGTTTTGGATATCACCCAGTCCATCACAGGTAAAGCTCTCCCTCCATTGAGCACACCTATAAGGGGCGATGTCACAGGAATGCAGTATCATTCAAGGACTTGCACCATCCAGGCCATGCACTTTTCTCACTGTTGGCATGGGGAAGAACATACAGGAGCCTCAGGACTCAAACCAATATGTTCAGGAACAGTTACTACCCCTCAACCATCAGGCTCTTGAAGCAAAGGGGATAACTTCACCCAAACTCACTTGCCCCACATAATGGTTACTATTCTATAGAATTATTGAGCATGCGGCAAGAAACTGAACCTCAGGGTTTTATATGTACTTTGATACTAAATTCATTTGAACTTTGAACTTTTTGAACTTGAACTTTGAAATAGTTAATATCATGGACGATCAGGCAGCTGCATAAATCTTTGAAATTTTTACATTGTTGAGGTAGATTTCTTCTGAGTGCTTGCTATTAAGAATAGAGAGAGTGCAGAGGAGGTTTACCAGAAGACTACCTGGATTAGAGAGCATGTTTTAGGAAGATAGGTTGAGTGAGCTAGGGACTTTCTCCTTGGAGTGAAGAAGGATGAGATAAATCTTGAAAGAGGTCTACAAAATAATTAGAACCAGAGTTTGTGTGGACAGCTGGAGACTGCTTCCCAGGGCAGAAATGGCGAATGCAAGGGGCATAATTTTAAGGTGATTGGAGGAAAGTATAGCGGGGGACTTCAGAGGTAAGTTTTTTATGTATAGAGAGAGGTGGATATGTGGAACCAGGGTGCTGGTAGAGACAGGTACATTGGGAACCTTTAAGAAACTCTTAGGTGGGAAAATGGATGAGACAAAAATGAAGGGCTATGTAGGAGGTAAGGTTGATCTTAGAGGAGGTTAAAAGGTTTGTACAATTTTGTGGGTGGAAGGTCCTGTACTGCTATGTTCGATGCTCTATGATCTACTGTTTGTTCTGAGATCCTCAATATAAGTCTTGAAATGCCTCAATACGCACAACTCACAGAGAAAGCCTTCTTCCTGTTCATATGATTTATTCTCTGCCCATCTCTAAAGATGAAATTTCTTCATTATTATGTACTGTAGCTTCTCCTTGTTCCTCTAAGCTGTAGGCCTCACAGCAGTGTAGCAGTTAGCACAATGATGTACACTGGAGATTACTGATCGGGGTTCAATTGCCACCTGCTGTCTGTGAGGAATTCTTACATTCTGTGTTGGTTTCCTCTGAGTGCTACAGTTTCCTCCCACTTTCCACAGATGTGCAGTTTAGGGTTACGATCTGTGAGTTGATGCATGCAATATTGACGCCAGAAGAATGGCAACACTTGCGGGCTGCCCCCAACACGTTCTTCAGGCTGTATTGGTCACTGATGCAAACAGCGCATTTGAGAGTATGTTTCGATGTTTGAGGTGCAGTACATGTGAGAAATAAAGCTAATCTATAATCATTAAAATCTTCATTCTTTGTGAGTTTGATGATGAAATTGGCTGCTGATTCCCTATTGTGCATTCAATGTATGAATCAGTTTATTATTATCAAATGTACTGAGGGACTTGGGTGGCAGGGTGAAGAAACGTCTCTACCAAAGAAAGTGTAAGGCACTCCTTCTCTCTGCTAGCCGGCAGGTCACACTTGGACAAGGTGTAGCATCTGCTTAGCCCCCGATCAGGGTCACGTGAAGCCATGGGAGCAGGTGGTGAAAGGTCCTATGAGCAGCCGGTGCACATCACAAGTCCTGGTTATGCAACCACTGATGCCAGGCGGACAAGCTCTGAAGAGTCTTGATAACGGCTGGCATCACCCATCTTGTAAAGACACAGCCCAGAAGAAGGCAAAGGAAAATAACTTGCTGTAGAAAAACTTGCCAAGCAAAATCATGGTCAAAGACCATGATCGTCCATGTTATAAGACACAACAGATAATGATGATGCTGACCAAGGGACAGTTTTACATTTGTTATCATGTCACCTATACAGATCATCTTATTACAACAGTGCTTTAAGGGAGTACAAGGGAAAACAGTAACAGAATACAGAACAAAATGTTACAAAGACAGAAAAAGTACAGTGCAGACAGGCATAAGAAGCCAGGCTATAAAGAGGTAGATTATGAGGTTTATAGTCCTAGGTTCTCCTGATATCTCTGTGTGATATCAGGCTCTACTTATATTATCTTGGAAGTAACAATAAATGATTAGATTAGATTATTAGATTAGATTATGAGGACACACAGTCCTCGTTTATTGTCATTTCGTAATGCATGCCTTAAGAAATGATACAATGTTCCTCCAGTATGATATCACAGAAATACAAGACAGACCAAGACTAAAAAACTGACAGAAACCATATAATTACAACAGTGCAAAGCAATACTGTAATTTGATAAAGAACAGACCGTGGGCATGGTAAAAAAAAGTCTCAAAGTCCCAATAGCCCCATTATCTCATGCAGATGGTAGAAAGAAGAAAACTCTCCCTGCCATGAACCTCCAGTACCGCAAACTTGCCAATGCAGCACCCTGGAAGCACCCGACCACAGTCTACTCTTGATTCCGTCCAAAAACTTTGAGCCTCCGACCAGCCCTCCGACATCGAGCACTGAGCACCATCTCTGCCCAACGCTTTGATCCTGGTCCCGGCCGCCAAGCAACAGGCAAAGCCGCGGATTCGGGACCTGCCCCTCCGGAGATTCTCGATCACACAGTAACAGCGGCAACGAAGCGGGCATTTCAGAAGTTTCTCCAGATGTTCCTCTGTGCTTCTCACGTCTCTCTCCGTCAAATCAGGATTGTGTACAGCATCCTACTTAACAAATACACGTACAGATATCATTTACCAGAGAGGCCGCGCATGCTGCATCGCGCCGCCATCTTCTCCTCCCTCCATACATTGCATACATAGCATTCTTGCTTAAAAAAATGAGACAAAAATGACACAAAATCTATGTATGTGTTGTCCATTTAAGAGTCGGAGTAAATTCCTCTTAAACTATATGCATTTCGATGACCTCCCCCAGCATCACTTTCCACCTATCTACTGAGCACTTAGATCCCATTTTAAACTACTTGCTATCACCTTAAACTATGACCTTTTTGCTTTTTAATGCTCCTACCACGGGAAAAAAGATATTGATGATATACCCTGACTATATCTCTTCTGTAGCAGAATATGTGGATCCCAGATCTTCCTCTCCCATCAGCTGAGGACTCGTCAACCCCTTAGGAGAAAATCCTATCTGAGTCAACTGAGTGTTCTACGACTGCTCTATTACTATACCTCTTATAATCTCACACACTTCTGTCTAGTCTTCCCTCATCCTTTACATTGCATTTAATGGGCAGTCAAAAGTTCAAAGGTTCATTTAGTATTAAAGCATGTATCCCTATACAGCTCTGAAATTTATATTCTCCAGATAGCCACGAAACAAAGAAAGAACATGAAAGTCCACCCCCATACAAAAAAATAGCATCCCAATCATCAACACCCCCTAAAACCATCCTCCCCTCACACAAAATGGAACAGGAACATTGACCCCCCAGGAAACAACCTCTCCTCCGCACAATAAAATAACGTAACAACCTACCCTTGCACAACAAATCGGAAAAAGAATGCATGATAAAAAACAAAGAATATGAAAATCCTTATACCTGGAAAAAGTCCACAGTCACAATTGCATACATGATTTTCATACATAGCAATCATGCCCAAAAATTGACTCAAATAAGGAAAATGCCTTTCTGGGCCTTCAAGCTGCGCACCCAGCAACCCCCGATTTAACCCGAGCCTATTCGCAGGACAATTTACAAAGACAAATTAATATACTAACCAGTACATCTTTAGGCTGTAGGAGGAATCTCACGTGGTTACAGAGAGAACGTACAAACTCTTTACATGCAGCAGCAGGAATAGGTGAAAATCAGAGTCCAGAATCTTTTTGTGATAGTTTCTGGGTCCTTAACAGAATTCTTCAAATGGTCCACACCCCCAGTCTTTCTGTGCAATCCTTTTTTTAAAAATTATTTCCACAATTTCTTTTAAAGTTAATTTGAAAATACTTCCACTCAAGTATTGTGCATCATAACAATAATTGTGTTTAAAAAATCAGCACATCAGCCAGAGTACAGAAGAATTTTTTCTTCCTGCTCTCCTTTCACTCCCACCCACCATCTCTCTGGCTTCTTTCTGTTTCCTTTCCTATCCTGATGAAGAGTCTCAGCTCAGAATGTTGACTGTTTATTCCCCTCCACAGAAGCTGCCTGACTTGCTGAGTTTCTCCAGAATTTTGCATACACTGCTCAAGATTTCTAGCTCTGCAGAATCTCTTGTGTTTAAGATTATTTTCTCTTTAATTACACTGTCAGAACCTGAAGAGAGGCAGTGCCCTTAACTCACTGTCCTTTCATACTCACTTTGATACAGAGTGATCAACATTACTGAACCTGTCATTGTACAGTATTGTTAGAATGAAAAATGATCGCCTCTAATGGTATGCAAAATTGGCAAAGTTCCTTTGTCATTCTCTGCACGTTAAGCAAAGCTTGTCTAATGTAATAACCTCATACATTGAAGTCAGATAGAATAGATGTAAAGCTTGCTAATTCAAATATCAGTGCTCTGACTTCCTGTGATGCAAGCTTACACAGGAAAACCAATTTTGTAATGTTTATATTGATAAGATCATATGACCGTAAGAGATAGGAACATAATTAGCATTTGGCCTATCGAGTCTGTTCCACCATTCTGTCATGGCTGATTTATTATCCTTCTTAACCTCATTCTCCCCGTAACCTTTGACACGCTTACTAATCAAGAATCTATCAAGTTCTGCTTTAAATAAATCCAATGATTTTCCCTCCACGGCCATCTGTGGCAATGAATTCCTCAGATTCACCACAGTCTGGCTAAAGAAATTCCTCCTAGTTCAAAAAGAAAATTCAAAGTTAAATTTATTATCAGAGTATGTACACATCACCACACAGAACCCTGAGATTCTTTTACCTGCGGGCGTGCTTAGCAAATCTATAGAACAGTAACTGCAAACAGGATCAATGAACTACAAACTGTGCAAATGTAAATATAAGTGAATAGCATTAAATTATGAGAGCAACAAATAACAAGATAAAGATTCCTAAAAGTGAGACCATTAGTTGTGGGAACACCAGAAATAGAAGGAGTGTAGTTATCCCCTTTTGTTCAAGAGCCTGATGGTTGAGGTGTAGAAACTGCTCCTGAACCTGGCGGTGTGAGTCCTGAGGCACCTGAACCATCTATCTGATAAAAGCAGCGAGAAAACAGCATGGCCTGGGGGATGAGGAACTTTGATAATGGATGCTGCTTTTCTACGGCCAACATTTCATGTAGATGTGCTCAGTGGCTGGGAGGGTTTTACTCGGACATACTGGGCCAAATCCATTACCTTCTGTAGGATTTCCCGTTCAAAGGCTTTGATGTTCCCATACTAGCCCATAATGCAGCCTGCCAATACACTTTCCACCACATATCTATAGAAGTTTGCTAAGGTTTTTGATGACATGCTGAATTTCCGCACGGTTCCGATGAAGGAGAGGAGCCCTTGTGCTTTCTTTGCAATTATATTTATATGATGGGCCCAGAATGTGTTCACTGAGATAGTAATACACAGGAATTTAAAGTTACTGATTCTTTCCACCTCTGATTCTCCATTCATGAGTAGCTGATGGCCCTTTGGTTTCCCTCTCCTAAAGTCTACATTCAGTTCCGTGGTCTTATTGACATTGATTGAGAGGTTGTGTTAAAGTCTGAAAAAGTCCACAGTCCATAAACACAACTGTCCAATCCATAAACGCAGAACCACGATACCATCTTACGATATCACCAACGTTCATCGAAGGAGAGGGACACCACACGAGGCAGAGAGGCCGACCCAGCTGCCACAGCCACCCGCTCACAGACTCCTTCTCCAGCAGCGATCAAAAGGCAGGGAGTCAGCGCTGAAACTCTTGTTTGCCTTCTGCATTCGTCTCGATGTCTCAACCTTGATCAATGCTTGAATCGGCAATTAATGAATGGTTTAAATAGCAAAATGAATTCAAACATTGGCTCGTACCCCGTCTCAAAGTTTCTTTGCATCAAGGCTGTCCCAGTACATGCTGGAGGCAGCAAAGCACTGGATCACTCTCTAAACTGTAAGTCACAGGCTCTAACAGTTCCAGAAACACATTTAAGCTGAAAAACAGACATAAAAGAAGGGAAAATGTTACTTTCATTTGCTATCTTGACTATGTTGACCGAGGGAGCACGTGCGGTGGTGTCATCTTGATCGGAAATTTTCCTTAGTTTGAAAAGAAGCAAAATAAATAATAGAAAACCATTTCAAAAAGTGATAATTTTGTTCAAATGGAATAAAAGGCACAATGAAGGGACTCTTGTGTAGGTGCGTACCAGTAGATGATCGAGAATGGAGGGTTATATGGAAGGGAAGAATTAGATTGATCTTGGAGTAGGTTAAAAGATTGGCACAACATTGTGGGCCAAAGGGCCTGTAATGTTTTATGCTCAATGTTCTAAAATTTCAGCAAAGTACACCTGGCTAACATTGGAAGAGCTGATCACCGACAGGACTTTAGGAAGGGACAGATGAACCATCTTCCTTGAAGATACATGGTTCCTCCATAGACAGAGCTAAGTGCTGCACCAAGTTCCTGGAGTTCACATCATGGATGATGTCACCAGGTCCCTCAATATCACCTCACTGAATAAGAAGGCGCATGAGTGCCTCCACTTCCTGAGGAGATCGAGACAAGTGAGGCTCCACCTACCCCATCTTAACTGAATTTTACAGAAGCACCACACCATTGGAAGCATCCTGACAAGTTGCATCTCCATCTGGTAAGAGACCAACAGAGCACTGGACTGTAAGCCCATGTAAAGGACTGTGAGAGCAGCTGAGAGGATCATAGGGGTCTCCCTACCATCCATCGGGGACATTTATCAAGAATGCTGTGTTCGCAGGGCCCCTATTATTATCAAGGACCCCACCCATCCATCCAGTATCGCCTTTGAATTTCTACCATCAGGCAAGATAATTCAATGCATAAAGAATATTCAGGATGGGAAACGGTTTCTTCCCTCAGGCCATTAGGATTCTAAACTGCTGCTGCATCACATTTAAAGTATCACCGGTTAATTTGTTCTGTATCTTACAATATTTAATTTATGCACTGTACTTTGTTTATTTATGCGTAATTCATTTGTAGATTTAATTCTTACTTTCCTAAATTATTGTGTGTTATGTGTACTACTGTGCTTTACACCCTGGTCTGGAGAAATGTTGTTTCGTTTGGCACTGCACATGCGTTTAGTTAAATGACAATAAACTTCACTGTTCCATTTCAAACTTGTCTACAGCTCGAAGTGGGCAATTTTGAATGATGGAAGATGTCCTTAAGAGAACTCCTTAAAACCATTTAGGGAATGGATAAATGAATCTGTATGTATTAGTTATTGACCGGTTTGCATTGCAAAACAAAGGTTTCCATTGAAAATCTGCACACGTCGTTACTTGGGAACACTGCAACAGTCAGTGAATTTCAATTGTGACAAATGTTTGCAGCTTAGACATCAGATATTCTTTCAAAAGTATCAGCTAGCTCACTGTCGCTTCTGATTGTGTCATTTCAAGGTTGACAGTGATTTTGTTGAGTAATACACGACAAACATTCACGGTTTTCCAGGGTGGCACAGATGAATCCCTGTATTCCAAAAAGATATGAACCTGGTAAACATGGAACTTTAGTAGTCTGTCTCAGTTTTTCCAAAGGTTTTGTACAGTGGTTTTGTACAGTAGTTTTGCACAGAACAGTTCAAACACTTTGGATAAAATGGTGAGATGTACCATGAATAACAATAAAATGAACGAAGGAGATGATTGTAATTATTACTGAAACTCATCTATTAATAAGCAAAGATCTTTCTGCAATGTAGGCTAAAGCAGAAAGTAGGTTAATATGCTTGTTAGACTTTCAGATAAATACATATTTTATGAACACAAGGGATTCTGCCGATGCTGGAAATCCAGAGCAACGCACACAACATGCTGGAGGAACTCAGCAGATCAAGAAGCATCAATCGAAATGAATAAACGGTTGGCATCTCAGGATGAGACCCTTCATCAGCACTGAAAAGGAAGAGGGACAAGGCCAGAATAAGAAATTGGAGGGAGTAGAAGGAGTACAAGCTAGAAGGGTGATGGGTGAAGCCAGCTGATGAAGTAAGAAGCTTGGAGGTGATAAGTGGAAAAGGTAAAGGGTTGAAGAAGGAGGAATCTATTAGGAAGGGAGAGTGGACCACGGGAGCATGGGGAGGAGGAGGGCCACCTGTAGGATGTGATAGGCAGAAGGCTAGAGTGGGGAGCTGAAGAAGAGGGAAGAGGAAGGGTAAAAATTATCACAAGTTGGAGAAATTGATCTTTATGCCACCAGGTTGGAGGCTATCTAGACAGAATATGAGATGTTGCTCCTCTAACCTAGGAGTTGCCTCATTGTGGCAAAAGAGGAGTACCCTAAGCAATCCTTCCAGGTGAGGCAGCACTTCACCTGCAAATCTGTTGGGGTCGTCTACTGCATCCAGTGTTCCCAATGTGGCTTCCTCTACATTGTTGAGATCCTGCATAGATTGGGGAATTCCTATCCCCATTCCCAATCCGACATGTTAGTCCATGGTCTTTTCTTCTGCCACGAAGAGGCCATTCTCAGCTTGGCAAAGCAACACCTCATATTCTGTATGGAGTGTTTAAGTTTTCCCGTGACTGCGTTGGTTTCCTCCAGGTGCTGTGGTTTCCTTCCACAATGTAAATCATATGGGTTAATGTTAGTACGTTCTGGGCATGCTATGTTGGCAGTGGAAGCATGGAGACACTTGTGGGCTGTCCCCAGCACATCCTCGGACTGTGTTGGTCATTAACACACAATAATACGTTTTTCTGTATGTTTCAATGTTTTGATGTACGTGTGACAAATAAAGCTAATCTTTGTTTTTAATCTTATTAATCCAGTATCATAAACACCAGACCCAATGGGACAATGGAAAATAGAACATAGCACAGTTACAGCATTGAAACAGGCCATTGCCCTGCAATGTCTGTGTTGACTATGATTTAGTTTAAACTACAAATCTGTCTGAAAAATAGTCTATAATCCTTCACTCCCTGCCTATCCATGTGTCTGAATAAATTCTTTCTAAGTGTTGCTAGTGTAAAATCCAGAGCAACAGACACAAAATGTTGTGGGAACTCAGCAGGTCAGGCAGCATCTAAGGAGAGGAATAAACAGTGAACATTTCAGACTGAAACTATTGTATCTGCTTGCAGGCACCTAGTACTCCCTGTGTAAACCAAAATAAAATACCATGTAAATCTCTATTAAGCTTTCCTCTTCTTTCCTTAAACCTATGTGCTTTAATGTTTCATATTTCCATACTGGGATAAAGAAACTCTATTTCACCTACTCTATTTTAGTTCAATGTTCAAAGTTCAAATTTCAAAGTGAATTTATTATCAAGGTACCTATAGGTCATTATATAAACAGTATGCAAGGCAAGTATTTTACTTTATATTGGTACATGTGGCAATGATAAACCAATACCGATCCTAATCTTTCCCTTGTTATTTTATAAACTTCTTTCAGGTTACTTCTCAGTCTGATGCTCCAGAGCAAACAATCCAAGTTTGTCTCACCTCTCTTTCAAATCAGTTCTCTCTAATCTAGGAAAAATACTGGTGTACCTTTTCGCATCTTTTCCAAAACATTCACAACCTTCCTGCAGTCGATGGCCAGAACTGCACACAATACTTCAAATGTGACCTAATCAATGTTTTATTCAGCTGCAAGATGACTTTCTAAAATGTTATACTCAATGCCCTGACCAATGAAAACAAAGGTGCCATAAGCCTTCTTTATTACTGCCTCTAGTTTTCTTTCCATTTTCAGAGAGTCATGGACTGAAACCCCTCCGCTCATCAATATTCTGAAGAGTCCTCCAATTTACTGTTTACTTTCCTCTTCCATTTACCTTTCCAAACTGTAGCACCTTAAACCTGACTAGATTAAATTCCACCTGTCCATATTCCCAACTGGCCTTTATCTTGTGAATCCCTTCATAACCTGGCTCACTGTCCACAACTCCACTTATTTTTGCAGTCAGCGCACCTAGAGTTTCATCTGAATATGCAGTATATTCATATAGATCACAAACACCAGAGGTCCTAGCATTGATCCCTGTAGAGCATCACGGATCACAGATTTCCTGTCAGAATGACACCCCTCCACCACTACCCTCTGTCTTCTATGGCCAAGCCAATTTTGAATCTAATCTACTAGGTCTCCAAAGAGAAAGACAATAACAGAGTGCGGACTATAGAGCTGCAGTTACAATGAAGTGCAGTGCAGGCGGATAATAGGGCCATTACAAAGTAAATTGAGAAATGATGGTTATTATAAGACCATAAGTTATAAGAGCAGATTTAGGCCATTTGGTCCACAGAGTCTGCTCCACCATTCCATCAGGGCTGATTTATTACCCCTCATTGCTTATTATTGGATGGCAGGGTGGAGGAATGTCTCTACCTAAGGAGGTGTAAGGCGCTCCTTCCCTCTGCTAGCCAGCAGGTCACCCTTGGGTAAAGTGCAGCACCTGCTTAGCAACCCCCACCCTATCAGGGTCACGTGAAGCCATGGGAGCAGGTGGTGGATGGTCGTATGAGCAACTGGTGCATATCACAAGTCTTGGTTATGCGACCACTGACACCAGATAGACAATCTCTGAAGAGTATTGAGAATGGTTGGGACCATCTTGTAAAGACACTGTCCAGAAGAAGCCAATGGCAAACCACTTCTGTAGAAAAAAATTGCCAATAATAGTAGTGATCATGGATAGGGAAAAAAATAAGAACAACAGCATGAAGAAAGTATTAAAGGCAGATGGAAGACCATGATTGTCTACATCATACCACACAGCACATATGTTGAAGATGATGCTTATTCATTATACATTGTACAATGTTCCTTTCAAGAGTTTGAGACAGAAGGAAATGTAGATAGAGGAAATGAGTTGAATGCTGGATTTTCATAAGACCATAAGACATAGGAGCAGAATTAGGTCATTTAGCTCATCAAATCTGCTCCACCATTCAATCATGGCCGATTTATTATCCCTCTCAACCCCATTCTTGTGCCTGCTCTCTATAACCTTTGATGCCCTTACTAATTAGATGTATCAGTATTACAGTGGAGTAAAGGGAATTACAGAGGCATGAGAGAGGAGCTGGCCAAAGTTGATTGGAAGGGGACACTAGCATAGATGATGGCAGAACAGCAATGGCTGTAGATTTTGTTGGGGGGGGGGGTCTTCGGAAGGCGCAGGAAAGATAAAGAAGTATTCTAAGAGGAGGATAAGGCACTGTGGCTGCATAAAAGCAAAAGAATGGGCATATAATATAGAAACAAATAATGGGAAGTTGGAGGATGAGGAAGATCTTACAAGTCAACAGAAGATGACTAAAAATTTCATAAAGCAGGAAAAGGTGATGTTAAGCTATCTAATAATATAAAGAGGATCCAAAAGATTTTCAGATATATAAGGAGTAACAGAGTGGATATTGGACCACTGGAAAATGACACTGGAGAGGTAATAATGGGGACAAGGAAATAGCGGACAAACTAAATAAATATTTTGCATCTGCCTTCCCTGTGGACACTAGCAGAATGCCAGAAATGCAAGAGTGCCAGGGGGCAGAAGAGAATGTGTTTGCTATTACTAGGGAGAAGGTGCTTGGGAAGCCAAAAAGTCTGAAGTTAGATAAGTCACCTGGACCAGGTGGACTGCAGCCCAGAGTTCTGAAAGGTGTAATTGAAGGGACTGTGGAAGCATTAATAATGAACTGTAGAGGGGAAACCTATGACCAGAGGGCACAACTTCAGAATCACTAGATTCTGGAATGGTTCCTCACGGCTGGAAAAATTCAAATGTCATTCCACTTTTCTGCTCTCTAAGAAGGGAGGAAGGCAGAACAAAGGAAATTATAGGCCAGATAGCCTAACTTCAATGGTTGGGAAGATGTTGGTGTCCATTGTAAGAGATGAGGTTTTAGGGTACTTAGAGGCACGTGATAAAATAGGCTAAAGACAGCATGGTCTCAAAAGGGGAAATCTTGCTTGACAAACCTGTTGGAATTCTTTGAGGAAATAACGGGCAGGATAGACAAAGGAGAATTGGTGGATGTTGTGTCCTTGGATTTTCAGAAGGCCTTTGACAAGGTGCCGCAGATAAGGTTGCTTAAAAAAAAATCCCATGGTATTATGGGAAATATACTAGAATGGTACTGGATAGGGTGACTGGCAGGAAGCAAAGAGTAAGAGTAAAGGGGGCCTTTTTTTGGTTGGCTGCTGGTGTCTAGTGGTCAATGGCTTGGATGAAGAAATTGAAGTTTGCAGACAATACAAAGATAGGTGCAAGAGCAGGTAGTGTTGAGGAAGCAGGGTGTCTACAAAAAGACTTCGACAGAATGGGGAAATAGGCAAAGAAGTGGAAGGTGGAATATAATGCAGGGAAGTGTACGCACATGCATAAAATGTAGAGAAAATTCAAAAGCCATAGATGCAAAGGGACTTGGGAGTCCTTGTCAGGATTCTTTAAAGGCTAACTTGCAGGTTGAGTCAGTGGAAAAGAGGGTACCTACAATGTTAGCTTTCATTTTCAGAGGACTGGAATACAAAAGCAGGGACGTAATGCATTGTTCAGGCTGCATTTGGAGTATTGTAGCAGTTTTAGGCCCCTTATCTCAGAGGAGGTTCACAAGGGAATGATCCCAGGAATTAAACAGTTAACATATGAGAAGCATTTGATGGCTCTGGGCCTGTACCCAATGGAGTTTAGCAGAATGAAGAGGGACCACATTGAAACTTATCGAATATCAAAAGATCTGAATGTTTCCTGTAGTTGTGGAGTCTACAACCTCAGAATTGAGGGACGTATATTTAGAACAGAGATAGGGAAACATCTCTTTATCTAGAGGGTTGTGAATCTGTGGAATTCATTGCCACAGACAGCTGTGGAGGCCAAGTCATTGAGAATATTTAAGGTGGAAGTTGTTTGGTTCTTAATTAATCAGGGTGTCAAAGGTTCCGGGAAGAAGGTAGAAGAATAGGTTTGAGAGGGATAATAAATTAGCCATGATGGAATGGTGGAGAAGACATGATGGGTCAAGTTCTGCTCCAATGCCTTATGGTCTTATACTCAAAAACTTATCAATGTCCTCTTTTACTAAACCCAGTGCCTGGGCTTCAACAGTCACCCATGTCACTGAATTTCAGAGATTCGCCACCTTCTGGCTAAAGAAATTCTTACTCATCTCTGTTCTAAAGGTATTTTGAGGCTGTGCCCTCTCGTCCTAAATTCCCCCACTATAAAACATTCTTTCAACACCCACTCTATGTGGGCCTTTCAATATTCAATAGATTTCAATAAGACCACACTCCACCCCAGTTCTTTGAAAGTCCAGCAAGTACAGGTCCAGAGCCCTTAAACAGTCTTCATACTTTTCATTCCTGGGATCATTCTCGTGAGCCTCTTCTAGATCCTCTTCAATGCCAGCACATCCTTTCATGACAGACTGGACAGTGTTCACAGTTGTCTGCATTTCTTGCGGTCTTGGGCGGAGCAGTTGCCAAACCAAGCTGTGATGCATCTAGATAGGATTCTCTCAATGGTACATCTATAGAAATTGTTGAGTGTCATCAGGGACATGTTGCATAGATCTGGTAAGAGCGGATTGCAGAGTCACAGTCACTCTGTTCCAGAGCAATCTTGTCTCAATACGAAGAATAGCACTTAAAAAAAATTGAATAAATAGATCAAAGAGAAAGCAGATGAAGGTTTATGGAGGAGGGAGGGATAAGGCTAAAATAAATTTTGTTGCAGTTACCAGTCCATACACTGTGTCTACTTTATTATGTATATCTGTACATATACTAATTAGCCAATCACGTGGCAGCAATTCAATTTATGAATGATGCAGACATGGTCAATAGGTTCAATTGTTGTTCAGAGTAAACGTCAGAATGGGGAAAATGTGATCCAAGTGACTTTGAATGTGGAATGTTCGTTGGTGCCTCTAAGTGTCTCAGAAACTGCTGATTTCTTGGAATTTTCACGGACTGCAGTGCCTAGAATTTACAGAGAATGGTGCAAGAACAGATAAAAAACATCCAGTGAGCAGCAGTTCTGTGGGTGAAAATGCTTTGTTAGTGAGAGAGGTCAGAGGATCATAGCCATACTGGCTCATGATGACAATAAGTCAAATAAAGTGGCTACTGAGTACATTTTTGATAACACTGGGGGAGACACGGTAGTGTAGTGGTTAGCACAGTAACAGCGACCCAGGTTCAATTCCTACTGCTGCCTCTAAAGAGCTTGTATGTTCTCCCCATGACGTACATTCTCTCCCACAGTCCAAAGCCATACCAGTTGATAGGTTAATTTGTCATTGTAAATTGTCCCATAATTCAGCTAAGGTTAAGTCTGGACTTGCTGGTGGCGTGACTCAAAAGACCAGAAATGCCTATTCTGCACTGTGTCAAAATAAACAAAAATTGTGAACAAACACATATAAGATCTAGTCATCGTGAATGATGCACAGGATGTTCATCCAGTGAAATCTGGCCTGTAGCATTAATTTTCAATGGTTCAGTTTGATATCTCACAATGTACACAGTATACAACTTGACTCCTTACCCTTCGCAGACATCCACAAAACAGAGAGAAAAATACCCCAAAGAATGAATGGCAGAAAAACATTTGAACCCCAAAGCCCCCTCCACCTCCCATGCACAAACATCAGCCCTCCCCAACTCCCTCCCCCCACTTACATCAGCAAAAGCATTAACTCCCCCCCCACCACCCACCATACAAGCAACAGCATGAACCCTGAGACCATGAACTCCAGTCTATCAAAAGCTACTGTCCATCCCAACACCTTGGCATGTCAACGGGGCCATCTCTCTCACTAACAAGGGAATGAGAGATATTGGGCCTGCTACAGTGAGAGGGGAGGCTGACAACTCAGCATTCTGATGTTACAATCTGCAGCGTCACTTATTCGACTTCCTCCGACTCAAGACCTAACAAATTCTCTGTCACCAGCGAGAGAGAGAGAGAGAGAGTGCAGAGGCCTCTGACAACTGCACCTGCTGACTTGATGTTTCAATCTCCCGTGACATTGGAAAGGAATCAGGTCGTCCACAGGGCTGTGCCCCGAAGGCACATATCTGCCAAGTCTCTACTGGATATCCCTTAACACCAGGCCACTTAGCGGTCTCCAAGAGCGAGAAACCCACCACCCGTGAGCAACGTAGTTTGAGTGCAGCTGTAGATCATTGGCTCCAACAGAACCCCGGCCACCTTGAAAAAGAAATAACAGACATGAGAACAGGAGATTTAAACTGTTTGGGCAACGATTTGGAAGAAGTCACCCAGGTCCGCAAAAACCTCTGGTGCCATCTTTACCTCCTCCCACTCAAACATAAATAATGCCAATACTATTTTGTTTGTCTGAAATTATAAATCCATTTATGTATAATCACATATTCAGAAAGATCAGCTGCCAGCTGTACATAATGATGGTGTGAGTCAATGATAGAGAACATATGAAGCTGGAGGCAATGATGACAATCACTGATTGATTGACACAGGCTTCAGTTTAGTGGAAATCGGTAGTGCCTGTGCTGTGCAATGGAGGCTGCATCAGGTACAGACAGTAACTTGCAATGATTCAGGGAGATTCACTCGGATTTTGATGTTCTTTTTTGCCAATGGCAAGACAGGGTAGGAGAATACATCAGTTAGGCAGAGCTCGGACAATATTGTAGTCTGGAAGAAAATTTCAAGCTTCAAGATCCTCATTGTGAATATCAGCAACAACTTGTTCCTTTATTTTTTAATTTTTTTTTAAGAGATAAAGCATGGTTCATAGCCCTCCCAAGACTATGGTCAACACACTCCTAGAAGACAGCAGCGCGGCTAATGTAGATGAACTGAACACACTGATGAGGGAGAGGGAGAAGTGGGGAGTCCGTCATTGTGCCCGACGCTGGCCCCCTAGGTCTGAGTCGATGTAGTAGTAGTAGCTTAGCATTGTTATAGCCAGGGGTGGTAATGGGAATGGGAATAAGCTCCCACTACTTATTAAATGCTCCCAAAGGCATGCACCTCAAATAGCCTCTGACATCCAAGCCCAGCTCCTAGCCTTCACTTGTAGCTTAGCTACTAAGCTTGACAGGACCATTTCTACTGACAAAAGATGGGCAAAAGGCGAGTTACTGGCACCTTAAAACAAGTTGCTTCAGACAGATGCAGCTTATCAGCCAAGGTCAGCATCAATCTAGGAGAAGGGAAACTCTGATCTCAAACCTCCACTGCCTTGTGTCTCTACCCACTCATGAGGAAGGCTTCAGGAGTAAACCCCAAGGGAAAAATCCAGAGCTGGAGTCCCAAAGGCAGTCCCACATTGAGTTTATCATTGTCTCGCAACTCCTGCAATGCTGTGCTCACTACATGGGCAACAGCTTGCTCTCCATATTGTATTGCCCTGGCTTATGTATCTAGACACCCAGGTCAACCCCAACCAACAGAGGCCTCTCAGACAGCATGGTTAAAGTCCCTTCCAGCCCAATGAGTGCGCACCGCCCAATTACACCCATGTGACCAAATAACCTACTAACCTGTTTGTCTTTGGAATGTGGGAGGAAACTGGAGCACCCAGAGGAAACCCACATGGTCACAGGAACCACATACAAACTCCAAGAAGATCCGAGAAGGACACAATGCGACTGGGTATCAGAGAAAGTCATGGCGTAAGCAAACACGCAGCATGCAAGAGAATTCCTGTGAGCAATTCTGTAAGCAAACATGTTGGCCTCGATCCTATTTACGTATGAGCTGATGCATGCAAAATTCCAGACCACAACACACAAAGTTCATCACACAGCCGATCAGTGACAAGATTTCCTCCCCACATCACATTGAGCTTCCGATAAGGGGACCAATCAGCTGATTGAGAAGTATATAAGGGCCAAGCATTCAGAGGACACACCACAACCAACAGCGCACTGATAATGTCTCCTCGCCTGGTGACGAAACGTTTGCAAGTAAATTGCCAAGATCGAAGAACAATTCAACCCCACCATCAAACACTTGAGCTGTGCCTCTTCTGAATTATTTCCAACATACAAAACTCTTTACAGACAGTGACAGAAATGAACCCAGGTCATGGAAGTTGTAATAGTGGTTGGCTTCCTGTCACACTACCCTGTCACCGCTTCATTCTACATCCTGTTACTGCTTCTCTTCTGTACCACCTATATGTACTGAAGGATAGAATGGCCCATCTGGATGGCATGCAGGCAAAAGATTATCACTGTATCCAGTGAGAATGATAAACCAAAACCAATTCCAACCCCTTTTCTCTTTGACAGTTCAGATAACAGGTCTCTGACATTAAAAGTTACATGCTTCTATTTTCATAGGCACTGCCTGACCTGCTGAGTTTTATCAGCGTTTTCTGTTGTTATGTTCATTGAATGGATGCATACGCGAAGAAGTTCAATTCCATTGTCATTTCAACTCAATGCCTGCGTAGCACTAAACGAAAGAAGCATTTATGTTGCAAGTTAAAAAGTAAACAGTATAACACAATTGGCACTTCATACAGTACTGTACAAAAGTCTTAGGCAGATATATGCAGACTTTTGCACAGTACTGTATGAAGTCTTTTTCCCAGGGCTGAGATTGCTAACATGAGGGGTATAGTTTTAAGGTGCTTGGAAATAGATACAGAGGGGATGTCAGGGGTAAATTTTTCACACACTGTGTGGTGGGTGCGTGGAATGCACTGCTGACAGCGCTGGTGGAAGTGGATACCATGGGGTCTTTTAAGAGACTCTTAGATAAGTACATGGAGCTTAGGAAAATGGAGGGCTATGTGGTTGGGTAATTCTAGGCGGCTTCTAGAGTAGGTTACATGGCCGGCATAACATTGTGGGCCGAAGGGCTGTAATGTGCTATAGATTTCTATGTTCTATGTGGAATGGAGGGTGAGTTTAGAGGGATTTTGGCTAGATACAGGCAAATGGGATTATCTCAGGCCTGTGTCTTAGTCAGCATGGACGAGTTGGACCAAAGGCCGGTTTCCATGCTGTATGGATCTATGAATTTGTGACTCTAACCCTGACTGATTCTAATACTGATGTCTTGAGTATTTTGTATATAACCCAACTGAAAGTACAGCGTGTGCAAAGCTGCTTTATATTAAATTACCAGACTGCGGGCTCACTCTGTAGATAACTTTTAGCTGTGTTATTGTAACCATCTGTCAGCCACCAATTGTATTCATCTCATTAGGAAACATGAAGGTAATGACATCAGGTTCTCCTGATGTTAAGAGATTGGTTGGAACAAATAACCTCATCTGAAAATCCCGGTGTTAAAAGGCGGAAAATATTTGCAGCAACAACTTGTACTTAAAGCACATTTAAATCAGCAACACACACAAAATGCTGGAGGAGCTCAGCAGGTCAGTGAGATACCATGGAGGGGAATGAAAGGACAAAATTTTGGGCTATGATCCTTCATCACTACTGGAATCAGAATTGGAATCAGGTTTAATATCTCCGGCATATGTTGTGAAATTTGTTAACTTAGCAGCAAAAGTACAATGCAATACATGATAAATATAGAAAAAAATAGATCAATTACACTAAGTATATATGTATATTAAATAGCTAAATTAAAAATAGTGCAAAAACAGAAATTATTTAAAAAAAGGCAGTGTTCATAGGTTCAATGGCTGTTTAGAAATCAGATAGCAGAGGGGAAGAAGCTGTTCCTGAATTGCTGAGTGTGTGCCTTCAGGCTTCTGTACCTCTTTCTGGTAGTAGCAATGAGAAGAGGACATGTCCTGGGTGATGAAAGTCCTTAATGCCGCCTTTCTGAGACACCACTCCTTGAAGATGTCTTGGATACAACAGAGGCTAGTATCCATGATGGAGCTGACTAACTTTCTGCAGCTTCTATCGATTCTGTGCAGTAGCTCCCCCACCCACCAATACCAGACAGTGATGCAGTCTGTCAGAAGGTTCTCCACAGTACATCTTGTAGAAGTTTTTGAGTGTTTTAGGTGACAAACCAAATCTCCTCAAACTCCCAGTGAAATATAGCTGCTGTCTTGCATCAATATGCTGGGACCAGGTTAGGTTCTCAGAGATACTGACACCCAGGAACTTGAAATTGCTAACTTTCTCCATTTCTGAATCCGCTATGAGAACTGGTTCATGTTCCCATGTTTTATGCTTTCTGAAGTCCACAATCATCTCCTTTGTCTTACTGATGTCAAGTGCAGGGATGTAGCTGCGACACCACTCATTTAGCTTTTATATCGCACTCCTGTACGCCCTCTTGTCTCCATCTGAAATTCTGTCAACAATGGCTGTATCATCAGCAAATTTATAGATGGTATTTGAGCTATGCCTAGCCACAGAGTTGTGGGTATATAGAGGGTAGAACAGTGGGCTAAACACACACCCCTAGGTGCACCAGTGTTGATCATCAGCGAGGAACGGAAGGGGGAAGAAGCCAGAATAAAATACTAGAGGGAGGGGTGGAATTCAAGCTTGCAGGTGATAGGAGAAAACAGGTGAAGGAAAAGGTGGGCACCCTCATCCTCATGACCTACCCATTACCTTCGTTTTGGTTTTCCACTTCCTTCCGTTTATTCCATGACCCACTGCCTTCTCCTATCTGGTACCTTCTCCTTCAGGCCTTTACCTTTTCCACCTATCTCCTCACAGATTTTTGCATCATCCCCTCCCCCCACAGCTCCATCCACTCACCGACCTTCACAGAAGCATACCAAGCCATATTTGACATCAGAAAAAGGCAGAAGAGGAAATGGAGACTCGAACTTTTGAAGGGTCAAACAGCTGAACTCTCACCCATGGAACATAGGGCACAGTACAGGGCCTATAACCCAAAATGTTGTGCTGACCTTTACAAACCTGCTCTATGGTCAATCTCAGCCCTCCCTACCACATAGCCTATAATCTTCCATTTGTCAAATGTCTGTCTACCTAAGAGTCTCTTAAAAGTCTTTACTGTATCACCTCAACGACCACCCTGTTAGTGCATTGCAGACACTTAAATATTTTTTTAAGGTTATACTTATTTATCATGTGTACATTGAAACTTCAAAGCAAACAGTGAACTGCAACTAACACAGTCCGAGGATGTGCTGGGGAGCAGCCTGCAAGTGTTGCCATGCTTCCAGTGCCAACATTGCATGCCTTCAAATTACCACCCGAACCTGTGCGTCTTTCGAATGTGGGAGGAAACTCGAGTACTTGCAGAAAACTCACACGCTCATGGAGAGAAACATAGAAACATAGAAACATAGAAAATAGGTGCAGGGGTAGGCCATTCGGCCCTTTGAGCCTGCATCGCCATTTATTATGATCATGGCTGATCATCCAACTCAGAACACCGCCCCAGCCTTCCCTCCATACCCCCTGACCCCCGTAGCCACAAGGGCCATATCTAACTCCCTCTTAAATATAGCCAATGAACTGGCCTCAACTGTATCCTGTGGCAGAGAATTCCACAGATTCACCACTCTCTGTGTGAAGAAGTTTTTCCTAATCTCGGTCCTAAAAGGCTTCCCCTCTATCCTCAAACTGTGACCCCTCGTTCTGGACTTCCCCAACATCGGGAACAATCTTCCTGCATCTAGCCTGTCCAATCCCTTTAGGATCTTATACGTTTCAATCAGATCCCCCCTCAATCTTCTAAATTCCAACGAGTACAAGCCCAGTTCATCCATTCTTTCTTCATATGAAAGTCCTGCCATCCCCGGAATCAATCTGGTGAACCTTCTCTGTACTCCCTCTATGGCAAGGATGTCTTTCCTCAGATTAGGGGACCAAAACTGCACACAATACTCCAGGTGTGGTCTCACCAAGGTCTTGTACAACTGCAGTAGTACCTCCCTGCTCCTGTACTCAAATCCTCTCACTATAGATGCCAGCATACCATTCGCCTTTTTCACCGCCTGCTGTACCTGCATGCCCACTTTCAATGACTGGTGTATAATGACACCCAGGTCTCGTTGCACCTCCCCTTTTCCTAATCGGCCACCATTCAGATAATAATTTGTTTTCCTATTTTTGCCACCAAAGTGGATAACTTCACATTTATCCACATTAAATTGCATCTGCCATGAATTTACCCACTCACCCAACCTATCCAAGTCACCCTGCATCCTCTTAGCATCCTCCTCACAGCTAACACTGCCACCCAGCTTTGTGTCATCCGCAAACTTGGAGATGCTGCATTTAATTCCCTCATCCAAGTCATTAATATATATTGTAAACTACTGGGGTCCCAGCACTGAGCCTTGCGGTACCCCACTAGTCACCGCCTGCCATTCTGAAAAGGTCCCGTTTATTCCCACTCTTTGCTTCCTGTCTGCTAACCAATTCTCTATCCACACCAATACCTTACCCCCAATACCGTGTGCTTTAAGTTTGCACACTAATCTCCTGTGTGGGACCTTGTCAAAAGCCTTCTGAAAATCCAAATATACCACATCCACTGGTTCTCCCCTATCCACTCTACTAGTTACATCCTCAAAAAATTCTATGAGATTCGTCAGACATGATTTTCCTTTCACAAATCCATGCTGACTTTGTCCAATCATTTCACCGCTTTCCAAATGTGCTGTTATCACATCCTTGATAACTGACTCCAGCAGTTTTCCCACCACCGACATTAGGCTAACCGGTCTATAATTCCCCGGTTTCACTCTCCCTCCTTTTTTAAAAAGTGGAGTTACATTAGCCACCCTCCAATCCTCAGGAACCAGTCCAGAATCTAACGAGTTTTGAAAAATTATCACTAATGCATCCACTATTTCTTGGGCTACTTCCTTAAGCACCCTGGGATGCAGACCATCTGGCCCTGGGGATTTATCTGCCTTTAATCCCTTCAATTTACCTAACACCACTTCCCTACTAACATGTATTTCGCTCAGTTCCTCCATCTCACTGGACCTTCTGTCCCCTACTATTTCTGGAAGATTATTTATGTCCTCCTTAGTGAAGACAGAACCAAAGTAATTATTCAATTGGTCTGCCATGTCCTTGCTCCCCATAATCAATTCACCTGTTTCTGTCTGCAGGGGACCTACATTTGTCTTTACCAGTCTTTTCCTTTTTACATATCTATAAGAGCTTTTACAGTCCGTTTTTATGTTGCCTGCCAGTTTTCCCTCATAATCTTTTTTCCCCTTCCTAATTAAGCCCTTTGTCCTCCTCTGCTGAACTCTGAATTTCTCCCAGTCTTCAGGTGAGCCACTTTCTCTGGTTAATTTGTATGCTTCTTCTTTGGAATTGATACTATCCCTAATTTCTCTTGTCAGCCACGGGTGCACTACCTTCCTTGATTTATTCTTTTGCCAAACTGGGATGAACATTTGTTGCAGTTCATCCATGCAACCTTTAAATGCTTGCCATTGCATATCCACCGTCAATCCTTTAAGTGTCATTTGCCAGTCTATCTTAGCTAATTCACGTCTCATACCTTCAAAGTTACCCCTCTTTAAGTTCAGAACCTTTGTTTCTGAATTAACTATGTCACTCTCCAGCTTAATGAAGAATTCCACCATATTATGGTCACTCTTACCCAAGGGGCCTCTCACGACAAGATTGCTAATTAACCCTTCCTCATTGCTCAAAACCCAGTCCAGAATAGCCTGCTCTCTAGTCGGTTCCTCAACATGTTGGTTCAAAAAACCATCCCGCATACATTCCAAGAAATCCTCTTCCTCAGCACCTTTACCAATTTGGTTCACCCAATCTACATGTAGATTGAAGTCACCCATTATAACTGCTGTTCCTTTATTGCACACATTTCTAATTTCCTGTTTAATACCATCTCCGACCTCACTACTACTGTTAGGTGGCCTGTACACAACTCCCACCAGCGTCTTCCGCCCCTTAGAGAACATACAGACTCCTTACAGACAGCAGTAGGAATTGAATGCCAATCCAAACTCCACTAGCATGCCACGCTTACCAGTCTCTGTGTAAAAAGCCTGCCTCTCTCATGCTGTCAATACATATTATCTCTTCATTCTTCAATTTCCTATCACATTTGCTGTTTAGGTGCCTGGGCAAGTATCCTGCTTCACTATTCTTCCACATTGTACACTGAATCGTTCATCATTAATTGTATCATTAACCTGAAACTGAATTTGAATGTGACCTGAATTTGCTTGAGTTGATACGGTAGTGTATGTTCCATACCTTCTTCAGACCTCTGAACACTTAATCCTACTTTCTCCATTCCACCTCAAGCTAATGATTCGGGTGGATGCCGCACAAAACAGCCCTTTACACTTGCCTGAAGTGATATGGGATTTTTATCTTTGGTAATGATGTGTAAAACATATCAACAATACATTAGGGAGGAGGTACAGGAGCCTGAAGACTCACACTTAATATTTTAGGCAGTCCCAAAAGCCAATGGCATGACGCAGTAGTTTTGTGCTGTCAAAGTCGTACTTATAGCCATTCTGAATGTAGTATTCTGCTACAGCCGATTTCTCTGTCACCACCTGATGAAGCAAACCATTGAAATAAAACTAGAAGAAAAGAATTTTAACAAAGATGAAGGTCTCGCTCTAAGTAAAAACTGGAATTTGATTGTAAACCAGGTGGGACAGCAGAAGCCTGATTGGATGAGGACTAACCAATCAGGAGAGACAGACATTGGGGCTGGGGGGGGGAGGTATAAATACCACAGAACTAAACATGCCCAGGCATCATCCCTGATGAAAATGGCAGAGGTTGTCATTGAAATATCAGTTAACATTGATAACTTCACCTGGCTGGAAGCCTGAGAAGAGTTTATTCATCATATATGCCAGAAAAGCACTAGGTCCTTTTTCAACTGTTACAGATTTTCAAATTATAATAATATGCAATAATCACTGTAATGGTCTATAGCTGTTTCTTGTCAATAACTCATAAATACAGTATGACCCTCTGAATGAATCTATTTTGCTTGCTTTGATGTTTAGCTTTTCAATAGAATCTGGTACAAAAGAAGATGATACTGATTTGCTGGTGAATTCATCTATAAATGATATATGACACTGTCAGGACCTAATGCATTTGATTCTACACCTACACGAGCTGTGCCACATTGACAGAAATGTTTTAAATTATATACAGTGGCTTAATCATCAAATGAGAAGAGAACTGACTGCAGAAGCCACCTGAGTGACACTAAACGTCCTTATGAGAGAAAAAGATTCCACTTACCTGTCAATCTCATTACAAATCAGAAGACACCAGACAACTGAAAGTGGAGAAGGTTCACTCAATGTAGCTGCAAGAGACAAGAGAGAAAAACAATGGTGTTAATTGCAGATCTTTGTTGCAGATTTATTTCGGAGCACTGGAATATAGAGATGGATGCATTGTGCAGTGCTGATGTCTGAGTGTGTACATGGAGTGTGTGTAACTTGACATGATGTATAATTACTGGCCTAATTCGTATGAACTTTCCCCCCAGGAAATGCTCATTCCCATGGCATGACAATGAGGGGAAATAAAGTTTGAAGATATTTTCCAGTCGAGTCTTGAGGACTGCTGAGGGGACTCATCTAAGTCCATAAGAACATTAGACATAAGAACAGAAATAGGCCATTTAGCTCAACCATTCCATCTTGGCTGATATATTACCCTCTTAATTCCATTCTTTTGTCTTCTTCCCATAACCTTTGATGCCCTGACTAATCAAAAACTTATCAACCTCCACTTTAAGTATACCCAAATACTTGGTCTCTACAATGAATTCCACAGTTTTACCTCCCTCTGGTTGAAGAAATCCCTCCTCAGCTCAGTCCTGAAGGGACATCCTCTACCTCAATGTGACCGAAATTCTTTAAGAACACACACCACCACCATCAAAGGAAGCTATGGATAATAAATAAGGAAAAAAATAGGGTTGCACAGTAGCGTAGTGATTAGCTCAACACTTTACAGTACCAGCGACCCAGGTTCAATTCCCACCACTGCTAATAAGGAATCTGTATGTTCTCCCCATGACCAAGTGAATATTCTCCGGGTGCTCTGGTCTCCTCCCACAATTCAAGGACAGGTTGATTGGTCATTGTAAATTGTCCCGTGGCTAGGCAAGAATTAAATTGGGGGATTGCTGAGTGACACAGCTCAAAGGGCTGGAAGGGCCTACTCCACACTATATGTCAATAGATAAATAAGTTTGTTCTTCCATTCCCAGTATTTGCCAAGTCCTGAGAAACATAATTAAAAGAAGCATAAGAATTAAAAGCAGGTAGAGGCCAAATGGCCCATTTTCCCTTTCCTGCCATCCAAAGACATTGCTGTGGAATTTGTGGAATTCTTTGGCCTATAAATTCATTGAGTTATACGAAAAATAATAAGGTCATTTGGCTCAACACAACCCGACTGACCAAGATATCTGTCTACTTTAATCCCATCTGCCCGTCATAAACGCAAGAGATTCTACAGTTACACACAGGGAAAATGCTGAAGGAATTCAGCAAGTCAAGCAACATCTACAAAAATGAATAAACAGTTGACATTTTGGGCCGAGACTCTTCTTCAGGACAGGAAAAGAAGGTGAAAGATGACAGAATAAAAAGGTTGGGGAAGGAGAAGGTGGATTGGAGGTGATAAGTGAAGTCAGGTGGGGAGAAGAGGAAAGAGGCCAGAGTGGGGAGCAGAAGAAAAGGGAAGGGGGAAGGGAAAAGAAATAAAAAATATGGAATATTTATATATTCCATATCACAGCATCACACTGTGTAAAAAGAAGAGGTTAATGCACAAAAACAAATAAAAATAAGTGGAGGAATAACCAATCTTATCAATTGGATGCATGAACCACAATTTCTCTAATTTTTGGTAATTTCTCCCCCCTTCCCCCTCTCTCTTTTTCCACTTCCAATTCTTGCCCACCTCTTCTTCATTCCCTTCACTCACCTGCCCATCACCTCCCTCTGATGCTCCCATTTCTCCCATACTCCACCCTCAACTCCTATCAGATTCTTTCTTCTTCAACCTTTTACCTCTTCTACCTATCACCTTCCAGCTTCTTAATTCGTCCATTCTCCCCCATGCACCCATCATACCCCTCACCTGGTTTCACCGATCACCTGCAGCTTGTTCTCAATCCCCACCCTCCAACTTCTTATTCTGGTTTCTTCCCCTTTCGTTTCCATTCCAAATGAAGGCTCTCAGCCCAAAATGATGACTATTTATTCCTCTCCATAGACGAGTTCCCCTGACATTTTGTGAGTCTTTATGAAGTGCCTTGGCCTGAAACATCGACTATTTATTCACCTCCATAGATGCTTCCTGACCTGCGGAGTTCCTTCACCATTTTGTGTGTGTTACACTAGATTTCCAGCATCTGCAAAATGTCTTGTCATTAAGTGGAAGAACACTAAGATAATCATGGTTGACCAATGCAGGACACAAACTTCCCTTCCGTGTCAGTTTCCTGTAGGTCATACTTCCTTGACCTTTCAAGTACTTAGCTATCTCAGATTCAGATTCTGTCTCTGATTATTTCTTGAAACATACACCCCGGTCCAATGAAACTCCTTGCTGGCATGAAAATCACGGCGTAAACAGTTACATAGAAACATAACCATATAACCATATAACAATCACAGGACAGAAACAGACCATCTTGGCCCTTCTAGTCTGTGCCGAACTCTTACTCTCACCTAGTCCCATTGACTTGCACTCAGCCCATAACCCTCCATTCTTTTCCTGTCCGTACAGCTATCCAACTTAACTTTAAATGATAACATCAAACCTGCCTCAACCACTTCGGCTGGAAGCTCGTTCCACACAACTGCCACTCTCTAAGTAAAGAAATTCCCCCTCATGATACCCCTAAAATTTTGCCCTTTAACTCTCAACTCACGTCCTCTTATTTGAATCTCCCCCACTCTCAATGGAAAAAAAGCCTATCCACGTCAACTCTATCTATCCCTCTCATAATTTTAAATACCTCTATCAAGTTCCCCTTCAACCTTCTACGCGCCAAAGAGTAAAGACCCAACTTGTTCAACCTTTCTTTGTAACTTAGGTGATGAAACCCAGGTAACATTCTAGTAAATCTTCTGTGTACTCTCTCTATTTTTTTGACATCTTTCCTATAATTCAGTGACCAGAACCGTAATTCGGTGTACACAATACTCCAAATTTGGCCTTGTGCAATTTCATCATTATATCCCAACTCCTATACTCAATGCTCTGATTTATAAAGGCCAGCATACCAAAAGCTTTCTTCACCACCCTATCCACATGAGATTCCACCTTCAGGGAACTATGCACCATTATTCCTAGATCACTCTGTTCTACTGCATTCTTCAATGCCCTACCATTTACCATGTATGTCCTATTTTGATTAGTCCTACCAAAATGTAGCACCTCACATTTATCAACATTAAACTCCATCCACCATCTTTCAGCCCACTCTTCTAACTGGCCTAAATCTCTTGGCAAGCTTTGAAAACCTACTTCATTATCCACAACTCCACCTATCTTAGTATCATCTGTATACTTACTAATCCAATTTACCACCCCATCATCCAGATCATTAATGTATATGACAAACAACGCTGGATCCAGTACAGAACCCTGAGGCACACCACTAGTCAGCAGCCTCCAATCTGACAAACAGTTATCCACCACTATTCTCTGGTGTCTCCCATCCTGCCACTGCTGAATCCATTTTACTACTTCAATATTAATACCTAACGATTGAACCTTCCTAACTAACCTTCCGTGTGGATCCTTGTCGAAGGCCTTACTGAAGTCCATATAGGCAACATCCACCGCTTTACGCTCATCAACTTTCCTAGTAACTGCTTCAAAAAATTCAATAAGATTTGTCAAACATGCCGTTCCACGCACAAATCCATGTTGACTGTTCCTAATCAGGCCCTGCCTATCCAGATAATTACATATACCATCTCTAAGAATACTTTCCATCAATTTACCCACCACTGACATCAAACTCACAGGCCGATAATTGCTAGGTTTACTTTTAGAACCCTTTTTAAACAATGGAACATAGAAAACCTACAGTACAATATAGGCCTTTGGGCCCACAAAGCTGTGTTGAACATGTCCTTATCTTTGAAAGTACCTAGGGTTAAACATAACCTTCTATTTTTCTAAACCCGTCCAGGAGTCTCTTTTCTTTCCAATATTTTTATTGATTTATATATAAGAACACAGAGTACAGGAAAAAATATATATGTCAATACATTAAACTAAATCACATATGAAGACTCCTTACCCTATATTCGCGCAAATCAACTGGCTCGTAACATTGAAGAAGAATAATTTTTTATATAAAAAAAATCTAACCCACTACCAAGACTGAAGCTGATTAATAAAAAAAAGAAAAAAATATTGTTAGTCAACATCCGTACTTTAACAGCAAATCAAAGGTTTGAAAATAATTCAGAGAGGGTCCCCACAATATTTGAAAGTCTTGAGTAGATTCAAAGATTGAACATTGAATCTTCTCTAAATTTAAACATGACATCATATCATGTAACCTTTGGGTGTGAATCGGAGAGGTCACATCTTTCCATTTAAGCAAAAGTGTACTTCTGGCCATAAGAGACATAAAAGCCAAAATGTGCAAATCAGATGGCTCCAAAGTAATATCCTTTCCTCCAACAATACCAAAGAAAGCAGCCAAAGGATTAGGCTTGAAATTTACTTTAAAAAGTATCGAAAAGGCTCGAAATACTTCTTTCCAATATTTTCCAAGACTCGGACATGCCCAAAACATATGAATGAGTGAAGCTTCTCCATTATTACATTTATCACAATACAGAGATTTATCTAAATAAAAATGAGACAACTTATTCTTAGTCTCTTAAAAGACCCTCGCATATCTGCCTCCACCACTGTTGTCCGCAGCCCATTCCATGCACTCACCACTCTCTGCATTACAAACTTACCCCTGACATCTCCTCTGTACCTACTTCTAAGCACCTTAAAATTGTGCCCTCTCAAGCTAGCCATTTCAGCCCTAGGAAAAAGCTTCTGAATATCCACACGATCAATGCGTCTCACCAAGTTATACACCTCTATCGGGTCACCTCTCATCCTCAGTCGCTCCAAGGAAAAAAGGCTGAGTTCACTCAACCTATTCTCATAAGGCATGGTCCCCAATGCAGGCAACATCCTTATAAATCTCCTCTGCACCCTTTCTATGGTTTTCACATCCTTCCTGTAGTGAGGTGACCAGAACTGAGCACAGTACTCCGTGTGGGGTCTGACCAGGGTCCTATATAGCTGAAACATTACCTCTTGGCTCCTAAACTCAATCCCATAATTGATGAAGGCCAATGCACTGTATGCTTCCTTAATCACAGAGTCAACCTGCGCAGCAGCTTTGAGTATCCTGTGGGCTCGGCCCCCAAGATCCATCTGATCCTCTACACTGCTAAGAGTCTTACCATTAATACTATATTCTGCCATCATATTTGATCTACCAAAATGAAGCACTCACACTTATCTGGCTTGAACTCCATCTGCCACTTCTCAGCCCAGTTTTGCATCCTATCAATGTCCTGCTGTAATCTCTGACAGTCCTCCACCCTATCCACAACACCCCCAACCTTTGTGTCATCTGCAAATTTACTAACCCATCCCTCCAGTTCTTCATCGAGGTCATTTATAAAAATCACGAAGAGAAGGGGTCCCAGAACAGATCCCTGAGGCACACAACTGGTCACTGACCTCCATGCAGAATATGACCCATCTACAACAATTCTTAGCCTTCTGTAGATAAGCCAGTTCTGGATTAAAGCAAGGTCCCCTTGGATCCCATGCCTCCTTACTTTCTCAATAAGCCTTGCATGGGGTACCTTGTCAAATGCCTTGCTGAAAGCCATATACACTACATCTACTGCTCTTCCTTCATCAATGTGTTTAGTCGCATCCTAAAAAAAATTCAATCAGGCTCGTAATGTACGACCTGCCTTTGACAAAGCCATGCTGACTATTCTTAATCATTTTATGCCTCTCCAAATGTTCATAAATCCTGCCTCTCAGGATCTTCTCCATCAACTTACCAACCACTGAAGTAAGACTCACTGGTCTATAATTTCCTGAGCTATCTCTTCTCCCTTTCTTGAATAAGGGAACAACATCTGCAACCCTCCAATCCTCCAGAACCTCCCCCATCCTGATTGATAATGCAAAGATCATCGCCAGAGGCTCAGCAATCTCCTTCCTCGCCTCCCACAGTAGCCTGGGGTACTTCTCGTCTGGTCCCAGTGACTTATCCAACTTGATAATTTTCCAAAAACTCCAGAGCATCCTCTTTCTTAATAACTACATGCTCAAGCTTTCCATTCTGCTGTAAGTCATCCCTACAATTGCCAGGGTCCTTTTCCATAGTGATTACGGAAGCAAAGTACTCATTAAGTACTCTGCTCTCCCCTCCGGTTCCATACATACTGTCACACTTGATTGGTCCTATTCTCTCACGTCTTATCCTCTTGCTCTTCACATACCTTTAGAATGCCTTGGGGTTTTCCTTAATCCTGTCTGCCAAATTCTTCTCATGTCTCTTTCTGGCTCTCCTAATTTCTTTCTTAAGCTCCTTCCTGCTAGCCTTATAATCTTCTAGACCTCTATCTTTACATAGTCTTTTGAACAAAAAATAGAGGATTATCAGAGACTGCAGTGGGATATGCACTCAGTGGTCACTTTATTAGGTACACCTGTACACCTGCTCGTTAATGCAAATATCTAATCAGCCAATCATGTGGCAGCAACTCAAGGCATAAAAACATGCGGACATGGTCAAAAGGTTCAGTTGTTATTCAGAACAAACATCAGAATGGGGAAGAATTGTAATCTAAGTGTCTTTGACTGTGGAATGATAGTTGGTGCCAGATGGGGTGGTTTGATTATCTCAGAAACTGCTGATCTCTTGGGATTTTCACGCACAAAAGTCTCTAGAGGTTACAGAAAATGATGCAATAAAAAACATCCAGTAACAGTTCTGTGGACCAATCGCCTTGTTGGTGAGAGAGCTCAGAGGAGGATGACGAAAGTAGTTTGGGCTGACAGGAAGGTGACCATAACTCAAATAACCTTGTGTTACAACAGTCATGTGCAGAAGAGCAACTCTGAACACATTACATATCAAATATTGAAGTGGAAGGGCTGCAGCAGAAGAAGACCACAGACAAACACTCAGTGGCCACTTCATTAAGTACAGGAGATGCTTAACAAAGTGGCCACTGATGGTAGGTCAGTTGCAGAGATGCACAGAGGAATGGCCATTGGAGTTTAATCTGGCCAAATGTGAGATACTTCCCTTTGGGAGATTGAATGTAAAGGCACAAATCACTGTTAACAGCAAGGACTGACAGTGTTTATTTACAGGGGAATCGTAGGGTCCAAATCCTTAGTCCTCTGAAAATAGCTGCTTAGGTAGACAGGGTTGTGAAGACAGCATAGGGCATGCTTGCTTTTGTTAGTTGTGGGACTGAGTTTCAGAGCAGGAAATTTTGCTCTAGTTTTATTAAAGTCCAGTTAGCCAGCATCTGGTTGCCCCGTTTTAGGAAGGATGTGAACCCTTGGAGCAGGTGCAAAAGAGGTTTATCAGGATGCTGCTAGGATTGTGAGGCATGTGCTATAAGGAGGGGTTTGACAAAGTTGGTCACAAAAGATTCTGCAGATGTTGGAAATGCAGAGCAATGCACACAAAATGCTGGTGGAACTCAGCAAGTTAGGTAGCATCTATGGAGAAGGATAAACATTTGACCTTTTGGGTTGAAACCCATCATCAGAACTGGAAAGGGAGGGGGCACTAGCCAGAATAAGATGGTAGGGAGGGGGAAGGGAATGCCAAATGGCCAGAGTCCCAAGTCTGTGAATCTCTACGAGTCTGTTGGGGGAGTCAAAGCCCCAATGTCCAGGAGTCTAAGTTTGTGAAGGCAGGAGGTTGAAGACAGCCTGTAATGACTTTGGAGGACTGTGTATGTGCATGAGAAACAGGACTTATTTGCTGCTGTTTTGTAGCTTGTTATGTTCTCTGTTGTTCTGCCAAACATTGTGGGCATGCTCTGTTGGCATCAGAATGTGTGCCTGCTCTTGTGGGCTGCCCCCAGCACATCCTTAGGTGTGCTAGTTGTTAACACAAATGGCATATTTAATGTGTGGTGGAATTTATGGGTGATAAATAAATTTGAATCTTGAAGATATGATGAATTGGTTTTCTTCCTCTGAATGAGAGGGAAATAAGGAAGTGCTGAATTCCCGCTGGCAGCTGCTGGAGCAGATGGCATTGATGTATTTCAGGAGGATCTAGTGTGCAATGGAGGGAAGGAAATAAAGCAGTAAAGAGCCAGGTGGGAGGAAGTAATGAGTATGCAAGGAGACTCAGTATGAATGTATCTTTACTGTGCAGCAGGTTCTTGGTCATCAACAACTTATCTCCACTTGAAATGGGAAATTAGTCTGAATTTCTTCGAAGTTCACACTGATTCAACATGTCATCTAAAGCTTCTATAGATGCAGAGTGGAGGGTATCCTGACTGATGCATCACAGCCTGATGTGGAGGCACCAATCCCTATGAATCGAAAAGCCTGCAAAAAGTGGATCCCAGTCCAACACAGGAATATCCCTCCCCACCATTGAGCATATTTACATGGAGCACTGATACAAGAATGCAGCATCTATCATCAAGAACAGCACCATCCAGCTGCTGACACCATTGGGCAGGAGGTACAGAAACATTATCTTGCACACCACCAAATTCAGGAACAGACATCTGATTCAAGATACCAGATTCAAGATTGCTTAATGTCATTTCCAGTACACAAGGTTAAAGGAGAACAAGCAACGCACAGAAAATGCTGGTGGAACGCAGCATGTCAGGCAGCATCTATAAGAAGAGGTACAGTCAACGTTTCGGGCCGAGACTTTAACTGCTCTTTCAGTTAGTCCTGACAAAAGGTCTCGGCCCGAAACGTCGACTGTACCTCTTACTATAGAAGCTGCCTGACCTGCTGCGTTCCACCAGCATTTTGTGTGTGTTGCTTGAATTTCCAGCATCTGGAAAGGAGAACAAAATAATTTTTACTCTGGATCCAATAAAGAACACAATAATAAAGAAAACATAATAAATATAAGTACATAAGATAGCTTCCATACATAGGTTGATTGTATGTCCATAAAAACCTAGTCACAGGGGTGTCTGTATGTAAGATGAGTGACAGAAAGTGATGATGTAGTAGAGATTTGGTGTGTGGGTTAGTGGAAGGAGGTGTGGATCAGCCATATTGCTTGGGGAAAGTAACTAATTTTGAGTCTGGTGGTCCTGACATGGATGCTATGTAGCCTCCTCCCAGATGGGAGTGGAACAAACAATCCGTGAGCAGGGTGAGTGGGATCCTTCATGATGATACTGGCCCTTGTCCAGCACATTTCTGTACACGCAAACACGAGGAAATCTGCAGATGCTGGATATTCAAGCAACACACACAAAATGCTGGTAGAATGTAGCAAGCCAAGCAGCATCTACAGGAAGAAGCATAGTCGGTGTTTCAGGCCGAGACCCTTTGTCAGGACCTTTCTGTATATATGTACAGAATCAACAAACTCATTGGTAAGGCCAGTGATGTTGTGCGGATGGAACTGGACTCTCTGACGGTGGTGTCTGAAAAGAGGATGCTGTCCAAGTTGCATGTCATCTTGGACAATGTCTCCCATCAACTACATAATGTACTGGGTGGGCACAGGAATACATTCAGCCAGAGACTCATTCCACCGAGATGCAACACTGAGCGTCATAGGAAGTCATTCCTACCTGTGGCCATCAAACTTCACAACTCCTCCCTTGGAGGGTCAGACACCCTGAGCCAATAGGCTGGTCCTGGCCTTATTTCCTGGCATAATTTACATATTACTATTTAACTATTTATGGTTTTATTACTATTTATTATTTATGGTGCAACTGTAACGAAAACCAGTTTCCCCCGGGATCAATAAAGTATGAATATGACTATGACTATGACTATGTCTTTGATAGCAGGTAGGCTGGTGCCAGTGATGCATTGGGCAGGTTTGACCACCTGTTGTCGAGCCTTCCTGTCCACTGCAGTGCAGTTTCCATAATAAGCAGTGATGCAGCTTGTAGGATGCTCTCTACTGTGCATCTGCAGAATGATGTGAGTATAGATGTGCATAACCTAGCTCTCTTCGGCCGCCTCAGAAAGTACAGGTGTTGGTGTGTAGGGTGTGTTTTGGGATCATGAGAGGTTGTGTGAGATGTACACTCCCCAAATGTTAAAGCCGCTCACAGTTTCCACTGCTGTGCCGCCAGTGTAGAGAGGTGGAAGAGATTGTTTGTCTGGCACCAGGCTTTGAGCTCTTTCACCTCCTCTCTTCTCTAGGCTCCTGAACCAGGACGGATAACCACTCACCCCAACACTGAGCTGATAGACTCACTTTCAAGACCTCAACAGCTCATGTTCTCTGTATTATTTATTTATTTATTTTATTATTATTTGTTTTTTGTTTGTATTTGAACAGTTTATATTCTTTTGCACATTGATCGTCAGTCTGAATTGACTCTATTGTATTTCTTTATTCTGGTGTGAATGCCTGCAAGAAAATAAATCTCATGGTAATATACGGTGACGTATACATACGTTAACAATAAATATACTATGAACATTGAAGTTGAACACTTCTCGGCCATTGAAACCATCTACATGAAGAGCTGCTTCAGGAAGGCAACATCTAACATCCAATATCCCCCCACCATCAAGGGCTACGCCCTCTTCTCAATGCTATCAGGAGCTAGAAGGTAGAACAGCTGCATCACTAGGCTCTGGAACGGCTACTTTCCTGCAACTATCAGGTAATTGAACTGATCGGCATAACTCTAACCGTACCTCAGCAATGGAATACTATGGACCACCTCTTGTATTGCCATAGACTTGAATCTGATTATGCTGTTTCTGAAACGCCTATTCGCTGCTGTCATTACTGTGTGGTTGTGAATCTTTCTGAGGGTAGGCCTCACAATCCCCAGCCTTGCCTGCTTTTGGCGACTGAGAAGGAGGTCGAATCGTTCGGACAGAGATGGCGCTCAGTACTCGGTGTCGGAGAGCTGATCAGAGCTCGAAGTTTTCAGATCACTCAGAGTCGGATTTTGGTCGGCCTGGCAGGGAGAGCTTTCCTTCCTTCTCCCGTCTGTTTGAGATGTGGGACATTTGAGAAACTTTGAACTTTACTGTGCTCACTGATTTCTTCATCAAGTTATGGTATTGTTACACTGTTTGTAACTATATGTTATAATTATGTGGTTTCGTAGGTTTTTTCAGTCTTGGTTTGTCCTGTGTTTTGTGATATCACACCGGAGGAAATAATGTATCATTTCTTAATGCATGCATTACTAAATGACAATAAAAGAGGACTACGTGCCTTCATAATCATAATCATAATATCTTGTTTTCTATGTTTTCTTCAGTGTCCTGTATAACTTATATATCAATAATGTGTGTAACATACACCTACTGGAGGAACCCAGCACTTCAGGCAGCATCTATTAAAATGAATAAACAATCTCTGTTTCGGGCTGGGACCCTTCATCAGGACTGGAAAGGAATGAAAAAAATGCCAGAATAAAAAAGGTGGGAGAGGGGAAGCAGGACAAGGTAAAGGGCCAGAGAAGAGGGGATCTGATAGCAGAGGAGAGTGAACTATATGGAAGGTCAATGAAGATTCAAATATAACACAGAACAGTACAGGCCCTTTGGCCCATGATGTTGTGCCAGACCTTTAACCTCTCCAAAATCAATTTAAGCCTTCCCTCCCCACCAGTCGTCCATTTACCTATGTGTCTAGTTAAGAGTTTCTTAAATGTTTTTAATATACAGTATCCCCCTCCACCACCACCCCTGTCAGTGTGTTCCTTGCATGTTCCTTGCTCTGTGTACAAACCTCCTTTGACACCTCCTATATTATTCACTCTACCTATGCCTCTTATTTTATGCACTTTTATATAGTCACCGCTATGCTCCTTCGCTCCAAAGTAAAAAAAATACCTTACTCAACCTTTCCTCATAAGATCCAGGCAGCATCCTGGTAAATTTCCTCTGCACCCTCTCTAAGGCTTCCACGTGCTTCCTAAAGTGAGGCAAACAGAAACAAACATAATATTTTAAGAGTGGCTTAACCGGAGGTTTATAGAGCTGCAACATTACCTCGCGGCTTTTGAACTCAATGCCCTGACTAATGAGGGCCAACACTCCATAGTCTTCTTAACCACTCTATCAACTTGCACAGCAACTTTGAGAGACCTATGGACATTGGGATTAGAGCATCAAAACTGGAATTGGATAAACAATTAAGTGGAACAAAATGCCAGTACATGGATAATAATTAGGGAAGAGGAATTAATTGGATCCCTTATTTAAAGAATTGGTTTAAAAGGTTTCACTCTGTGCTG
The DNA here is from genome assembly GCF_030028105.1 of Mobula birostris. Lineage (NCBI taxonomy): Eukaryota > Metazoa > Chordata > Chondrichthyes > Myliobatiformes > Myliobatidae > Mobula > Mobula birostris. The sequence continues at coordinate 139,038,773 of NC_092379.1, forward strand.
GGTTATTCTATACATCATAATCCTGAACCCATTGCATTCAGATGCATGAACAGGATACCTTGATCAAGTCCATGTTCAGCATTTAATTATTTCCAATGCTATTCAAGGACGAAAGGATTTTCAATACTAATGTAATTGGCTATAAGGTTGATGTTTGGAACAAGTTGAGAGGGGAATGTTTATGAGACACTGCAGTTCAGACATTGCAGTGAGAGGCAATCATTCAGATAGTATCAAGAGCATTCCAAATGATCAACCGTGAGAAAGCTTTTACCATTCAGTATTGGTCACTGAGAAACATGCACAGAATAGTAACATAGTGAAGTCTGGTTCATATCGGAACAGCAAAGGCACACTGAAGCAGGAGTGATCCACTTTAATTACAGAATTGAAATCCTCTACCTGTTAAGGTGGAATTAAAAAAAAACAACTCTCAATAAACTTTCCAGAAGCTTGTCCAGGAGTGTGACCACCACATGGACCTACTATTAGCCACTGAGGGTGCAGTAGGTGAAACACAAAAGAACATTTTCCATTATCATCTGATGCTCATGTAGTCATATGGCTCTGATAGAATAAAGACTTCCTATAATTTTAAAACAAGGTATTTTTCTAAGGTACTCCCACTTGCCTGCAGTTGGCCCATATCCCTCTTCATACTTTCTATCCATTCCAAGATTCAAGATACAAGATTGCTTAATGTCATTTCTAGTACACAAGGGTAAAGGAGAATGAAATAATTGTTACTCTCAATCCGATGCAGTACAAAAAACGCACAATAAGCTGAAGAACAAAATAATAAAATCATATCATGAACATACATATAGCTTTAGATAGCTTTATATACATGAATTGATTGTATGTCCATAAAGTGATGTTAGGCACAGGAGTGTCCATACATAAGGTAACTGACAGAAAGTGATACAGTCTTGGTGGTTCATGTGGGGAGGGGTGGGTTAGTGGGTGGAGGTGTTGATCAGCCTTACTGCTTGGGAAAAGTAGCTGTTTTTGAGTCTAGTAGTTCTAGTGTGGAGATGCTACAGAGTCTCCCTGATGAGAGTGGGACAAACAGTCCTTGAGCAGGGTGGACGGGATTCTTCATGATGTTACTGGCTCTTTTCTAGCACCTTTCTGTACATGTGTCCTTGATGGTGGGTAGGCCGGTGCCAGTGATGGTTAATTGACTCAATGTCTCTGAAATGTTGCGATAACCCCCATGTTTCCCGATTCCTCTGGCAGCTTGTCCCATAGAATGGCCACCTCTGTGTGAAAAAATCGCTTCTCATATCCACTTTAAATATTTCCCTTCTCACCTTAACTCATATGCACTCTAGTTTGAGTCTGCTGGAATGTGGGGAAAGAAAGCTTTGGCCAAACATCTTATGTATGCCTCTTATGAATTCATAAACCTCTGTAAGGTCACCCTTCAACTTCCAAGGAAAATTGCCCCAGGCTATCTAATCTCAGCTCATTTTTACTTTTATTCAGGTATACAGCATGGTATCACACCCTCCCAGTTTAAAGAGCCCAAGCCACCCAATCACACCCATGTGACCAATTAAACTACTAATTTGTACATCTTTGGAATGTGGGAAGACACCGGAGCTCCTAGAGGAAACCTGTTCGGTCACAGGGAGAACATACAAATTCCTTGCAGACGATGACAGAATTGTACCAGGTCGCTGGTGCTGTAATAGCGTTATGCCCAATACCATGCTACCATGCCATCCAATCCCAGTAACATCCCTGTGGATCTTTCCTGCACAAGTTTAATTATATCCTTCCTATAGTACAGTGACCAGATCTAACACAAAACTCCAAGTGTGGTCTCATTGTACAGCTGCAATATGAGATTCCAATTCTTGTATTCAAAGCCTCATTCAATGAAGGCTGGAAAACCATATGCCTTAGAAAATAGAAAACCTACAGCACAATACAGGCCCTTCGGCCCACAAAGCTGTACCGAACATGTCCTTACCCTAGGACTACCTATGCTTACCCAGAGCCCTCTATTTTCCTAAGCTCCATGTACCTATGCAGGGGTCTCTTAAAATACCCTATTATTTCCACCTCCACCACCGCTGCCGGCAGCCCATTCCACGCACTCACCATTTTCTGCGTAAAAAGCTTACCCCTAGCATCTCCTCTGTACCTACTTCCAATCACAAAACTCTGCCCTCTCATGCTAGCCATTTTAGCCCTGGGAAAAAGCCTCTGACTATCCACATGATCAATGCCTCTCGTTATCTTGTACACCTCTATCAGGTCACCTCTCATCCTCCATCTCTCCAAAATGCATAATTTGACATTTGTCTGATTTAAATTCAAAGTTCAAAGTTCAAAATAAATGTATTATCAAAGTACATATACATCAACATATACAACTCTGAGATTCATGTTCTTGTAGGCATACTCAATAAATTCAATAAGCATAAGTGAATTAATGAAAAACCTTAGAATCAAGGCAAGCAAGCAGCGTGCAAAAGACAACAAACTGAGCAAATACAAAAAGGAAGAAAAAAAAGAAATAATAATATTAATTATGAATAAATAAGCAATAAATATCAAGAACATGAGATAAAGAGTCTTTGAAAGTGAGTCTATAGATTGTGGGAATAGGTTAGTGTTGGAGTGAGTGAAGTTCAAGAGCCTGATGGTTGAGAGGTAGTAACTGTTCCTGAACCTGTGGTGTGGATCCTGAAGCTCCTGTGCCTACTTCCAGATGGCAGCAGTGAGAAGAAAGCATGGCTTGGGTGGTGGGGGTTCCTGATGATAAAGGCTGATTTCCTGCCATAATGCTCGGTGTAGATGTGCCCGATGGTGGAGAGGGTTTTACCCATGATGGACTGAGCTGTATTCACTACTTTTTGTTGGATTTTTGGTTCAAGAGCATTGGTAGTCCCGTTCCAGGCTGCGATGCAGCCAGTCAATATACGCTGCACCATACACCTACAGAAGCTAACCAAGATTATGGATGTCATGCCGAATGAATCTTCACAAACTTCTAAGGAAGTAGAGGTGTTGCCATACTTTCTTCATAATTGCACTTACAACCAATTGAAACAACATTCCCCTGGACCACAGTGCACCCACAAAACATATGTAATGCCCTGGTAAAGGTTTTACTGCTAATGTTGCAGGGTATTTCACATAACGGGTTTTCAATAGAAGCAGTGTGTTCTGCAGGTTATGTTTGGGTTACATCCGGCTTTTCAATTATAATGAGCCCTTTTTGTTTTATCCTTTCTTTTCTTTTAATAACCTTTTGGTTAAGAGCATTCGTAAATATACTTTCTTTGTAATTGTATGTGGCGTGTGATCTGTTATTTCCTGGATGGGTGATTGCAGGGAGCAGTAAATTACACGGCATTCACACAAACTGAGTTTGGGTGGGCAAAACGTCCCAGCTACACGGGTTTGACGGGACCCAAGTCATATTTACCCAAGACATATGGAGCCTGTGAAAGGGGGTTTTCTCATCACTGAGTCCAGTGGCTGTTAGTGAGGGGCTAATGATCCACACTTCTAGAGATGCCCAGTAAAAATGGGCTTCACATATATCACACACAGCCAAAATATTACCACAGAGAAGTTAATAAAATATCATTTAAAACGAATGCAGTGCACAGCACAGGTAAACAAAAAACGGGAAACAGTATAGTAAACAGCTCACTATCCTGGTGACGAGACCGTGGTAGTGTCTCACAGCCCGAGGGAAGAAGCCGTTACCCAGTCTGGCGGTCCTAGTCCCAATGGTCTTGATCAAATCTGCAGAAACATACTGTATGAAGCAAAAAATAGAGTTTCTGGGATGGATGGTAGAGGTGCTCAACAATGCTTTGGGCCCTTCATATATAATGCTCCCTCCCGGTAAAATGTCACAAAAGGTGGGGCAGGGGAGGTGGGGGAGACTCAGACGACCCTCTTGGGGATTTGAGCACTATCTTCATTGTCCACTATACCGCTAAACGTCCATACCACTGCAAGACCCTTCAATGGATCGTGAGGACTGCTGAGAGAATCATCAGTTTGTCTTCCCTCCATAATCCAGGACATAGGCTAGTTCACAGAGCCCTCAGCATTATCAAGGACCCCTCGTATCCATCCTACAATCTCTTTGATCTCCTACCACCAGGCAAGAGTTGCCGCAGTATAAGAACAAGTACTGTTGGCCCAGGTAATAGCTTCTTCCCTGAACCCCCTGTACCACCCAGTTCACAATATTCATGACAGCACCAGTAGCATTATACTATTGTATATTTAACGATATGTTGTATATGCACTTTATGGCAACTTGTACTGCTACAGAATATTTTTATTATCTGTTAATATTATTATGCTAATATTATTTATGTGCTTTATGTGATATATGTACTGTGTTTTATACCTTAGTTCTTTCATTTAGCTGCATACTCCTGTATGGGTGAATGAGAATAAACTTGAACTTGCAGACTGCCCCCAACGTACCTTTCGGCTGTGTTGGTTGTTAATGCAAACAATGCGTTTCAATGTATATTTTGATGTATATAGAAACATAGAAAATAGGTGCAGGAGTAGGCCATTCGACCCTTCGAGCCTGCACTGCCATTTATTATGATCATGGCTGATCATCCAACTCAGAACCCCGCCCCAGCCTTCCCTCCATACCCCCTGACCCCCGTAGCCACAAGGGCCATATCTAACTCCCTCTTAAATATAGCCAATGAACTGGCCTCAACTGTTTCCTGTGGCAGAGAATTCCACAGATTCACCACTCTCTGAGTGAAGAAGTTTTTCCTAATCTCGGTCCTAAAAGGCTTCCCCTTTATCTTCAATCTGTGACCCCTTGTTCTGGACTTCCCCAACATCGGGAACAATCTTCCTGCATCTAGCCTGTGCAATCCCTTTAGGATTTTATACGTTTCAATCAGATCCCCCCTCAATCTTCTAAATTCCAACGAGTACAAGCCCAGTTCGTCCAGTCTTTCTTCATATGAAAGTCCTGCCATCCCAGGAATCAATCTGGTGAACCTTCTTTGTACTCCCTCTATGGCAAGGATGTCTTTCCTCAGATTAGGGGACCAAAACTGCACACAATACTCCAGGTGTGGTCTCACCAAGGTCTTGTACAACTGCAGTAGTACCTCCCTGCTCCTGTACTCGAATCCTCTCGCTATAAATGCCAGCATACCATTCGCCTTTTTCACCGCCTGCTGTACCTGCATGCCCACTTTCAATGACTGGTGTATAATGACACCCAGGTCTCGTTGCACCTCCCCTTTTCCTAATCAGCTACCATTCAGATAATAATCTGTTTTCCTATTTTTGCTACCAAAGTGGATAACTTCACATTTATCCACATTAAATTGCATCTGCCATGAATTTGCCCACTCACCCAACCTATCCAAGTCACTCTGCATCCTCTTAGCATCCTCCTCACAGCTAACACTGCCACCCAGCTTCGTGTCATCCACAAACTTGGAGATGCTGCATTTAATTCCCTCATCCAAGTCATTAATATATATTGTAAACAACTGGGGTCCCAGCACTGAGCCTTGCGGTACCCCACTAGTCACCGCCTGCCATTCTGAAAAGGTCCCGTTTATTCCCACTCTTTGCTTCCTGTCTGCTAACCAATTCTCCATCCACATCAATACCTTACCCCCAATACCATGTGCTTTAAGTTTGCACACTAATCTCCTGTGTGGGACCTTGTCAAAAACCTTTTGAAAATCCAAATATACCACATCCACTGGTTCTCCCCTATCCACTCTACTAGTTACATCCTCAAAAAATTCAATGAGGTTCGTCAGACATGATTTTTCCTTCACAAATCCACGTTGACTTTGTCCGATGATTTCACCGCTTTCCAAATGTGCTGTTATCACATCTTTGATAACTGACTCCAGCAGTTTCCCCACCACCGACGTTAGGCTAACCGGTCTATAATTCCCCGGTTTCTCTCTCCCTCCTTTTTTAAAAAGTGGGGTTACATTAGCCACCCTCCAATCCTCAGGAACCAGTCCAGAATCTAACGAGTTTTGAAAAATTATCACTAATGCATCCAATTTCTTGGGCTACTTCCTTAAGCACTCTAGGATGCAGACCATCTGGCCCTGGGGATTTATCTGCCTTCAATCCTTTCAATTTACCTAACACCACTTCCCTACTAACAAGTATTTCGCTCAGTTCCTCCATCTCACTGGACCCTCTGTCCCCTACTATTTCTGGAAGATTATTTATGTCCTCCTTAGTGAAGACAGAACCAAAGTAATTATTCAATTGGTCTGCCATGTCCTTGCTCCCCATAATCAATTCACCTGTTTCTGTCTGTAGGGGACCTACATTTGTCTTTACCAGTCTTTTCCTTTTTACATACCTATAAAAGCTTTTACAGTCAGTTTTTATGTTCCCTGCTAGTTTTCCCTCATAATCTTTTTTCCCCTTCCTAATTAAGCCCTTTGTCCTCCTCTGCTGAACTCTGAATTTCTCCCAGTCCTCAGGTGAGCCACTTTCTCTGGCTAATTTGTATGCTTCTTCTTTGGAATTGATACTATCCCTAATTTCTCTTGTCAGCCACGGGTGCACTACCTTCCTTGATTTATTCTTTTGCCAAACTGGGATGAACAATTGTTGTAGTTCATCCATGCAACCTTTAAATGCTTGCCATTGCATATCCACCGTCAATCCTTTAAGTGTCATTTGCCAGTCTATCTTAGCTAATTCATGTCTCATACCTTCAAAGTTACCCCTCTTTAAGTTCAGAACCTTTGTTTCTGAATTAACTATGTCACTCTCCATCTTAATGAAGAATTCCACCATATTATGGTCACTCTTACCTAAAGGGCCTCTCACGACAAGATTGCTAATTAACCCTTCCTCATTGCTCAAAACCCAGTCCAGAATAGCCTGCTCTCTAGTTGGTTCCTCGACATGTTGGTTCAAAAAACCATCCCGCATACATTCCAAGAAATCCTCTTCCTCAGCACCTTTACCAATTTGGTTCACCCAATCTACATGTAGATTGAAGTCACCCATTATAACTACTGTTCCTTTATTGCACACATTTCTAATTTCCTGTTTAATACTATCTCCGACCTCACTAGTACTGTTAGGTGGCCTGTACACAACTCCCACCAGCGTCTTCTGCCCCTTAGTGTTACGCAGCTCTACCCATATCGATTCCACATCTTCCCGGCTTATGTCCTTCCTTTCTATTGCGTTAGTCTCTTCTTTAACCAGCAACGCCACCCCACCTCCCCTCCCTTCATGTCTATCCCTCCTGAATATTGAATATCCCTGAACGTTGAGCTCCCATCCTTGGTCACCCTGGAGCCATGTCTCTGTGATCCCAACTATATCATAATCATTAATAACAATCTGCACTTTCAATTCATCCACCTTATTACGAATGCTCCTTGCATTGACACACAAAGCCTTCAGGCGCTCTTTTACAACTCTCTTAGCCCTTATACAATTATGTTGAAAAGTGGCCCTTTTTAATGCTTCCCCTGGATTTGCCGGCCTGCCACTTTTACTCCTCTCCTTAGTACTTTTTGCTTCTACCCTCACTTTACACACCCCTGTCTCTCTGCACTGGTTCCCATCCCCCTGTTGTGAACTAACCTCCTCACGCCTAGCCTCTTTAATTTGATTCCCACCCCCCAACCATTCTAGTTTAAAGTCACCTCAGTAGCCCTCGCTAATCTCCCTGCCAGGATATTGGTCCCCCTCGGATTCAAGTGTAACCCGTCCTTTTTGTACGGGTCACGCCTGCGCCAAAAAAGGTCCCAATGATCCAAAAACTTGAATCCCTGCCCCCTGCTCCAATCCCTCAGCCACGCATTTATCCTCCACCTCATCGCATTCCTATTCTCATTGTCGCGTGGCACAGGCAGTAATCCCGAGATTACTACCTTTGCGGTCCTTTTTCTCAACTCCCTTCCTAGCTCCCTATGTTCTCCTTTCAGGACCTCATCCCTTTTCCTACCTATGTCATTGGTACCTATATGTACCACGACCTCTGGCTCCTCACCCTCCCACTTCAGAATATCTTGGACACGATCAGAAATATCCCGGACCCTGGCACCAGGGAGGCAGACTACCATCCAGGTCTCTGGACTGCGTCCACAGAATCGCCTATCTGACCCCCTTACTATCGAGTCCCCTATCACAACTGCCCTCCTCTTCCTTGTCCTACCCTTCTGAGCTACAGGGCCAGACTCTGTGCCGGAGGCACGGCCACTGTCGCTTCCCCCGGGTAAGCTGTCCCCCCCAACAGTACTCAAACAGGAGTACCTATTGTTAAGGGGTACAGCCATCGGGGTACTCCCTATTACCTGACTCTTCCCCTTCCCCCTCCTAACCGTGACCCACTTGTCTGCCTCCCGTGGCCCCAGCGTGACCACCTGCCTGCAACTCCTCTCTATCAACTCCTCACTCTCCCTGACCAGACGAAGGTCATTGAGCTGCAGCTCCAGTTCTGTAACGCGGTCCCTTAGGAGCTGCATCTCGATGCACTTGGCACAGATGTAGACGTCCGGGAGGCTTGGAGACTCCAGGGCCTCCCACATCCGACACCAAGAACAGCAAACTGCCCTCACACTCATACTGCCCCTCTCCTCAAATAACAACAGAAAATGAATACCAAACCCTCTTCAACTCGCCCATTTCCGCCTAAGCCCATTGAGCCGAAGCCCTTAAGCCTTCACTCTGCTCCCGGCTCACTCCGCAGCCCACAAACTACGCTGCCCGCTCTATGAGGCTCTGTTCCTTTTAAATCTGCCGCGCTGCACTGCCCGACGTTACATGCCTGCGCAGTCCCGCCTCTCAGAACGCCGTTGGAGAAAAAAAAATAACGAAAATTTCAAAAATATCTTTCTCGGCACTCCCACTCAGACTCTCAGACTCCTTCTTTGAATCATTATATTGATACGTGATAATGATAAATAATTCTGAATCTGAGTTATTAACAGGGTTCTGGCTGAATATTTGAAACAAAATAACTGAGGCAATACATTTACCTTGTGAAATGGAAGTGGGTAGTTACAATCTGATTTGCAAGACAGGAAGCAAAGTCTTGTCTTTAGACCAGAGGACCATGAGACATTCATAAGAGCAGAATATCATAGCTGATTTGTTATCCCTCTCAACCTCAATCTACTGCCTTCTCCCTGTAACCTTTGATGTCCTTACTGCTCTTTATAGTTTTACTTAGTTCTACCCCAATGCAATAAGGCCCCTGACGGTCAAGGTCGATCATGGATGTTGCATCCTACCTCTCTAGGTATGCAAACAAGGGTGGTATGATATGGAGAGCAAGCTGTTGACCATGGAACAGGCTCCCCTTCTCCATGCAGCTGATGAACCCAAAGGGACGGCAGAGACGGATACGATTTGGCACCAGCGGCGTCGCAGGACTTGCCAGTCAGCATTAAACTCAATGTAAGACTGCTTTATGGATGAGAGCTTGGAATTTTCCCCCGGGGTTTACTCCCGAAGCCTTCCCCATGAGTGGGTACAGCCACAAGGCAGTGGAGATTTGAGACCAGAGTTTCCCTCCTCCTAGGTGAGCTGCCAACCACGGCTGATGAGCTCCACCTGCCCGAAACAATTTGTTTAGGTGCCAGTAACCACCCTTTACCCATTCTTCTGTCAATGGAATTGATTCTGCTGGGCTTAGTGGCTAAACCATGTTATGAGTTGGACTTGATTGTCAGAGGTTATTTGAGACGCATGTTATTGGAATTATTTATGGGTCGTGGAAGGTTGCCCACATTACCACTCTGTCTATAACAACCTTAAGGAATCTCAGTGTACTGTGTAATGATTTGCTTTAAATGAACAATGTGCAAGGGAGGTTTGTGTGAGGTTTCACCAGTAGCATAATTAACACCTCCATCCCAGTGTGCAACATAAGGCGTGGTCCCTGGTGACCTAGGCAGTGACTGATCCGGAAATGGGGTCTGTCACTATGTCCATTGTTTTGCGTGTCTTGAGCTGGTGAGGCCTGGTGGCACCCATCCTCTCCAGGTCAAACCACAGTTGACGTCCTCCAACTCGGTGGCTCACCCTGATCCTGATCACATTGTTGTTGTAGATCTTCAAGGAACTCAACCGTCCTGGACGTTGATTTCATCGACACTAGCCGCTTGTGTTGTTTAGCCTCCAGCTGAGGTGGTGTACCAGGTGCGCCATATGGAGGCAGACATGAGAGATTTGGGAGATGAATAAGGACCAGTGATGCCCATCCACTTTACTAAGCTGCCAGGCATCAAAGGTTCTACCTCTATGCAGAGCCCTCTACACCCAATAATAAAATAAAATAACTAAAATAACTGGGCCCAGAACATATGCACTCTTACAACTAAACATATTTTAATTACTTGTGCACCAGGAGAACAGCATGGGTCCTGAAACTTCATCACAGAAGATTCGTGGGGGAGACGATATCTCATTAGCTACATGGAACGTGAGAACACTTGCCTAAGCAGGGAAACTGCAGGAGCTCGCTTATGGGAGGTATACCTGGCATATTGTGGGACTCCATGAAATCAGATGGAAAAACCTCGGTGAACATCTTCCAGAGGAAGGATGTATACCATACTGCAGTGGAGAATTTGACAAACATGCCAATGGCGTAGGATTCTTCTCAACAAATGCATGAAGAATTCAGCACTTGGGTGCCACATAGTATCCAGCAGATTAATTTCCATCTGCCTTAGAGCAGCACCTTTCAACATCACAGTAATTACGGGGCTACGCACCAACAACTGACAATGAAGATAACCAGGCGGATGAATTCTACACCCAACTCCAGGGCATCATTGACAAGGTGGACAAGAAGAACGTTCTAATCATCCGGGGGACTGGAACGCCAAGGTGGGTGCAGACGCACTGGAAGACTGGAAGGAGTTCTGCAGTCCCTCCTGTAGAGCCATAACCAACGAGCGAGGATTACACCTACTTGAGTTCGTCACCTACAACAACATGGTGCTTGCAAACCCCCATGGAGAGCATAAAGCATTATGACATTGGACCTGGCCCGCACCCAACAGAAAACACCACAGTCAGATCGATTACATGCCGGTGCGGAACCAGTTTCGGTCTGGGATCAAGAGAGTCACACCAAGAACATTCTGTGCTGGTACTGAAAGTGACCACAACCTGGTGATAATGAACTTTAGAATCAGGCTGAAAAAAGGCAAAAAGCCCAAGAATATCAGAATGAAATTCAACTTGTCAGACTGAAAGACCCCCCATTGCCAAACACTTTAAAACTACAGTTGGCGGAAAATTTGCACCACTGCTGATGCTTGACAAAGAAGTTGAAACATTGATAGCTAAGTTCAGTGAAGTGATGACAGAAACAGTCAATGGGATTCTTGGAAAACACTGCTGGAAAATCCAACCCTATGTAACACAGGAGATCCTGGAAATGTGTGATGCTAGAAGAAAACTAAGAACAGAACAACATGAGCTGTAGTATACAGAGAAATCAGCAAGTTCAGGAAAAAAACATGGTCAAGGCCAGGGATGAATGGATTGAGAGACAGTGTACAGAGATAAAAGAAAGACTGAACAAGAACAGCAGCAGGCGAGCATTTCAAATTGTGAAGGACCTCACTAAACAGAGAGAGTCACGAGTCAGCACCATCCAAGACAAAGAGGTAAACTGTCTTACAGAAGATTAAAACATTATCAGCAGATATTCAGATGTTCAGCAGATGTTCAGACCTTTACAATCATCAGACCCAATGAGACTCCAATGTACTCACAAACTAGGACTCAACAAACGAAAATGACTTTCCAATTCTGCGGGAATTAGAAGCAGCCATAAGATCGCTGAAGAATGAGAAAGTTGCAGGAATGGACAACATCCTGGCTGAGCTGATAGAGCATGGAGACAGACAGTGAAAGACATCCTTTAACAAAATCTGGCAGACCGGGGAATGGCCGACACTCTGGACAAAATCACTCATCATCACTCTCCTGAAGAAAGGCAACTTACAGCAGTGCCAGAATTATAGATTCATAAGTCTTATCAGCCTTGGAATCAAAGTGATGTTGAAAATCATATTGAACAGACTGAAACCACAGGCAGGAGAAATAATTGCACTAAGCAGTATAGTGCTCCTATGACCCAGGCGGGTTGCGGGATCTGTAACCGTAACCGTATGCAAGGGAAATTTTTCACTGTATCTTTGTATATGTGACAATAACCAATCAATACCGATACCAATAGATTCTGTCTCAGAGACTACTCTGCAATAATTTTCTCACCATTGGTGTTAGGCTCACCATCCTCTAGTTATATGATTGCCTTCACAGCCCTTCTCAAATAAAGGCAAAGCATTAACCATTCTCCAGTCTTCAGGTACCTCACCCATGATAGTGAAGGTGCAACAATCGCTGCCAGGACCCCATGAAATTTCTTCCCTAGCTTCCCACAATATGTGGCACGGTAACAGAACAGTCAAGGTAACATTATTACAGCACCCGCTGTAAGATCAGGCTATGATTCCTGTCACTGTTTGTACCCAATGACCGCATGAGTTTCATTCGAGTGATCCAACGTCCTCCCACATTCCAAAGACGCACAGTTAGGGTTAGTGAGTTGTGGGCAAGCTACGCAGGTGCTGGAAGCATGGCAATGCTAGTGAGCTGCCCCGCCCGATCCTCACGGATTTGATTTGACACAAGCGACACATGCTAAGATTCAAAACAGCCTAATGTCACTTCCCATTGTGAAGTGTAAAGGAGAATTAAATAACTGTCATTCCAGATCTGATGCAGCAGTAAAAACACAGTAAGATAAAGAACACAATGATAATAAAGAAGCACAATAAATATAAAAATGAAGATAGCTTATTTATATAGAATGATTGTCGGCCCATGAAGTAACACTAGGCACAGGATGTGTGTACATAATGTGACTGACAGAAAATGATAATGTAGTGATGGGGTGGGTTAGTAGGTGGGAATGTTACTGCTTGCGGAAAGAAACCCTTCATCTCATGTTCTCAATATTTATTGCTTATTTATTATTATTATTATTATTATTATTATTATTATTATTATTACCACCATCATCATCATCATTTTTTTTTCTTTTTGTATTTTCAGTTTGTTGCCTTTTGCACACTGGTTGTCTGCCCTATTGCTCCAGTCTTTTATTGGTTCTATTATGGTTATTGGATATATTGAGCATGCCAGCAAGAAAACAAATCTCAGAATTGTACATGGTAACATGTTTGTACTTTGATAATAAATTTATTTTGAATTTTGAACCTTAGCCACCCTTGTGTGGATGCTATGTAGCCTCTTCCCTGATGGAAGTGGGGCAAACAGTCTATGAGCAGTGACGTAGGAGCCTTTATAAAGCTACCGGCACTTCGCCAGCACCTTTCATTATATATGTGACAAATAAAGATGTTTAACGTCCAACATCAGACCTGATCATTCCTCAGGATTAATATCCACCTTTCTGTATTGTGAAACTGATAATACTTCTTCCTTCATTGTGTCAACATACTTCAGGATATAATTTTCTCTTTTTGAACTCATGAGCATCATTATGTCAAGTTTATTGTCATTTGTACAAGTGCATATATACAAAGGTGCAATATAAAGCTTACTCGTAGCAGAATCACAGGTACACAACATTAGCAATGCACCACTCACTCGATAAACATAAATTCTTCAGGATACTACAAAAACACCAGGTCATACTGATGGTTCAAAGGCACATTACAGAATGTGGATTGCAGTAATTGTAGTCCTGAAAAAAGTATATTTATTTGAAATGTTAGTAGTTTTATTGGCTGCCTGCAAACAGTCACTGTATTTTGCAAGCACATCCTTCACATATCCAAAATCCTTTCTTAGATACAGAACTGTTCACAATACTCCAAGTGTAGTCTAACCAATTCCTTAAAAAGCTAGCATTACCTACCTGACGGGACAGGTGGAAGGAGAAGTGGAAGTATCTTGCAGTAAAAATTGTGGTAATGCTGCAAGTAAGGAAGCACAGGATATAAATAGTCACAGGTCGCGGCCCTGCCTTTGAACTTCAGCTCTTCCATTTAACTGCAGTTGACTCTTAGAAATTCAACCAGCTGGCAGTGTTTTAACAGATTAAATGTTTTGATTCAATGTTTTGTTTCTCTCTCAGATTGTACGTTTTATCTCTCTCCAACTTTTCTGATGGGTCTTATTGATTTGCTTCTAGAAATCTTGTCAAAAGCTTTCTGAATATCAAATAAATCAATATGAACTGCCTCAGAAAAGTAGCCAAAATATTGCAACGTACAGCTGTGGAGGTCAAGTTATTGAGTATATTTAAAATGGAAGTTGATAATCAAGGACTCCTCCCACCCTAAATACAAGAGGTTCAGTGAACGCTGGAAATATTGAGCAACATGCACAGCTTCAGAATAGAGAGATGTCTATTGAGAATAGAGATGAGGAGGAATTTCTTTAGTCAGAGGGTGGTGAAACTCTGGAATTCATTGCCACAGATAGTTGAGGAGACCTCGTCATTAGTCATTGGGTTTACTTAAGGCAGAGGTTGATAGGTTCTTGATTAGTGAGAGCATCGAAGGTTACAAGGAGTAGGCAAAAGAATGGAGGTGAGAGAGAAAATAAATCAGCCAAAATGGTGTGGCAGACCAGGCTAGATGGCCTAATGTCGCTCATCAAGGCCTCTCCCATCCTAAACACAATAGTGGATGCTGAAAATCTCGAGCAACACGCACAAATTTCTGGAGGAAGTCAGGAAATCAGATAGCGTTTGTGGAAGGAAATAGACATTCAACATTTCAGGCTGAGACCCTTCATCAGGATTCGAAAGGGAGGAAGCAGAAGCCTGAATAAGAAAGTTGGGGAGGATGGAGGAGGGGAGTATAACTGGCAGGTGATAAGTGAGATCAGGTGAGAGAGAAGGTGGGTCGGTGGGAAAGGAGTTTGAGGTAAGAAGCTGGCAGGTGGAAGAGGTAAAGGGTTGAAGAAGATAGAATCTTATAGGCAAGTTCAGAGGACCATGTGAGAAAGAGAAGAGGGAGAGGAACCAGACACAGGTGATGGCAGGTGAGAGGGCAACCAGAATATGGAAGTGTAAAAAAGAGGAAAGGAAGGAGGGGTGAGTAATTACCTGGTTGGAATTTTTTTAATGTGTTCAGATTTAAGATTACCCAGATGGAATATGCAGTGTTGCCCCTCCATTCTGAGATTGGCCTCATCATGGCAGTAGGGGAGGCCATGGACGGACATACTGAAATGGGAGTAGGAGGTGGAATTGAAATGGATAGTCATCAGGAGAACCTGCCTGTTGCACCAGACAGAGGGAAGCTACACAGCAAAGCATTTCCCTTTCTGCATCGAGTCTCACTGGCCTTTCTGTATATGTAACCCCTCCGATCCCGGGCATTCTCTCCTCTCCCAGTTGACAGCTTTCCTGAGCAGTGTGGTGTAGGCAGAATCAATGAAGGAGAGCCTGTTTTCCGTGATATACTGGGCTGTGTTCACAACTCTCTGCTCTTTCTTGCAGTCCTCGGCAGAGCAGTTGCCTCGCCAAGTAGTGATGCATCCAGATAGGATGTTTTCTGTGGTCAAGAATGGGGTCAGAAAAAAAGCCATGGAGACTATAGCTACAATCTCCAGTGCATTGTACCATCCTTAATCCAATGCTAACTCTACTTTCAGGTTAGTTAGTTAGTTAGCTAGTTATCTATTTATTTATTTATCTATCTATCTATTTATTTATTTATTTATCTATTTATTTATCAATCTATTTATCTATTTATTTATTTATTTATCTATCTATCTATCTATCTATCTATTTATTTATTTATTTATTTATTTATTTATCTGTTTATTTATTTATCTATTTATCTATTTATCTATTTATCTATTTATTTATTTTTATTTATTCATTTATTTATTTATTTATTTATTTATTGATTGATTGATTGATTGATTGATTGATTTATTGAGATTCAGAACAGAATAGGTCCTTCCGGCCTTTGAGGTACATTGGCCAGCAATTCACTGACTTGATCCTAATCACGGGACAATTTACAATAACTAATTAACTGATATGTCTCTGGGCTGAGGGAGGAAACCAAAGCATCCAGAGGAAACCCACGTGGTCACAAGGAGAACGTACAGATACTTTACAGGAAGCAGCAGGAATTGAACCCACTTTGACTGTACTGTAAAGCGTTGTGCTAACCACTACGCACCGCAATAACCCACCCAGCCTGTGAAAACTGGGTAATGGTGACTTCTGCAGTCTCATCTCCTCTTGTTCAGGAGTTATTGTCACACGCAAATTGTTTATCTAGCAAGACCAAAGTGGTTTGAGCAATTTGCTAAATCTATTCCCTCCGGTGATGTATATCTGTTGTTACAGCAAATAAATCACACCGTAAGTGCAATCAGGGACCTGCCTTGACCTTGCCGAAGAGTGTGGCTCCATGCCAATCGTGTAAGAGGACTGTGTTCGCTGAATTTATTTGATCTCAGAGATGTCAGAAGCAGGTGCAATTGTGGATAAGCCTGAACATTGCTGCTGCCATGTCAAAAGTATGTTCCAGCATTCCGAGCTTAATGTTATTTACTATTGTTCTCTCAGTTTACTGGTAGTGGAACACAGGTGATTAACTATTGCTATTTTGTGGCTTTACAGGTGATTGTTGGATTCACATGATTTTAATCAAAAGTTCTTTCAGAACTCAGGAAAGAGACACAAAACTTGCTGCTTCGCGATCGTTTTATTCTGTACTAATAGAACAAAGAAAATTGAAAATGGCCAGTAAAAGGAGCACAGTGAAGAGAGTGAGAGAACCAAAAAATGGTGCAATTGTGTGGTCAGCTCTTTTAATACTCATAGATAAGAAACATTCCATTCCATTCAAACCTGATTCTGGTTCTGAAATTCATAGATAAGAGTCAACCGATCAGATAACCCCTAATCAAAGAATGCGTCACCAGGGAAGTTTTCAGAGCTTTCCAGAATGAGAACTGTAAACACTCAGGGATATACTGAACAATTGCATATATGTACAGTAAATACTGTGACCACTAGGAAACATAATAAACAGTAAACAGTAATACTTGGAGTATTGTGTCCAGTTCTGGTCGCCTCACTATAGGAAGGATTTGGAAGCATTGGAAAGGGTACAGAGGAGATTTACCAGGATGCTACCTGGTTTAGAGAGTATGCATTATGATCAGAGATTAAGGGAGCTAGGGCTTTACTCTTTGGAGAGAAGGAGGATGAGAGGAGACATGATAGAGGTATACAAGATATTAAGAGGAATAGATAGAGTGGACAGCCAGCGCCTCTTCCTCAGGGCACCACTGCTCAGTATAAGAGGACATGGCTTCAAGGGGGATATTAGAGGAAGATTTTTTTACTTAGTGCGTGGAATGCACTGCCTGAGTCAGTGGTGGAGGCAGATACACTAGTGAAGTTTAAGAGACTACTAGACAGGTATACGGAGAAATTTAAGGTGTGGGGGTTATATGGGAGGCAGGGTTTGAGGGTTGGCACAACATTGTGGGCCGAAGGGCCTGTACTGTGCTGTTACTATTCTATGTTCTATGCATCTCCTCACCTTTCCCTGGAGATTCCCAGTTAGCATTTACTGATGATGTTGGTACTTGGTGTGTTCTATCCATCTCAGGTTGTTGTTCTTCATTTCAGCCACCACTTGCTCTGCCTTTGCACTTTCTTACACGGCCTCTACATTCCATGTTGCAATGATGGTTGTCATGGATGACAGAAGGATGATCGACTCTGTGGCTTCCATGAACTTGTGGTTTTCACCACATGACTTCATACGTTTTTGAGGTGAAGATCCTTCCTCTCCCAGGGATGAGGGCTTTGGAGCTTCTATAGGTGTTTCTGTTGCTTTGGGTTTTTATGGGATGGGGTTGCTAGCCTCATGCCCAAACCTCCTTCTTCTGTCTCCAAGCTTAAGACTGTCCATGGCGGAGTACTTGGGATACATAGTTTTATTTAGAGATGCAGCATGGTAACTGGCCCTTCATCCAATGAGCTCGCACCATACAATTGAACCCATGTGACCAATTAACGTCTTTGGAATGTGGGAGAAAATAGGAGCACTTGGAGGAAACTCACATGATCGTGGAAAGAACGTGTAAAATCCATAGACACAACACTGGAGATCAGGATGGAACCTCAATCAATGGATCTTGCTTACTGTTCCACTGGCATTTAGGGAGGCAATGAAGCTCCTCCACCTCTGGTGATGTTTAGGGGTTTCTTTGTCATGTCAATAGCTTCCTCTCGGTTTTCACCACTGTCAGCTATGCAAGTCCTGAGTGGACACTCTGAAGTACGGTCGTATTCAGATGTAGAAGGATACTTCATTGCTGCTTCCATAACAGTTTTGTTTTACCAATCAGGGTTGTTAACTCTGAGCTGAACCGAACCTGGAGGACCAGTGGAACACTCTTAGTCTGGCCTCTACCCTTTGACCTATTTGGCATGATTGACCCTACCAAGAGCCAAATCATAAAGTCATGAATCCAACCAACATACTGTAGCTCTCCAGGTCATTGTGGCACCCAAGACTCCAATCCATACAAGGTTTTGGTTCTCTTGGAGGAGTCGATAGATCTGTGAGGAAGCAACTCTGTTAGCTGCACCGCTGAATTGTCCTTATCAATGCGATTGATGATCCAAAGATTCAAAGTACATTTATTATCAATGTATGTATACAGAATAGAATTCTGAGATTAGTCTTCTTGCAGACAGCCACAAAACAAAGAAGCACCAGGGAACCCATTGAAGAAATTATCAAACACCGAATGAGTGAAAAAAAAAACAACAACAAATTGTGCAAACAGCAAATGAACAACACATGGAATATAAAACATCAAACCAGGAGTCCAGTAGTATTCAGTTTAGTTCAGTTCAACATCATGCTGCTAGCCCACTGCAGGCTGCAAAACAAAGCATTCTTTGCTGAAGCACTCCAGACTGCAAAGAGCGTATAACAGTACAGGCCTTTCAGCCCACAATGTTGTGCCAATCTTTTAACATACTGTAAGATCAACCTAACCTTTCTCTCTCATATGGCTCTCCATTTTTCTTTCATTGATGTGAGTATCTAAATGCTCTTAATATATCTGCCTCTACCACCACACCGGCAGTGTTTCTTTACTCTAGGAACAAAGAACTGCTGATACCGGGCATCTGAATGACACACAAAAAGCTCTGGAGAAGTTTGGCAAATCCGGCAGCACCTGTACAGAGACAAAAGAGATAATGGTTTACGCTGGAGACACAAGAGTCTGCAGATGCAGGAATGTGGAGCAACAAGCAAACTGCTAGAGGAACTTAGTCAGTCAAGCAGCATCTGTGGCAGGGGAAAGGAATTGTCAACATTTTCTGTTGTGAACAGTTCTGATGCAGAGTTTCAACCGTACCAATTCCTTTCCTTCCAGTTCATGCATTCTTCTTGTTGCTGTCATCAGGAAGGAGGAACAGGAGTCTTAGGTCATTCACCACCAGTTTCAGCAACAATTACTACCCATTGATCATCATGCTCCTGAAACAGCAAGCATAACTTCATTCACCACCACTCTGAAATGACTCTACAAACTACAGATTCACTTTGCAGGATTCTTTACAACTCATGTTTTCAGTAATACAAGAGATTCTGCAGATTCTGGCAATGTCTATGTTGCTCATGTTCTCAGCATTATTTTTCTTCTGCATAGTTCACCTTCTTTTGCACATTGGTTTCTTGTCATTCTATGTTTGTGTGTGTGTGTGTGTGTGTGTGTGTGTGTGTGTGTGTGTGTGTGTGTGTGTGTGTATGTGTGTATGTGTGTGTGTGTTGGGAAGGAGGTACAGGAGCTTTGGGTCCCATACCACCAGCTTCGAGATCATTTCAAAACATCAAGGCAATGCAAAGGGAAGAGGACCAACAAAATGCACACTATTGTGTTACATTAACAGAGAAAGGGCAGAGCAGGTGGAGAACATTGCATAAGGGCCATAACAAGGTAGACTGCAGGTTAAGAGTTCATCTTTCATATTTAAGATAAAGGTGAAGCCTTTTAGGACTGAGATTAGGAAAAACTTCTTCACACAGAGAGTGGTGAATCTGTGGAATTCTCTGCCACAGGAAACAGTTGAGGCCAGTTCATTGGCTATATTTAAGAGGGAGTTAGATATGGCCCTTGTGGGGGATAGGGGGATCAGAGAGTATGGAGGGAAGGCTGGTGCAGGGTTCTGAGTTGGATGATCAGCCATGATCATAATAAATGGCAGTGCAGGCTCGAAGGGCTGAATGGCCTACTCCTGCACTTATTTTCTATGTTTTCTATGTAAGAGTTCCAATGAAGAACCTTATAACTGTGAGAACGAATCTGTCCTTGTGACGGCTGGTACAAGTTTTCAAGCTTTTGTACCTTCTGCCCAATGGGATGGAGAAACGAGAGAATGTCTGGGGTGGGTGGGCTCTTTGATTATACTGGCTGCTTTACTGAGACAGTGAGGAGTGTAAAGAGAGTCCATAGAAGGGAGTCTGGTTCCCATGATGTCCATATCTCCCTGCAGTCCTTTGCGGTCATGTGTAGAGCAGTTGCCATGCCAGCTGTTAGGCATGCACACGGAATGCTGAATGCTTTCTATGGTACATCGGTAGAAGTTGGTAAGAGGTGACTGTGACAATATGATGGGGGAGTGAGTGAGGTCAAGAGTCCATCTTATCATGCGAAGGAACTGTTCGGTAGTCTTTTAACAACGGGGTAGAAGCTATCCCTGAGCCTCGTGAATATAGAACATAGAAGAGTACAGCACAGGAACAGGCCATTCGGCCCACAATTTTGTGTTGAACCAACTAAAAAGCAAATCAAAAACACCCCAACACTAATCCCTCCGACCTACACAATGTCCAAAATCCTCCACCTTCCTTACGTCCACGTGCCAATGCAAATGGCTCTGAAAAGCTGCTAATGCATTTGCCTCTACCACCATATCAGATACTCATTCCAGGCATCCACCACTCTCTGAGTAAAAAAACTTTGAAATTACCCCCTCTCACCTTCAATGCATGCCCTCTGGTATTAGACATTTCAACCCTGGGAAACAGATATTCTCTGTCCACTCTATCTGTGCCTCTCATAATCATGTAAACCTCTGTCAGATCCCCCTTAACCCTCTGGTGCTTCAGAGAAGACGACCCAAGTTTATCCAAACTCTCGTGATATCAAATGCCCTCTAAACCAGGCGGTATCCTGGTGAACCTCTTCTGCACCCTCTCCAAAGCCTAAACGTTCTTCCTATAGTGGAGTGACCAGAACTGTGCACAATACTCCAGATGTGTTCTAACCACAGTTTTTTTAATAGATTTGCAACATAGCCTCCTGAACTCAAATCCTTGACCAGTAAATGCAAGCCTTCCATAAGTCTTCTTAACCACCTTATCGACCTGCAAAGTCACTTTCAATGAACTATTAACTTGGATCTCAAGACCTGTCTGCTCAGCAACACTGTTAAGGACCTTACCCTTAACAGTGTGCTGTCTCCTTATGTTTCCCCTTCCTAGGTGTAACACCTCACATTTATCTGTGCTAAACTCCATCTGCCATTTTTCAGCCCATATCTGTAACTGGTCTATATCATGCTATATTCTTTGCCACAATGCTTTCAGACTTTTGCGTCTTATGTCTGGTGGAAAGGGACTAGACTATCTGGAGTCGTTGATTATACTGCTTTCCCGAGTGAGTGAGAAGTAATGACAGTCTGTGGAGGGGGAGTCTAATTTCCATGACGTGCCCACAACTCTCTGTAGTATGGATTTAATGGGCCAAACTAGCATCTGCACAGTTAATTAACGGTGATCCTACAATCATTTGAGAGAGGTCCAAACTTGCAGTGATTTATATAGCAATACACACAAAATACTGGAGGAACTCAGCAGGCCAGGCAGCATCTATGGAAAAGAGGACAGTTGACGTTTGCTCAGATTTCCAGCATCTGTAGATATTCTCTTGTTAGTTCTTTTTGTAAAATCCTCTTGTATTTCTTTTTTCCTATAAATGCCTGCAAGGAAATTAATCTCAATATTGTATATGATAGCATATATCTACTTTGATGTTGAATTTATGCGGAACGTTGAACTTTCAACCTTAAAAGGACATGTCACCTCTATTGATCTCATTGGGATATGTGAAGTGCTGTCGTTGGAAACTGATGATTTGTATTGAAATAACGTAGACAAATAGGTTGGTGTTGACATGGAGAAAGGTGGCTCAACTAATCAGACAGAAAAATGATGTATATTTAGAATTGACTTCCAAGGAAATGGTCAAGTCCGATAACATCCAAAATCTATAGAGTTCATTCAACGGGCATTTGAGAAGATGAATTGGCTTATATTGATTAGTGAACTGTTTATTTGATTCTCTAATTCATAAGCTGGTCAAATGGACTGAAAGGGACTTTCCTTGTTCTCTCCAACTATTTGCACTTAATATGAAAATCTGCTACACTTGGACTGCATGAACATGATGACATTTCTCATCCATCTTACTGGAAACCAATTCTCTTAAATGTACACCAGCCAATTTAATTTCATTGCACAGGATATCAACTAAATACACATAATGAACATTTCACAGTAGATTGATGGCTTCTCTTTTTGCCTTTGCAAATGCTGAAGTTTGATGTTCATCTAAATGGCCTTTCACCTTCTCGTAGAATTCACAGGAATAATGTATAGGCATGCATCGGAATCACTAAGTCCCTCGAGTTAATCATCTTTAACAGTATTGACAAGTCTGTAAGTGGAATTTGCAAGACCTTCAACTGATTATGCAATCTTACTCACAGTATAAGTGAAATTTACAATATATAAAACAGTAGAGCATTGTGACCCAACCTTTTAACCTTCTCTAAGACAAATTCGAGTTGAAGTTCAAGTTCATTGTCATCTAACTGTACATGTATACAACCAAACAAAACAAAGTTCCTCTGGGCTACAGTGCACCCACACAACATATATTGCACTCAACACATAAAACAAAATATTACTATAAATAAGATAACAAAATATAATTTAAAATGAATATAGTGTGCAGCACCGGTCTACACATGTATACAGCTACTTGGCGCCACAGGTAGGAGCTGAGTGTCCGACTGGGACCAATGATGAGTGAACTGCCCAGAATTGGCATGCCAAGTCCCTTCACTAGAGGTGCTACCCTTCCCTGGGCATCCCATATACCGCACATTGAGGCAGATCGGGATAAAACAATAACTTAATGCAAAATAAGGCTACAGAGAAGTGCAATGCAGGTATGTAATTAGGTGTAAGGTAGGTTGTGAGGTCAACAGTTCATCTTATTGTACTAGGGAACTATTTCATAGTTTTATTACTATGAATGTGCTTTCAAACTTTTGTATCTTGTACCGAATAGAAAGAAGAGAAAAGAGAATATCCAGTGTGGGGTAGGTTTTTTATCTTGAGATATCTGCAGTGAAGCAGAAAACGCTTGAGATATTCAGCAGATTATGGAGCAGCTATGGAGTGAGAAACAGTTAACATTTCAATTTAACTGCTGTTTTAACTCGTTTCTCTCTCCACAGATGCTGATTAGCCTGCTGAGTTATCTACGGTACTGTGCAGAAGTCTGAGGTACATACAGGATAAATAGCTATGGTGCATAAGTATTTTGCACTATATTCTAAATAGCAGCAAGGTTCACTCCCGATGAGCTCTATTTCTTTTATGCTTGTTGTTTGGGAATATTCTGGAGTTATGTGAATATAGCAGATATTAATTCAAACAATTAAATTAAATAGAGTGTATGGAGTGTCCGGGGATGAATAGCATCTTTAGGGAAGGGGCTTGTCATGTCCATTCCAGGGCAGCTCACTCACTTTTGATCCCCACTGGATACTCAGCTCTCACCTGTGGCTCCAAGTGACTGTGACCACATCTCTGTACACCCCTCCGACAGGCTGACTAAATCACCAGGGGCCTCATACCATGGTGAGATAGGGACACGCCTGTCCCAGCATGTGAAGTCAGCTCCATCTGACTGGGCGTGTGAGATTGACAGTGAAATCCAGTGGCCAAGAAGGTAGTACCGCAACACTCTGTGGAGAGTGAAGGGCATGACGGAAGGAACAGAAGATATCATAGTCATCCACCACATCCAAGAAAGGCACCAATTTGTGATGTCTGTTTGCACCACTGGACCCAGCCTTCCAAGATCGAGAGGGTGGAACTGCCCTGATGCAGTAGTTTTTCCACATTAAAAGCTCTCCTGCACAGGTTTCCTGTAATCATTGCACACCATGGACAACCACCATCAAGTAAGTATTAGTCTTCAGTTCTTCCTTTCTTTATTAATCTTTTTATTGATTTAAAAGGAACATAAATACAAACAAGAGGAGAATTATCTCAAATATATATATATCAATAACAATACAGAAATTTAAATAGACATCAAAATCATACATAGTGTTAAGCTAATATGTAATATATAATAAAAAAAGAAAACAGCTAAACCTCCTCTTATCAGTTCATGAAGAGAAAAGAAAAAACTTTGAATTTTAAATGAAGAAAAAAAAACCCTCGCTATACCATACAAAAAAAAAGGGACTGGGCAGTTCATTCTGAGGATACGACCAAAAAAAGGAAAGCCTTTCTGATCAAATCTAAAACTTCGAAAAAAAATTGGAAGAGTAATAAATCAAATCAAATGAAAATATTGAATAAAAGGTCGCCAGATTTGCTCAAATTTAAAGGATGTATCAAATGTCCGACTTCCTATTTTCTCTAAACTTAAACAGGACATAATGGAGGAGAGCCAATAAAAGACCGCAGGTGGATTAGAATCCTTCCACTTCAATAAGATGGCTCTCCTAGCCAATAAAGTTTAAAGTTGAAAGGCTATCACACTTTGAGCAGAAACAGCAATATTTCCTGGTTTCGATGGGGTAATCCCAAATATTGCAGTAAGTAAATTAGGTTGTAGGTTCAGATCCAAGACTTTTGATAATGTCTTAAAAACACCTCTCCAAAAGTTGTCTAGCTTTATGCAAGACCAAAACATATGAGTTTAAGTGGCCACCTCGCTATTACATCTGTCACAAATAGGATTGATGTTGGAAAAAATACGTGCTAATTTATCCTTTGACATTTGGGCCTGATGCACTACCTTGAACCGTATCAAGGAGTTATGGGCACAAATAGATGAGTTATTAACCAAATGAAAAATTTTACTCCATTGATGATCTGAAAATGACTCTTGAAGTTCCAATTCACAAGCACGTTTAATTTTATCGTTAGATATCATTCGTAAATTCAATATTCATTTATAAATTATAGCTATCAACCCTTTTTGAAGTGGTTTAAGCTGAAAAAGAGCATCTGTCAGTGATGCACCATCAATAACTCCAAAAGACTGGAAATAGAGTAAATACTGAAAGGCTTTTATTAGCAGTAAAATGTGACCTCCATGCTGAGTGTCTGCCCCTGGACTGAGGGAGGAGCAGTGACACAATCGCCTTTATTCAGGGGTCTGTGGGAGGAGCTACTGGGGCAGTCAGCAGACAGGTAACCCAGTTACAACATATATATATAGTTTACCACAGTCATATTATGTGGATAAGCAGAAGTGTAGTGTTCTCGTGCAATGTGTTGAAACTCTGACTAAATACCAAGTTAAACCGGGGCCAATGAAGACAGAGTCGTAGTAAGGTTAACCATTTATCGTTCACTCTTCCACATTAACATTGCGTGGTGAAAACTGTTGATAAAAAAATACAAACATACACAGCGTCTGTTTCATTCTGGACACCAAGCATGCTCTCTTCTTTTAGCGAGTGTCTCCAGCTGCCCCAGGTAGCGAGCGAGGGGGGTCCCGCCAGGCCCAAGCCCACCCCACATTTGAAATTGAAAAGCCGACACGCATGCCACCAAAACCACTGCTTCCTTAACAGAAACGGTGTTAATATTTTTACTTCAAATACTTTCTTCTGAACTTACGGCATTGCTTCTATAATGTTTCTTTGTGGATAGAAACGGAGCTCTTCACGATCATGCTGAATGCATGGCACCCACCTTCACACCTTCCTGAACCGAAAGTTACACATAAGATGCGACAAAACCGTAGGTGACGTCATCACATGTCGCAATATACCATAGACAATGAATTTACCTTTGTTATACTGTAACATAGTTACCAACCTTTAACTTTAACTAGAAAATAGTTACAAACAAATCATTTAAAGCGTAGACTCAACAAAGTCAAATAAATGCCTTAAGGGCAACACAAGAAGGGTAATTTGGCAACAAACCACGTAAAAAATTCCTAATTTGTAAATATTTAAGGAAATGTACATTAGGTAAACCATATTTATCCACTAACTGAGAAAAAAACATTAAACAGTCCCGTAAAAACAAATCTGAAAAAGTTGTATTCCCTTGGTTTTCCAAATTAAAAAGGTCTTATTCAAAATTGATGGTTTAAGAAAATAATTAAAATGGATATTACTAGAAAGAAGAAAATTATTTAACTCAAAAAATCTACAAAACTGAAACCAAATTCTTTAAGTATGTTTAATAATAAGATTAAAGTCTTGTCTACTAATCTTAGAAAACAAAAAAGGAAGAGGAGCTCCCAGTAAAGAGGCCAAAGAGAACCCCTTCACTGAGTTTACCTCCAAATCCAACCATGAAGGACATTCATGTATGTCTGAGTAATGAATCCAAAAAGTAATATATCGAATATTAATTGCCCAATAATACATTCTAAAATTTGGCAAAGACATACCACCATCCTTTTTTAATTTCTGTGATAAAGGTTTATTCAATCTAGGATTTTTATTATTCTAAATATAAGATAAGGTTATAGAATCTATTCTATCAAAAAAAGTTTTAGGAACAAAAGTAGAAACTGCCTGATCAGAATTTCAGTAGAACTATCATCTTAATAGCATTAATTTGATCTATTAATGATAACATCATAGGTGACCATTTAGAAAGCATTTGTTGGGTGTAAACAATTAATGGGAGAAAATTATATTTATATAGGTCCTTAAAATTTTTAGTAATTTTAATACCAAGATAAGTAACGTAATTTTTAGCAATACTAAAAGGTACTTGATGATGTTGATCTGAGTAATTATTAATGGGAAGTAAGTCACTTTTATATAAATTTAATCTATATCCAGAAAATCTACTGATTTCAGAAAATATAGATAGCATAGATGGAATAGATTTCCTAGGATCTGAAATATAAACTGACAGGTCAACTGCATGTCATGAAACTTTCATATGAAGAAAGACTGGATGAACTGGGCTTGTACTCGTTGGAATTTAGAAGATTGAGGGGGGATCTGATTGAAACGTATAAAATCCTAAAGGGATTGGACAGGCTAGATGCAGAAAGATTGTTCCCGATGTTGGGGAAGTCCAGAACGAGGGGTCACAGTTTGAGGATAGAGGGGAAGCCTTTTAGGACCGAGATTAGGAAAAACTTCTTCACTCAGAGAGTGGTGAATCTGTGGAATTCTCTGCCACAGGAAGCAGTTGAGGCCAGTACATTGGCTATATTTAAGAGGGAGTTAGATATGGCCCTTGTGGCTACGGGGATCAGGGGGTTTGGAGGGAAGGCTGGGGCGGGGTTCTGAGTTGGATGATCAGCCATGATCATAAAAAATGGTGGTGCAGGCTCGAAGGGCCGAAAGGCCTACTCCTGCACCTAGTTTCTATGTTTCTATGTTTCTATGAAACCTTGTGTACTTTGTCCCCTCTCTTAATACCCTGAACAGTATTGGAATTGTTTTAGAGCAATAGCAAGGGGCAAGGGGTTCTAAAGCCAAGTATAAAAATAAAGGGCGAAGAGGACATCCCTGCTGAGTACTTCCGTATAACCTAAAGTAAGGAAATTTTTAATTATTAATTATGACCGCAGCCATAGGAGCTTGATAGATCAATTTGATCCAGGAAATAAATCCCGGAACAAAATTAAATCTTTCCAAAACCTGAAGTAAGTAAAACCACTCCACCCTATCAAAAGCTTTCTTCGCATCAAGAGAAGCAACACATTCAGATTCTTTAGATGGAGAGCAGTGAATAATGTTTAATAATCTTTGAATGTTAAAACATGAATACCTATTTTTAATAAATCCAGTTTGATCATTGGAAATAACACTAGGTAAGATACTTTCAAGTCTATTAGCCAAAATCTTAGAAAGAATTTTAAAATCCACATTCAGTGAAGAGATTGGTCTGTAGGATGTGCATTCAGATTAATCTTTTTCTTTTTTAGGAATTAGTGAGATTGATGCTTCATAAAAAGTTTTTGGGAGATTCCCAGAGGATATAAAATCAGTGAAAAAATGACATAAATAAGGTGTAAGTATTTCAGTGAAAGTCTTATAAAATCCCACTGTATATCCCTCTGGTCCTGGAGCCTTACCTGGTTGGGAAGAGGATATAGCCCTTGCTATTTCCTCTTGTTTAATAGGTGCATCTAATGTGTTCATATCTTGGATAGAAATTTTAGGTATACTCAACTTTTGCAAAATTCTATTCATAAAAGTAATATTGTCTGAAAATTCAGATTTATAAAGGTTAGAGTAGAAATCCATAAATACCTTATTAATTTCATAAGGATCTACTATTTCGGTTCTATCAGGTCTTCGAATTTTGAGGATCTGTCTTCTAGCCACAGTTGCTTTTAATTGACAAGCCAATAATTTGCCTAACCTGTCCCCATGTATATAAAATTGACTTTTAGATTTAAGAAGTTGCTGCTCAATGGGAAAAGTCAAAAGCAAATCATGCTGTGTTTGGAGTTCCACCCTTTCCTTAAAGAGATCTTCACTAGGCATTACTGAATAAACTTTGTCTATTTTTTTAATCCTATTAGTAATCATTAAAAGTTCCGCCTTGGTTTTCCTTCTTAAACCTACTGAGTATGAAATTATTTGTCCCCTAAGAAAAGATTATCTTCAGTTCTTAATGTAAATTATAAATGGCAAGCAGTAAATTGAAGTTACGGTACTGTGCCGAAGATTTAGGCAGCCTAGCTGTATATATGTGTGCCTAAGACTTCTGCAGAGTTCTGTATGTCATGAACATGGCAGCGTAACTGGTCGCAGCAGCTTCTATGGGGTCAACAAAAGGTGCTACTTTTGTACTTAAAGGTATATCTAATGATCGCAAGATCCTGTTGTAAGTTAAGAACTCAAAGGACTGCAGGTCAACACCAACAGTGAGTTGCTCGCTGGCAGAGATAATGAAGGAACTGCACAACGTGCTGTTGCCTGAGTCGATGGAGGCTCACAGTCATATAGCGATTGGCTGTAATGAATCAGAATCAGAGTCAGGTTTATTATCACTGGCATGTGTCGCTTTCCTTGTAATCGCAAGGCGCCTTTGGACATTGTTAATCTAGGACGCCGCAAGTTCCATTTGCTGATTTATTGGATGAGAGCAGGGGCGGATGGAAGGTGCTGAGTCTTGGGTCATAGTGAGCTGTTTGCAGCTGCCCGTTGTGAAGGGATGAAGCCGTTGTGCTTCACTGGGGACGGCGTGACAGTGTCCAGAGCACAGTCAGAGCTGCCTTCCCGGGGTTTCGCTTGGCTGAAGACAAGCTCTGTTGTGTCCGACTGCAGATTTTTCAGCGGCACTCGATGGACTCAGGCCTCAAGCCTGCAGGATCACTTGTTTTCCAGCTGTTGGAGGAGAGGAGGCCGAGCCATCGCACTCTACCGGAAGCGGCGAAGCACAGCTGTGGTGACTGAAGATTTAAAATGGACTGAGGGGTCTGGGCTATATACACAGAAATTTGTCTGGTTGTGTTTCTACTAATATTCCATTTGCACTTATATATGCAAGAACTGGGCCTCAAAGCCAAGGTGTTGCCTAGTGGGCATTGGGGCCAGTTGACAGATGGTATCAGTGGGCTGGGGTTCTGGAATATATATGTTTAAATGACAATCAAACTTTAATTGAATATTAGTTGTTTTGTGGTAGCAATGCAGTGCAATACATAAAAAATTACCATGTTACAACAAAAGAAATAAATAAATAAATACATATATGTGCCAAAGACTTTTGCACAGTACTGTATATTTTCTTTTCCTATAGCTAACATGGTAGAGTTGGACTGAATGGCCTGCTTTGTGCTAATGATTTTGTAAATCGGTAGCACAGGATCACCTGTCCTCCTTGTGTGAAGTGATTCTTTCTGACATCACCCTGGGCAGCCGGCATCCAGTGTTAAGGGTCAGCCAATAATGTTCCAAAATTTTCTCTACTACAATGAAAGCTGATAGAGTCCCTTGAACCCATCTCTCGACATGTTTTAAGAAAACAGAGGAAGTGTCAGTCTATCCGTACAGAGCTGGGAAGTACTGTGCGTTTTTCATGTCGGATTTGCAATCATAACATCCAGAAACTTAAATCCTGTTTGATTCTGTGAAGTTCGCCTTCAGATATGACTTGCACAAAATTGGATTAACCTTCTGCATTTACAGGATAGTGGTGAGAATTGCTGCCCTCTTATGCAAAATCAAATGCTTCCCACACTTCACTCCCTTTGTAAGTGACTCAACCTTTCAGCGACAGTGGTTTCTTTCAGAGAAATGAAACTGAAGTCACATGTACCTTGAAATATCGAAACATACAGTGAAATGCACTGTTCGTGTCAACAACCAACACTGTCCAAGGATGTGCTGGATACAGCCTGTAAGTGTTTCCATGCTTCTGGTGCTAACGTAGTATGCTGAAGAAGGGTTTTGTCCCGGAACATCAACTATCTGTTCATTTCCATAGATGTTGAATTACTCCAGCGTTTTGTGCGAGATGCTCACAACTTGCTAACCCTAATGGAGCTTAGAAAAATAGAGGGCTGTGGGTAACCCTAGGTAATTTCTCAGTTAAGGATATATTCGGCACAGCTTTGTGGGCCAAAGGGCCTGTATTTTGGTGTAGGTTTTCTACGTTTCTATGTTTCTAACCCGTACTTATTTGTAATCTGTGAGGAATATACAGCATCTGGAGAGCAGCTTGTTGTTGAGCCCACTAGGGGATCGGCTGTACTAGATTGGGTATTGTGTAATGAACTGGAGGTGATTGGGGAGATTGAGGTGAAGGAACCCTTAGGAGGCAGTGATCATAACATGATTGAGTTCACTGTGAAATTAGAAAAAGAGAAGCCGAAATCAGATGTGTCGGTGTTTCAGTGGAGTAAAGGAAATTACAGTGGCATGAGAGAGGAACTGGCCAAAGTTGACTGGAAAGAGACACTAGCGAGAAAGACGGCAGAGCAGCAGTGGCTGAAGTTTATGTGAGAAATGAGGAATGTGCAAGACAGGTATATTCCAAAAAAGAAGACATTTTCGAGTGGAAAAAGGATGCAACCACAAGAGAAATCAAAGCCAAAGTTAAAGCAAAGGAGAGGGCATACAAGGAAGCAAAAATTAGTGGGAAGACAGAGGACTGGGAAGTTTTTAAAACCTTACAAAAGGAAACCAAGAAGGTCATTAAGAGAGAAAAGATTAACTATGAAAGGAAACTAGCAAATAATATCAAAGAGGATACTAAAAGCTTTTTCAAATATATAAAGAGTAAAAGACAGGTGAGAGTAGATATAGGACCGATAGAAAATGATACTGGAGAAATTGTAATGGGAGATGAGGAGATGGCAGAGGAACTGAACAAGTATTTTGCATTAGTCTTCACTGAGGAAGACAGCAGGATACCGGACACTCGAGGGTGGCAGGGAAGAGAAGTGTGCGCAGTCACAATTACGACAGAGAAAGTACTCAGGAAGCTGAATAGCCTAAAGGTCAATAAATCTCCTGGACCAGATTGAATGCACCCTCGTGTTCTGAAGGAAGTAGCTGTGGAGATTGCGGAGGCATTAGCGATGATCTTTCAAAAGTCGATAGATTCTGGCATGGTTCTGGAATACTGGAAGATTGCAAATGTCACTCCGCTATTTAAGAAGGGGGCAAGGAAGCAAAAAGGAAAGTATAGATCTGTTAGCTTGACGTCGGTGGTTGGGAAGTTGTTGGAGTCGATTGTCAAGGATGAGGTTACAGAGTACCTGGAGGCATATGACAAGATATGCAGAACTCAGCATGGATTCATAGAAACCATAGAAACTACAGCACAGGAACAGGCCTTTTGGCCCTTCTTGGCTGTGCCGAACCATTTTCTGCCTAGTCCCACTGACCTGCACACGGACCATATCCCTCCATACACCTCCCATCCATATATCTGTCCAATTTATTCTTAAATGTTAAAAAAGAACCCATATTTACCACCTCGTCTGGCAGCTCATTCCATGCCCCCACCACTCCCTGTGTGAAGAAGTGCGCCTTAATGTTCCCTTTAAACTTTTCCCCTCTCACCCTTAACCCATGTCCTCTGTTTTTTTTCTCCCCTTGCCTCAGTGGAAAAAGCCTTCTTGCATTCACTCTATCTATACCCATCATAATTTTATATACCTCTGTCAAAACTCCCCTCATTCTTCTACGTTCCAGGAAATAAAGTCCTAACCTATTCAACCTTTCTCTGTAACTGAGTTTCTTACGTCCCGGCAACATCCTTGTAAACCTTCTCTGCACTCTTTCAACTTTATTTATATCCTTCCTGTAATTTAGTGACCAAAACTGAACACAATACTCCAGATTCGGCCTCACCAATGCCTTATACAACCTCATCATAACATTCCATCTCTTATACTCAATACTTCGATTAATAAAGGCCAACGTACCAAAAGCTCTCTTTACGACCCTATCTACCTGTGACGCCACTTTTAGGAAATTTTGTATCTGTATTCCCAGATCCCTCTGTTCCACTGCACTCCTCAGTACTTACCATTAACCCTGTATTTTCTACCTTGGTTTGTCCTTCCAACGTGCAATACCTCACAATTGTCTGCATTAAACTCCATCTGCCATTTTTCAGCTCATTTTTCCAGCTGCTCCAAGTCCCTCTGCAGGCTCTGAAAACCTTCCTCGCTGTCTACTACACCTCCAATCTTTGTATCATCAGCAAATTTGCTGATCCAATTTACCACATTATCATCTGGATCATTGATATAGATGACAAATAACAATGGACCCAGCACTGATCCCTGTGGCACACCACAAGTCACAGGCCTCCACTCGGAGAAGCAATTCTCTACTACCACTCTTTGGCTTCTTCCATTGAGCCAATGTCTGATCCAAATTACCACCTCTCCATTTATACCTAGCGACTGAATTTTCCTAACTAACCTCCCATGCGGGACTTTGTCAAAGGCCTTACTGAGGTCCATGTAGACAATATCCACTGCCTTCCCTTCATCCACTTTCCTGGTAACCTCCTCGAAAAACCCCAATAGATTGGTCAAACATGACCTGCCACGCACAAAGCCATGTTGACTCTCCCTAATAAGTCCCTGTCTATCGAAATACTTGTAGATTCTGTCTTTTAGTACTCCCTCCAATAACTTACCTACTACCGACGTTAAACTTACCGGCCTATAATTTCCCGGATTACTTTTCGATCCTTTTTTAAACAACGGAACAACATGAGCCACTCTCCAATCCTCCGGCACCTCGCCTGTAGACAGCGACATTTTAAATATTTCTGCCAGGGCCCCTGCAATTTCAACACCAGTCTCCTTCAAGGTCCGGGGGAACACCCTGTCAGGTCCCGGGGATTTATCCACTTTAATTTTCCTCAAGACAACAAGGACCTTCTCCTTTTCGATCTGTACAGTTTCCATGATCTCACTACTAGTTTCCCCTAATTCCATAGACTTCATGCCAGTTTCCTTAGTAAATACAGACGCAAAAAACCTATTCCTTAAAGGAAAATCCTGCCTGACAAACCTATTACAATTTTTTGAGGAAATTACCAGTAGGCTAGACAAAGGAGATGTAGTGGATGTTGTATATTTGGATTTTCAGAAGGCCTTTGACAAGGTGCCACACATGAGGCTACTTAACAAGATAAGAGCCCATGGAATTACGGGAAAGTTACATATGTGGATAGAGCGTTGGCTGATTGGCAGGAAACAGAGAGTGGGAATAAAGGGATCCTATTCTGGTTGGCTGCCGGTTACCAGTGGTGATCCACAGGGATCGGTGTTAGGGCCGCTTCTTTTTACATTGTACATCAACGATTTGGATTATGGAATAGATGGCTTTGTGGCTAAGTTTTCTGATGATACGAAGATAGGTGGAGGGGCCGGTAGTGCTGAGGAAACGGAGAGTCTGCAGAGAGACTTGGATAGATTGGAAGAATGGGCAGAGAAGTGGCAAATGAAGTACAATGTTGGAAAGTGTATGGTTATGCACTTTAGCAGAAAAAATAAATGGGCAGACTATTATTTAAATGGGGAAAGAATTCAAAGTTCTGAGATGCAACGGGACTTGGGAGTCCTCGTACAGGATTCCCTTAAAGTTAACCTCCAGGTTGGGTCAGTAGTGAAGAAGGCGAGTGCAGTGTTGGCATTCATTTCTAGAAGAATAGAGTATAGGAGCAGGGATGTGATGTTGAGGCTCAATAAGGCGCTGGTGAGACCTCACTTGGAGTACTGTGGGCAGTTTTGGTCTCTTTATTTAAGAGAGGATGTGCTGACGTTGGAGAGGGTACAGAGAAGATTCACTAGAATGATTCTGGGAATGAGAGGGTTAACATATGAGGAACGTTTGTCTGCTCTTGGACTGTATTCCTTGGAGTTTAGAAGAATGAGGGGAGACCTCATAGAAACATTTCGAATGTTAAAAGGCATGGACAGAGTGGATGTGGCAAAGTTGTTTCCCATGATGGGGGAGTCTAGTACGAGAGGGCATGAATTCAGGATTGAAAGGCACCCTTTCAGAACAGAAATGCGAAGAAATTTTTTTAGTCAGAGGGTGGTGAATCTATGGAATTTGTTGCAACGGGCAGCAGTGGAGGCCAAGTCATTGGGTGTATTTAAGGCAGAGATTGATAGGTATCTGAGTAGCCAGGGCATCAAAGG
This sequence comes from Mobula birostris, assembly GCF_030028105.1. Taxonomy (NCBI): domain Eukaryota; kingdom Metazoa; phylum Chordata; class Chondrichthyes; order Myliobatiformes; family Myliobatidae; genus Mobula; species Mobula birostris. The sequence goes on from NC_092379.1 coordinate 139,073,780, forward strand.
TTATGGTGAGAAGGTGGGGCAGTGGGACTAAATGGGATAAAATGGATCAGCTCATGATAAAATGGCGGAGCAGACTCGATGGGCCGAATGGCCTACTTCTGCTCCTTTGTCTTATGGTCTTATGGTCTTATGGAACTTACACAGTCACAGGGAGAACCATAAACCTATAAGACCATAAGACTTAGGAGCAGAATTAGGCCAATCAGCCCATCGAGGCATTAACGATGATCTTTCAAGAATCAATAGATTCTGGCATTGTACTGGATGACTGGAAAATTGTAAATGTTACTCCTGTCACGTGTCCAGCAACAATGGATATGAAATTGAGTCTACTCAAAACAGAGAAAAGTAAACAAAATAGCTAAACCAAAAGTTAACCGTTATGCGGCTGTATCGAACTAACAGTCGAACTTAGAAATACTTCTAAAAGTGGTAAATTTGAACACAGTCCTAAAGTACTAAGTTGAAAAGTCCAAGTGATTTTTACAATCTTTAAGGAGAGACTTTACTGCAGCATTAATTCCTCCGAATCTGTCGATCAGATTTCAGCGATGCCTTGTCCAAAGGAGTCACGTCGAATATGAAGTCATAAAGTAACTGACCTTTTCTCTCGGGAGGGTGGACACTGCACAAACCGTCCTGACCTTACAGGGGTGTACTCAAACGTGTATGCCACAATTTCCTGGACGATTCAGATTCCAAATAGTCGATCACTTCCAAAACACCGAATGTCATTAATTTTTGGGTTCTCGTACTTTGGTAAGGTCTTCACTCTCCAATACTAGACTGTAAAGGTAAAACAAAGGTGCAGCAAGCAAAAACTGGCAGTGCTTGTTGAAACTGCAGGCACAATGTATTTGTACCTTAAAATAGAAAGTAAAAACTGCGTCACACCTTGGCGCCTTCCTGAAATACCGTAGGGAACATGCCTTCATGTGACATAACATCACCCCACGGTCATGAGACCATTACATCATCCCACTCACAAGACCATTACATCATCCCACTGTCCCGTGATCAAACTGTGGGCATGTAACACTCCGCTATTTAAGAAAGGTGGGAAGCAGCCAAAAGGAAAGTATAGACCTATTAGCCTGATATCAGTGGTTGGGAGGTTGGTGGAATCGATTGTTAGGAATGAGATTACCTGGAGGCACATGACAAGGCCATGGTCTCCTGAAAGGAAAATCCTGCCTGACAAAACTACTGCAATTCTTTGAATAAATTACAAGCAGAGTAGACAAAGGAGATGCAGTAGACATGGTGTACTTGGGTTTTCAGAAGGCTTTTGACAAGGTGCCACACATGAGGCTGCGTAAGCAAGATAAGATCCCATGGAATTACAGAGAAGTTACTAGCATTGGTGGAACATTGGCTGGTCGGCCGAAAACAGAGAACGGGAATGAAGGGATCTTATTCTGACTGGCTGCCAGTTACCAGTGGAGTCCCACAGAGGTCGGTATTGGGACCGCTGCTTTTTATGAAGTATGTCAATGATTTGGACAACGGTATTAATGGACTTGTGGCTAAATTTGTCGATAATACAAAGATACGTGGTGGAGCAGTGGGTAGTGTTGAGGAAACAGAGAGCCTGCAGAGAAACCTAGATAGTTTAGGGGAATGGGCAAAGAAGTGGCAAATGAAATACAATGTTGGAAAGCGTATGGTCATGCACTTTGGTGGAAGAAATAAAAGGGCAGACTATTATTTAGATGGGGAGAGGATTCAAAATGCAGGGATGCAAAAGGACTTGGAGGTCCTTGTGCAAGATACCCTAAAGGTTAACCTGCAGGCTGAGTCAGTTGTGAAGAAGGCGAATGCAATGTTGGCATTCATTTCTAGAGGTATAGAATATAAAAGCTGGGATGTGATGTTGTGGCTCTCTATAAGGCACTCAGGAGACCCCACTTGGAGTATTGTGTGCAGTTTTGGGCTCCTTATTTCAGAAAGGATATACGGAGAGTTCAGAGAAGATTCAAAAGAATGATTCCAGGAATGAAAGGGTTACTGTAGGAAGAACGTCTGGCAGCTCTTGGGCTGTATTCCCTGGAGTTCAGGAGAATGAGGGGGGATCTCAAAGAAACATTCTGGATGTTAAAATGCCTGAACAGTTTAGATATGGCAAAGTTATTTCCCCTGGTAGAGGAGTCTAGGACAAGAGGGCACGATTTCAGGATTGAAGGATGTCCATTTAGAATTGAGATGCAGAGAAATTAATTTCATCAGAAGTGGTAAATCTGTGGAATTTGTTGCCAAGAGTGGCTGTGGAGGCCAAGCCATTGGGTGTATTTAAGGCAGATATAGATAGGTTCTTGATTAGCCAGGGTATCAAAGGGGAGTGGGTATGACTGGACGAATTAGATCAGCCCATGATTGAATGGCGAAGCAGACTGGATGGGCCAAATGGCCCACTTCTACTCCTGTATCTTATGGTCTTATGATTCTTGTAAGATCATGACGAATGCATCCGTTACCTCTTTAGCAACAACTCTCAGAACTCTGGGATATAGTCCATCTGATCCAGGTGACTTATCCACCTTAAGACCTTTGAGTTTGCCTCGCATTTTTTTCCTTTGTAATAGCAATAACACTCACTCCTGCTCCCTGACAGTCACAGACCACTGACACACTACTAGTGTCTTCCACAGTGCCCCATTACTGCCTCACCATCATCATTTTCCAGTGGTCCAATATCAACTCTTACCTCCTTTTTACTCTTTATATATCTGAATAAACTTTTAGTATCCTGCTTTATATTATTCGATAGTTTGCCCTCATATTTTTATTATTTCCCTTCTTATAGCTTTTTTATTTGCTTTATGTTGGATTTTAAAAGCTTCCCAATCATCTAATTTCTCACTCACTTTTGTTACCTTATATGCCCTTTCCTAGGCTATTATGCAGTCCTTAACTTCCCTCGTCAGCCACAGTTGTCCAACCCTGCCATTTGAGAACCTTCTGTGGGACGTATGTATCCTGTGCCTTGTGAACTATCCCCAGAAACCAGCCATCTCTGCTCTGCTGTCATCGCCACCTGTATCCTCCTCCAATCCACCTGGGCAAGCTCCTCTCTCATGCTTCTGTAATTTCCTTCATTCCTCTGTGATACTGATGAATGTGACTTATGCTTCTCCCTCTTAAACTGCAGTATGAATTCAATCATATTATGATCACTGCCTCTTCATGGTTCCATTACATTTAGCTCCAGAATAAGATCTGGGTTATTACACAACACAAGATCTAAGATAGCTTTTCCCTGAACAGGCTCAAGCACAAGCCACTCTGAAAAGCCATCTCATAGGCTTTCAACAAATTCCCTCTCTTGTGATCCGACACCAACCTGATTTTACCAATCCCGTTGCATATTGAAGTCCCCAGTTACACTTGTGACATTACTCTTATTGCATGCCTTTTTCAACTCCCTTTGCTATCTCAACTCCACATCCTGGCTACTATTTGGAGGCCTACATATGATTCGCTTCATGGATTTTTTATCCTCACAATTTAACTTGACCCACAAAGATTCAACATTTTCTGACCCTATGTCACCTCTTTCTAAAGATGTATTTCCATCTCTGACAAACAGAGCCACACCACTGCCTATGCATTCCTGCCTGTCCTTTAGATACAAAGTATATCCTTTGATGTTAAGTCTCCAAGGAGCTGTATCTCGATGTGATGACTGGGGAGACAAGTAGTCTCCTGGAAATCCCACATCTAACAGAACGTACATCCTCCTTACAGACATTGGCAGGAATTGAAACCAGATCAATTTTGCACCTGAAATGAATTTACAGAATGAAAGACAAGGACACTAGGAGCATCCTGCTCATGGACTGTTTGTCCCACTCTCATCAGGAAAGAGAATGCACAGCATCCACGCCAGGTCCACCAGACTCAAACACAGTTGCTTTCCCCAAGCAGTAAAGCTGTTCAACACCTCCACCCACTAATCCATCCATCCATGCAAACTACCAAAACTTTATCATTTCCTGTCAGTCACCTTATGTACAGACACTCTTGTCCTTCACATCACTCCATAGACATACAATCAATCTATGTATATAAGCTATCTTATATATTTATATTTTTTGTGTTTATTATTATTATTATTATTATTATTGTGTTCTTTATCTTTTATGATTTTTGTGCTGCATCAGATCTGGGGTAACTGTTATTTTGTGGTCCTTTTGTGACAGGGTCTTGATTACCTCTATGAACTGTGCTTCTGAAAAGAGAGAGAGAGAGTTGTTCAACACAGACACCTTGTTAAAAGAGAGAGAAAGAAAGAGAGAGAGAGGCAAAGACTGCTTACATTTTGTTTACACTTCTACAAGGACACTAGCAGCATCCTTGTTCTTACAGAGAGAGACGGGAGGAGCCGCTTGATGGACAGCTGGTATTCAGCATGGTGAGATAAATAGAAGGTCAGCTGTTAGACCAGGAGACACATGGTCTTGGACACTGAATGAGCTTTGTTGTGCCCACAGAAAAGGTGGGTTTTGGAGGATCGATTAGGCCGATTGATCAGTGGCTCTCGCAGTGTGAAAAGGGTGTGACCGGTGGGGAGTTATTTGTGTGTCCAACCCTTGCCTGGGTTGATAATTCCACCACAAAAGAACAGTCCCCTTTGTTGTGGTCACAGTAGGTGACTTCCAGAGGATTTTGGAGGACAACGGGAAGATCAACGGCATCAGCTCACCTGAAGACTCAAATCTCTCCCTCTCTCTCTCTCTCCATCACTACTCAACTCAATACCACGAACTGAACTGAACTTTACTCATCATTGTAAGTCTATCTATTTATCCCTAGACTTGAAGAAGCTTGGTTTTCATATATTTCCACACTTACTTATCATTGATAACCTGTTTGATATATCTCCATTTATATTACTGTATTGCATAGTTACTAATAAATACCACCAGTTAGTAGCAATACTGGACTCCAAGTGTTTTCCATTTCTGCTGATTCTTTAACCCATCACGGGGTACGTGACACTTTACAGCTGTGACATGGAAGTGACATTAAACCACCTTGAGAGTAACAGAATCCAATACTTTTCAAAAATCAAGACCCTGTATCAGGATTCAACCATGCGGACATGTGGTCTGGACCCTTCCTCTACAGTGTGCAAACATTTTAGTCCAAAGTTTAAATTTGATCCATCAGGGAAAATCATAGCACAATTATCTTTGTCATAGTGCACTCATGAAGCACTAGACCCAGGGGCAGAGGAATGGCAGGATACCCAGGAAGAGATGGAAATGAGAGTTTAAACATCAGAATCTGAGCCTTGGAGAAGAGACACCACAAAGTAATTCATCCTCTCCAATACAATGACCCCACTCAGGTACCAGCTGAGAGTCCTCTTTAAATAATTATAGACTGGGATTCACATGCCAGCCACAATTAACTTGTCAAGATTAAACTGAAAACTAAAGGGCTTAACAACTCTTTTTAAGATAATGACTCGTAAATACAGATGTTCAAAAATCCTGGAAGCTCAATGCTCTATGGCAAGCCCCGGGGCTCATGACATTCATCTTCATATTGCTGTGAAGAGTTACTTTCAATGCAGTAACATCTGTGTGTGTCTGTGTTTTATGTGTATTATTGTAACATCTGTGTATGCATGTGTGTGTGAATTTATGGGTGTATCTGCATGAGTACACATGAAGGTGTGTTTGAGTGAGTATGTGTATGAGTTATTGTGAGTGTGTCAGAAGAATGTTGTTTTTGTTTAGCACCCCAAGGCATCACCGATAGATTTCCTTTTTAAATTGTTGTAACATAAACTCATAAGAGATATGAAGAGAATCAGGCCATTCTGTCCATTGAGTCTGCTTCACCATTCCATCACGGTTGAATTATTATCCCTCATAACCCTATTCTCCTGTCTTTTCCCAATAACCTTTGATGTCCTTACTAATCAAGAACCTTTCAACCTCTACTTTAAATATACCCAATGACATCTGGGGCAATGAATTTCACAGATTCACTACTCTCTATGTAAAGAAATTCCTCCTCACCTCAGGTCAAAAGCGATGTCCCTCTATTCTCATGTTGCGTCCTCTGGTCCTAGACTCTCTCACTGTAGGAAACATCCTCTCTGCATTTGCTCTCTCTAGGTCTTTCAATATTCGATAGTTTTCAATGAGCTCCCCCCTCATACCACAAAACTCCAGTAAGTTATTTTTTTCTTCAGCGGTTTGAATGGTGTAGGACTACGCAAATGCGTGGCGGTCAGCCAGTGAGAACAGCGAAAAGAGTTTAAAAATGAGAACAGTTCAAAAGGTGACAGTTATTTCTTCAGCGGTTTGAACGGGGCACAACTGCGCAAGTGCGTGAAGGTCAGCCAGTGAGAACAGAGAGAAGAGTTTAAAAAGAAGACAGATTTATATAGCGGGCATTGGAGAAGCAAGCGTCGGAGTAGAGGGTGACAGAGTAGGAAGGCTTTGGCCCAATGGGGCTTCGGCAATAATGGATTGAGGCGAGGTAGGTTGCCTGCGTAGAATACAGACAGGAAGAATGTGTGTGAGGCCGGTGTTCTGTGCTCCACGTCTGATGTGGGAGGTCCTGGAGACTCTTAGGTTCCCAGAAGGCCACATCTGCACCAGGTGCATCGGGCTGCAGCTCCTTAGGGACCAGGTTAGGGAACTGGAGATGCAGCTCGATGCCCTTCATCTGTTCAGGGAGAGTGAGGAGGTGATAGATAGGAGCTACAGGCAGGTAGTCACACCGGGGCCTGGGGAGACAGATAAATGGGTCACAGTCAGAAGAGGGAAGGGCAAGAGGCAGATGCTAGAGAGTACCCCTGTGGCTGTCCCCCTGAACAATAAGTACTCCTGTTTGAGTACTCTTGGGGGAGATGGCCTACCTGGGGGAAGCAACAGTGGCCGCACCTCTGACACAGAGTCTGGCCCTGTGGCTCAGAAGAGTAGGGAAAGGAGGGGATGGCAGCAGTGATAGTGGGCTCTATAGTTAGGGGTCAGACAGGCGATGGTGAGCCCAAAGTCTTTCATGCCATAGAGAAGCGGTCCATGAGAGTTTGTAGTTGCTGTTTGGGGTGCGAGGTTATAGCAGCATCATCAGCAAAGAGCATGTCATGTATTAAGATCTTTTGCACCTTTGTTCCTGCTGTCAGGTGCGCAGAGTTGAAGAGCCGCCCATCAGACCTGGTGTGCACATAGATGCCTTCTGTCGACGTCCCAAATACGTGCTTCAATAGCAGAGAGAAGAAGATGCCGAATAATGTTGGGACCAACACACATTCTTGTTTGACTCCACTTCGAACAGCGAAGGGTTCTGATGAGCTGCCATCGTACTGAACAGTAGCCCTCATGTCGTCATGGAATAACTTGATGATACTTTGGAGTTTTGGGGGACAACCCATCTTGAGGAGAATCTGAAAGAGCCCGTCCCTGCTGACAAGGTCAAATGCTTTGGTCAAGTCGATGAAAGTGACATAGAGGGGTTTCTGTTGTTCCCTGCACTTCTCCTGGAGTTGACAGAGTGAGAAAATCATGTCGACAGTTGACCTCCTTGCACAAAAACTACATTGGGACTCAGGGTAGACCCGTTCTGCCAGAGTTTGTAGACGTGCCAGAGTTACATGAGCAAAGACTTTGCCAACAATACTCAGGAGGGAGAAACGCCTGTAGTTGTTGCAGTCACTCCTATCACCCTTGTTCTTGAACAAAGTGATGATCTTGAAAGTGACAAAGCCTAAAGAAAACAGATGTCCTTGCCCAGAACGTAGTGGAGACACCAGGCATTACCATCGACAATTACGATCTAGAAGTGGTCCACGAGTTCATGTACTTGGGGTCGACTATTAGTGAACACTCTCTCCCTCGATGCTGAAATCAATAAGCGTATCGGCAAGGCAGCATCTATCCTTGCTCGACTCTCCTCGCGGGTCTGGGAGAATCTGAAACTCACTACAAAGACCAAGACTGCTGTGTGCAATGCATGCGTTACCAGCACCCTCCTGTATGGCAGAGAGACTTGGACTAATTACTCCAAGCAGGAGAGGAAACTCAATAGTTTTCACCTGCGCAGCCTTCGCCGCATCCTTGGCATCACCTGGAGAGGTGAGAGTCCCAAACTCTGAGGTCCTCTCCCACGCTGGACTTCCCACAATGTTCACGCTTTTAACACAACGCTGGTAGGATACAGCAGATGACCACAACAAATGGTGAGGTACTCTTCAGCAACACCTAGAGCAAGGCGAAAGAGTGATTCTGAGTCAGTTTGAGGAGCAGAGAGCACAGTGGACAGCGGACAACAATTCCACGATGCCCTACACATGCAGCAACAATGGCAGAGCCTGCCGTTCCAGAATAAGCCTCAATAGCCACAGTCAACATTTCTCGACAAAACAGGGTACCAGAGGTGCAGTACTCATGGTTGACCATGATCGCTGGAGGCCACACACAGACAGGCGATTATGTGGACGCAGAAATGAAACGCAGATGGTAGTTTGCCTCCCAAGTGCCAGGGTCTGGGATGTTTCTGATCGTATCCATGATATCTTGAAGTGGAAAGGAGCACAGCCAGAGGTTGTGGTACATATTGGTACCAATGACATAGGCAGGAAAAGGGAGGAGGCCCTGAAAACAGACTACAGGGAGTTAGGAAGGAAGTTGAGAAGCAGGAACTCAAAGGTAGTAATCTTGGGATTACTGCCTGTGCCACATGACAGTGAGTATAGGAATAGAGTGAAGTGGAGGATAAATGCATGGCTGAGGAATTGGAGCAGGGGGCAGGGATTCAGATTTCTGGATCACTGGGATCTCTTTTGAGGCAGGTGTGATCTGTGAAAAAAGGACAGGTTGCACTTGAATCTCAAGGGGACCAATATCTTGGCGGGAAGGTTGGCTAAGGCCATTGGGGTGAGTTTACACTAGAATGCTAGGGGGTGGGACCCAAACTGAAATGAAGGAGGAAAGGGAGGTTGGCTCACAAATAGAGAAAGCTTGGAGACAGTGTGAAAGGGAGGATAGACAGGTGATAGAGAAAGGACGCACTCAGACCGATGGTTTGAGCTGCATCTATTTTAATGCGAGGAGTATTATGAATAAAGCGGATGAGCTTAGAGCGTGAATCAGCACGGAGCTGTGATGTTGTGGCCATTACAGAGACTTGGATGATGCAGGGGCAGGAATATCTACTTCAAGTTCCAGGCTTTAGATGTTTCAGAAAAGGGGTGAGGGCATGGCACTGTTGATCAGGGATAGTATCACGGCTGCAGAAAAGGAGGAAGTCATGGAGGGTTGTCTACAGAGTCTCTGTGGGTGGAAGTTAGAAACAAGAATGGGTCAATAACTCTACCGGGTGTTTTTTATAGACCACCCAATAGTAACAGGGACATCGAGGAGCAGATAGGAAGACAGATTCTGGAAGGGTGTAATAATAACAGGGTTATTGCAGTGGGAGATATTAATTTCCCAAATATTGATTGGCATCTCCCTAGAGTGAGGGGCTTAGATGGGGTGGAGTTTGTTAGGTGTGCTCAGGAAGGTTTCTTGACACAATATGTAGATAAGCCTACAAGAGGAGAGGCTTTTGATCTGGTATTGGGAAATGAACCTGGTCAGATGTCAGGTCTCTCAGTGGAAGAGCATTTTGGAGATAGTGATCACAGTTCTATCTCCTTTACCATAGCAATAGAGGGGGATAGGAACAGATAAGTTAGGGAAACATTTAATTGGAGTAGGGGGAAATATGAGGCTATCAGGCAGGAACTTGGAAGCATAAATTGGAAACAGATGTTCTCAGGGAAATGTAGGAAGAAATGTGGCAAATGTTCAGGGGATATTTGCATGGGGTTCTGCGTAGGTATGTTCCAATGAGACAGGGAAAGGATGGTAGGGTACAGGAACCGTGGTGTACAAAGGCTGTTGTAAGTCTAGTGAAGAAGAAAAGAATATCTTATGAAAGGTTCGAAAAACTAAGTAATGACAGAGATCTAGAAGATTATAAGGCTAGCAGGAAGGAGTTTAAGAATGAAATTAGGAGAGCCAGAAGGGGCCATGAGAAGGCCCTGGCGGACAGGATTAAGGAAAACCCCAAGGCATTCTACAAGTATATGAAGAGCAAGAGGATAAGGTGTGAGAGAATAGGACCAATCAAGTGTGACAATGGAAAAGTGTGTATGGAACCGGAGGAGATAGCAGAGGTACTTAATGAATACTTTGCTTTAGTATTCACTATGGAAAAGGATCTTGGCAATCGTAGGGATGACTTGCAGTGGACTGAAAAGCTTGAGCATGTAGATATTAAGAAAGAGATGTGCTAGACCCTTTGGAAATCATCAAGTTGGATAAATCACCGGGACAGAACTGGATGAACCCCAGGCTACTGTGGGAAGCGAGGGAGGAGACCGCTGAGCCTCTGGTGATGATCTATGAGAACGGGAGCGGTTCAGAGGATTGGAGGGTTGCGGATGTTGTTCCCTTATTCAAGAAAGGGAGTAGAGATAGCCCAGGAAATTTTAGACAAGTGAGTCATGCTTCAGTGGTTGGTAAATTGATGGAGAAGATTCTGAGAGGCAGAATTTATGAACATTTAGAGAGGTATAATCTGATTAGGAACAGTCAGCATGGCTTTGTCAAAGGCAGGTCGTGCCGTATGAGCCTGATTGAATTTTTTGAGGATGTGATTGAACACATTGATGAAGGTAGAGCCGTAGATGTAGTGCATATGGATTTCAGCAAGGCATTTGATAAGGTACCCCATGCAAGGCTTATTGGGAAAGTAAGGAGGCATGGGATCGAAGGGGACATTGCTTTGTGGATCCAGAACTGGCTTGCCCACAGAAGGCAAAGAGTGGTTGTAGATGGATCATATTCTACATGGGGGCTGATTACCAGTGCTGTGCCTCAGGGATCTGTTCTGGGACCCCTACTCTTTGTGATTCTTATAAATGACCTGGATGAGGAAGTGGAGGGATGGGTTAGTAAATTTGCTGATGACACAAAGGTTGGGTGTGTTGTGGATAGTCTGGAGGGTTGTCAGAGGTTACAGCAGGACATTGATAGGATGCAGAACTAGGCTGAGAAGTGGCAGTTGGAGTTCAACCCAGATAAGTGTGAGGTGGTTCATTTTGGTAAGTCAAATATGATGGCAGAATTTTGCAATAATGGTAAGACTCATGGCAGTATGGAGGATCAGAGAGATCTTGGGGTCTGAGTCCATAGGACACTCAAAGTTGCTACGCAAGTTGACTCTATGGTGAAGAAGGCATACAGTGCATTGGCCTTCATCAACCTCGGAATTGGGTTTAAGAGCCGAGAAGTAATGTTGCAGCTATATAGGACTGTCAAGTTAGATTTCTTTTTCTTTGAACACGTGCAGCTTCCCCACTTGAAGGAGCTTGAATGCGTCTACCTAAAGTTATTTAACTAGGTTCCACTTCATGACCAAACAACTTTTCCTTTTTCCTCCTTTTATTTTTCGCAAGTGTGGCAGTTTGATAGTTCCATTAGTTCCATCAACCATTAGCCATTAGCCATTAGCCATAAGACATTAGACATTAGTCATTAGTCATTAGATATTAGTCACTAGTCACTAGTCACTAGGAGAAAAAACTGGCTACCTCTTCGGACTTTGTAGACGGATTCGACCTGCACAGTCTCCGCTCCATAATAGACCATTATGTTTTCAAACTGGGCGACCCTTCCCGAAGGTTCCCGAGCTCTTCTTAAACCTCGCGCCATTTCCCAGAAGCAGCTGTGCGTGATGGTCCCCATGACGTGAAGCTAGCGCTGACCCAAAACGCAGTGGCAGCAGTGCTCTTTTCCATGAAACAGCCTCCCAAGTTATTTAGAGTTCAGCATCTTATTGCAGATTCCAATGCTGTTCCCGAACTGCCGTTGTGATGCTGCCAGGTCCCCCCAATGTTCCGGGCAGAAGCCGCACTCAGGCAGTGGGTTCCATACGGTCTATCAGTGGATTCTTCTTATTACTTTTAAATTTTATTTTCTTTTGCCTCTAGGTCCCAATACTTTCTAGAAACCCTAGTTTGACTTGACAAGGACCCTGGTCAGACCCCACTTGGAGTCCTGAACTCAATTCTGGTCACCTCACTATGGGAAGGACGTGGAAACCATAGAAAGGGTGCAGAGGAGATTTACAAGGAGGTTGCCTGGATTGGGGAGCATGCCTTATGAGAACGGGTTGAGTGAACTCGGCCGTTTCTCCTTGGAGTGACGGGGGATGAGAGGTGACCTGACAGAGGTGTACAAGATAATGAGAGGCATTGATTATGTGGATAGTCAGGGGCTTTTTCCCAGGGCTGAAATGGCTAGCATGAGAACTCACAGTTTTAAGGTGCTTGGAAGTAGGTACAGAGGAGATGTCAAGGGTAAGTTTTTTTTAACTCAGAGAGTGATGAGTGCGTGGAATGGGCTGCTGGCGGTGGTGGTGGAGGCGGAAGCGATAGGTTCTTTTAAGAGACTCCTGAATAGGTACACGGAGCTTAAAAAAAATAGAGGGCTATGGGTAAGCCCAGGTAGTTCTAAGGTAAGGACATGTTCGGCACAGCTTTGTGGGCTGAAGGGCTTGTATTGTACTGTAGGTTTTCTATGTTTCTAAGTTCAGGCCCAGTGTCATAAAATACTCCTCATACATTAACTGTTTCAACCTCAGAATCATTTTCCTGAACCTTCTTTGTTCTAGTCCTGTTGAAATGAATGATAATATTGTATTTATCTTCCTTAACACTGATGCAATCTGCGCCCTTAGGTAATCCTGCATGAGGATGCCCAAGTCCCTTTTCACCTCTGATTTCTGATGTTTCTCTCCGATTAGAAAGTAGTCTGTGCCATTATTCCTTCTATCAAAGGGTATGATAATTTACTTCCCTGAACACCATTCCATCTGTCACTTCTCCTGATCCATTCAAGTCCTTCTGCCGTCTCCCTGCTTCTTTAACACTACCTGCTAGGCAAATCGTGTCAGCACATTTTCCACAGCATTTCTTACCTTCGAACAAATGGAATGGACTGGAACCTTTCAAAAAGAATCAAAATGAGTAAAAGAGATACGCTTGAAAGCTGAGGTGAGTCAGAAGCATGAAATGAGGTGTGTGTGTATATGTGTGTGTGTGTGTGTGTGTGTGTGTGTGTGTGTGTGTGTGTGTGTGCACATGACTTGTTTCGTTATACCATAAACACAAAAGAGATGGAAAGCATTGCTGAATCTGCAACTGTTTTGTTCATCTGTAACTATATCACATATTATACACATGTCATGCATTTATAGATTCTGTCTTGCTTTCCCTTTTTGAATATTAAGCTATACATCTTCATGCAAAATTTATAGATTCCACCTATTTGTGGTTTCATGAGTTTCTTTGATTTTGGTGCTTTCTTTTTTTTACCGACTTACCAACTGGGAAGGAATTGCTTCTTGATTAAATTCAGCAGGATTTTGTATTTACACTTCTGAGCCATTTTGCACTTGGTCAACTCATAAATCTTTAAAATTCTGTTCTACAACATCTACAGATCATTTGTTACTCCTTAATCAGTCCAATTCGATCATCCCTTCAAAGGTTCCTCATACTTTCCTTTGTACAATTTCTTTTTGATTCATTTTGTCTGACTCCACTGTGGCAACTGGGAAAAAAAAAATCTTCTTTTACCATGGAGATCTTGCTTTCAATCTTCTGTGATAACCTGCATGAAACCATTACTGTTATTGAAGAAAGGCAATGGTGGTTGTCCATCATCTCCGACAATGGCAGGAAACCTGTGTGAGAGAGTTTTTAAAGTGGAGAAGCTATTGCACGAGGGGAAGTTCCACTCTCTTGATCTGAGAAGTTCAGGTCCAGTGGTATGAACAAGTGTCACAGATTAGATTTCCCCTTGGTGGTAGTGGATGCTCACAACGTCTTCTGTGCCTTTTTATGCCCTTCCTAGCCATTGAATCTCACTGTAGATCTAATGCACTCGGTCTGCAAGAGCTGACTTCACATGCTAGGGCAGGCATATCCATACCTCACTGGGGTATGAGGCTGCCGGCTACCCTTACCTGGTTTATCCTGCTTGTTGAAGCAGTGGACCAGGGTGTGGCTGCTGTCGCATGCAGACAGGAACTTGGCGCCACAGGTGAGAGATGAGTGTCTAGTGGGGACAAAGGTGAGGGAGCTGCCCCAGAATGGACATGACAAGCTCCTTCAACAGAAGTGCTACCCTTCCCTGGACACGCCATACAACCCCAGAAGAAAGACAATAAAAAAGAGATAAAGATCAGCAAACTGCAATGGATGTATAGTATGTGAGAATCTGGTAAGTTTAATTTTGTTCATTCAGCATGATACACTGAAAACACATACCAGTTCTCTTTGGAAAGGGCGAGCAGATCCAATTTTCTGGGTGTCAACATCTCTGAAGATCTGCCCTGAGCCCAGCATATTGATGAAATTACAAAGAAGGCACACCAGCAGCTACATTTCACTAGGAGTTTGAGGACATTTGCTATTTCATCATGGACTCCTGCAAATTCGTACAGATAGTCATAGTCATACTTTATTGATTCCGGGGGAAATTGGTTTTTGTTACAGTTGCACCATAAATAATAAATAGTAATAGAACCATAAGTAGTTAAATATGTAAATTATGTCAGTAAATTATGAAATAAGTCCAGGACCAGCCTATTGGCTCAGTGTGTCTGACCCTCCAAGGGAGGAGTTGTAAAGTTTGATGGCCACAGGCAGGAATGACTTCCTATGACGCTCTGTGCTGCATCTCTGTGGAATGAGTCTCTGGCTGAATGTACTCCTGTGCCCACCCAGTACATTATGTAGTGGATGGGAGACATTGACCAAGATGGCATGCAACTTGGACAGCATTCTCTTTTCAGATGTACCCAGATCAGCATTTTGAATGGTCACATCACCGTCTGATATGGAGGCTCCTATGCACAGGATTGTAAAAATCTGCAGAGGGCTGTAAACTTAGCCAGCTTCATCATAGGCACTAGCCTCCCCACCATCAAAGACTTCTTCAAAAGGTAGTACCTCAAGAAAACAGTATTCATCATTAAGGACCCTCCCTACTCAGGACATGCCCTCTTCTCATTGCTATCATCAGGGTGGAGGTACAGTAGCCTGAAGACACACACACAATGTTTTGGAAACAGCTTCTTCATCTCCACCATCAGATTTCTAAATGGACAGTGAACACTACATTTCTATTGAATTTGCTCCCTTATTTCATATAACCATATAACAATTACAGCATGGAAACAGGCCATCTTGGCCCTTCTAGTCCATGCCGAACTCCTACTCTCACCTAGATCTATTTATTTATTTGTTTATTTATTTATTTATTTATTTAATTGTTGTAAATTATAGTATTTTTAATGCATTGCACTGTATTGCTACCACAAAGCAACAAATTTCATGATATGCAGTACATGATCTGTGAACAAAGTTCATTGCACACACAATTGATCTAACTTTTTCACACTAAAATAATCCTGAATATCTCTTTGCTGTTCTGTACCTCAGTTCTTCTTTTAAGCCCATTACCCCTCATGGGTCATAAACAATCAAGAGCAACTCAATATAGCCCTCTGTCCTGGACCAGTCCTTCAATCGTTCAAGGCGTAGCCCTTTGAAGGTCCTACCTCCCCAAGGGATAAGGTCTTTGGAGCTTCTGTTGGTGTTTCAGTATCTCTGAGTTTTTATGGGGAGGGGTAGCATAAGTACATTATCTATTTATCTATATGGTTAAGTTATCCTGCAGCATGGATAACTTCATTCACCTCAACACTGAACTGATTTAAAAACCTGCAGACTCACTTTCAAAGACTGTTTACAACTCGTGCTCTCAGTATTATTTTTATTTGCAGAGTTTGTCTTTTTTATACATTCCTCAGAACATGTATAGCTTTTCTCATAAAATTCTACTGTATTTCTTTTTTTAAAATGACTGCAAGAAAATGAATCACAATACTGTATGGTAGAATATATATACACTGAATATAAATTTACTTTAAACTTTGGACTTTTGTATTTCTTCAGTATCAAGGCAATTATATCAATATTATTGCAATATCTGTCAAAAATCTGGCAACTCTCTCCCTATTGGGATTGGAATTATACCAGAACCTCAAGCATTGCTGTGGGTCGAGAAGGCAGCACACCACCATCTTTTCAAGGACTAATAGTGACAGACATTAAATGCTGGGTCACCCGGTGAAGCCCATGTTCTTTAAATGAATAGAAAGTTCCAAGTTCAAAAGTTGAAAGTTCAAAGTAAATTTATTATCGAGTACATATACGTCACAACATAATACAACCCTGATTCATTTTTTTTGCAGGCATTCATAGTAAAAGTAAATAATCACAATAGAATCAAAGAAATACCACACCCAACAAGACAGACCAACAGCCAAAGTGAAAACAGCGACAAACAATGCAAATACAAGGAGAAGCAAAATAGTAATAAATAAGCAATAAGTATTAAGACATGGGATAAAGAGAAAAGAAGATATGTACCATTCCTCGGTAGATCACATTTTCTTCCTTTCACAATTGCATCCCATTGTTTTTCTTTTTAACTGGTTGCAGTAATTTCCCAACCCCAAAATAACCTATGTACAAATGCAACACACAGAAAATGGAGAAACTTGGCAGGCCAGGCAGGATCTAAGGAAAAGAGTAAACAACTGACATTTCAGGCAGAGATTCAAGTGCACATTTCTTTTTAGCCCAGCATAGCTTTGGAAGCTTGTAGCCCTGAGAAAACTTCTCAATATTGGAAGATGTTTTTCTTTAGGGGACCTGTGGCTGCAAATGCATCATGTTGACTGCATAGACAATGATCTGCAGTTTGCAATGTCTCCATTGTAGCTTGAAGTTCTGTGTATTAATAAAGAGCTCAATGTGCAGAAATTGTCAAATGCTGCTGTCTCATCTCATCTGCATTCAGTTGAACAGATGCATGTAACTGGTATAGTTTGTGAAAACACTGGTACCTGCTAGCTCTGCATATAATTCCCGTGAAGTAAGTGAGTGACACTGCCTATCATCAGCTGCCTGGTGCAATTTCATCTTGTAGTTTCCACTTAATTGAGCAGATTGCTAGTGAATCCCTGTCATGCTGACTTGTCCAAATTTTCACTTTAACTTATCAAAGTCTTTTTCCATGTTTTCTTCAATGCATCTGGACAGTTTGAGGGCCACAATCCAAGACATGCTTTCTTCTCAGTGCTGCATTCGGGAAGGAAGTGCAAGAGACTGAGGTCCCACACCAAGTTCAGGAACCGTTATTACCCCACAACCAACAGACTCCTGAAGCAGAGTGGACATCTGTATTCACTACAACACTGAACTGACCACTGCACACAAACTATGGACTCACATACAAGGACTCTAAACTCTTCTTCTCAGTATTGTTTATTTGTTTATTTACATCATATTATTATTATTATTATTATTATTAAATTTTTCTTGTCTTAAGCTAGTAAAACCTGAGGTACAGGCAGAGCCAAGCATGCTCATTTCTCAATTGCTAGGAACTTTCGGACTATTCTAGTGGTGTTTCGTATTGTGTCTTTCAATGAATTATGGACCTGTATTCCCAGATCCCTTTATTCTATTACACTCCTTAGTGTCCTACCGTTCACTGTGTAAGAGCTACCCTAGTTGGTCCTACTAAAGTGTAACACTTCACAATTGTCTACATTAATTTCCATCTACCATTTTTCAGCTACTTTTTTCAGCTGGTTCAGATCTCACTGCAAGCTCTGATAATCTTCCTCACTGTCCACTACATCACTAATCTTAGTTTCATTAGCAAATTGGAAGGTAACATTACTTACCTTCCAATCCTCCGATACCTCAACTGTAACCAGGGATGATTTAAATATTCCTGCTAGAGCCTTGCAATTTCTGCACTTGCTTCCCACAGGGTCTGAGGGAACACCTTGTTAGGCTATGGGGATTTATCCAACCTAATTTGTATCAAGACAGCAAGCATCTCTCCCTCTGTAATCTGTATAGGGTCCATGAACTGAATGCTGCTTTGCCTCACTTCTGTAATCTCTGTGTCCATCTCCCGAGAAAATACAGATGAAAAAAATCCATTTAAGATCTCCAACTTCTCTTTTACTTCACATGTAGATTACCATTCTGATCTTCCAGAGGGCCAATTTTGGCCCTTAAAATCCTTTTGCTCTTAATCTTTTAGGATCCTCCTTCACCTTATCTGCTAAGGCAACCTCATTCCTTCTTTTAGCCCTCCTGATCTCTTGCATTTCTTATACTCCACAAGTACCTTATTTGTTCCTATCTGCCTCTACCTACTATGCACCTTCTTTTTTTTTCCTTAACCAAGGCCTGAATATCTCTTGAAAACCAAGGTTCCCTAAACCTGTTATCTTTATCTTTTATTTTGACAGGCACATACAAATGTTGTACTCTTAAAATTTCACTTTGGAAGTTTTCCCACTTATGGTCATATGGACTTACCGTGAAGGGCTGTAAGAAAATGAATCTCAGTGTAGTATATGGTGACATACCATAGATACACTTTGGTAATATATTTACTTGGAACTTTGTCATTTCCAATTTATCAAACACTTTCTTCATGACTCCCTGTCACACTGAATTCTCACTATTTCATTTTAATTCTGTAAGTCTTTTTGCAAGTAATTTTCAATGCATCTGGGCCGGCTGAGGGCCACTTGATAAAAGTTAGAGAGCTTTAACCGATGTGTAACATTAGTATTACATTTCCATAACAGGCGTGATTCTGAATGGGAATTTGAGGTACATAAACAGGGAGCAATCTCCAAGAGGACCACAGCCTTGGTGTGGTTTGGAGGCTTGAATGTCTCAATAACCTGGAGAGATATGCTGGCTGGGGTCAGGGCTTTGGATCTTAGTAGAGTCACCCACGCCAAACAGGTCAAAGGTTAGAGGTCAGACTACGTCTGGTCCACTTGTCCTCCAGGTTCAGGGGTTCAGCTCAGGGCTAACAGCCCTCTCTGGTCAAACAAAAATATTCTGGAAATGACAATGAAGAATCGTTCTACGATATTACCGAGTCTGTACCCCATACTTGCTTGACTGACAGTAAACCGAAAGGAAGCCATCAATGCCGCTAGAGATTGAGGAGATTCATTGCTGCACTAAAGGTGGTATAATGGGAAAAAAATAAAAAGAAGAATCAAATACCAAATTCAGAAATCAGAGATGCAAAAGGACTTGGGAGCCCTAGAGCAGGATTCTCTAAAGGCTAACTTGAAGTTTGAGTCTGTAGTAAGGAAAGCAAACGCAATGTTACATTCATTTTGAGAAGACTAGAATAAAAATCAAGGATGTAATGCTGAGGTACGAGAAGAATTGGTCATACAGCACGAGGAAATGGTGAGCAATTTTGGGCCACCTTTCTAAGAAAGAGTGTGCTGGCATTGGAGTTTCATGAGAATGATCCTGGGAATGAAAAGATTAATTTATGAGAAGTATTTGATGGCTCCGTGCCTGTACTCACTGGAGCTTAAAAGAAAGGGGGAGTGGATCTTCAATAGTGAAGGAGTTTAGGACCAGAGAGATGTCCCTTTAGAATAGAGATGAAGTGGAATTTCTATAGCCAGAGGGCAAATAATCTGTTGAATTTATTACCACAGACAGCTGTGGAGTGCAAGCCATTGAGTATATTTAAAATAGAGGTTAATAGGTACTTGATTAGTCAGAGTGTCAAAGGTTACAGAAAGAAGGTAGGAGCTGCTCCTACCTCTTATAGCTCCTTAAGTGACATGATCTCGTCATTCACCTCTACTCTGAACTGATCCCAGAATCTACAGACTCACTTTCAAGGGCTCTACAATTCATATTCTTGGCATTGTTCTTCTCATTTTTTTATTTGCTTAATTTTTCTTCTTTTGCACATCGGTTGCTTGTCAATCTTTGTTTATTTATCATTTGTCATAAATTCAATTTTATTTCTTTCTTGTCCTATAAATTCCCTCAAGGAAATGAATCTTAAGGTCATATATGGTGACTTATATCCATATTGATAATAAATTTACTTAACTAATGGGAACAAGACAGAAGAGATAAATGGGTCTTTTCCTGTTGTTAAGATAATGAATGGTGTACCACAGACAACAGTACTTCCTACAATTGGGATGGATGTAGGAATTCAAGTTAGGGTTGATAAATCTAACAATATTGCAAAGAAGGTAGTAAATTGCAAAGAGAACATAGGGGACTACATAGGGGTATGATATTTTATGTTAGTGGATGTTGATGGAAACATGGGAAAATCTGAAATTGTCCATTTTAACTAGGAAAATAAGAAAGTATTTTATCGAAGGAGAGAATTTGCAAAACTTTGAGATGCTGTAGGATCTGGAAGTTCTGGTGCATGCTCCACAAAAGGCAGATTTGGCACACTCTTTGGAAAATTAACAGAGTCTAGTTGATTAATCGGCTGGTGGCGCAGTGACATCAGTGCCGGACTCCGGAGTGAAGGTTCCCGAGTTCGAATCCAGTCGGGCCGCTCCCGGGCACGCTTTCCATTTGGGCCTCGTAAAAAAAAACTGCGCTGTGAGAAGGACGTGGGGGACCACTTACAGAATCTTTCCTCCAAGGCAACCACTTGAAAAAGTGGTCACCGAGGCTCTGGCAGAGTATGGCACACACACACAAATAAAAATTGGTTATTGTCAGGGAATTGGATGCAAAAATAAGGAAGATGGAATTGGATTTAGTTTATTCTTGTCATATGGACTGAGTTACAGTGTAAAGCTTGTCTTGCATACTGTCCATACAGATCAAATCATTACACAGTGCATTGAGTCAGAACAAGGTAAAACAATGACAATGCAGAATAAAGTATAATAGTACAGAAAAACAATAAGGAGCAAGATCATAAAGAAGTAGATCATAAGGCCAAGAGTCCAACTTCCGTGATGTGATGAGCTGTATCCACAAATCACTAAAGTTTTCGATGTTTACGTGCAGAGCAGTTGCTTTACCAAGCTGTGATGCATCCAGATAGGATGCTTTGCATAATGTTATACTTCAGTTAGATGATAGATTGATTACACCACATCTGAAGCTTTGCATGCAGCATTGGATTTTTTTATTTAGAAAATAATGTAGATACATTTTGGGTGGTGGGATGGAGATACGTCTCTACCAAAGGAGGTGTAAGGCACTCCTTCCCTTTGCTAGCCTGCAATTCACCCTTGGATAAGATGTAGCACTTGCGTAGCCACTGATCAAGAGATGAATTAAAAACGCAAACACGAGGAAATCTGCAGATGCTGGAATTTCAAGCAACACACATAAAAAATGCTGGTGAACACAGCAGGCCAGGCAGCATCGATAGGAAGCGGTACTTTTGACGTTTCGGGCTGAGACCCCGCATCAGGACACAGGGTCCTGACGAAGGGTCTCGGCCCGAAGCGTTGACTGTACCTCTTCCTATAGATGCTGCCTGGCCTGTTGCCTTCACCAGTAATTTTTATGTGTGTTGCAAGAGAAGAATTAAGAATCTTTACTTGTGGATTGGTTAGTAAAGTACACTGCTAGGACTTGAGAATCACTATACAGGGTAGGAAAACTCAAGACAATGCATCTATAAACAGAACAGAGGGAAATTAAATAGAGAAACAAAACAAGGTTCCGGTGCATGGATGAAGTAAAATGAGATAGAGGTGAAAATGTTCAAATAATCAGGAAGGAGTATCAGAGCCTGGAAGACTCAACACCTCCTGGTGATCAGACCTAAGCATGACAGGAGGTAACCAAAGCAACACCGGTTCTGTCAGGGTTTGTGACTGTACTACTGTTCCTTGTCACTACATTGCAGAAGTTATGTAACTACACTGGAGAGGAGTCAACAAATGTTGTGAAGGAAGTTCTTCAGATTAGCAAATAGTTGCCATGAGGAAAGGTTGGGCAGGCTGTTGTTATAAAAGCAAGGTATTCTAAAGATAATGAAAATCCCAAGCAACACACACAAAGTGCAGGTCAGGCAGCATCTATGGATGTTTGTGGCTAAGATCCTTCGTCTGGACTGGAAAGGAAGGAGGAAAATGCCAGAAGAACAAGTTGAGAGAGGGAAAGAAGCTGGAAGGTGATTGGTGAAGCCAGGTGAGTGGTTGAAGGGGGATGAAATAAGCATCTGGGAGTTGATAGGTAGAGCCAGGTGAGTAGCTAAGGGGGATGAAATAAGCAGCTGGGAGGTGATAGGTAGAGCCAGGTGAGTAGCTAAGGGGGATGAAATAAGCAGCTGGGAGGTGATAGGTAGAGCCAGGTGAGTAGCTAAGGGGGATGAAATAAGCAGCTGGGAGGTGATAGGTGGAAAAGGCAAAGGGTTGAACAAGAAGGAATCTAATAGGAGAGGGGAGTGGACCACAGGAAGAAAAGGAAAGAGGGGCTCCAGGCTGTTGATATTTTCTCCAAAACAGAGGCAGGTAAGGGAATAATTAATTGAGGTATTTAATTAAGAGTAACACACAAAAAAATGCAGGAGGAACTCAGCAGGCCAGGCAGCATCGGGTTGAGAGGTATTGGTTTCCAGCCTGGGATCCATGGACCCTTCGGTTAATGGTAAGTATCTGTTGCATAAAAAAGGCTGGAATGAAGAGTCTCAACCCAAAATGTTGACTGCTTACTCTTTTCGATAGATACTGCCTGGCCTGCTGAGTTCCTACAGCACTTTGTCAAGTCAAGTCAAGTCGCTTTTTGTTGTCGTTTCAACCATAAACTGCTGGGACAGTACACAGTAAAAACGAAACAACATTCCTGCAGGACCATGGTGCTACATGAAACAACTCAAAACTACACTAGACTAAGTGAGACAACACAAGACTGCACTAGACTACGTAAGACAACATAAAAACTACACTAGTGTGCAGACCTACACAGGACTACATAAAGTGAACAAAACAGTGCAAGGCAGTACAATAAACAATAAACAAGACAATAGGCACAGTAGGGGACAAATTACAATATAATAATAAATGATTTAGATATCAGTCTAGACTCTGGGTATTAAGGAGTCTTTGTGTGTGTTGCTTTTTCCAACATCTGTAAATTTTCTCATGTTTGATACGTTAAGAGTGATCTACATGTAGAGGATAGGAGTGTCCGGTTCCTTTATTAGTGGGGTCAAATCCTGTGTGCATTGGATTAAAGCAAGAATTGTCCCCAAAACTGGCATCCATGGACCCTCCATGGCATTAAAAATTCTGGGAGGCCCTGGATTCGAGGGAAGATAAGGGTAATTATTTCATTCAGGGACCGATGAGAGATCTGCAAATCACTTCCTTAAAGGGTGGTGGAAGCAGAAATTGTTCATCTCACCTAAAGAGTACATCAATGTGCACTTGAAAAAACTTGAGTTGCAAGGCTGCAAAGCTGAATAACCTCCTTCTGTTTTGTAAATGATCTACGGTTCAGTGATTGCTGTTTGAGGGAGATTGCTGTGAATAATTAGTCTACTCTTATTTTACTGCATGGCAACAGTGCCTGCGGTACCACACAAGATATTCTCGGTAAAATACTTTGAGCAGAGAGAGGCACTAAAAATTGCAAGCTCCTGCATTCCTTTTATAAATTGTCCCAAAGTTAAAGTGTGCTCATCTCCTTTCTGGTGAAGCAGCAGTTGATTCAGGACCACGGACAGCTCTATCGACATCTTATTTGGTCAAATTAAACAGCAGAAAGAACTAAAATAAATTACACATTTGCATGCAATGGCATTATGAAGAATGATGCCAGACCCTAGGAAGAACATAATCAGTCTTAAGGCAATTTCATCATTTCAAAAATTTCTGCCGAAGCCCATTAAGCTCATTCTGGGGATACAAATAATTTGACAGATTATGGTAGCTGGATTTTTCAATGTATTAAAAACAATTTCTATTTTTAGCTTGTAGATTTATTCACAATATGACAATACTTTCATCACTGAAGCAATCATAACCCACCAATACTCTCTAGACAAGAGATTCCCAACCAGGGGTCAATGGACACATTTCTTAATAGTATTGGTCATAAAAAAAACGTTAAAATGTTGGGAACACCTGCTCTAGACTAAAGTAGGTGATTTAAGCAGAGCCTATAGCTGGACCTGGTATACAGTACTGTTCTCTTCCCAGTGCATGATGGACACATTCATATCCATAATTTCTATAGGAGGTGTTGCCTTAAGAAGGCAATGTCCACCGTCAAAGATCCCCACTATCTGGGCCATGCTGTTTTCTTGCAACTACCATCAAGCAGGAGGGAGAGCATTCATGTATGGTTAAATGACAATTAAACTTGAATGTAATTGAAGCCTGAAGTCTCACACTGACAGGTTCAAGAACAGCTACTTCCTTTCAAATGTGTAGTTCCTGAAACATCTGGCACAATTCTAATCATTTTGGTTTAACGACACTTCGAATTAAGATGGACTTGCTTTTTTGTTCTAATTGCTTTCTATAATTTAAAAGTTTTACTTAATTTATGTTTTTCTTGTAATAATAGTGTAATCACTTGAGTTGAGTATGATGTTCTCCCAGGGGTTATTCCCTTAATGGAGAATGTCTGTGTGTCACTTTGTTTAACATGGGGAGACTGATGCATGGGCAGCCACTACACAGTCCTTGACAGATTGGGGTCAGGGACAAGTGGCATGGAATGCAAGATGACTGAGGACCTTTCAATGCTGCTGCCTTCCCCCACATTCAACTCCATTGTGATATGTCATCATCTTCCGCCAGCTCCATCGCTGTGGTCTTGATTGGATTGCTCTTCATCTGGAACCTCCCTCTTGACCTTACCGCCATGGGTGGCCCTACCAGGAGGTAGGTTCCAAGCACATCACTCTCAGGTACTCACAGGACTCTCCACTGTGACGTTGTGACAATCCTTGGAGAAGGTTTTTCTTATGAATGCTGCTTATATGATGCTCTGTGCTTGAGGTACTGCTACAAATAAGCTTTCCGTTGCACCTGGGCATATATGCACTTGTGCATATGACAATGAATTCAGACTCTAACTTTGACTGTGCACCAGCTTTATGTGCAACTGTAACAAGGCACCAGTGTTGTGCAGTATGTGTAAATCCTAAGTACAGGCCTTGCACATAAAACCCATGAATGGAGGCTCCATGGGACTAACAGAGAGATAAGAACCAGACTGCAGCAGAGGTAATGAATTATGTGGACTGTGGAAAGACTGCAGGGATGATAGGAAACAATGGATCTGAAGCTTGGACATTGGGACATCAAGTGCCATTAAGTGCCAAAGCATCAGATTTTGAAGCAGTGAATTCGCACTGCATCTGGGAATTTCTTTGAGTTAGAGAGGTCTTGGAGTTTATCATTTTGGGCTTCTGACTAGCACTGGTCATGCCCAGCAGAAAGCAGCCGGAGCAAAAATATGAGAGAAATTGATTTGACCATTTCCTACTTGAAAGAACTTTGCTGCAGCTTCAGCAGCCAATGGCCAGATGAAGTAAGTGCTTCTGGATAATGCATAAATGGGCCATAACATTCCAGAAAGGTCTACATACTCTCTTCTTGCTGCTACCATCAGGAAGAATGCACAGGAGCTTCAGGACCCACAATACTAGGTTCACAAACAAGTACTACCTCTCAACAATCAGGGTCTTGAATGGGAGGGGATAACTTCAATCACCCAACTGATGGGCTCACTTTCAAGAGCTCCACTTCTCTTGTTTCTGAATATTTATTGCTTATTTTATTATTATTACATCTTCTTTTTACTTTTTTATTTGCACAGTTTGTTTTCTTTTGCACTTTGGTTGTGGGCAATCATTTTTTTATTCTATTGTGTTTTTTTTGCACTTATTGTGAATGCCCACAAGAAAATGGCTTTCAGGTTGTATATGGTGACATATATGTACTTTGATAATAAGTTTAGTTTGAACTTTGAACTTTGATGAAAGGCATAGAGAGAGTTGACAGCCAACACTGTTTTTCTCCAGACTGCAATGCAAAATATCAGAGGACATTCTGTTAATTTGAATGGAGAAAAATACAGCAAATTTTTTGTTATACAGAGGTTCTGTAAGTAAACTGCCAGGATGGTGGTAGAGGCAGATACATTAGTAACATTTAAAAGACTCCTGGATAAGTACATGGATGAAAGAAAAATGGAGGGATATGGGCTATGTAGGAACGAAGAGTTGGAGTAATCTTGTGGGACAAAGAGCCTTTACTGTGCTTTACTTTTCCATTTTCCAAATCCCCTTCAGTAAACTGAATCTTTATCACCCATCAATACCATTTGCCTCATCATGGACTGCTGTCTTTTCATTCTTCGCATATCCCAACTTACCACAGATTCTACAACATACCCATATACTATACACAGTGACCAATGAACTTACCAACGTTAATTCCTATCACTTATTTTTAGATTAGACAGTAAGACCATAAGACATACAGTAGGAACCGAATTAGGACATGCACCCCATCAAGTCTGCTCCATCTTTCCATCATGGCTGATTTATTATCTCTCTCAAACACATTCTACTGCCTTCTCCCCGTAACTATTCATGCCTTGACTAATCAAGAACCTATCAGCCTGCACTTTAAACGTACTCAATGTCTTGGCCTCTTCAGCCATTGGTGGCAATGATCTGCCGCTGATAGCTGTGGATAGCTAAGGTGGCATGGTAGTGTAGTGGTTAGCACTGCACTGCCTGTAGGGAGTTTGTACATTCGTCCCATGACTTGATGGGTTACCTCTGGGTGCTCTGGTTCATTGGTCTTCGTAAGTTCTCCTGTGATTAGGTTAGGGTTAAATCAGGGGTTTGATGGACGGCATGGCTAGAAGGGCCAGAAGAACCTATTCCGTGCCTTCGTCGTAGTTGTTAGCTGGCATCTGGAATTTCCAGTTGGTGGACGATTTCCCTCCACGCCCCTCTGACATGTTGGGAAGTCATGTTCTCGGCAGGTTACAGCAATGGTTTGCCTTTGCCTTCTGCCGGGTGAGTTTAAAGAGATCACCAGCTCTTGCAGCAGATGACCAGGACGTCTCAGTGCCTTGTTGTGCTCTTGGCACTCCACCACACCTGCTGGCCTGCCTTCTTGATCGTTGGACTACTAATTGGTCTCTTCCACTCAATCCGCCATGGCCAGACTTCACACGCTGGGACAGGCATATCCCCTACCTCACTGAGGGTCGATGACCCATCGGCTACCCTCAGCTGGTTTGGCCCGTTTACCGGGGTGAGGCCGCTGCGCGTGCTACAACTATTTGGAGCCACACGTGTGAGCTGAGCGGCAGGTGGGGACCAAAGGTGGATGAGCTGCCCTGAAAAGGGCACGGCAGGTCCCCCCACCAGAGGTGCTACCCCTCCCTAGACACCCCATACACCCCATACATTCCATGCTGTATCTCAATAAATAAATATGTTCCATACATTCACCATCCCCTGTCTAAAGAAATCCCTCCTCATCTCTGTTCTGAAAGAACATCCCACTATTCTGACTCAGTTCTTCTAGTCCTAAACTCCCCCACTATTGGTAACATCTTCTCTACATACACTCTTTCTAGGTCTTCCAAAATTTTATACGCTTCTCTGAGATCCGCTCCCACAATTCTTCTAAACTCCAGTGAGTACAAGGCCCAGAGCTATCATGCATTAACACTTTAATTCCAAGAATCATTCCTTTGATTTAACTTCTTTTGCACATTTACAATGACATTGCTCTATATTAAGGAGTTATATCTGCCCAGATCTTAATGTTATTTTGAAATAAATGTTCTCAGGAAAAAAAATACAAAATAATTCCCAAGCAGCCAAGTGTACTGTAAATATAAGAGTAAATAATTAAATAGATTTATTATTGTCACAGATACTGAGGTAGAGTGAAAAACTTGTCTTGCATTGCTGCTCATACAGATGACTTCATTACAAAGTGCATTGAGATAGTACAAGGTCATAACATCAGAATCAGAATCAGGTTTATTATCACCCTCATTGTTAACTTAGCAGCAGCAGTTCAATGCAATACATAATACAGAAGAAGAAAATAATAATAATAAATAAATAAGTAAATCTTTTTAAGTATACTTTATACAGTATATGTATATTGAATTGATTAAAATCTTGCAGAAAACAGAAATACTGTATATTAAAATAAGGGATGTAATGTCCAAGGGTTCAAAGTCCATTTAGGAACCAGATGGCAGAGGAGAAGAAGCTGTTCCTGAATCACTGAGTGTGTGCCTTCAGGCTTCTTTACCTCCTACCTGATGGTGCCAGTGATAAAAGGGCATGCCCTGGGTGCTGGAGGCCCTTAATAATGGATGCTGCCTTTCTGCTGCCTTGTGAGGGCTACTGGGTGATAGCCATTAAGGCAGCTCACATTACTCTTCATAGGCACTAGTATAATTGTTGCCTTTTTGAAACAATTGGTAACTTCCACCCGTAGCAGTGAGAGGTTGAATACTCTCACTAGTTAGTTGGCACAGGTTTTCAGAGCCTCACCAGGTACTCCATCTGGACCTTTCGCCTTGCTAGAGTTCACTCTATTTAAAGACAGCCTAACATCAGCCTCGGAGACAGAGATCACAGGGTCATCAGGTGCAGCAGGGATCTTCACAGCTGTAGTTATATTCTCCCTTTCAAAGTGGACATTGAAGGCCTTAAGTTCATCTGGTAGTGAAGCATCGCTGCCATTCATACTATTGGGTTCCGCTTTGAAGGAAGTAATGTCTTGCAAGCCCTGCCAGAGTTGTTGTAGATCCAATGTTGCCACCAAACTCATTCGAAATTGTCTCTTCACCTTTGAAATAGCCTTCCGCAAATCATACCTGGTTTTCTGGCTTGCCAGACCTGCATGCCACAGATTTAGCCTGCAGCAAATGACTTACCTCCTGGTTCATCCACAGCTTTTGGTTTGGGAATGTGCAGTAAGTCTTTGTAGGCACACACTCATCCACACAGGTTTTAATGAAATTGGCAACAACTGCAGTGTACTTATCTACGTTCGAAGATGAATCCCTGAATACTGTCCAGTCCACCGATTTAAAGCAGTTCTGTAGGCGCTCCTGTGCTTCCCTTGTCCATACCTTCTTGGTCCTCACTGCTGGTGCTGCAGTCTTCAGTCTCTGCCTATACTCAGGGAGTAGAAGTACAGCTAGGTGATCAGACTTCCCAAAGTGAGGGCGTAGAATAACATTGTAGGCATTCTTGTTGGTGGTGTAGCAATGGTCCAGTGTGTTGTTTCTTCTAGTATTACAAGTGATCTATTGATGGCAATTGCTTAGTGATTTTTTTCAGACTGGCCTGGTTAAAATCTCCCAAAGTAATTGTGAAAGCGTTAGGATATGCTATTTCATGCATGCTGATCCCATTGCTCAGATCATCTAAAGCCTGATTGACATTGTCCTGAGGTGGAATGTATGCTGCTACCAAAATGACCCCAGAGAACTCCCATGGTAGGCACTTAACTGCTAGATATGTCAGGTCTGGTGAGCAGAGTTGTGACAGCACTGATATACAGTATCTGGGAACCAAGAAGAGTTGATCATGACTGTGAGGTGAAGAGTTCTTCTTAATGTATTAGAGGGCTGTTCAGTAGACTGTTAATAATGTGGTAGAAGCAGTCCTTGAACATAGTGGTATGTTCGTTCAGACTTTTGTATCTTCTGTCCAATTGGAAGTGAGTGAAGAGAGAATGTCCAGGATAAGTGGACATTTTATTATGTTGTCTGCTTTACCAAAGTATCAAGAAACATAGACAGAGTCTGCAAAGACATGTTTTTCATTATCTACTGGTCCTTTCAAATGTTACCTTTTTTTATTTATGCCACAATTTTCTTTGGCTCCAATGAGACTTTAATATCCATTATGTTCACCCTAACTCAAGATATCCCAGCAAAACACATTTTGTGTGAGTTCAGTTTAGTCATGCAGGTATCTTAGGTGTGAATTGCGCATGAATAAAATTGTGATAATGAGTAATTGATCTAACTGGAGGGATAAATATTGGCCAGAACTGTAGGATAACTCCTTGCTCTTATTTAGGAGGATACCATGGGATCCCATGTCCTACAGCTATCAGCATGGAGATGCTGCACTCAAGTATCTGGAGTGGGACATAAAACTTCACCCTTCCTGTTCTGAAAGTTGCCACTAAGCCAATGGAGATGTAATCATATTTAAAATTTCCTCAGCCACCTAGGAGAAAACAGCTTTGACAAAATCATGATTCATGCTCAAGTTGGTTAATATTCCAAATCATTTGATCAGTTATGAGGTTATTTCATTACCTCCCTCAGAAATAGACTCTGAACCTTATTAGTTGCCCATTAATCAGTCAAGAAAAATTTTATGCATGAGTATATAGATTATTTTCTGTAAGGAGGAATGGTAGCGTAACGCTTTGCAACTCGGTGACAGAAAGTTCTGGATTCATTTCTCACTGCTGTCAGTAAGGAGCTTGTGTGTTCTCCCCTTGACCACAAAGGTTTCCTCGGAGTGCTCTGCCTTCCTCCCACATCAAGGCAGGAACTGGATGATAGTACAGATGAATGTGAGGCAAAAAATCTCTGGTGCAGGGAGCAGTGTTTCAGATTTTTGGATCATTGGAACCTCTTCTTAGGCAGGAGTGGCCTGTACAAGAGGGACGGGTTGCACCTAAGTAAGAGGGGAAATAATATCCTGGCTGGGAGGTTTGCTAGTGCTGCTCAGGAAGGTTTAAATAGTTTGGCAGGCACATGGAAACCAGAATAGCAGACCAGAAATTGGAAGGATGGAGAGGAAGGGAGACGTAAAGGCTAGTAAAAATAGGCAGGAGCAAGGTGATAGGTATGATAGGTTGGATGGTTTGAAAGGTGTATATTTTAATACTTGGGGTGTTATGGGAAAGGTGATGAATTTCAAACATTGATCAAGGCATGGGGCTAAGACGTTGTGGCTATTGCAGAGACTTCATTTAGGGAGAGAAAGAGGAGTGGGTGCTTAACGTCCCAGGGCTTTAGTGTTTTAGAAAAGATCTAAAACATCTTTAGATGTTTCAGAAAAAGAGGTGGAAAAAATATGGCGGGGGGAGAGTGAGGTTGCACTACTTATCAGGGACAACGTCAGCTGCACTCAGAGGGGAAATATTTATATGGGGAGATTTTAAAAATAAGAAGCGTGTAATCACTCTGATGGGGTTATACTGCAGACCCCCTCCCAATGGCCACCAGGACACTGAGGAACAGATATGCATGCAGATTAAGGAAAGGTGTAAAAACAATAAAGTTGTTGTTATGGGAACCTTCAGCTTCCCTAATATAAACTGGGAGCTTCTTATTGCAACTAGTTTAGATGGAGCAGAATTTGTTAGATGCATCCAGGAGGGTTTCTTAAGTCAATATGTAGATAGACCAACAAGAGAAATGGCTGTGCTGGATTTTGTGTTGGTTAATGAGCCTTGCCAGGTGACCAACCTTTCAATGGGTTAACAATTAGGGGACAGTGACCAAAACTCCTTAAGTTTTAAGATTGCTATTGATAAGGATCAGTATGGATGTTGCAGGAGAGTATTAAACTGGAACAGGGCAAGTTATGAAAGCATTTGGCAGGAACTAGGGAGACTTAATTGGGAACAGCTGTTTTTGGGCAAGTCCACATCTGACACATGGAGGGTATTTAAAAACCAGCTGCACAGAGTAAACTACGGGTATATTCCAGTCGAAAGGAAGGACAAGGATGGCAAGATAAGGGAGCCTTGGATGTTGAGGGATGTGATGAATTTAGTTAAGAAGAAAAAGGAGAAGTATTTAATGCTTAGAAAGCTAGAATCAAACAGAGCCCTTGAGGAATATAAAGAAGCCAGAAACGAACTCAGAAAGGGAACAGGGAAAGTCAGGAGGTGCCATGAAAAGTCCTTGGTAAATAGGGTTAAAGAGAATCCCAATGCATTCCACACATCAGGAGTTCCCAACTATTTAACACCATGGACCACTATCATTAAGCACGGGGTCTGTGGGCCTCAGGTTGTGAACCCTGCTGTACATACATCAGGAGCAAGAGAATAATTAGGGAGAGGGTGGGAACACAACAAGAATAAAAGGGAACCTTTGCTTGGATGTGAAAGACATGGGTGATGTTCTTAATGAACTATTTATATCTGTATTTACCAAAGAGAAGGACGTGGAGAATTGGGAGATCAATGTTGAGAGTATTAATATGCTAGGGCTGGTGTTGGGTGTCTTAAAGAACATTAAGTTGGATAAAAACCCAAGGGCCTGCTGGGAAATACCTCAGGCTATTATGAGAGGCGTGAAGAAATTGACCAATACCTTTGTGTCCTTTCTTGCCACAGACAAGGTCCTGGAAGACTAGCAAGTAGCTAATGGTGTTCAATTGTTCAAGAAGGGAACCAGAGATAATCCTAGAAACAATAGACTAGTAAGTCTCTGGTCCGAGGTAGGGAAGTTACTGGAAATCCTAACTAGGAGTAGGATATATCAGCACTTGGAAAACCATGACCTAATTAAAGAGAACCAGCATGTCTTTGTGCAGGTAGTCATGTCTTACTAACTTGATTAAGTTTTTTATGAGGTGACGAGGGTGATTAATGAAAGTTAGAGCTGTGGATGTTGTCTACATGGATTTTAGTAAGGCTTTTGACAAGGTCCCTCATGGGGGGCATAAAATAATGGGGTAATAAGCAAGTTATCTGACTGGAGGGGTAAAAGTTGGCCAGAACCGTAGGATGACACCTAGTGTTATGGGATCGATGGTGAATTGGCCATTTAGATTCAGGACTGGCTTGCTCATGGAAGACAGAGGGTGGTGGATGAAGGGACACATTCTAGCTGGAGGTCTGGGATTAGTGGTGTTCTGCAAAGATCTGTGCTGGGACCTCTGCCCATCATGATGTATATAAGTGACCTGGATGAAAACATACAAGGGTGGACTAGTGAGTTTGCAGATGGTACGAAGAGTGGTAGTGTTGTAGATAGCGCAGATGAATAGCACAGAATACAATGGGATATACAGTTGCAGATATGGGCTGAGAAATGGCAGATGGAGTTTAACCCAGCCAAATGTGAAGGGTTGTACCTTGGTAGGTCAAATATAAAGAGACAGTGCACTTTAAGGGCAAAACGCTTAACAGTGTTGATGAGCAGAGGTATCTTGGTGGTCCAAGTTCATAGCTCCTGAAAGTGGATAGGATAGTTAAGAAGGCATTTGGCATGCTTGCCTTTGTCAGTCAAGGCATTAAGTTGAAAAGTCAGGAAGTTATGATGCAACTTAATAAAACCCTAGTTAGGCCACATCTGGACTTTTGCACACAGTTCCAGTCACTCTGTTATGGGAAGGATATCGAGACTTTGTAGTAGGACAGGGTGTTGCCTAGATTTGAGGGCATGTGGTATAACGAGAGGTTGGAAAACTTGCTTTTCTCTGGAGCAGCGAAGACCGAGGGGACAGCTGATAGAAGATTATTAGATTATGAGAGGCATAGATAGAATAGAGGGTATCTTTTTCCTAGGGTTATAGTGTCTAATACCAGAAGGCTTGCATTTAAGGTGAGGCGGATAATTTCAAAGGAACTGTGAGAGGCAAGTTCCTTACGCAGAGTGGTGTGTGCATGGGGTGGTGGTAGAGGCAGGTACATTAGGGATATTTAAGAGAAATTTAGATAAGCACTTGAAGGTGAGGAAGATGGAGGGATATGGATATTATGTGGGCAAAAGGAACTAGTTTAGTTGACCATGTGATTACTAATTTATTGGGCTCAGCACAACATGATGGGCTGAGGTTCCTGTGTTGTACTGTTCAGTGTTCTATGGTTTATCTCTGAAAAGACGTACGGGTTAGAATTACAGTACTATGTTGTGGGCATACTAGGTTGACTGTGGAAGTAGGTTGTCCCCAGCACATCCTTGGACTCTGTGGCCAATGGCGTAAATGTCGCTTTTCACTGTATGTTTTAATGTATATATGACAAATAAAGCTAAACTTTTAAAGACATCTTTTAAGACTTAATAGTTAATAACCTTTTAGTGACACAGCTGTAATTCTGCTAGAATTTTATACAATTTAAAATTAGTCAATTTACAATCGTTTGCTTGTTCTTGATTCATTAGAATATTTTTGAAGTAAATTGGGAGGTGAAAAATGTTTGGGAATGTAAAATCCTTGTAGTTTGATTCTTTAATAAAAATATAAAGCCTTTGGGATTAGTCTATAATTCAACAACTTGCATCAGACATTTCAAGAAACTTCACAGCAATTTAATCGGACAAGAAAATGTTAACACTGAGCCAAAGTAAAATATTAGAGCAGGTACCTAGAAGCTTGGTTAATATTTGTAGATTTTTAGTTGGGAATAACATCGAGTTGGAGTGGCTAATTTGCAGGCATGGTGGATTAAAAGGAAAAAATGCAGATGACCTAAACCTGAGAAAAAATAGGGAATGCAGGAAACACTCAGCAGGTCAGTCAGCATCTGTGGACAAGGAATCAGAGTTACTGTTTCAGAAGCAATATGTGTTTGTGAGAGCAAAGTGCAGTAAGAAATTTAAGCTCAAAGTAACTTTATTATCAAATTAGGTACTCTACATCTCACCATATACTGCTTTTAGATTAATTTTTTCATAGACATTTACAGAAAAATAAAGAAATACAATAGAATTTATGAAAAAAAACTATAAGTAACTATACAGACAATCAACCAATGTACAAAATAAAACAGAATATGCAAATAATAAAATAAGTGAACAAATAATACCAGAACAGGAGTTGTGGAGTCCCTTGAAAGTGAGTCTATAGGCTGGAATCAGTTTAGAATTGGGCTGTACCCCTTGACAATAAGTACTGTTGGGGGTGTAGGGGGGGACAGCCTACCTGGGGAAGCAACAGTGGCGGCACCTCTGGCACAGAGCCTGGCCTTGTAGCTCAGAAGGATAGGGAACGGAAGAGGATGGCAGCAATGATAGGGAACTCTATAGTTAGGGGGTCAGACAAGCTATTCTGTGGATGCAGGAAAGAAACCCGGATGGTAGCTTGCCTCCCAGGTGCCAGGGTCCGAGATGTTTCTGATGGCATCCACGATATCCTGAAGTGGGAAGGAGAACAGCCAGAGGTCGTGGTACATATTGGTACTAACGACATAGGTAGTAAAAGGGAGGAGGTCCTGAAAACAGACTACAGGGAGTTAGGAAGGAAGTTGAGAAGCAGGACCACAAAGGTAGTAATCTCGGGATTACTGCCTGTGCCACGTGACAGTGAGTATAGGAATAGAGTGAGGTGGAGGATAAATGTGTGGCTGAGGGATTGGAGCAGGGGGCAGGGATTCAGATTTCTGGATCATTGGGATCTCTTTTGGGGCAGGTGTGACCTGTACAAAAAGGCCGGGTTGCACTTGAATCCCAGGGGGACCGAAACCCTGGCTGGAACCTCAGACAAAGTTAGGAATGAAAAGGTTGAGCATGGTGCGACTAGTGTCCCGAGCTGCCTATATTTCAATGCAAGAAGCATGGTAGGAAAGGTGGATAATATTGTTGAAGATGAGGTAGCTGGTTTACGTACAGAGGCAACGTGTAGTGAGAAGAGGCTGTAGGTGGGACAAAATTGCAGTCAACAGGATGAATTGCAACATAAAAGGTAGATAGCATTGAAAAGGGTGAATGCAGGACTAAAGGTGTTGCATTTGAATATGCGCAGTATATAGAATAAGGTAGATGAACTTGTAGCAACAGTTACAGATTGGCACGTATGATGTTGTAGGCATCATTGAATCATGGCTGAAAGAAGATTATAGATGAGAGCTTAATGTCCAAAGATACACATTGTATTGAAGGGATAGGCAGGAAAGCAGAGGGAGCGGCATTCCTCTGTTAGTAAAAAAATGAAATCAAGTCTTTAGAAAGAGGTGGCACAGAGTCAGAAGTTGTAGATAGAGCTAAGGAGCTACAAGGGCAAAAAGACCCTGATGAGAGCTGTATACAGATCCCCAAACAGTAATAAGGATATGGTCTACAAATTACTTTGGGAGATTGAAAATGCATGCCAAAGGAGCAATGTTACAATAGACATTGGGGATTTCCATATGCAGATAGATCAGGAAAATCAGGGAGGAGTGGGATTCCAGCAGAGGGAATTTATAGAATGTGTATGAGATGGCTTTTTAGAGCAGTGTGTGGTTGAGCCCACTAGGGGGATCAGCTTTTCTAGATTGGGTTTTGTGCAATGAACCAGAATTGATTAGAGAGCTTGTCAAAGAACCCATAGGGGAGAGTGATCATAAGATAATCGAATTCACCCTGAAATTTAGAAAGGAAATGCTGAAGTCAGGTGTATCAGTATTTCAGTGGAGTAAGGAGTATTACAGAGGCATGAAAGAGGTATTAGACAGAATTGATTGGGGAAAAAAAAACAATGCTGGTAGGGATGATGGTAGGATATCAATGGCTGGAATTTCTGGAAGCAATATAGAAGCCATAGGATATAGACAGCCCAAAGAGGAAGAAGTATTCTTAAGACAAGATGACATCCATGGCTAACAAGAGAATTCAAAGCCATCATAAAAGCCAGAGAAGGCATATAATAGAACAAAAATTAGTGGGAAGTTAAATGACTGGGACGCTTTTGAAAACCAACAGAAGGCAACCAAAGAAGTCATTATGAAGATAAAAATGGAGTACAAAAGCAAGCTAGCCATTAGTATTAAAGAGGATACCAAAAGATTCTTCAGGTACGTAAAGTGTAAAAGGAAGGTGAGATTGGATATCAGACCACTGGAAAACGATGCTGGAAATGTTGTAATGGGGGACAAGGAAATGGCAGATGAACTGAATATGCATTTGACTCAGTCATCACTATGGAAGACACTAGCAGCATAGTGGAAATTCTAGGCATCAGGTGGCATGAAGTGTGGGAAGCTATCATAACTACAAAGAAGATTCTTAGGAAACTGAAAGATCTGAAGGTAGATAAATCACCTGGACTGGATGGTGTATACCCCAGGCATGGTTCTGAAAGAGATGGCTGAAGAGATTGTGGAGGCATTAGTAATGATCTTTCAACAATCGCTAGATTCTGGGATGGTTCTGGAAGACTGGAAAATTACTAATGTCGCTCCACTCTTTGAGAAGGAAGAAGGCAGAAGAATAGAAATTATAGGCCTGTTAGTCTGAACTCAGTGATTGGGAAGACGTTGGTGTCGAAATTAAGGATGTCAGGGTACTTCAGGGCATGATGAAATAGGCCGTAGTCTTGCTTGACAAATCAGTTGGAATTCTTTGAAAAAATAACAACCGTGATAGACAAAGGAGAGTTGGTTGATGTTGTGTACTTGGATTTTCAGAAGGTGCCATGATGAAATGGCAGAGCAGATTCAATGGGCCAAATGGTCTAATTATGCTGCTATATCTTATGGTCTTATAGTCTAACCTACAGACTCACTTTCAAGGACTTTACAACTCACGTTCTTAGTATTATTAAATTACTCTATTTATTTATTTATTTATTTATTTATTGGTTGATTTATTTATTAATTATTGCTAGAGTTTTGGATTTGCACAATTTACCTTGATTTGCACACTGGTTGCTTGTCAGACTGTGTGCAGTTTTTTCATTCCCTTGTGAATGCCTGCAAGAAAATAAATCTCAGTGTGGTATATGGTGACATATGTGTACTTTGATAATAAGTTTACTTTGACTTTGAGTTGCTTGGAAGGTGAGATACTGGATGCAATTCCTAATCTGTTTGAATGCCAGTGTTAATTGGAGATTCCCTGTTTTGCAAATATATACCCAGTTAATCTGCTTATTGTTATTCCATGTTCATAGTAAGAAAATCACTACCACTAGCCTGTAAAACTCAAATTGAAACTGTTCAAAAATAAAATAGTCTTCATTAATGGAAGCGATAGACAGAACTCAACACTATGAAATGGTTTACGTTAAGTGGCAGCATGTTAGCATAAGAGTTTGTATAAAACTTTGCACTGCCAGATTGAAGTTCAATTCCTGCCACTGTTTGTACCGAGTTTGTACATTCTCCCTGTGATCATGTGGGTTTCCTCTGGCTGCCTTGGTTTCCTCCCACATTGCAAAGACGGACGAGTTATGGTTAGTGAGTTGTGGACGTGCAAATTTGACATTGGAACCATAATGCTCGTGAGCTGCTTGCAACACATCCTCAGACTTTGCTCGTCATTGCAACAACACATTTCACTGTAGGTCTCAATTTTGCAATGTATATTTGACAAATAAAATTAATCTTTAAAATCTATGCAACCTGACACCTTCAGTGTTTTTGGCTAGCTTCTAACTGAAACATCTTAACTTTCAACCTTAATTCTCAACTGAAACTACAATGTGCAGTAAAATTTTG
The DNA here is from genome assembly GCF_030028105.1 of Mobula birostris. NCBI lineage: Eukaryota > Metazoa > Chordata > Chondrichthyes > Myliobatiformes > Myliobatidae > Mobula > Mobula birostris. The sequence goes on from NC_092379.1 coordinate 139,112,117, forward strand.
CCAAGCTGCAATGTCATCTAAATGACAACATCCATCGTAGTGACAGTAGTCACAACTAAAAGTGATTTTATTTTTATTCCCATATTTTGTCCTGATGCTGAATTTAAATCTGAATCACTCAATCTTTATCTTTTTACTTTGTTTAAATTGCACAGTCCTCCTGGTTTGGTCTCTATCTATCTCAATTGCTTAGAAGTTCACACAGATTTGGCATGTCATCCAAAACTTTAACAAACTCCTATAGATGCACATGAAGAATATCCTGCAGTTTGCACTGGTTGCATCACAGCCTGGTATAGAAACACAAATGCCCAGGAATAGAAAAGTATACAACATATAGTGAATATAGTCCAGTCCATCACAGAAAACAACACCTCCTCACCACCAAGTAAATCTACAAGGAGTACTGCCACAAGAAAGCAGCATGCATTATCAAGGACTCACCATCCAGACCATGGTTTTATGTCACTAACACCAACAGGAAGGAGATACAGAACCTTAGGTCCCACACCACCAAATTCAGGAACATTTATTGCCTTGCAATGATCAGGTCTTAAACTAGAGTGGATAACTTCACTCACGTCAATACTGAACTTATTCCACAACCAATGGACTTACTTTCAAGGAATCTGAAACTCATATTTCCGATATTATTCATTCATTCATTCATTTATTTGTTGTTTGTTTGTTTGTTTGTTTATTTATTATTTCTTGTTTTTGTATTTGATCTATTTATCTTACTTTGCATGTTGGTTGTTTAATCATCTTTGTTTTGTGTAGTTTTCATTGATTATATTATGTTCCTCTGAGCAAACTCAATGAATTGAATGGCGTAATTCTGCTCCCTTGTCTTACAGACGTATTAGAAAACCTACAGCATAATACAGGCCCATCGGCCTACAAAGCTGTGCCAAACATGTCCTTACCTTAGAAATTACTTAAGGTTACCCACAGCCCTCTATTTTACTAAGTTTCATGAACCTGTCCGGGAGTCTCTTAAAACACCCTATCATATCCGCCTCCACCGCCGTTGCCAGCAGCCCATTCCATGCACTCACCACTCGGGGCATTAAAAACTTACCCCTGATATCTCCTCTGTACCTACTTCTGAGCACCTTAAAACTGTGCCTTTTCATCCTAGCCACTTCATCCCTGGGAAAAAGCCTCTGACTATCCACACAATCTAAGCTTCTCATCATCTTATGCACTTCTATCCAGTCACTTCTCATCCTGTGTCGTTCCAAGGAAAAAAGGTCCAGTTCACTCAACCTATTCTCATAAGGCATGCTCCCCAATCCAGGCAACATCCTTGTAACTCTCCTCTGCACTCTTTCTATGGTTTCCAGATCCTTCCTGTAGTGAGGTGACCAGAACTGAGCACAGTACTCCAGGTGAGATCTGAACAGGATCCTATCTAGCTGCAACATTACTGCTCGGCTCTTAAACTCAATCCCATGATTGATGAAGGCCAATGCATTGTATACTTTCTTAACCAGAGTCAACCTGCACAGCAGCTTTGAGTGTCCTATGATCTCGGACCCCAAGATCCTTCTGATCCTCCACACTGACAAGAGGCTTGCCATTAATACTATATTCTGCCATCATACTTGACCTACCAAAATGAACCACCTCACACTTACCTGGGTTGAACTCCATCTGCCACTTCTCAGCCCAATTTTGCATCCTATCAATGTCCCATCGTAATCTCTGACAGCCCTCCACACTATCCACAACACCTCAAATCTTTGTGTCATCAGCAAATTCACTAACCCATCCCTCCATTTCTTCGTCCAGGACATTTATAAAAATCAGGAAGAGTAGGAGTCCCAGAATAGATCCCTGAGGCACACCACTGGTGACTGACCTCCATGCAGAATATGACCCGTCTACAACCACACTTTGCCTTCTGTGAGCAAGCCAGTTCTGGATCCACAAAGCATTGTCACCAATAAATCTTGCATGGGGTGCCTTGTCAAATGCCTTGCTGAAATCCATATACACTACATCTACTGCTTTACCTTCATCAATCCTCAAAAAATTCGATCAGGCTCGTAAGGCACGACCTGCCCTTGACAAAGCCATGCTGACTATTCCTAATCATATTATGCCTCTCCAAATGTTTATAAGTCGTGATTCTCAGTATCTTCTCCATCAACTTACCAACCGCTGAAGCAAGGCTCAATGATCTATAATTTCCTGGGTTATCTCTACTCCCTTTCTTGAATAAGGGAACAACATCCGCAACATTCCAATCCTCTGGAACCTCTCCTGTCCCCACTGATGATGCAAAGATCATCGCCAGAGGCTCAGCAATCTCCTCCTTCGACTCTCACAATCGTCTGGGGTACAGCTGATCCAGTCCCGGCGACTTATCCAACTTTATGCTTTCCAAAAGATCCGGCACATTCTCTTTCTTAATATCTACATGCTCAAGCTTTTCAGTCTGATGTAAGTCATTTCTACAATCATTTTTCCATAGTGAATACTGAAGTAAAGTACTCTTTAAGTACTTCTGCTACCTCCTCCGGTTCCATGCACACTTTTCCACTGTCGCAGTTGATTGGTCCTATTCTCTCATGTCTTATCCTCTTGCCCTTCACGTACTTGTAGAATGTCTTGGAATTTTTGTTAATACTGTCCGTCAAGGCCTTCTCATGGCCCCTTCTGGTTCTGCTTATATTATTCTTAAGCTCCTTCCTGCTAGCCTTATAATTTTCTAGATCTCTATCATTACCTAGTTTTTTGAACCTTGCGTAAGCTCTTCTTTTCTTCTTCACTAGATTTACAACAGCCTTTATACACCACAGTTCCTGCACTCTACCATCCTTTCCCTGTCTCATCGGAACGTACCTATGCAGAACTCCACGCAAATATCCCCTGATCATTTGCCACATTTCTTCCATACATTTCCCTGAGAACATCTGTTCCCAGTTTATGCTTCCAAGTTCCTGCCTGATAGCCTCATATTTCCCCTTACTCTAATAAAACGCTTTCCTAACTTGTCTGTTCCTATCTCACTCCAATACTATGGTAAAGGAGATAGAATTGTGATCACCATGTCCAAAATGCTCTGCCACTGAGAAAACTGACGCCTGACCAGGTTCATTTCCCAAACCAGATCAAGTAGAGCCTCTCCTCTTGTAGGCTTATCTGCATATTGTGTCAAGAAACCTGCCTGAACACACCTGACAAACTCCACCCCATCTGAACCCCTTGCTCCAGGGAGATGTCAATCGATATTTGGGAAATTAAGATCTCCCACCACAACAACCCTGTTATTATTACACTTTTCCAGAATCTGTCTCCCTATCTGCTCCTCGATATCTCTGTTACTATTGGGTGTTCTATAAAAAACACGCAGTAGATTTCTTGACTCCTTTCGGTTCCTAACTTCCACCCACAGAGACACCATGTCTTCGACCTTTTCTGCAGCCGTGACACTATCTCTGATCAACAGTGCCACACCCCCACCTCTTTTGCCTCCCTCCCTGTCTGTAACTGTCTCAGGCACATGGTTCATTGAGATGTTTATTTTATATGTTTTTGTCATAAATTCATGATTAATTTATCACCTTAAAATATTTTATGCAAGGTTTATTTAATGTAGAGTGTAACAGGTCACATGACCAGAGTTTAATGAAAGCATGACTGTGGCATTATGGGTTGGAACCAACATGGAAGAAGAGAAAGATGCATGGTCCTAAAATAACCTTATTCTGCATGTGGTCCAAGAGGCACACATGTTTTCCGGTGTCTACTGAAGAAAGAGAGAGAGAGAAATAAAAATAAATCTTCAAGGACATCTCTATGTTGTGTGGCCATTATTTCATTGGACCGATGCAGTTACACTGTCCTTTCTGAAACATCTAAATCCTGGCACTCAACATAACCATTCCTGCTCCTGAGCTATCCAAAACTCTGTAATGGCCACAACATCATAGCTCCAAGACTGATCCACACTCTAAGATCATCTGCTTTGTTCATAATACTCCTTGCATTAAAATAGACACATCTCAAACCATTGGTCTGAGTGTACCCCTTCTCTATCACCTGCCTATCCTCCCTCTTGCAGTATCCATTCTCTATCACCTGCCTATCCTCCCTCTCGCACTTCTCCAAGCTTTTGTATTTGTCAGTCAACCGCCTCTTCCTCCGTCTCTTCAGTTTGGTTCCCACCCCACAACAATTCTAGTTTAAACTCTCCTCAATAGCCTTAGCAAACCTCCCTGCCGGGATAGTGGTCCCCCTGGGATTCAAGTGCAACTTGTACTTTTTGTACAGGTCATTCCTGACCCAAAAGAAGTCCCAATGATCCAGAAATCTGAATTCCTGCCCCCTGCTCCAATCCCTCAGCCACGCATTTATCTTCCATTTTACTCTATTCTTATACTCATTGTCAAGTGGCACAGGCAGTAATCCCAAGATTACTACCTTTGTGGTTCTACTTCTCAGCTTCCTTCCTAACTCCCTGTAGTCTGCTTTCAGGACCTCCTCCCTTTTCCTGCCTATGTCATTGGTACCAATATGTACCATGACCTCTAGCTGTTTTCCTTCCCACTTAAGGATATCACCGACGCGATCAAAGTCATCCCGGACCCTGGCACCTGGGAGGCAAACTACCATCTGTGCTTCTTCCCTGCATCCACAGAATCACCTATTTGATCCCCTAACTATAAAGTCCCCTTTCACTAATGCCATCCTCTTCCTTTCCCTAACCTTCTGAGCCACAGGGACAGACTCTGTGCCAGAGGCGTGGCCACTGTTGCTTCCCCCAGGTAGGCTGTGCCCCCCAACAGTACTCAAGCAGGAGTACTTATTGTTAAGGGGGACAGCCACAGGGGTGCTCTCTAGTATCTGACTCTTGCCCTTCCCCCTCCAGACTGTTACCCACTTATGACACACACATCTGACACTGAGCACAGAACACTGGCCTCACGATAGTATTCCTGGTAGTATTCTACACAGGCAACCTACCTCTCCTCGTCCCATTATCTCCGAAGCCCCATGGAGCCAAAGCCTTCCTACTCTGTCTCCCTCTACTCTGATGCCCATCCTATAAAACTATCTCCTTTTAAACTCTTCTCGCTGTTCTACCTGGCTGATGTCCATGCGCTTGCGCAGTCATGCCCCAATCATACCGCCGAAGAAATAAAAGGGGAACATGAGCAGAAACTTCTTTACTCAAAGGGCCGTTAGATTGTGGAACCAGTTGCCAGTGCAAGTGGTGGATACAGGTTCAATTTCAACATCTAAGAGAAATTTGGATAGGTACATGACTGGCAGGGGTATGGAGGGCTATGGTCCTGGTACCGGTTGATAGGATTAGGCAGATTAATGATTCACCATGAACTAAATGGGCCTAAGGACATGTTTCTGTGCTGTATTTCTGTATGACTCAATGATTCTGAAAAAGACTACACAGAAAGAATGACAATCAACGTGAAACAGAAGACAAATTGTGTAAAGACAAATAAATAACTAGATAGGGAGATAAATAATACTGAGAATATGCATTGTAGATTCCTTGAAAGTGAATCACACTTCAACCAGGTGCAAACAGGTGTGTAGAACTGCAGGAAGGTTTGATGCTACCTGAACTGAGCAAAGATTTTTTTCTAAATGGGAGGTATAATCATGCCCGATTTGATCACAGCTGTGGAGGGAGAAACAGAATTCACAGTTCAGGTATAAACACAACAATTAGTTATGAAGATATTGGAAAGAGTAAATGCCTAGTTAACATTTGGCCTGCAGGGATGCCAGGAATCCAAGATCCCAATATGAAAATAGGGGTTTAAGTGGACAGCAGTGAATTATAAAATTCTCAATGCCAGAGTAACGTTCTCTTGTTGTGCATAAGGAATTTATAAGTTCTGCCTGTGGCTTTCCTCTGAGTGCCTCACTTTCCTCCCACATTCCAAAGTGCGCAAGTCATTGGTAATTTATCACTGGGTGTAATTGGACAGTGTGAGATTAATGGATCAGACGCAGTAATCCATCATTGGTGTAATTGGGCAGTTTACTCATTGGATTTGATGGATAATTGATCACTGGGAGTAATTGGGGCAATAATAGATAATAGACAATAGACAATAAGTGCAAGAGTAGGCCTTTCGGCCCTTCGAGCCAGCACCGCTATTCACTGTGATCATGGCTGATCATCCACAATCAATATCCAGTTCCTGCCTTATCACCATAACCTTTGATTCCGCTATCTTTAAGAGCTCTATCCATCCCTTTCTTGAAAGTATCCAGAGACTTGGCCGCCAGTGCCTTCTGGGACAGTAGCATTCCACATAGGGCAGTGTAGGATTATTGGTTTAGATGAATAATTGATCCCTGGGTGTAATTAGACAGTGTAGACTCAGTGGATTCAGATGGATAATTGATCCCTGGGTGTAATTGGGCAGTCTGGGATCATTGGACCAGATGAATAATTGATCCCTGGCTGTAATTGGACAGTTTAGACTCATTAGATCAGATGGATAACTGATCACTGGGTGTAATTGGGCAGTGTGCACTCATTGGATCAGATGCAGTAATTGATCTCTGGGTGTAATTGGGTAGTGTGGGCTTGTTGGATCAGAAGGAGTCATTCACAAACAGGAGAGAATCTGCAGATGTTGGGAAACCAAAGCAACCCACACAAAATGCTATAGGAACTCAGCAGGTCAGGCAGCATCTATGGTAAAGAGTAAACAGTCGATGTTTCATGCTGAGATCCTTTATCAGGACTGGAAAGAAAGAGGGAAGACACTAGAATATAAAAGTGTGTGTGTGTGGGGGGGGGGGAGCGAAAGGAGGATAGCTGGAATGTGATAGGTGAAGCCAGGTGCGTAGGAAAGATAAACGGCTGGAAAGGAAGGAATCTGATATGAGAGGACAGTGGATCATGGGTGGCTTATTGGATCAGAAGGGCCTCTATCTCTAAAAATATGTATACATAAATAAATAATTAAAAAAATAAACCTGTTCTTGTAAAATTATATCAATTACAGTTTTTGGTTGTTTGTCCACCATCCCTGCCAGAGGTTACTCGTGATAAAGTCATGCACTATAACTAAGTAAGGCAATTAACCTATCTTATATTTCATATGGGCATGGAATTTTATTGCACCTTGGTGTAGAAGACAATAAACTAGTTGAATCTGAATCAGGAATATGCCAGCAATCTTATCAAAATGCTTTAGAAACTGAAGTCAAAATATAGATAGTTTAAAATATTTGCTAGCTTCATATTCATTTCCCTTGAAAGTAACATTTCTTGGTTCCCTTTATTGAGTTCCTTTTATACAATACAAGCCAATTATCTTGACACTATTGGAATTTCCATCTTCAGCCACAGAGATGCAAGAGATATGACTGAATCAGGTCTAATCTGATCAATATAAGTGAAGTAAATGGGACTTAAAGGGAAGGTGTAACAGGATAATCAGCTCAAGTCCCAGCTGAACAAACTTTCAGTTCTCTGACAAATACACTCAGCACATTTTGTCTCCTGTGCCATAATTTGTGGTGATTGACATTGAAATGGACTATACTGTATCATTTGAGGAAAATCCCGGTGCAGCTTCAGTTAGACTGTGTCTACGTTGTGAAGGATGAGTTCACAGCGTCATACAGCATGGTAACCGGGAATGTAGCCCAACTGGTCCATGCCAACCACGAATGGAATTGGTTCTATTATCACGTCTACAGAGACAGTGAGAAGCTCGTCTTGCATTCTGTTTACGTAATGTAGATCAAATCATTACACAGTGTCCTGAAGTGTGTTTATAAGGTCTGTAGTGGTTGTCCATTATGTCTGACCTTGACAGGAAACCTGTGCAGGAGAGTTTATAAAGTGAAAAGCCACTGCACTGGGGAAGTTCCACTCTCTTGAGCTCAGAAGTCCAGGTTCAGTGGTACAAACAAGCTTCACAAACTGGGGTCTTCCTTGTTTGCAGTGGGTGGCCATGATGTCTTCTGTGCCTTGTCATACCCTTCACTCCCCACAGAACATTACAGAACTGCATTCCTGACCATCGGATCTCACTGTAGATCTCATCCACCCTGCCCACGAAGCTGACTTTGCATGCTAGGGCAGGCATTTCCCTATCTCACCAGGGTAAGGGGCTGCTGGCTACCTTCACCTGGTGTAGCCTACCTGTCGAAGTGGTGTACCGGGATGTGGCTGCAGTTGCACGCAAAAAGCTAGTTAGAGCCTCAGCTGACCTAAGATGAGTGAGCTTCCCCAGAAATGACATGACAAGCCCTTTCACCAGAGGTGCTACCCCTCCCTGGACACTCCATATAGCGCATTTAAAGTATGTGTGTAGCCCCCTGCTAAGCCTCAGGCTCACTTGACACGCTTTTGTCTAGGGGGAGCAGCCTTTGGCCCCGCCTAACTGGGTAATCAAGTTTTTGTGCGGATGCTGTGTGATGTACCCCACCATGCCAAATAACAGACAATACACCATATGCGATTAAATGATTACACTTTATAGATCTTCCTGGAACTATGTAATTAATAGAGACAAAATATAAAAGGAAAATAAAAGGCGCCAAACTTATCAAAGTTCAACCACTTCATGCACAACAATTGGAGCTCAATTAACGGAGTCCTCTTTCCACCATGCGATCCCCTCTAACCCTCTCAACTCGCTACCTGGGACCAACCAGGTGACCAGACGCTCCACACAAGTCTGTGTTCCTCTCCTCTCCCCGCCGAAGACCTTAAGCCTCGGACTCCCGCTCAGGGTCGGTCCCGCTGCCCAGCTTACAGCATCGCGTCTCCTCACTCTGCCCCCATCCTCCTTCTGCGCCAAAACCCTGCGAAACAATAGCTTACAGACACACAAGAAAGAATAACATCTATCCCAATTCTCTCTTATCAATAATATAACCCAAAGAAGCAGAGAGAGAGAGAACTCCTTACATCACAGTTATTATTACAGAAAAGCCATTTTAATTATAACATAACAAAGACGCCATTTTATTAGCCTTCGCAGAAACATAAAAGAAGAAACCCCTTACACGTGCAACAGTTACAAAGGTATAGGGTACAACGGTTACTGAGAAAGTGACACGGTAGCTAGTCCCATTTCAGAATCAGAATCTGAATCAGGTTTATTATCACTGACATACTGTAGGTCGTGAAACTTTTTGTTTTGCAGCAGCAGTACAATACAATAGATAGACAGACAGACAGACAGATAGATAGTGAAAAAGAGTCTAAAATAGTGAGGCATATTTCATGAGTTAATGGCCCATTCAGAAGATGACAGAAGAGAAGAAGGTATTCATAAAATACCGAGTGTTGCAGAGGGCCCATATCCCTTCTTTCCTACCTATACAACTGTACAAGAACCATTTAAATTTTGATAATACACCTGCATCAACCACTTTCTCTGGCAGCTCATTTCAGTTAGTAACTAGCCTCTTGAGGAAAAAAAGTGAACATTGGACTGCCTTGATTGACCTAGAGGGACAACATCAGGAACTTCTGTCTCTTCAATGTTCTCTGGATTCACTCCTCTCTGCAAAAATCTTGTGATTTTAATTACGGTGGTAGAAGAAAATAGATTCCAATATGTCATTATATTAGAGAAGCTGGTTTTGTTCTTGTCAACCATTATATGTGTGCTCCAAAGCCCACTCAGCCTTTACTGCATAATTGCACAAATTTAAGCTCATTAATCTAGTATTGAGCTCGTGGGAGCCTCACATCTATTCAACAACAATAAAAATATTTATGCAGTGCCATTAATTTAGCAAGACATTCTCAAGTCTATTCAGAGCTGAAGTATCAAACAAAAATTAATGCCAAGCCATACAAGAACATATTGTACCAGGCAACCAAACATTGGGTTGTAGTTTAATTGGTTTGTAGATAAACTTCATGAGGTAGAATTAGAGCAATGTAGAGACTCAGCCTTGTAGTTTCTACCACCAAGAGGGATTCGGGTTTCAGGTCATGGGGGTAGAATCAGAATATGAATATCACTGGCATAGCTTGTGGAATTTGTTGTTTTGTGGCAGCAGTACATTATAATATATAATAACAAACTATAACTTACAATAACAAATATATATATGTTATATGAACCCCTTTTATACCGGGCATCTCCAGAGATCTGGCTCGATAGCCCTTCACTAACAGCCACCGGAATCAGCGGTGAGAAGACCACCTTTCACAGGCTCCTAGCATCTAGGGTCGATATGATTTGGGCCCCTCCAAACATGGGAGGTTAGGTTGTCTCACACACCCGAACCCCAATTTACGTAAACACTGTGCAATTACTGCCCCCATGCAATCGCCTATCGGTGAGAAATAACAAACCGTACACTGCATAAAATTATAAACAAAGTACTGTATAGTTACAGATTTCAGCTTTATCGAACAGTTAGTAGGAAAAAGAAAAGGAAAAAATAAAAAGGGCCCATTGCCGTTAACTCAGTCAAAATGTGTACATAAGTTGGAGCTGATCTCGAAGTTTCTTTAACTCGTGCGCTGGACCCACAGCCTGCGTGAAAGCTCACACCACCTTCCAAATGTTGCTCAAAACCCATCTGGAACAAACAGGCTCCTCCACAGGGGTGCTGGCCCTTCCTCCTTGAAGCCATTCATCTGGATAAAGCACCTTGTGCAACAGGGTGGTAGCCTCAGCCATCTTCCCTCCTGACTTCTCCCAGTTCTCACCAAATAGACCTTGACCCACACCAGTGTCTGTCACAAAAACCTCTCTGTCCAGTGTTCTCCAGAACATTCCCCCAATTTCACCATCCAGATTTCACCACTACATTCCTAAGCATGAACATCACACCCCCTTATCTTTACTTCAAACCCTAACATGTTGAAAGCGGATCAGACTGCTCTTCCAGAACTGCTAAAATGAAGTACCTACAGCAGAGCAGTGAAAATCTTAACCAGGGCATTTTATATATATAATATTAAATTAAATTAGTGCAAAAAGAGAACACAATGCAGCATAGGGACAGCCCTTTGGCCCATAAATTTGTGCTAAACTAATAAAATGCCCAAGTAAACTCATCCGTTCTGTCTATCCATATATCTCCATTCCCTATATGTCCACATGCCTACCTAAGAACCGCTTTCAGAAGGCTTTTGACAAGGACCCACACATGAGGCTACTTAACAAGATAAGAGCCTATGCTTTTACAGGAAAGACACTAGCATGGATAGAGCATTAGCTGATTGGTGGGAAGCAAAGGGGTGTTCTGCAGGCTCGCTGTTGGGAACATTTCTTATGTTATATGTAAATGATTTGGATGATGGAATTGACAGCTTAGTGACCAAATTTGTAGATGATACAAAGACAGGTGGAGGGGTAGGTAGTGCTGGAGAATCAGGGGTTCTACAGAAGGACTTAGACAGATTAGGAGAATGGGCAAAATAGTGGCAGATGGAATACAGCGTCAGAAGAAGGGATAAATGCATAGACTATTTTCTAAATGGGGCAAAAATTCAAAATCCCTGCATCCTCTAATGTACTGCATGAACACAGACACATGCTAATTTCTTCAACATTATTCTTAAAAGATGCCAGAAGTGCATAAGGCTGGGTGATCTGGAAGACGGTGTAAGGAATCTGGAGCAGCAGCTGGATGACCTTTGACTCCTGAGGGAGAATGAGGCAGTCATAGATGAGAGCTACAGGGAGGTAGTCACACCTAGGCTGTCAGAAGCAGGTTGTTGGGTGACAGTCAGAGGGGGGAAAGTGAAGGTGAGCAGACAGGTAGTGCAGAGCACCCCTGTAGCCATCCCCCTGAATAATAAGTTAACCGTCCTGGGTACTGTTGGCGGGGACGACCGACCAGGTGTGAGCCACGGTGGCAGGGCCTCCAGCACTGAGTCTGACCCTGTGGTGCAGAAGGGTGGGACGGAGAAGAGGAGAGCTGTCGTCATTGGAGACTCTATAGTCAGGGGAGCAGACAGGAGATTTTGTGGACGTGAGAAGGACACCCGCATGGTTTGTTGCCTCCCGGGTGCCAGGGTCCGGGATGTCTCTGACCAGGTGCACGACATCCTGGTACGAGAGGGAAAGCAACCAGCAGTCGTGATATATGTTGGGATCAACGACATAGGCAGGAAGAGGGATAAGGTCCTGACGTGTGAGTTTCGGGAATTAGGCAGAAGTTTGAAGAACAGGACCTCAAGGGTGACGTTCTCAGGATTGCTGCCAGTGCTACGTGACAGACATGGTAAGAATTGAAGGAGATGGCAGTTGAATGCGTGGCTGAGGAGTTGGTGCAGGGAGCAGGGTTTTAGATGTTTAAATCATTGGGATCTCTTGTGGGGAAGGTGGGACCTATATAGATTGGATGGGTTGCACCTGAACTCGAGGGGGAGCAATATCCTTGCAGGTAGGTTTGCTAGCATGGTTCGGGAGGGTTTAAACTAATTTGCGAGGGGGATAGGACCTGGAGCGATAGAGCAGTGAAAGAAGTGCATGGAGTAAAGCCAGATCTAACATACAGAGAGGCTTTGAGGAAAGAATAGCAAAATAAACGGTGTAAAGGCAGTAAGGTAGAAGGGCTGAAATGTGTGTACCTCAATGCAAGAAGCATCAGGAACAAAGGTGATGAACTGAGAGCTTGGATACATACATGGAATTATGATGTAGTGGCCATTACAGAGACTTGGCTGGCACCAGGGCGGGAATGGATTCTCAATATTCCTGGATTTCAGTGCTTTAAAAGGGATAGGGAGGGCGGAAAAAGGGGAGAAGGGGTGGCATTACTGGTCAGGGATACTATTACAGCTACAGAAACGGTGGGTAATGTAGCAGGATCCTCTTTTGAGTCAATATGGGTGGAAGTCAGGAACTGGAAGGGAGTAGTTACAATACTGGGGGTATTCTATAGGCCCCCTGGTAGCAGCAGAGATACAGAGGAGCAGATTGGGAGGCAGATTTTGGAAAGGTGCAAAAATAACAGGGTTGTTATCATGGGTGACTTTAACTTCCCTAATATTGATTGGCACCTGATTAGTTCCAAGGGTTGAGATGGGGCAGAGTTTGTTCAGTGTGTCCAGGATGGATTCCTGTCACAGTATGTGGACAGGCTAACCAGGGGGAATGCCATACTAGATCTAGTACTAGGTAATGAACTGGGTCAGGTCACAGATCTCTCAGTGGGTGAGCATCTGGGGGACAGTGACCACCGCTCCCTGACCTTTATAATTATCATGGAAAAGGATAGAATCAAAGAGGACAGGAAAATTTTTATTTGGGGAAAGGCAAATTACAAGGCTATAAGGCTAGAACTTGCGGGTGTGAATTGGGATGATGTTTTTGCAGAGAAATGTACTATGGACATGTGGTCGATGTTTAGAGATCTCTTGCGGGATGTTAGGGATAAATTTGTCCCGGTGAGGAAGATAAAGAATGGTAGGGTGAAGGAACCATGGGTGACAAGTGAGGTGGAAAATCTAATCAGCTGAAAGAAGGCAGCATACATGAGGTTTAGGAAGCAAGGATCAGATGGGTCTATTGAGGAATATAGGGTAAAGAAAGGACTTTAAGAAGGGGCTGAGAAGAGCAAGAAGGGGGCACGAGAAGGCCTTGGCGAGTAGGGTAAATGAAAACCCCAAGGCATTCTTCAATTATGTGAAGAAAAAAAGGATGACAGGAGTGAAGGTAGGACCGATTAGAGATAAAGATGGGAAGATGTGCCTGGAGGCTGTGGAAGTGAGCGAGGTCCTCAATGAATACTTCTCTTCGGTATTCACCAATGAGAGGGAACTTGATGATGGTGAGGACAATATGAATGAGGTTGATTTTCTGGAGCATGTTGATATTAAGGGAGAGGAGGTGTTGGAGTTGTTAAAATACATTAGGACAGATAAGTCCCCGGGGTCTGATGGAATATTCCCCAGGCTGTTCCACGAGGCGAGAGAAGAGATTGCTGAGCCTCTGGCTAGGATTTTTATGTCCTCGTTGTCCACGGGAATGGTACCGGAGGATTGGAGGGAGGCGAATGTTGTTCCCTTGTTCAAAAAAGGTAGTAGGGATAGTCCGGGTAATTATAGACCAGTGAGCCTTACGTCTGTGGTGGGAAAGCTGTTGGAAAAGATTCTTAGAGATAGGATCTATAGGCATTTAGAGAATCATGGTCTGATCAGGGACAGTCAGCATGGCTTTGTGAAGGGCAGATCATGTCTAACAAGCCTGATAGAGTTCTTTGAGGAGGTGACCAGGCATATAGATGAGGGTAGTGCATTTGACAAGGTTCCACATGGTAGGCTTACTCAGAAAGTCAGAAGGCATGGGATCCAGGGAAGTTTGGCCAGGTGGATTCAGAATTGGCTTGCCTGCAGAAGGCAGAGGATCATGGTGGAGGTAGTACATTCAGATTGGAGGATTGTGACTAGTGGTGTCCCACAAGGATCTGTTCTGGGACCTCTACTTTTCGTGATTTTTATTAACGAGCTGGATGTGGGGGTAGAAGGGTGGGTTGGCAAGTTTGCAGACGACACAAAGGTTGGTGGTGTTGTAGATAGTGTAGAGGATTGTCAAAGATTGCAGAGAGACATTGATAGGATGCAGAAGTGGGCTGAGAAGTGGCAGATGGAGTTCAACCCGGAGAAGTGTGAGGTGGTACACTTTGGAAGGACAAACTCCAAGGCAGAGTACAAAGTAAATGGCAGGATACTTGGTAGTGTGGAGAAGCAGAGGGATCTCGGGGTACATGTCCGCAGATCCCTGAAAGTTGCCTCACAGGTGGATAGGGTAGTTAAGAACGCTTATGGGGTGTTAGCTTTCATAATTCGAGGGATAGAGTTTAAGAGTCGCAATGTAATGATGCAGCTCTATAAAACTCTGGTTAGGCCACACTTGGAGTACTGTGTCCAGTTCTGGTCACCTCACTATAGGAAGGATGTGGAAGCATTGGAAAGGGTACAGAGGAGATTTACCACAATGCTGCCTGGTTTAGAAAGTATGGATTATGATCAGAGATTAAGGGAGCTAGGGCTTTACTCTTTGGAGAGAAGGAGGATGGGAGGAGAGAGGATAGAGGTGTACAAGGTAATAATAGATAGAGTGGATAGCCAGCGCCTCTTCGCCAGAGCACCACTGCTCAATACAAGAGGACGTGGCTTTAAGTTAAGGGGTGGGAAGTTCAGGGGGGATATTAGAGGAAGGTTTTTTACTCAGAGAGTTGTTGGTGCGTGGAATGCACTGCCTGAGTCAGTGGTGGAGGCAGATACATTAGTGAAGTTTAAGAGACTACTAGACAGGTATATGGAGGAATTTAAGGTGGGGGCTTATATGGGAGGCAGGGTTTGAGGGTCGGCATAACATTGTGGGCCGAATGGCCTGTACTGTGCTGTACTATTCTATGTTCTATGTCCTATAAGGTTGTCATAAAACAGAACAGTATCATGATTAATGTCACAAACAACATAAAAGAAAGTCTATCACAAGCAAAGCCCTCCTATCATTGAACATATTTACAGGAGCACTGCCACAAGAAAGCAGTATCCATCATCAAGAAACTCCACCACCCAGACGATTCTCTCTACTCACTATTATGGAAATCATAGTCATAGGCATAGAAAAGTACAGTGTAGAAACAGGCCCTTTGACCCATCTAGTCTGTGCCAAACCACTTAAACTGCCTACTCCCATCGACCTGCACCAGGACCATAGTCTTCTATACCCCTACCGTCCATGTACCTCTCCAAACTTCTCTTAAGCATTGAAATTGAGTTTGCATGCACCATTTGTACTGGCAGCTTATTCCACACTCTCATGGTGGTACAGAAACATTAGGTCCCACACTACTAAGTTCAGGTACAGTTATTACCCTACAACCATCAGGCTCCTGAACCAGTGGGAATAACTTCACTAACCTCAACACTGAACTGACTCACAACTTATGGACCCACTTTCAAGGACTCTACAATCCATGTTTTTCAGTACTATAGTTGTATTTGCACATTTTGTTTATTAGTCTTTGTTATGTAGATGTATAGTTTTTAGTAAATGTTATTGTATTTCTTCTTTGCTGTGAAGGTAACATATGTTAACAGAAACATATTCTGATAATTAGTTTCCTTTGAACTTTGCACTTTGGATTTCATTCACAATGCTCTTCAGAGAGGGAAAATTGCTGTCCTTTCCCAGTCTGACTTGTATAGAGTCACAGAGTCATACAGAATGGAAGCAGTTCCTTTGACCCATCTGGTCCACACCAACCAAGATTTCTATCAAAGCTACACACATAAAAGTTGCTGGTGAATGCAGCAGGCCAGGCAGCATCTCTAGGAAGAGGTATAGTCGACGTTTCGGGCCGAGACCCTTCGTCAGGACTAACTGAAAGAAGAGCTAATAAGAGATTTGAAAGTGGGAGGGGGAGGGAGAGATCCGAAATGATAGGAGAAGACAGGAGGGGGAGGGATGGAGCCAAGAGCTGGACGGTTGATTGGCAAAAGGCATATGAGAGGATCATGGGACAGGAGGCCCAGGGAGAAAGAAAAGGGGGAGGGGGGGAAAGAAGCCCAGAGGATGGCAAGGGGTTTAGTGAGAGGGACCAGCAACTTTTATGCGTGT
Source organism: Mobula birostris (assembly GCF_030028105.1). Lineage (NCBI taxonomy): Eukaryota > Metazoa > Chordata > Chondrichthyes > Myliobatiformes > Myliobatidae > Mobula > Mobula birostris. The sequence continues at coordinate 139,128,673 of NC_092379.1, forward strand.
TGCTTGAAATTCCAGCCTCTGCAGATTTCCTCGTGTTTGCGTTTTCATCAAAGCTAGTCCTATTTATCTATTTTTCACTTATGTCTCTCTAAAGGTTTCCTATCAATGTACCTGTCAAAGTTTAAAGTTCAAAGTTAATTTATTATCAAAATATGTGTACTATACACAACCTTGAGATTCATCTCCTTTCAAACAGCCACAAAGCAAAGAGACCCAATAGAACGTATTAAAAAAAGATTGTCAAAAACACAACATACAGAACAAAAAAAAACAAATTGTGCAAATAACAAAAGCAAGCAAACAAAAGTGAGTCCACAGCCACAAAGCCAGTCCATCGCTGCAGCCAATCCAATAGCCCGTTAGTTGCAGGCCACAGCCTCAGTTCAGCACAGAGACAAGCAATCTTCGTGCCTGTGCAGGTACTTTGTCAATGTTGTTGTTGTAACTGATTCAACAACTTCCTCTGGCAGCTCATTCCATGTGCTGACCACCTGGGTGAAAAAGTATTCCCTCTAGTTTCTATTTAATCTCTTCGCTCCCATCTTAAACCCTTTACTTCTTGATTCCTCAAAACTGAGAAAAAGACTGTGTACATCTACTTACCTACGTCATACCTACACCTCTATAAGATCAACCCCTTGTTCTCCTATGCTTCAATGAAAATACTGCAAATCTGCTCAATCTCTCCCCATAACTCAGTCCCTCAAGTTCGGGCAACATCCTCTTAAATCAATTCAGTCCAGACTCAGTAATGTGATTGACTCTAAATCATTTGTTTTAGTTTAAGGGTAATTAGGAATGGTTATAAATATTAGAATTCCCAGCCACGTGCACATTCTGTAAATAAAATAATTTATCCAATAGTAATGCTGAATGAAGAAAGAAAAATCCATGTAAACAAGTGAAGTCAAGAAGTCTATAAGTACACCACTGAGTTAGGTAGAGAGAAGCTGTGGGGGCTGAATTAGAGATACAAAATTCAAGTCCTGAACACCGGAGTTGAGTCTGAAAGGTGAAAGCTAAATGTCAGCAAGACCAGGTCTACACAGGCTGGAGGTCTGGGCTGTGGGGTTAAAGAACTGTGCATGGGTGGGAGGGAGGAAGGGGGCTTGTTTTGCTGTTGTTGTTTTGTTGCTCATTGTGTTCTGTGTTGTTCTGTTGAGCAATGGATGGCTACACTTGCGGGCTGCCCCCAGCACACCCACAGGTGTGTAGCATTTCAATATATACATGATAAGTCAAATTGAATCTCGAATTTTGAATCAATCTCTCATAGCCTCAGGTCTTTGTTCAAAAAACATGAGTAATTTCTTAAATTTTTAACATTTTAAATTGTGCATCTGACTTTGCTTAGCTGAAAGACAGATGCAGAGTGATAAATTTAACACACGCTCCTTTCCCTGGATCAGAAACTTTAGGTTGATATGATGTCATGAATGTAAAATTTGGCATTTGCAGCAAGTGAGAATTAATTTTGCCAGAAGCCAAAATGCCTTCATCTGACAACAGGATCTAATCATAATACCCTTCACTTTCGAGCTAGACCTCCTTCCCCTCACCCCATTTTATTATGACATCTCCCTTTTCATTTCCAGTCCTGAAGAAGGGCCTCAGACCGAAACATTAACTGTTTTATTTATTTCCATAGATGCTGCCTGATTTGCTAAGATCCTCCAACACTTTATGTGTGGTGTTACTTTGGATTTCCAGCATCTGCAGAATTTCTTGTGTCTAACGATAAAAATTTAACATTATTTGACAGGTTGTCCCAACAAAACTGAACAGTGGGAAAATAAGGCAGAGTGGTTAGAGGACAAAAGTGTCAAATTTGAGCTTTTGATGAATCCAGGGCAAATGACAAGTTGTGTCAGCATTATGAGAGGTCCCATAAAATCCAGACCGTGTTCTTGGGGGACAGTGGCCAACCAGTCTGTGTGCTGCTGATTGTATCCCACAGGAACGTGGGTGACAAAAAATGACGGTTCAGGGAAGTGAATTGGATAATTGTCAAGGACAGTGTCTGCTTGAAGCCTGTCTCTGAAGCTTTAGTGTGTATAAACCGTAAAAAGGCCAAAAATAAATCCCTCAAGTTCCAGAGTTGTATTATTCATTTACCAGATATGACGCTATTATCAAGGCTGGCATTTATTGACCATCCCTGAATGCTTTTACAACGAATGCATCCGGCGAAGGTACACTTGGTAGTAAATTCCAAGATTTATCCCTAGCGGCCCGAAGGTCAAAATTCAAAGTTCAAAGTAGATATATTATCAAAGTTTGTATTGTATATGTCACCATATACCTTGTGATTCATTTTCCTGGATGCATTTACAGGAAAATAAAGAAATCCTTAGAATTTAGGAAAAACTATACATAACAAAGACTGAAGGAAAATGATATGGGGACATGAGAGACTACAGATGCTGAATTCTGGAGCAAAAAGGGAGTGTTAGTGCAAGCAAATATGAAGGTGTTGAAGAGATTCTTCAATAGGCCCATGAATAGGCAGAGAATGGAGGGAGATGGACTAGTTTAGGCAGAAAGGACTAGTTCAGTAGGCTTTTAATTACATGTTTGATTAGATTAAACTAGTCTGTTATCTCAGGGTCTGTTCCTGTCCCGTCCCTTGCTATGTGCTAGGTTCCAAACAAACAAGCTGCAAGAGGAACTCTGAAGAGTGAGGCTGCATCCATAGCGGGAAATGGAAAGTCAACATTTGAATCAAAATCCATCACCTGGGCTGAAAGAAATGAGGCGTGATAGTACAAAGGGATAAGCGGAAAGGCAGGCAAGTAAAAAGTTCTGAATGCTATTTGCTTACTTTAATTTTTTGTGTGATTTCTTTTTTTTTCTTTCTGCACATTGGGTGTTTGATGGTCTTTTTTTATGGGTTCTTTTGGGTTTCTTTTTTCTGTGGTAAGAAAACAAATCTCAAGGTTGTATAATGTACCCACACTTTAATAATAAAGTACTTTGAACATTGAACTTTGAACTTTGGAGTTGCAAAACATAACATGCCTGCTCAATGTAAATATCAGAATATTCCTAACAAAACACGAGAGATTCTGCAGATGCTGGAAATCCAGAGCAACACTCACACAAAATGCTGGAGGAAATTAGCAGGTCAGGCAGTATCTATGGAAATGAATAAACAGTTAACATATTGGGCCAAGTCCCTTCATCAGGCCGGGAAAGGATGCCAGAATAAGAAGGTTAGTTGAGGGGAATGAGGACAAGCTAAAAGGTGATAGGCGGATGGGGAGGGGTGATGAAATGAGAAGTTAGGAGGTGGTAAGTGGAAAAGATAAGGGACTGGAGAGGAAGGAATCTGATAGGAGAGAAGAGTGGACCGTGGGAGGAAGGGAAGTGGGAGGGACATGTGGGGGAGGTGATAGAGAGATGAAGATAAGAGGTAAGAATAGCTTGCAACCTGATGGCACGAATATCAAATTCTCCAACGACTGGTAATTGATGGGCAATTGAAGAAGAGGGTAGGGGGAGCAGGGAAAATTAGCAGTAGCTGGAGAAATCGATGTTCATGCCATCAGCTTGGAGGCTACTTACTGTTAGAGTCTGCAGCATGGAAGTGGGTCTTTCGGCCCAACTGGTCCCTGCCAACCAAGATTCCTACCTATGCTAGTTTCATTTGGTCACATTTGGCCCACCTCCATCTCGCCCTTTCCTACCCATGTACCTGTTCAAGTACCACTTCAATGTCATTGACGAACCCATCTCAACTACCTCCTCTTCCAGCTCATTCCATACACTGACCGCTCCCTCAGTGAAAATGATTCCCCTCACGTTCCTCTTTTACCTTAAGCAATGCCCCCCCATATCTAATGACAGTACTGTTTACTGTTCTTGTGTTAAAATGTTTTTGTGGGATTATGGTGGGAAGTTCCAGTTCGTTTATTGTTACATCTTAGCTTGGGTTATGTAGTTATTTGCTTGTGTATTTGTGGGTCACCCTAACTGTAACCGGGGTATGTGATGGTCACCTCCCCCGTCGGTGTGAGATTGGTTGGGTTCACTGTCCGGGTCATGGTGCCCGGTCTGTTTTGTGTCTATCATAATAAAACAGTTCTTGAGTTAAAGAGCTTCGTCTGACATTCTGGACTAAATGCTCGCCACAATATGTTCTCCAATTTCATTTTATTTTATTTAAAGGTACAATGTGGAAGGCACCTTTTGGTCCTTCAAACTGCACCACCCAGCTAACCCTGATTTCCTCCAAAGCCTAATCACAGGACAATTTACAATGGTCAATTAAGCTATTAACCGGTATGCCTTTGGACTGTGGGAGAAAACCAGAGTACTGTAAGAGACCCCTGTGGTCACAGGGAGGATGTACAAATTCCTTAAAGATGATGCTGGAATTGAACTCTGAACTCTTACACCCTGGTCTGTAATATCATTGTGCTGATCACAGGGCTACCATGGTGCCCTGAGTATTTTTGATTCTCCATCCTGGGTTAAAGACTGTGCACATTGACCCTATCTATGCCCCTCATGATTTTACACATCTCTGTAAGATCACCCCTCATTCTTTCGTCAATGATGAAAGTCCAACATGCTCAACCTCTCTCCATGACTCTGTCACTCAAGATCCGGTAACATCTTCGTAAATCTCCCCTGAACTCTTTCCATCCTAATGGCACCTTTCCTAGACCAGAGCTGAACACAACATTAGAGTGTTCCTGGAGGTCCTCCAGCACATTGTGTGCTGCTGCCGATCTTTGGAATGTGGGAAGGTTTTCTGGCTTCAGGGGAGAATGTGTAAACTCCACATGGACAATATTAGAGGTCTGGATCAAATCTGGATCACTGGAATCATAGAAACATAGAAAACCTACAGCACAATACAGGCCCTTCGGCCCACAAAGTTGTGCCGAACATATCTCTACCTTAGAAATTACTAGGCCTACCCATAGCCCGTTATTTTTCTAAGCTCCATGTACCTATCGAAAAGTCTCTGAAAAGACCCTATCGTATCCGCCTCCACCACCATTGCTGGCAGCCTATTCCATGCACTCACCACTCTCTGCGTAAAAAACTTCCCCCTGACATCTCCTCTGTACCTGCTTCCAAGTACCTTAAACCTGTGTCCTCTTGTGGCAACCATTTCAGCCCTGCGTAAATGCCTTTGACTATCCACATGATCAATGCCTCTCATCATCTTATACATCTCCATCTGGTCACCTCTCATCCTCCTCCACTCCAAGGAGAAAAGGCCAAGTTCACTCAACTTGTTTTCATAAGGCATGCTCCCCAATCCAGGCAACATCCTTGTAAATCTCATTTGCACCCTTTCTATGGCTTTCACATCCTGCCTGTAGTGAGGTGACCAGAACTGAGCATACTACTCCAAGTGGGGCCTGATCAGGGTCCTATATAGCTGCAACATTACCTCTAGGCTCCTAAATTCAATTCCACGATTAATGAAGGCCAATACACCGTATGCTATCTTAACCACAGAGTCAACCTGCACAGCTACTTTGCCCGTCCTTGGACTCAGACCCCCAGATCCCTCTGATCCTCCACACTGCCAAGAGTCTTACCATTAATACTATATTCTGCCATCATATTTGACCTACCAAAATGAACCACTGCTACTACATTGACTCAGGCCTAGGGGGCCGGCGTCGGGCATGATGACGGACTCTCCACTTCTCCCTCTCCCTCATCAGTGTGTTCAGTTCATCTACATTAGCCGTGCTGCTGTCTTCTAGAAGCGTGTTGACCATAGTCTTAGGAGGGCGCCCAGGGTTCATCCCCCCGTGCTTGGGCTTCCATATGATGACTAGGCTGGCAGGTAGCTCGAGGTGACCTAGACAGTGCCCTGCTAGTTGCAGTCTTCTAGCCTCGATCTTAGTGGTGATCTCAGTACCTTCGTCACAGTTAAACAACATGTACTCTGTCTTTTTAGCGTTTAGATGAAGTCCAACGTTATTGCACTCAATTTCCACTTTTGTCAGTAGCTGCTGTGCTCCCTCCATCTGGTCAGAGAGCAGGACTATGTCACCTGCAAAATCGAGATCTGTGAGCATAACTGGTCTGATGCCTTTGGTTTGCCCTGGTTTTATGGTAAAACTAAGCTTGTCATGATCTTTGGTAGCTTGTCGCAGAGCGTAATCAAGGACGATTATAAAGATGTAGGCTGCCAGAGTGTCAAAATGAACCACTTCACACTTACCTGGTTGAACTCCAGCTGCCACTTCTCAGCCCAGTTTTGCATCCTATCAATGTCCCGCTGTAACCTCTGACAGCCCTCCACACTATCCACAACACATCCAACCTTTGTATCATCAGCAAACTTACTAATCCATCCCTCCACTTCCTCATCCAAGTCATTTAAAAAAATCACGAAGAGTAAAGGTCTCAGAACAGATCCCTGAGGCACTCCACTGGTCACCGACCTCCATGCAGAATATGACCCGTCTACAACCACTCTTTGCCTTCTGTGGGCAAGCCAGTTCTGGATCAACAAAGCAACGTCCCCTTGGATCACATGCCTCCTTACTTTCTCAATAAGCCTTGCATGGGGTACCTAATCAAATGTCTTGCTGAAATCCATATACACTACATCTACTGCTCTACCTTCATCAATGTGTTTAGTCACCTCCTCAAAAAATTCTATCAGGCTCATAAGGCATGACCTGCCCTTGACAAAGCCATGCTGACTATTCCCAAGCATATTATACCTCTCCAAATGTTCATAAATCCTGCCTCTCAGGACCTTCTCCATTAATTTACCAACCACTGAAGTAAGACTCACTGGTCTATAATTTCCTGGGCTATCCCTTTCTTGAATAAAGGAACAATGTCCGCAACCCTCCAATCCTCTGGAACCGCTCCCATCCCCATTGATGTTTCAAAGATCATTGCCAGAGGCTCAACAATCTCCTCCCTCGCCTCCCACAGTAACCTGGGGTACATCTCATGTGGTCCCAGCAACTTATCCAACTTGATGCTTTCCAAAAGCTCCAGCACATCCTCTTTCTTAATATCTACATGCTCAAGCTTTTCAGTCCACTGCAAGTCATCACTACAATTATGAACATAGAATTCTCCAACTTCCGGTAATTCCCTCCCCCTCCTTTCCCCTATCCCTATGTCACTCTGCCCCCTCCCCCAGCTGCCTACCACCTCCTTCTTGGTTCTGCCTCCTTCTACTACCCATTGTGTTTTCCTGTATTCTTTCTTCACCTTTCCTGCCTATCACCTCCCTGCTCCCCTTCCCCATCCCTTTATCTTTCTCCTTACTGGTTTCTCACCTGGACCCTACCAGCCTTCTCCTTTCCACCCTCCCCCCACCTTCTTTATAGGGTGTCTGCCCCTGCCCCCTACAGTCCTGACAAAGGGTTCCGGCCCGAAACATCGACCGATCTTTTCCACGGATGCTGCCCGACCTGCTGAGTTCCTCCAGCGTGTTATGAATGTTACTACAATCACCAAGATCCATTCCATAGTTGTTACTGAAGTAAAGTATTCATTAAGTACCTCTGCTATTTCCTCTGGTTCCATACACACTTTCCCACCGTCACACTTGATAGGTCCTATTCTTTCACGTCTTTCACTGGAGTTGTGTGGCAGCCAAAATCACATGCCACCTGAAATTCCTTCTCTTTCACCTGGCCATAACTACCCTTAGATAACTTTTCCCACTTACCTACAGAAGGGGCAATTTACAGTGGTCAGCTGTTATGATCAGATTCAGATTCAGGATCACTTATCATTTCCATGACAGAATCATGTTTAATAATAATAATAATGGTCACATCCGGAATTTTTCCAGCTAGCGAAGGACTTCCTCCCACGCCATTCTGACGTAGTTGGAATTCGCGTACGAGGGAAGTTACGGCAGTGGTTTGCCATTGTCTCCTGCCCAGTGAGCTTTTTTTTTTCAAAGAGATCACCAGCTCTTAACCCCACACAAGTGGAAAGCGTGCCGGGGGGAGCCAGCTGGTTTGAACTTCGGAACCTCCGTCCCGCAGTCCAGCGCTGATATCACTACGCCACCAGCCGGCTATAATATCACAGGCATATCTCAAGAAATTTGTTGCCTTGTGGCAGCAGTACATTGCAATACATAATAATATAAACTGTAGATTATAATAAGAAATATATATAAAAATTAAATTAAGAAAGTAATGCATAAAAGGGAAAAAATTGTGAGGTAGTGTTCTTGAGTTCATTGTCTACTCAGGATCATAACTGCGGATTGGAAGAAGCTGGTCCTGAAATGCTGAATGTGTGTCTTCAGGCTCTTGTACCTCTTCCTTGATGGTAGCATCAAGAAGACGGCATGTCCTAGGCGTTAGAGGTCCTTAATTATGGATGCTGCCTTTCTGAGGCATCACTTTTTATTTTGGAGGTGTCCTTAATGCTGGGGAGGCTGGTGCCCATGATGGAGTTGGCTGCGTTTACAACTTTCTTCAGCATTTTTCTGATCCTGTGCATTGGTCCCTCTATACCAGATGGTGATGCAACCAGTTAGAATGCTCTCCATGATAGTAGAAAGTTGCAAGAGTCTTTGGTGACATACCAAGTCTCCTCAAACTTATTTTGAATAACAGCTAACAAAACTTACAGATGTGTTGTATCCGTAGTATGCAATACATATTCAAGGAGCGTTGCCTCAGAAAGGCTGCATCCATCATTTAGGACCCCACCATCCAGGACATCCCTCCTCTCATTGCTACATCAGGAAGGAGGTACAGAAGCCTAAAGGCACACACTCAGCGATTCAGGAACTGCTTCTTCCCCTCTGCTATCCGATTTCTAAATCGACGTTGAATTTATGAACACGACTTCTGTCAAGAGAAGATCTGCAGATGCTGGAAATCCAAGCAACACACACAAAGGAACTCAGCAGGCAAGGTAGCATCTATGGAAAATGGTACAGTCGACATTTTGGGCAGAGACTCTTCAGCAGGACTGGAGAAAAAAAGCTGAGGAGTAGATTTAAAAAGTGGGGGGAGGGAACAGAGAAACACAAGGTGATAGGTGAAATCAGGAAGGGGAGGGGTGAAGTAAAGAGCTGGGAAGTTGATTGGTGAAAGAGATACAGGGGGAATCTAATATGACAGGGCAGAAGGCCATGGAAGAAAGAAAAGGGAGAAGGATCACCTCCCATGCAGGACCTTGTCAAATGCTTTGCTAAGGTCCAGATAGATAACATCCACTTCCTTGCCTTTATCCACTTTCCTGGTAACTTCCTCAAAAAAACTCTGTAAGATTGGTTAGACATGACTTACCACACACAAAGCCATGCTGACTATCCTTAATCAGTCCCAGTAGATCCAAAAGTCACAATAGAATCAGTGAAAGACTACATCCAATAAGGCAGGGGTCCCCAATCTTTTTTGCACTGCGGATTGGTTTAATATTGACAATATTCTTGCGGACCGGCTGATCGGGGAGGGGGGGTGTTCAAGTAGGGTTAAACTCACCTCAACCTGTCTTTTACAGTTAGGGTTGCCAACTTTCTCACTCCCAAATAAGGGACAAAAGTAGCAGTCAAATTGTGGGACACTTTACCCCAGGAAAGACTACCATGACCATGAAGCCTTGCGCGGGCACCTGTGTACGCATGCGTGACTTGCGCATGTGTGTATGTGCTGATTTTTTCCCACAAATCGGTTTTGCCTTCATCTTCCTGACTGCACTGTACATACATTATTTCTACTTTATATAGGCTGTGTATTTATCATATCATTCCTGCTTTTACTATATGTTAGTGTTGTTTATTTTTGGTTTTATGTGTTATTTGGTATGATTTGTTAGGTTATTTTTTGGGTCTGGGAACGTTCAAAAATTTTTCCCATATAAATTCATGGTAATTGCTTCTTCGCTTCGCGCCATTTCGGCATGAAAGGTTTCATAGGAACGCTCTACCTTAGCGGGGGAAATACGGGACAAGGGCAGTCCCGTATGGGACAAACCAATTTAGCCCAATGTATGGGTTGTCCCGGCAAATACGGGACAGTTGGCAACCCTATATTCAAGTTCAACAGTGCGTGACAGGGAATAAGGAAAGGTGCAGCTGACTCATATTGTTTCCTCATGGCCCGGTAGCACATGGTTTGTGGCCCGGTGGTTGGGGACCACTGCAATAAGGCAAACGTCAATGTGCAAAAGACTATAAACTATGCAAGTACAAAAAGAGAAAATAAATAAACAAGAAATATCAAGAACATGATATGAAGAGTCGTTGAAAGTGAGTCCAGAGGTGCAGAAGCACAGATTGTGACCATTGAGTATATCGGTGCTACAGACCAAGAGGTAATGGTGCTTTCTTAGCAAGTCCCACTAATGAAATTCCCTCTCTGCTCCATTGGAAATGCAAATGTCACACAGAGAAAGATAAAAATGCATTAAGAAATCTTGCAGCATAGCTGAGCAGAAACTCAGCACAATGTTTTTGATGGATTATTTTCACAGTGCAGGTCACAGTGTTAAGAGATTTTTTTAAAATGGAGAGCCATATTATCTCATGGCTAGAGATGTGTATTGATTGCATTTAAAAATTAATCTGGTTTTAAAATGATTGCCCTGAAAACTGAACTTTATTTCAGAGGAAAACTGTACAGCGCAAAATATTTTTTTAAAAAATTACTAGTCAGTGGTGTGATATATAGCAACATTGCTGTGTGCAATAATAGCTCCGAGATTCTTAACCTAATCCTATGATTCTTGGTAAAGTACTATGATTATTTATCACATCTGATTCATTGTAATTGTTTACTGGACTTCACCTCATAAATGCAGTCTAAAGAGGAAGGTTCTTCGAGATATATTGCTGCAATATTGATCAGTAACATCCTACTGGTTCGGCGATTCATCTTAAAGATGTAGCATCCAATTGCTCAGTGCAATGCTCACACTGACTTACAGAAACACTCTTTTACAATGATAGTGGCAGTTCACCTTCTGTAACATTGAACGGAAAAGCAAAGCAAAGAAACTGAATTCTCTCTCTCTCTCTCTCTCTCTCTCTCTCTCTCTCTCTCTCTCTCTCTCTCTCTCTCTCTCTCTCTCTCTCTTTCTCTTCCTGGAGGAGATAACCTGTTTGACACTCCAGTGTTAGAACGAGTGAGAAAATGTTCCCAGTGCATAGGAGGGTCAGGTTTGAAGATGAATTGCAATAAAATGTGCAGGTGACACAAGAATTCTTTTTTTTTTGCTTGGCATGCTGTAACTTGGAATGCATTATATGAAAGGCTGGCAGAACCAAATTTGGCTGTAATTTCCAGAAGTAATGTGACTAATGCCTCATAGGGAAGGTTTAAAGGAATGGATAATGAGGATAATTGGATAGTTAAGAAAATAGCACATAGAAAATTGTTTGAATAGTTTGTGCTTTCTAATCTCATGATAATATCTAAGATAATGCAGATGAGAGAGGATATCAGAAGAAGAATCATGGTTAATATAATTAACATGTCATGAAATTTGTTTTGCAATAGCAGTACAGTGCAATACATAAAAATACAATGAATTGCAACAAGAAATATATATAATTCATACAGTTTATCCTTTTTGCACATTGGTTGTTTATTAGTTTCCACTTGCATAGTTTTTCATTCACTTTATTGTATTTTGTTGCTTTACAGTGAATGCCCTCAAATAATTGAATCTCAGGGTCGTATATGGTGACATATACTATGTGCTTGGAAATCAATTTTACTCTAAACTTTGAATCATCGTTGATCTTATCTTGCCCTCCGCCATCGGAAATGTAACAATTCAGAGTTTTAATTCCCTTTCTAGATTTGGACGGGGTTTGAAGTTGGAATATATTTTGACGTCTTCTATATAGAACAGAATAGCACAGGAACCACAATGTCTGTGCCGAACATGATACCCAATTATATCAATTCTCTTCTGACTGCACATGATCACTATCCCTCCACTCATGGCTTATCTACATGGAGTGGCCACTTTATTAGGTACACCTGTACACCTGCTCATTAATGCAAATATCTGATTTCCCAATCATGTAGCAGCAATTCAATACATAAAAGCGTGCAACCATGGTCAAGAGGTTCAGTTTTTGTTCAGACCAAACAGTAGAATGGGGAATAAATGTGATCTAAGTGACTTTGATCATGGAATGGTTGTTGGTGCCAGACAGGGTGGTTTGAGTATCTCAGAAACTGCTGATCTCCTGGGATTTTCACATACAGCAGTCTCTAGAGTTTACAGAAAATGGTGCGAAAAGCAAAGAAGCACCCAGACAGTGTCAGTTCTGTGCGTGAAAACACCTCTTTATTGAGGGAGGTCAGAAGAGAATGGCCAGAATGGATCAAGCTGACAGGAAGGCAACAGTAACTCAAATAACCACGTGTTTCAGTAGTGGTGTGCATAAGAGCATCTCTGATTACACAACAAGTTGAACCTTGAATTGAATGGACTACAGCAGCCGAAAACCAAGAAAGTACACTTACTGGGCACTTTATTTCTTGAAGTTATTTCTCCAATGGTTTGATTGGGGCACAACTGTGGAAGCACGTGGACGTCAGCCAGGTAGAACAGCAAGAAGAGTTTAAAAGTGAGAAGAGTTTAAAAGAGATGGCTAGAACGATGAGAAGAGCTTAAAAGGAGACAGCTTTATAGAGTGGGTAACTGAGTAGAGGGAGACAGAATAGGAAGGATTTGGCTCAACAGAGCTTCAGTGATAATGTGTCGAGGCGAGGTAGGTTCCCTGTGTAGAATACAGACAGGAAGTATGTGTGTGAGGCCGGTGTTCTGTGCTCAGTGTCAGATGTGGGAAGTCCGGGAGACTCCCAGCCTTCCAGACGGCCACATCTGTGCCAGGTGCATCAAGCTGCAGCTCCTTAGGGACCGCATTAGGGAACTGGAGATGCAGCTCGATGACCTTCGTCTGGTCAAGGAAAGTGAGGAGGTGATAGAGGGGAGCTATAGGCAGGTAGTCAGATTGGGGCCTGGGGAGACAGATAGGTGGGTAACAGTCAGGAGAGGGAAGGGCAAGAGTCAGATACTAGAGAGTACCCCTTTGGCTGTCCCCCTTAACAATAAGTACTCCTGTTTGACTACTGTTGGGGAGGACGGCCTGACTTGAGGAAGCAACAGTTGTCGTGCCTCTGGCACAGAGTCTGACCCTATGGCTCAGAAGGGTAGGGAAAGGAAGGGGATGGCAGCAATGACAGGGGACTCTATAGTTAGGGGGTCAGACAGGCGATTCTGTGGACACAGGAAAGAAACACTGATGGTAGTTCGCCTCCCAGGTGCCAGGGTTCGGGATGTTTCTGATCGCGTCCACCATATCCTGAAGTGGGAAGAGGAACAGCCAGAGGTCATGGTACATATTGGTAGCAACGACATAGGTAGGAAAAGGGAGGAGGTCCTGAAAACAGACTACAGGGAGTTAGGAAGGAAGTTGAGAAGCAGGAACTCAAAGGTAGTAATCTCGGGATTACTGCCTGTGCCACGTGACAGTGAGAATAGGAATAGAGTGAGGTGGAGGATAAATGCGTGGCTGAGATATTGGAGCAGAAGGCAGGGATTCAGATTTCTGGATCACTGGGACCTCTTTTGGGGCAGGCGTGACCTATACAAAAAGGATGGGTTGCGCTTGAATAACAGGGGGACCAATATCCTGGGGGGGAGGTTTGCAAAAGCTTTTGGGGAGATTTTAAACTAGAATTGCTGTGGGGTGGGATCCAAAATGAAGAGACGGAGGAAGAGGCGGTTGGCTCAGAAACAGAGAAGCTTGGAGACAATGCAAGAGGGAGAATAGGCAGATGATAGAGAAAGGACGCGCTCAGACCGATGGTTTGAGATGTGTCTATTTTAATGCAAGGAGTATTATGAATAAAGCAGATAAGCTTAGAGCATGGATCGGTATTTGGACCTACGATGTTGTGGTTATTACAGAGACTTGGATGGCTCAGGGGCAGGAATGGTTACTTCAAGTGCCAGGCCTTAGATGTTTCAGAAAGTACAGCGAGGGAGGCAAAAGAGCTGGGGGGGGGGGCACTTTTGATCAGCGATAGTGTCACGGTTGCAGAAAAGAAAGAAGACTTGGATGGATTGTCTACGGAGTCTCTGTGGGTGGAAGTTAGGAACAGTAACTATACTGGGTGTTTTATATAGATCACCCAATAGTGACAGGGACATTGAGGAGCAGATAGGGAGACAGATTTTGGAAAGGTGTAATAATAACAGGCTTGTTTTGGTGAGAGATTTCAATTTCCCAAATTTCGATTGGCATCTCTCTAGAGTGAGGGGTTTAGATGGGGTGGAGTTTGTTAGGTGTGTTCAAGAAGGTTTCTTGACACAGTATGTAGATAAGCCTACAAGAGGAGAGGTTGTACTTGATCTGGTATTGGGAAATGAAACTGGTCACGCATCAGATCTCTCCGTAGGAGAGCATTTTGGAGATAGTGATCACAATTCTATCTCCTTTAGCATAACATTGGACAAGGATAGGAACAGACAAGTTAGGAAAGCATTTAATTGGAGTAAGGGATAATATGAGGCTATCAGGCAGGAACTTGGAAGCTTAAATAGGAAACAGACATTCTCTGGGCAATGTATGGAGGAAATGTGGCAAATGATCGGGGATACTTGTGTGGAGTTCTGCAGAGGTACGTTCCAATGAGACAGGGAAAGGATGGTAGGGTACAGGAACTGTGGTGTACAAAGGCTGTTATAAATCTAGTCAAGAAGAAAGGAAGAGCTTACAGAAGGTGCAAAAAACTAGGTAATGATAGAGATTGAGAAGATTATAAGGCTAGCAGGAAGGAGTTTAAGAATGAAATTAGGCGAGTCAGAAGGGGCCATGAGAAGGACTTGGTGGACAGGATTAGGGAAAATCCCAAGGCATTCTACAAGTATGTGGAGAGCAAGAAGATAAGACATGAGAGCATAGGACCAATCAACTGTGACAGTGGAAAAGTGTGTGTGGAACTGGCGGAGATAGCAGAGGTACTTAATGAATACTTTGCTTCAGTATTCATAATGGAAAAGGATCTTGACAATTGTAGGGATGACTTACAACGGATTGAAAAGCTTGAGCATATAGACATTAAGGAAGAGGATGTACTGGAGCTTTTGGAGAACATCAAGATGGATAAATCTCTAGGAACAGATGAGATATACCCTAGGCTACTGTTGAAGGTGAGGGAGGAGATTACTGAGCCTCTGGCAATGATCTTATCTTTGCATTATCAATGGGGACAGAAGAGGTTCTGGAGGATTGGAGAGGGGAGGATATTGTTCCCTTTTTCAAGAAAGGGAGTAGAGATAGTCCAGGAAATTATAGATCATTGAGTCTTACTCTAGTGGCTGGTAAATTGATGGAGAAGATACTGAGAGGCAGGATTTGTGAACATTTGGAGAGGCATAATATAATAAGGAATAGTCAGCATGGCTTTGTCAAAGGCAGGTCACGCCTTACGGGCCTGATTGAATTTTTTGAGGATGTGACTAAACACATTGATGAAAGTAGAGCAGTAGATGTAGTGTATATGGATTTCCCCAAGGCATTTGATAAGGCACCCCATGCAAGGCTTATTGAGAAAGTAAGGAGGCATGGGATCCAAGGGGACAAAGAACTGGCTTGCCCACAGAAAGCAAAGAGTGGTTGTAGACGGGTTATATTCTGCATGGAAGTCGGAGACCAATGGTGTGCCTCAGGGATCTGTTCTGGGACCCCTTCTCTTCGTGAATTTTGTAAATGACCTGGATGAGGAAGTGGAGGGATGTGTTAGTAAATTTGCTGATAACATAAAGATTAGGGGTGTTGTGTATAGTGTGGAGGTCTGTCAGAGGTTACAGTGGATGCAAAACTGGGCTGAGAAGTGGCAGATGGAGTTCAACCCAGATAAGTCTGAGGTGGTCCATTTTGGTAGGTCAAATATGATGGCAGAATATAGTATTAATGGTAAGACTCTTGGCAGTGTGGAGGATCAGCGGGATCTTGAGTTCTGAATCCCTAGGACACTCAAAGCTGTATAGGCCTTCATCAATTGTGGGATTGAGATTAAGAGCTGAGAGGTAATGTTGCAGCTATGTAGGACCCTGGTCAGACCCCACTTGGAGTACTGATCACCTCACTACAGAAAAAATGTGGAAACCATAGAAAGGGGGCAGAGGAGATTTGCAAGGATGTTATCTGGATTGGGGAGTATGTCTTATGAAAATAGGTTGAGTGCACTCTGCTTTTTCTCCTTGGAGCGACAGAGGATGAGAGGTGACCTGAAAGGGGTGTCCAAGATGATGAGAGGCATTAATCATGTGGATAGTTAGAGGCTTTCTCTCAGGGCTGAAATGGCTAGCACAAGAGGGCAGAGTTTTAAGGTGCTTGGAAGCAGGTACAAAGGAGATGTCAGGGGTAAGTTTTCTCACAGAGAATGGTGAGTGCGTGGAATGGGCAGCCAGTGACGGTGGTGGAGGCAGATACGATAGGGTCTTTTAGGAGACTCCTGGACAGGTACATGGAGCTTAGGAAAATAGAGGGCTGTGGGTAACCCTAGGTAATTTCTAAGGTAAGGACATGTTCAGCACAGCTTTGTGGGCCGAAGGGCCTGTATTGTGCTGTAGGTTTTCTGTGTTTCTATGCTTCTACTTTACTGCAGGTGTACAGTAAGTATCTAATAAAGTGGCTACTGAGTGTATATATCTATCTTGTAACTCTCTATAGATTTATGATAAAAGGATTTTAAAGGATTTATTGGCATATATCTTCTCCTACCATGAGTTTGCATTCTGAACCCTCTCTTCCTTCCAGCCTGCTCCCAGACTTGACCTCCCATCGGCAGCTCGGCTTGGTAGGGAACAGGACAGTGCAGGGTCTGTCCCTCAACCAAGGCTCAAATAGTCACTGAAGCGTCAGCACCTGCCTCGGGTGCACCGGCTAACAAAGCACTGGTCATTCGCAATCAGCACCCGATAAAAAGCTAAGATATTGGTAAATAGAATTGAAATTACTTACAAAAAAATTCGTAGAAAGGAATGCATGCACACTAACAGGATGCTCAAACATACTCACTAACATGGAAACACAGACATATACAGACAACCCACAACATAAGGAGATGCACATTCACACTAACCTGCATGCAGACATGACAGACATAATGCACAACACACAATATAATCACAGAAACACATACATGCTTATACAAAGTTCAAAGTTCAAAGTAAAATTCATTATCAGAGTACATACATGTCACCACATACTACCCTGAGATTCTTTTTCCTGCGGGCACACTAGCAAATGCACTTTAAATATTTGAAATATTTAAACTAACTTAATTAATTAAGTCAGATAAAACCTTTCTTCTGTTTCTGCCACTGATTTCGCTGGGCCGCTCTGCTGTGTAAGCTGGAAGAGGAATCATCAGGGGATTGAGCAGGGAGATCAGTGGAATTTGCCTCCCTGACCACCAGGAGAATCACCACGCACTGTCTGATGCTCACTAAAAACTGCTTCATCTCCACCAGGGGCTTGCCCAGGTTTCTGCTGAAAGGTCCATTTGGATCTCAAATTTCTGATCAGTCCATGACCCCTGAACTATTTTTGCTCCCTTTTTCACGACTTATTTGATAATCTGTTTATATGCAATTTTATTATCTATTGTAAACAAATACACACTCTGTGGCCACTTCATCTCCTGTTCCCAATAAAGTGGCCACAGAGTGCGTGTTCGTGGTTTTCTGTAGCCCATTCATTTCAACATGTTGTGCATTCAGAGATGCTCTTCTGCACACCACTATTGTAATGCGTGGTCAACAGAGTTCTATGTATATATCTACAGAACTACGCCAATGTCTTAGACACACACATATACATATATATCAATAGCTAGGGTGTCTAAGACTTTTACACAGTATATTTGTCAATGTGGAGTGAAAAGCAAGTTTGTAAATCTGGATGAACTCAGCAGGTCGGGCAGCATCAGTTAGAAACGATGAGTCGACGTTTCGGGCCGGAACCCTTCGTCGACTCATCGTTTCTAACTGATGCTTCCCGACCTGCTGAGTTCATCCAGTGTACTGAAAGTGTTGCTTTGATCACAGCATCTGCAGATTATTTTGTGTTTAAGTTTGTAAATCTGGTGGGAGCAAAGGATATTGGGAATGGCATGGATGGAGCACCACGGGAAGAGTGTGGGATAGGTGGCAGAGAAGGAGTGCCAGTGGGGGGGGGGGGGGGGTGCACATATAGACACACCCTGCCCTGAGACATCAGGTATTGTAATTTGATCCCAAACAATTGGTTTATTGATTGCTACAGAATATCTCTCTGGTGCTTCCCATTCCCTGCCCTCCCCTTTCCCCTTTTCTCAACCGTAATGCCCCTCTGCTTCTGTCCACTCTCATTCCATAACAGAGATCCATATCAGAATCAGGATTATCATCACACATGTATGTCATAAAACTTTTTTTTTTGTGATACCAGAACAATGCAATATATAAAATTACTACAGTATTGTACAAAAGTCTTAGGCACCCTTGCTATATATACAATGTGCCTAAGACTTTTGCATGATACTGTATCTTATAATTTATAGTATATTTTATGTATTGCACTATAATGCTTCCACAAGCAACAAATTTCATGATATATTGTATGTCTATGATAATATATCTGATTCTGATCTTGTCCAAAATGAGTCTCACCATTTGCAACACATATAAATGCTGGGGGAACTCTGCAGGTCAGGCAGTATCTATGTAAAGAAATAAACAGTCGACGTTTTGGGCCAAGATCCTTCCTCAGGATCATGGTCCTGATGTAGGGTCTCAGCCTGAAACATCAACAGTTTATTGCTTTCCATAGGTATGAAAGAATGCAGCACAATGTGTTTATTCTGGTGATGTTGTGTTCTGAAATGTGACTGCTGTCAACAGTGAGCATAAACAGGTAACAGAAGCTGCCTCCAATGTCTTTTCCCAAGTGAATGAGATGCAAGCACAAAATTTACAGTAGCTGTTTTCTGCCATAACATTTTTACTGCACAACAGATTAAGCTGACATCTATGGGAAAGGAATGTCACTTGTATTTTAAGCAAAGACACATAAATGCTTCATTCTTTCTGAAAGATGGAATATTTAATACCGCTAAAACAGTCATTGTGGGAATTGAAACCAGACAGGAAAATGAACATGGCTGTGTTATATTTGTTCATTGTCTATATTTAAATGCTACCCTGGATATCTCTGTGCATGGAAAAAGGTACTGAGACAAGAGGTATCAAAGATGCTTACATAACATCTTTCATAACTTTGGGACATCACATAGCACTTTAGTGCCAAATTAAGTCTTTTGCTGCTTCTGCAAGAATTGGGGCAGATTATGAAGGGGAAAGGGAGATAGCTTGTGATGGAGGAGGTGGAGTTCAAAGTCGAATTAAGTCAAAGTTAATGTATTATCAAAGTACATCTATATCACCATATACAATCCTGAGATTCATTTTCCTGTGGGTGTACTCAGCAAATCTATAGAGCAGTAACTATGTTCTATGTTCTATGTTCTATAACAGGATCAATAAGAGATCAACTAGAGTGCAGAAGACAACAAACTATGCAAGTGCAAATATAAATAAATAACAATAAATAATGAGAACATGAAATAACAACATAGTCATTAAAGTGAGATAATTGGCTCTGGGAACATCTTAGCCCATAGGTAACTGAGTGTAGTTATCCCCTTTGTTCAAGAGCCTGATGGTTGTGAGGTTGTAACTGATCTTGAACCTGGTAGTGCAAATCCTGAGGCTCTTGTATCTTGTATTTTCTACCTGATGTCAGCAGTGAGAAAAGAGCATGACCTGGGTAGTGGGGATCTCTGATGATGGATGCTGCTTTCCATAGACAATAGACAATAGGTGTAGGAGTAGGCCATTCAGCCCTTTGAGCCAGCACCACCATTCACTGTGATCATGGCTGATCATCCACAATCAATACCCTTTTCCTGCCTTCTTCCCATATCCCTTCACTCCGTTATCTTTAAGAGCTCTATCTAACTCTTTCTTGAAAGAATCCAGAGAATTGGCCTCCACTGCCCTCTGAGGCAGAACATTCCACAGAACCACAGCCCTCTGTGTGAAGAAGCTTTTCCTCAACTCCGTTCTAAATTGTCTACCCCTTATTCTTAAACTGTGGCCTCTGGTTCTGGACTCCCCCAACATCGGGAACATGTTTCCTGCCTCTAGTGTGTCCAATCCCTTAATAATCTTATATGTTTCAATCAGATCCCCTCTCATCCTTCTAAATTCCAGTGTATACAACCCCAGTCGCTCCAACATTTCAACATATGACAGTCCTGCCATCCACTTTCCAACGACAGTGTTTCATTGAGATGTACACAATGGTTGGGAAGACTTTACTCATGATGTACTGACCAAATCCACTGCTTTTTGTAGGATTTTCCATTGAAAGGCATTGGTGTTTCCATACCAGCTCATTATCAACCAATCAATATACTCTCACTACACAGCTATAGAATTTGCCAACATTTTAGATGTCATGAAAAATCTCCGCAGTGTTCTAAGGAAGTAGAGATGCTACCATGCTGCCTTCACAATTACACTTATGTGCTGAGGCCAGGGGTAGTTGGGAAGTGAAAGTTGTTAAAAGTGTGGTTGTGGGAGGGGTAATTGGGGGATGTGATGAAGGTGTTGGATGGGCCGTGGTCAGGTGGCCATGGTAGCAAGCGATTAACCCAATGCTTTACAGCACCAGTGCTCAGCAAATACAGTTCAATTCCTGCCGATGTCCGTAAGGAAATCATATGTTCTCCCCATAATCACATGGCTTTCCACCAGGTGCTCCAGTTCCTTTCCCATGTTCCAAAGACCTTAAAAAAAAATTATTCATTTATAGGATGTGGGCATTGCCAGTTAAGGCAGCATTTATTGCCCATTCCTGGTTGCCCTTGAGAAGGTGGTGATGAACGGCTTTCTTGAGCCACCGCAGTCCCTGAGGTGTAGATACACCCACACTGTTGTTAGGGATGGAATTCCATGATTTTGACCCAGCGATGATGAAAGAACGTTTCCAATTCAGGATGGTGAGTGACTTGGAGGAAGATTTCCAAGTGGTGGTGTTCCCAGCTATCTGTGTTCTTGGCCTTGTAGATGATAGTGGTTGTGGGTATGAAAGGTGTTTCTGAACCCTGTCTTCCTTACAGCCTGCTCCCAGACATGGCTGCCCGTCAGTGGCTGGGCTTGGCAGGGAGCAGGACAGTGCAGGTTCTCTCCCTCAACAAAGACTCTGATAGTTGGTGAAGCCTCAGCCGCTGCCTTGGGAGCACTAGTTAACAAAGCACTGGCCATTCACCATCAGGATTCAATAAAAAGCAAAGATACTGGTAAATAGAACTGAAACTATTTACAAAAAAGGTTAATAGAAAGAAATGCACACCAACAGCATGCTCAGACATGTACACGTACAAATACATTCAAACACAGACACACCAACGTGAAAACACAGACTGCAGAATAATTGTTGGCAGCAGACAGGAGGATTTGAGTATCTCAGAAACCGCTGATCTTCTAAGATTTTCACACACAACAGTCTCTAGAATGTGCAAAGAATGGTGCACAAAGAAAATAGAGCAGCAGTTCTTTGGGCAAAAATTGCCTTGTTAATGAGATTGCTCAGCAAAGAATGGCCTGACTGGTTCAAGCTGACAGGAAGGCAACAGTAAAACCAATAACTACGTGACAACAGTGGTGTGCAGAAGAGCGTCTCTGAATGCACAACACGTTGAAACTTGAAGTGGATGGGCTGTAGCAGCAGAAGATCATGAAGGTACACTCATAGAACATAGAACATAGAATAGTACAGCACAATACAGGCCATTTGGCCAACAATGTTGTGCCAACCCTCAAACCCTGCCTCCCATATAAGCCCCCACCTTAGATTCCTCCATATACCTGTCTAGTAGTCTCTTAAACTTCACTAGTGTATCTGCCTCCACCACTGACTCAGGCAATGCATTCCACACACCAACCACTCTCTGAGTGAAAAACCTTCCTCTAATATCCCCCTTGAACTTCCCACCCCTTACCTTAAAGCCATGTCCTCTTGTATTAAGCAGTGGTGCCCTGGGGAAGAGGCGCTGGCTATCTACTCTATCTATTCCTCTTATTATCTTGTACACCTCTATCATGTCTCCTCTCAGCCTCCTTCTCTCCAAAGAGTAAAGCCCTAGCTCCCTTAATCTCTGATCATAATGCATACTCTCTAAACCAGGCAGCATCCTGGTAAATCTCCTCTGTACCCTTTCCAATGCTTCCACATCCTTCCTATAGTGAGGTGACCAGAACTGGACACAATACTCCAAGTGTGGCCTAACCAGAGTTTTATAGAGCTGCATCATTACATCGTGACTCTTAAACTCTATCCCTCAACTTATGAAAGCTAACACCCCATAAGCGTTCTTAACTACCCTATCCACCTGAGAGGCAACTTTCAGGGATCTGTGGACATGTACCCCCAGATCCCTCTGCTCCTCCACACTACCAAGTATCCTGCCATTTACTTTGTACTCTACCTTGGAGTTTGTCCTTCCAAAGTGTACCAACTCACACTTCTCCGGGTTGAACTCCATCTGCCACTTCTCAGCCCACTTCTGCATCCTATCAATGTCTCTCTGCAATCTTTGACAATCCTCTACACTATCTACAACACCACCAACCTTTGTGTCGTCTGCAAACTTGCCACCCACCCTTCTACCCCCACATCCAGCTCGTTAATAAAAATCACGAAAAGTGGAGGTCCCAGAACAGATCCTTGTGGGACACCACTAGTCACAATCCTCCAATCTGAATGTAATCCCTCCACCACCACCCTCTGCCTTCTGCAGGCAAGCCAATTCTGAATCCACCTGGACAAACTTCCCCGGATCCCATGCCTTCTAACTTTCTGAATAAGCCTACCATGTGGAACCTTGTCAAATGCCTTACTAAAATCCATATAGATCACATCCACTGCACTATCCTCATCTATATGCCTGGTCACCTCCTCAAAGAACTCTATCAGGCTTGTTAGACACGATCTACCCTTCACAAAGCCATGCTGACTGTCCCTGATCAGACCATGATTCTCTAAATGCCTATAGATTCTATCTCTAAGAATCTTTTCCAACAGCTTTCCCACCACAGATGTAAGGCTCACTGGTCTATAATTACCTGGACTATCCCTACTACCTTTTTTGAACAAGGGGACAACATTCGCCTCCCTCCAATTCTCCGGTACCATTCCCGCGGACAATGAGGACATAAAGATCTTAGCCAGAGGCTCAGCAATCTCTTCTCTTGCCTCGTGGAGCAGCCTGGGGAATATTCCATCAGACCCCGGGGACTTATCTGTCCTAATGTATTTTAACAACTCCAACACCTCCTCTCCCTTAATATCAACATGCTCCAGGACATCAACCTCAGTGGCCACTATTCAGTCCAGGATGCACTGTCCCCAGTAAAGTAACCACTGACTATATGTTAGTTCAATTAGTAAAATCTTTTATATTTTGAGATGATATTCAGAAAACACATTTTTAAGACAACTTTCTACCAAGTGCATTTACATTTTTTCATTTCCCAGTGCACCGAATCAGATCTTTAGAATTATTTATGAAAGGGAATGTGCTCCCAGTTAATGAGAGCAAGACTATGTGCCTAACTTTCACATTATAGATTTTATTTCAGTGTTTGTTGGCAATTAGTAGGCAATATTAATAGGCAAATGTTGACATTAAGATGAATTCGTTTTGTTATGCAGTATGAGACAGAATACAAACTGAATGATTATTAACAAGATACTAACCTGTAAATTGCTTCCTAAGATGGTAACAGAAAAATGATAAATAATACCTATCTGTTACTTTAATGACTGTGAATTCATTTTATAGGTTATTATGAGATTTAAAATATTGTGCATTTGAATCTCAAACATACTCATTGGCAAATAAATTCTATTTCTCATTTACATGTCTTTGAATTTTATAAAAATCCTGATTGTAAAATTTCTTCAGAGACTTGAAATCATAGAATAATAAAAATTATGGAATCATATGATCTCTAGTTGCAGTCTCAAACAACCTCAGTGAAAAAAGCCTGCTTGCACTTATACTAAATATATCTCTCATAATTTTGTATACCTCTCAAATTTCCCTTCCCTCTATGCACCAGGCAATAAAGTCCTGAACTTTTCCAACCTTTTCCTATAACTCAAGTTTCAGTAACATCTTTGCATGTCTTCTTTGCACTCTTTCAATTTTATTGATACATTTCTTGTAAGTAGGTGACCAGAAATGCACATAGTAGTCCAAATTTAGCCTCACCAATGTCTTATACAACATAACCTCCCAACTCCTGTTCTCAGTACTGAAGGCCAATGTGCCAATAGGCCTCTTTACGACTCTCTCTTTCTGAGATGCCAGTTAAAGGAATGATGTATCTGTATTTCCAGATCCTTTCATTCTTCCCTACTTCTCAATACCCTACCTCTTACTGTCTAAGCCCTATCCTGGTTTGCCCTTCCAAAGTGTAACACCTCAAACTTGTCTGCATTAAATTCCATCTGCCAAGAATCACGATTAATCTTATTTCCTTACATTAAGTTGAGTGAAAGATAATCATTGACCAGGATTTGGGCAGAACTGCTGTTCTAAGTAATGCCTTAGAATCTTTTACCTTCTCCAAAGGGGCAGGAAATCCTCTGGTTTACTGTACTTCTAACTGTGACACCATTCCTCAGTATTCCCCTGCGAGAGTCAATTTGACAGGTTTTCAATAGATGAGGGATACAGATAGGGTAAATACACAGGTTTTTCCATGGAGGTTGGATGAGACTTGAACTAGAGGTCATGAATTAAGGGCAAGAGGTGAAAAGTTTAAGGAAAACATGAAGGAAAACTTCTTTAACCAGAGGATTGTGAGAGTGCAAAACAAGCTGCCGGTGCAAGTGATGCATGTGAGCTCGATTTCAAATTTTAAGCGAAGTTTGGATGGTTACATGGACGCCAGAAGTATGGAGGGCTATGGTCTGGTTGCAGGCTGATGGGAGTAGGCAGTTTAAATGGTTTGGTACAAACTAGATGGGCCAAAGGACCTGCTTCTATGGTATAATATTTTATGACTCTATGACTCTATAGAACCTATCAGAGTAATTCAAATGATTTGATGTACCAAGATCTTTGTTCATACAGAGGTAATTATATAATCTCAGCCTTTAAACGTCAGTGCACATGTTATTAGAGAAGCCAATTAGGAATTCATTTTGAGTAACACTTAAACATGCTTGGTTTTCTCATTGTTGCCTCTTTCACATTACCACCTGAATGATAAACTGGTTTGTTAAATTCCAAGGAATATTGCTGTGCTGTCTCTTAGCACTCAATAACAAATTAGAGCAGCCTGGAACTGTCAGAGCAAACTTCTGCCTGCAAACTAATATGAAGACATGTCTCATTAAAGTGGTTATAGGGAGGCTCAGGAAGTACTTCACAAATTCAATTTCAGTGCTAAACTTGTTGATTGCTACAGAGGACCTAAGTTGAAATCTTATATCCATTAATTTCCCAAGTAATTATTGGGAAATAAATGAAGGGTAAAATGCAACCAAAAATGTTATACTCTGCTCAAAATCTAATTGCAAAAATTCTGAAGCCTCATGGTTATAATGCCACACTGTGCTTATGCTCCCTAATCCTTTTAGTTGTCAGGTTCTGACCCTGCTTCATTGGATCACTACTTGGCTCTGACGCCCTGTGAGCAATGCCAGGGAATCTCAGCAAACAGACATGGTGAATCACGCCAAGAACAACTGCTCACTTGCATTTGGTTACCTGCCAAGGTTGCTTCACAGCTACCATTAAAGGTGTGAGCTTCTCATTCCAGAATTTATTTAATTGCTTGAACTTAAATTTATTCGCCCATTATAGGAGGAATTTGAAAGCATTAGAGAGTATGCAGCGAAGATTACCAAGATGCTGCTTGGATTAGAGAGCATGTCATATGAGAAGAGGTTGACTTTTTTCTTTGGAGTGAAGGAGGATGAGAGGTGACTTGATAGAAGTGTACAAGATATATAAGGAGATAAGATTGACAAAGTGTACAGATAGTGCCTTTTTTGCTGGGCAGAAATGGTCAAAACGAGCTGTCACAATTTAAAAGTGATTGGAGGAAAGTTCCGGGAGATGTCAGAGGTAATTTTTTTTACACAGAACATGGAAAACACTGCTAAAGGGTGGTGGTAGATAGAGGCAATTACGTAGTTTAGATTTAAGACACCCTTACTAAGAGAGTGGCGGGGTGGAGATACGTCTCTACCAAATGAGGTATAAGGTGTTCCTTCCCTCCGCTAGCCTGCAGGAAAAAGTGTAGCACCTGCTTAGCACCCCGATCAGGGTCATGTGAAGCTATGGGAGCGAGTGGTGGATGTCGCACGGGCAGCTGATGCGTATCACAAATCTTGGTTATGTAACCACTGACGCCAGGCAGACAGTCTCTGAAGATTATTGACAATGGCTGAGATCACCATCTTATAAAGGCACTGCCTGGAAGAAGCAATGGCAAACTTCTACAGACATATTTGCCAAGAACAATTATGGTCATGGGTCGACCATGATGGCCTAAGTCATAATGATGGACTGGAGGCGGGGCGAAATTAAGATGGCGCTAAACGGTGATTCCTTTGTTTGCACCTTCGGAAACAGCTCTATTTCCATCTTTAATATCTTTATTTTTCCCTTTCAGGGTTCTTTTGAAGACCCTGATCTGGAATTACATGCTGACTTTGGTTCTTTGCAGGAATGGGACCCGCTCTTGGGGTTCCATAACTGGCCATTGTTCGGCACGCCAAGGGTTCGGCCTGAAAATCCAGCTCGAATTTGGAAGTCTAAGATCTCAGGGCTCTGGAGACGGGCAGATCGAGGGTCAGTGTCACGGCATGAGACCGTGTGTCATCGGGGGAGTCAGGATATCTGCTGTGGGCCCGAAGACCTGAGATCTTTGCGATCTTCGCTCACAGAGCTCAGAAAAAGCGATGTAACAGACTTTTAACATTGTAAACCAGCGAGTTGTTTGTTATGTCTCCCCGCTCGCTGGTGAAAAATGGAAGCACCTTTTTCTCCCTTGTTAGGGAGAGAGAGAATCTGCGGTATATCGTATGCCGGATGAAACGCGAAATCTTTGGGGTAACTGCAACTCTGTGTCTTTGCGATTGCTTTGCTCACTCTGAGTCCTCAGTGATGGTACCGATGCTTGCTTTTTTTTTGCTGGTGGGGAGAGGGGGATTGTTGCTCACAGCTGCTTATGCGTGGGAGGGAGGGGAGCTAGGGGGCACTTTGGGGTTCTTACGTTTATCTGTCATTGATTCTTTGGGGCACTTCTCTGTTTTCGTGGATGTTTGTGAGGAAAAAGCATTTCAGATGTATATTGTATACATTTTTCTGACATTAAATTGGACCTTTGAATCTTTGAATAATAATAATGACAAAGAGAAATGGAGTGTTATATTTATCTCAGAGTAGGTTATAAGGTTGGTACAACATTGTAGCCCGTACTGTGCTGTAATGTTCTATGTTCTATGCTTTGTGTTCATGAGGTGCGATCATAAGATTTGAATTTGAGTCTTCTGATCCATTGGCCAAGAATCCCATTCAATAATATAATTACTGCTCCTCAGAGTAGAGGTATAGAATAACTTCAGAGAACAGTATGTTGGTACTCAGGATATTAAACACAGCTGATATAAAGCAGATGTGATAGAATTAATGACCCTCTCCTATTAATTAAGTCAGACCAGTTGGCAGTACAAATAATAGCAAACAAACAGTCCACCAGAATGTTCACTCAAGATAACACGATCACAGGATTAGAAGCTACTTTCAATTAACCTGTGGTAGTACACATGAAGATAGAAACCAAAGGCATAATTAACCTATTGGCTTGAGATAGGAAGCTACAGAATAGTTACAGGACATAAAATAGGTAAAATAAGTTATTCACAAAGCAATTCCTCTCTTCAGGAATACAGGCAATCAGTTTGTGAAAAATGATGGATGGCAGAGGAAATGTGACAACCAATCTGGTTACTGGGACCAGATGAAATGCACCCTAGTTCTGAAAGAGATAGTGGTAGAGATTGTGGAAGTATTAGTCATGATCTTACAAAAATCATTGGACTCTGACATGGTTCTGGAGGACTGGAAAATTGCAAATGTCTCTGCGCTCTCTATGAAAGGAGGAAGGCAGCAGAAAAGAAACTATAGACCAGTTAGCCTGACCTCAGTGGTTGGGAAGAAGTTGAAGTCAGTTATTAAGGATGAAGTTATGGAGTACTTGGTGACACAGGACAAGATAGGACAAAGTCAGAATAGTTTTCATAAGTGAAAACCTTGCCTAACAAATCTGCTCGAATTTTTTCAGGAGATTGCAAGTAGGATAGATAAATGGGATGCGGTGGATGTTGTGTATTTGGATTTTCAGTAGTCCTTTGGCAAGCTGTCACACATGAGGCTGTTTACTAAGTTAAGAGCCCGTAGTATTACAGGAAGGTTACTAACATGGTTACAGCATTGGCAGATTGGTAGGAGGCAGTGAGTGGGAATAAAAGCATCTTTTTCTGGTTGGCTGCTAGGGACTAGTGGTATTCCGCTGGTGTCAGTGTTGGGACCGTTTCTTTTTATGCTGTATATCAATGATTTAGATGATGGAATAGATGGGCTTGTAGATGAAACAAAGATTTGTTTTGTGGAAACAGGTAGGCTGCAGAAGAACTTAGACTAGGAGAATGGGCAAGAAAGTGGCAAATGTAATATAATGTTGGAAAATGCATGGCTATGCACTATGGTAGAAGAAATAAATGTGCAGACTATTTTCTAAACAGGGAAAAAAATCCAAAAATCTGAGATGCAAAGGGACTTGGGAGTCCTTGTGCAGAACACTGAAGGTTAACATGCAGGCTGTGTCAGTGGTGAAGAAGGCAAATGCAATGATAACATTCATTTCAAGAGGTCTAGAATACAAGAGCAAGGATGTGATGCTGAGGCTTCATAAGGCAACGGTGAGGCCTCACCTTGAGTATTGTGAACAGTTTTGGGCTCCTCATCTAAGAAAAGATGTGCTGACATTGGAAAAGATACAGTTGAGGTTCACAAGGATGATTCTGGGAACGAAAGGATTATCATATGAGAAATATTTGATGGCTCTGGGTCTGTACTCACTGAAACTTAAAAGGATGAGGGGGGATCTCTTTGAAACTTTTCAAATGATGAAAGTTCTAGAAAGAGTTTACCTGGAAAGAATGTTTCCCATGGTGGGGGAGTCTTAGTCAAAAGGGCACAGACTCAGGATAGAGAGATGCAGAGAAATTTCTTGAGCGAGAGGTTGATGAATTTGTGGAATTTATTGCCACATGCAACTGTGGAGGTCAGTTTGCTGGGTGTATTTAAGGCAGAGATTGATAGGTTCTTGATTGGACATGGGATCAAAATAATGGGGGAAAAGGCTGGGGAGTGAGGCTGAGGAGGGGGAAAAGGATCAGCCATGATTGAATGGCAGAGCAGGCTCAATGGGCCAAATGGTTTAATTCTGCTCCTATATCTTATGGTCCATAGTCTATGGTGTAAAAGACCAACTGAGGTCATATGACCTTCAAGGGGGTGTGGCAGTGATTGCTTGAATGAATCAAAGGGATACTTTGTTATGGTCAGATTGTTTGCTGATGATACTAAAATAGGAGGTCTCATTGGTAGTGAAGCACGTTACAAAGAGGCCTCCATTGGTCAGAGTCATTCATGGATGTTGTGTCCTAGCTGTCTAGGTACCACAAAGCCAGGGCAGTACAATATGGAGAGCACAGTGTTGCCCATATAACAAGTTCCCCCTCTCCACACATCTGTTGAACCCAAAGGAATGGCTGAGACTGTTATAGTTTAACACCAGCAGCATTGCTAGAGGTGCCAGTCAGCATTGAATTCAATTCAAGACTGCCTAAGCCCCAGATTTTTCCCTCTGGGGTTTATTCCCAAAGAAGTAAGTGGGTATAGCCACAATGCAGTGGAGGTCTGAGATCAAATTTTTCCTCCTTCTATATGGGCTGCCAACCATGAATGACAAGCTCCATCTGCCAAAAGCATCTGGTTTTAACCACCAGTAACCCACCTTTGCCCCTTCTCCTGTCAGTAGAAATAGTTCCATCAGGCTTAGTAATTAAGTCACACATGAAGGCCAGGAGCTGGGCAGTGGCTATTTGATGCACACCCTATTGTGAGCATTTAATAGGTAGTGGGAGCCTAACCCCATTACCAACCCCTATCCCCTGGCTATTACAACCTTAAGGAACCAGGTTGCAATGAATTACAAATAAATCCTGATCATTTAAGGAATTGGGCTTAGGAACAGCAAATGGATTTCAGCTTAGATAAGTGCTACGTAATGCACTTTGGATATTTAAAGCAAGGTATGACCTATTTAGTGTCAGGCCTCTTCCTGCTGCCATCTTCTACCTACATTAGTGAATTGTTTGGAGTAGCTGGCCAGGATGTTGTAAGAGCCAGCAGACTGTTCAGAAAAGGAGAGTTGGTCCATTGGGCCAAGAAGTTGGGTCAGGCCATCTGTCAGGATGCTGGAGTAGGGATCCAATTGCAGACCTAGTACTGTGTACATAGTGATATTAATTGAGTAACCAACCCAGAAGTGCAAACAAAGTCAGTATCAAAGTTCAGGCAGAGATAAAAACATCCAGAAAAATCCAAAAATCAGAATCAGGAAACAAGCAGAGTCAATAGACAGACAGACAGCTACAAATGCTGGAAAGACTCAGAAAAATTCACTAGCACAATCTGGCAACAACCAGGTGAAAACACAGGATTGAAATACACTGAGCAATAAACAGAGAAGCAGGTGATAGGTGGAGCACAGTGAGACACAGGTGACAGCAATATAGGTAATAATGAGAAACAGATGAGAGACGGATTGAGAAGTAGGATTAAAAAAGGTACAGCGATGAAGTAGCAGGAGGATTGGAAAAATGAATTAAGGGGCAGGCATTATTTTTCTAGTAACCCACTAGTTAAAAAGGTCTCAGACTGTTATTTTTTAAGTCATAGAGATATGGTGAAATTTACAAGACTTAGGTTGGGGCATTGTGGGCTAAACTATTATTTAAAGTTAATAGGAAAACATCCTACTGGATTATGTGACTGTGGTAGTCCAGAGACAGTCCAGCATGTTTTGCTGAACTATAATCAATAAAAAAATTGAAAGAAGCGTGCTGTTCATGAGGCTATCTGGCTTAAATTTATTTTGATTTTCTATTAAATCTTTATTTGGCCATCAAGAGAATCAACATCTGATTGAAGAGTCTATCATTCAGTTTATGCATGAGACTAGGTTGTATTCAAGAATTTGAGTTCCTTGAAGTTCTATCATTAATTATACATCCTGTGGAGGGCTGTAATACACCTAGATGCGTCTAAACAGCCGGAAATAGAAGAAGAAGAAGAAGAAGAAGAAGATGAGAGATGGAGTACTCAGTAATACAGGGGCCGGAGTAGAGCAGGAGTGGGGACAGGAGCACATGGAAATACAAATTCACAGACTGACAGCTAGGGGAGAACACACAAAAAGATAGAGTTCAACTCGAGGTACTGACACCATCAGGCAGAGGAATTTCAGTTGGCCCATTGGCCTAAGAGAGTCGGACTGAGCTGAGGGATTCGAGTCAGGTCATCAGGCCAAGGAATTCGAGTCGGGCCGCTGGGCAGAAGGTAGGTCCAGTTTGGAAAGAGCTAATCTGGGGGCAGACCACGCTGCTGCCTGTTACCCATAGGCACGAGTTTGTGCAAAGGTGGCACATAGTGAATCCAGTAACGACTGTTTTGAATTTAAAAACGCAAACAACAGGAATTCTGCAGATGCTGGAAATTCAAGCAACACACATAAAAGTTGCTGGTGAATGCAGCAGGCCAGGCAGCATCTCTAGGAAGAGGTGCAGTCGACGTTTCAGGCCGAGACCCTTCGTCAGGACTAACTGGAGGAAGAGTGAGTAAGGGGTTTGAAAGTTGGAGGAGGAGCGGGAGATCCAAAATGATAGGAGAAGACAGGAGGGGGAGGGATGGAGCCAGGAGCTGGACAGGTGATTGGCAAAAGGGATACGAGGGGATCATGGGACAGGAGGTCCGAGAAGAAAGACGGGGGGGGGGACCCAGAGGATGGGCAAGGGGTATATTCAGAGGGACAGAGGGAGAAAAAGGAGAGTGAGAGAAAGAATGTGTGTATAAAAATAAGTAACAGATGGGGTACGAGGGGGAGGTGGGGTCTAGCGGAAGTTAGAGAAGTCGATGTTCATGCCATCAGGTTGGAGGCTACCCAGACGGAATATAAGGTGTTGTTCCTCCAACTTGAGTGTGGCTTCATCTTTACCGTGGATAGACATGTCAGAATGGGAATGGGATGTGGAATTAAAATGTGTGGCCACTGGGAGATCCTGCTTTCTCTGGCGGACAGAGCGTAGGTGTTCAGCAAAGCGGTCTCCCAGTCTGCGTCGGGTCTTGCCAGTATATAAAAGGCCACATCGGCATTTTACTTTGCGATCATAAAACCCTATTGGACATTGAACGTCCCTGTCCCGCTTCCCTTGTTCGGTGCTGGGACAGGTGGTGAGGCAGTAGTGTTGTCTCACTTGTGGAGAAGACAAGGCCTCAGTCTGTGGGCTTGCAATGTAGTGTGGCATCCGGTTTGTTGGGGGGGGGGGTACAGGGTGGACTCTCCCTTTGGAGCTGCCTTCCAGTGTTGGAATTACAGGCTCAACTGCTGGGAACCATCAATTTGTGGGACTTATTGCTCAGGGTCTTTGACTAAAAATGTGTTTTCTTATGTGACTATGTTCTTTTTTTTCTCTCCTTGTTATTTTGGATGCTGCACATGTATGTTTTTTTCAGTTTGGCTCCAGAGGAATGCTGTCTTGTTCGGCTGTATTTATGTATGGTTTGAATGACAATTAAGATTGGTTTGTTCTGATTTTGATTTGATTTGATTTCTTATACTCCATTAGCACTTAATTTGTTCCTACCTACCTGTATCTGATATTCACCTCTTTTTTCTCTTATCCAGGGGCTCAACGTCTCTTGAAAACCAAGGTTCCCCACACTTGTTATCTTTTCCTTTTACGAGGGGTGATTGATAAGTTTGTGGCCTAAGGTACAAGGAGTCAATTTTAGAAAACCCAAGCAGATTTATTTTTCCTACATTTACACACTTAGTCCAGCGGTCGTGGAGCATATGAATCCCTTCTCTGTAGAAGTCGGTGTCTTGGACCTCCAGATAGTGGTCCACAGCAGGGGTGATTGATAAGTTTGTGGCCTAAGATAGGAGGAGATGAGTTATTAACTTCAAACTTTCTGAGTTTTCACTCAAAGAGTTGAACTGCACGTGCAAGTAACGAGAACCGTATAACTCATCTCCTTCTACCTTGGGCCACAAACTTATCGATCACCTCTGCTGTGGACCACTATCTGGAGGTGACCACTATACTTTTTGCATTGAAATATAAGCAGCTGAGGACACTAGTCGCACCATGGTCAACCTTTTAATTCCTGACTTTGTCTGGGGTCTTAACAACATCTGTCTCCATTACCTCTGCACTATTCCTCATTTCTAGAGGAATAGAGTATAGGAGCAGGGATGTGATGTTGAGGCTCTATAAGGCACTGGTGAGACCTCACTTGGAGTACTGTGGGCAGTTTTGGTCTCCTTATTTAAGAAAGGATGTGCTGACGTTGGAGAGGGGACAGAGAAGATTCACTAGAATGATTCCGGGAATGAGAGGGTTAACAAATGAGGAACGTTTGTCCGCTCTTGGACTGTATTCCTTGGAGCTTAGAAGAATGAGCGGAGACCTCATAGAAACATTTTGAATGTTAAAAGGCATGGACAGAGTGGATATGCAAAGTTGTTTCCCATGATGGGGGAGTCTGGTACAAGAGGGCATGACTTAAGGATTGAAGGGCACCCATTCAGAACAGAAATGCGAAGAAATTTTTTCAGCCAGAGGGTGGTGAATCTGTGGAATTTGTTTCCACGGGCGGCAGTGGAGGCCAAGTCATTGGGTGTATTTAAGGCAGAGATTGATAGGTATCTGAGTAGCCAGGGCATCAATGGTTATGGTGAGAAGGTGGGGGAGTGGGACTAAATGGCAGAATGGATCAGCTCATGATAAAATGGCAGAGCAGACTCAATGGGCCGAATGGCCTACTTCTGCTCCTTTGTCTTATGGTCTTATAGTTGATGGAGATGTTGATCAGCCATACTACTTGGGGAAAGCAATTGTTTTGAGTCTAGTGGTCTTGGCGTGGATGCTGCACAGCCTCTTCCCCAATGGGAGTGAGACAAGCAGTCCATGAGCAGAGTGGGTGGAATTCTTTAAGATGTTACTAGCCCTTGTCCAGCACCTTTTTGGACATATGTCCTTGATAGCAGGTAGGCTGGTGCCAGTGATGCATTGGGCAGTTTTGACTACCCGTTGTAGAGTCTTCCTGTGTGCTTTGAGATACCTTTGAGAAAAAAAACAGTCTGGGAGAAATACAAACAATTTCTACCTATCAACTTCCAGATTCTTACTTCCCCAACCATCCACTTTCTCCTTCACCTCTCACCATTCACTTGTCAGATTGTACACCTCTCCCCCACCACCTTAAAAACATATAACAATAATGTCGACTGGTCGTTTCCACGGATGCTGCCCGACCTGCTGAGTTCCTCCAGCGTGTTGTGAGTGTTGCTAAAAATGATTTGGATACTGGAGCATTTCTGCGCCGATTTGCGGATAATAATCAAAACAGAAAATTTAATTCCATAATAAAAAATAACTGGCAGTAGTCGGTATGTGAAGAATGATTTCTGTTATTAATGCTAAACTGAAGATTTTTAAACATCATTTTACAAGGATGTTGCCAGGACTTGAGGACCTGGGGTTTTGGGAAAGTTTGAAAAGATTAGGACTATATTCCATGGAGCGCAGGAGAATGAGGGAAGATTTGTTAGAGGTAGACAAAATCATAAAGGGTATAGATAGGATAAATGCAAGCTGGTTTTTAACACTGAGGTTGGGTGGGCTAGAAATATAAGTCATAAGTTTAAGGTGAAAGGTGTAATGTTCACCTTGAATTGGGGCGGCACTAACTGTAGCATAGTGGTCAGCACAATGCTTTATAGTACTAGCAACGTGAGTTCATTTCCTGCCATTGACTGTAAGGAGTTTGTACATTCTCCCGTGACTGCATGGGTTTTCTTTGGGTGCTCCAGTTTCCTCCCACAGTCCAAGGACTTGTA
This sequence comes from Mobula birostris, assembly GCF_030028105.1. Lineage (NCBI taxonomy): Eukaryota > Metazoa > Chordata > Chondrichthyes > Myliobatiformes > Myliobatidae > Mobula > Mobula birostris. The sequence goes on from NC_092379.1 coordinate 139,163,989, forward strand.
GGTTGGCAGGTTCATTAGTCATTGTAAATTGTCCTGTGATTAGTCTTGGATTAAATTGGAGGTATCTTGAAGGGCTCTGCATCTCTATAAATAAAAAAAGAAGGGGAACATGACAGGGAAACTTCTTCACTCAGAGGGTGGTGTGAGTGTGGGTTGAGCTGCCAGTGGTAGTGGTGGATACGGGTTCGATTACAACACAAGAGAAGTTTGGTTAAGTGTATGGATAAGAGGAGTAGGGAGGGCTACAGTCTGGATACTGGTTAATAGTTCAGCATGGATTAGATGGGCTGAATGGCCTGTTTCTTTCTGTACTGTTCCATGACTCTCGGTTTGTTGCCCATCCTGAACTGTTGTAAGGAAATTAAAGATTAAAGATGAAGATCAGCTTTATTTGTCACATGTACATCGAAACATCGAAAAATATTTATTTCACACACAATGAATGCGTCTCTTGTGTTAATGACCAATACAGTTCAAGGATAAGACCACAAATATTGCCATGCTTCTGGCACCAACATACAACATACAAAGCCCATTATGCTGCTAATGTTCAAGGCAGCAATAAACATCCTCCATCTCTCTCTGTCCTTGGCCGCTCAGATGTAGAAGGGTTCTTCATTGCCGTTTCTGTAACAGTTTTGTCTGACCAGTCAGTGTTCTTAGCCCTGAGCTGAACCCCTAAACCTGGAGGACAGGTGAACCACTCTTAGTCTGGCCTTTACTCTTTGACCTGTTGGGAATGGGTGACTTTACCAAGAGCCAAAGCACAAGGCCTTGACTTCAGTCAACATAGCTCTCCGTGTCACTGAGGCACGCAAGCCTCCAAACCACGATGAGGTTGTAGTCCTCCTGGAGGATGGCAACAACATATCATACCCTCAATTTACTAATCCTAACCATATGTATTAGAATATGAGAGGAAGTTGTTGCCTTCACTGAGAATAACTCTGTAAATAAATTTCAAAAAGTTCAGTGTAAATTTATTATCAAAGTACATATATGTTACTATACTCTACTTGGAGATTAATTTTTTGCAGCTATTTATGGAAAAATAAGAAAATACAATAGAATTTATCAAAAATCTATATAACTGAAAATGACAAACAACCAAAGTGAAAAGATTGTAAACATCCCCATATTTCCCACTGACCCTTCAGATTCAAAGTTCAATGTAAATTTATTATCAAAGAATATATATGTAACCATATACAACCCTGAGATTCATTTTCTTGTGGGCATACTCAATAAATCCAATAATCATCATAGATTCAATGAAAGACCTCACTAACTGTGTACAACCAGTGTGCAAAATGATAATGAACTGTGCAAATACAAAAATAATTTAAAAATAATAATAATAATTAACTCAATCTGATCACTTACATAAGCACAATCAAGTGGCAAATATCATTCACCAAAATCTTGCTTTAAAGTACAAACTCATAAAAGAAACCAGGCCTTATGATAAAGACAAGCCTGATCCAGTTTTAGAGTCAGAATCCCTCAAGTTATATTATGACCAATGGTTGTTACAGATAAGACAATCCATAATCACTGTCTGGATATAACAATACAGGATAAACAAGCAAGAGCAATTTATTTAATAGATATAGCCAATCCAAACACACGTAACTTACAGAAATCAATAAGTGAAAAACGCCAGAAATATGCTGAATTAAAAGAGGAACATGAATAGGGTATATTTTGTCCCAGTAGTAACATCTACAGCTGGTGTCATCCCAAAGGCACTCTGCAATAGCATTTAATAATTAAGGCTATACAGTAATATCAATGTAAATCTTCAGAAAGCCTCAGGACTAAACATCACTAGCATAGTCTGGAAGTTCCTAGAATGTGAGAAATGAGTGTGATTGGCCATGCCTGCTCCTCAGGTTTTACCTGCTTCAGCTGAGAGAAAAAAAATAACAATAATAAATTAATATTAATACATATGGAGAACATGAGATGAAGATTCTGCTACTTCTTGTGATTTTTTTTTGGATTATTTGCTGTCTACTGGATCATATCATATGGAAAATGCTTGTAACAGTGTGAACAACATAAAAGTGTTGCCACTGAAGTTTTATATGGTATTGATCAGACTGCACTTGGAGTATTGTGAGCTGTTTGAGCCCTTATCTAAGAAAGGATCTGTTGGCATTGGAGAGGTTCCACAGGAGGATCTTGAGTGTAATTCAGGGAATGAAAGGGTTAATGTTTGAGAAGTGTTTGGCTCTGGAACTGTACTCCCTGGACTTTACAAGAATGAGTAGGAGCTCATTGAAATTTATTGAATATTGAAAGGATGTGAATGTGGAGAGAATGGTTCCCTTAGTGGAGGAGTCTAGGACCAAAGGACACAGCCTCAGAATAGAGGAATGTACATTTAAAACAGAGATGAGGGTGAATTTCTTTAGCCAGAGGGTTGTGAATCTGTGGAATTCATTGCTATGAATGGCTGTGGAGGCCAAGTCATTGAGTAATTTAAAGCAGAGGTTGTTAGGTTCTTTATTAATCAGGGCATCAAAGCTTATGGGGAGACAGCAGGAGAATGGGTTGAAAGGGAAAATAAATCAGCCCTAATGGAATAGCAGAGCAGGCTCAGTGGATTCACTGGACTAATTCTACTCCTATGTTTCATGGTCTTATGGCTTAATTTGCTGTTGATGCCCTTTATACTGTTGTGTTCTGTGTTGTTCTGTTGAGCATTGTGGGCATGCTACATTTGTGACATAATGTATGGAGACCCGCGTGGGTACTCCAGTACACCATTGGGTGTGTTGGACATTGGTGGTTAACAGAAACAACACATTTCACTGTATGTTTTGATGTAGATATGATAAATAAGCTTGAATCTTGGATCTTGAATGTTTATTCCAGATTCTACTACTTACTGGGGGTTTAAGTTTCTTTTTTGGATTCTTTCCATTGGATCATTTCACATGCAAATTGGCTGCTGTGCTTTTAGCAGTAACAGTACTAAGAAAGAACACCTTTAAAAAGATCATGGTGTCGGGACCGAAGGCAAGGGTCTGTTCGGTTCTGTTCGCTGCTCCACGACGTTTACTCAGCTCTGTACTGAACTGAAGCTGTGGCTTGCTCCATCGGCAGTGATGTCTTGCTTTGTGCCTGTAGACTTACTTTCATAAAACTTCAGTTTTTAATGTATTTGCTCACTTTTATTGTTTGCAAGACTTTTTTTCTCCTCTGCACATTGGGTGTTTGGTGGTCTATTTTTCATGGATTCTTTTGGGTGTCTTTGTTTTGTGGCTGCCTGTAAGGAAACGAATCTCAAGGTTGTGTTATGTATGCATATTTTGACAATAAATGTACTTTGAACTCATTGTTCACATGTGGAAGGGTTACGTGGATCAAAACCTTCCCAAACTTCCCTCCCTTCCCACAGCATACGCAGCAGAATTTCAGACACCTTCACACACCACTGGTTGCTCTGTTAATGACCACGCTATCCTGAGATGGGGGGTTTTGTTATGCCATTATCACTGTGACATGGTGCATTAATTTATAAGCCATCATGCTGGTGTGAGAGACAACAAACCACCAGAAAGAAAGGAGGAATATATCATGAGCATTGAGAATGGTGGAACAGATTAAGGATTAAGCCTACACAATACTGTGAAAGGAAAGAGACTTTTAATCATTTCTTTCCTTCAGGGTATAACTGAGTTGGTGGGACAAGGCCAAGCAGTGATAATACATATATTGACTTTCAGAAGGTCTCTTGGAAAAGATTCACAGCAAAGGTACAGACCCATGAGGACAGAGTGAAAGATTTTATGCTGGATAATAAATGAGCTGAATAACAGGAAAGTGAAAGTAATTATCAGTGAGGAAATTTCTGAGGAGACAACAGGAGGAAAGCCCAGAGTGATATGTCCCAGGATCTCTGCAATCCATGCAGTCTATTTATATCCTTGGCTCGAAGCTGCAGATAGAGTTGATGCGAGAATCTGTGGGCAATAAGCATTGAGGAATGAGACAATTGAGCCAGCAATTGAACAGCTGCATTGCTAAAGTTTAGTATTGCTTGCTGTTAAATCTTATTATATATGTGTTATAAATGTTTGCAAAATAAGAAATTGGACCCCTAAGGGAGGTGAAATTCATTGAATGTGGAGAAAGGTTGTTGGCCTCCATTAAGAATAACTTAGGAAATCAAAGTTCAAAAAGTTCTAAGTTAATTTAGTATTTAAGTACACATGAACTTCGCAGTCACTTTATTGGATACAGGAGTGGAACCTGGTGTGGTTTTCAGCTACTGCTGCCCATCCACTTAAAAGGTTTGACGCTTTTTTCATTCAGAGATGCTCTTCTGAACGCCACTGTTGCAATGCCTGTTTATTTGAGTCAGAATCAGAATCAGATTTAATATCACCGGAGTTTATTGTGAAATTTGTTAATTTAGAAACATAGAAACATAGAAAATAGGTGCAGGAGTAGACCATTCGGCCCTTCGAGCCTGCACTGCCATTTATTATGATCATGGCTGATCATCCAACTCAGAACCCTGCACCAGCCTTCCCTCCATACCCCCTGATCCCCGTAGCCACAAGGGCCATATCTAACTCCCTCTTAAATATAGCCAATGAACTGGCCTCAACTGTTTCCTGTGGCAGAGAATTCCACAGATTCACCACTCTCTGTGTGAAGAAGTTTTTCCTAATCTCGGTCCTAAAAGGCTTCCCCTTTATCCTCAAACTGTGACCCCTCGTTCTGGACTTTCCCAACATCGGGAACAATCTTCCTGTATCTAGCCTGTGCAATCCCTTTAGGATTTTATACGTTTCAATCAGATCCCCCTCAATCTTCTAAATTCCAACGAGTACAAGCCCAGTTCATCCAGTCTTTCTTCATATGAAAGTCCTGCCATTCCAGGAATCAATCTGATGAACCTTCTTTGTACTCCCTCTATGGCAAGGATGTCTTTCCTCAAATTAGGGGACCAAAACTGCACACAATACTCCAGGTGTGGTCTCACCAAGGCCTTGTACAACTGCAGTAGTACCTCCCTGCTCCTGTACTCGAATCCTCTCGCTATAAATGCCAGCATACCATTCGCCTTTTTCACCGTCTGCTGTACCTGCATGCCCACTTTCAATGACTGGTGTATAATGACACCCATGTCTCATTGCACCTCCCCTTTTCCTAATTGGCCACCATTCAGATAATAATCTGTTTTCCTATTTTTGCCACCAAAGTGGATAACTTCACATTTATCCACATTAAATTGCATCTGCCATGAATTTGCCCACTCACCCAACCTATCCAAGTCACTCTGCATCCTCTTAGCATCCTCCTCACAGCTAACACTGCCACCCAGCTTCGTGTCATCCGCAAACTTGGAGATGCTGCATTTAATTCCCTCATCCAAGTCATTAATATATATTGTAAACAATTGGGGTCCCAGCATTGAGCCTTGCGGTACCCCACTAGTCACTGCCTGCCATTCTGAAAAGGTCCCGTTTATTCCCACTCTTTGCTTCCTGTCTGCTAACCAATTCCCTATCCACATCAACACCTTACCCCGAATACCGTGTGCTTTAAGTTTGCACATTAATCTCCTGTGTGGGACCTTGTCAAAAGCCTTTTGAAAATCCAAATATACCACATCCACTGGTTCTCCCCTATCCACTCTACTAGTTACATCCTCAAAAAATTCCATGAGATTCATCAGACATGATTTTCCTTTCACAAATCCATGCTGACTTTGTCCGATGATTTCACCGCTTTCCAAATGTGCTGTTATCACATCTTTGATAACTGACTCCAGCAGTTTCCCCACCACCGACGTTAGGCTAACCGGTCTATAATTCCCCGGTTTCTCTCTCCCTCCTTTTTTAAAAAGTGGGGTTACATTAGCCACCCTCCAATCCTCAGGAACTAGTCCAGAATCTAACGAGTTTTGAAAAATTATCACTAATGCATCCACTATTTCTTGGGCTACTTCCTTAAGCACTCTGGGATGCAGACCATCTGGCCCTGGGAATTTATCTGCCTTTAATCCCTTCAATTTACCCAACACCACTTCCCTACTAACATGTATTTCTCTCAGTTCCTCCATCTCACTGGACCCTCTGTCCCCTACTATTTCTGGAAGATTATTTATGTCCTCCTTAGTGAAGATAGAACCGAAGTAATTATTCAATTGGTCTGCCATGTCCTTGCTCCCCATAATCAATTCACCTGTTTCTGTCTGTAGGGGACCTGCATTTGTCTTTACCAGTCTTTTCCTTTTTACATATCTATAAAAGCTTTTACAGTCAGTTTTTATGTTCCCTGCTAGTTTTCTCTCATAATCTTTTTTCCCCTTCCTAATTAAGCCCTTTTCCCTCCTCTGCTGAATTCTGAATTTCTCCCTGTCCTCAGGTGAGCCACATTTTCTGGCTAATTTGTATGCTTCTTCTTTGTAATTGATACTATCCCTAATTTCTCTTGTCAGCCATGGGAGCACTACCTTCCTTGATTTATTCTTTTGCCAAACTGGGATGAACAATTGTTGTAGTTCATCCATGCAATCCTTAAATGTTTGCCATTGCATATCCACCGTCAATCCCTTAAGTGTCATTTGCCAGTCTATCTTAGCTAATTCACGTCTCATACCTTCAAAGTTACCCCTCTTTAAGTTCAGAACCTTTGTTTCTGAATTAACTATGTCACTCTCCATCTTAATGAAGAATTCCATCATATTATGGTCACTCTTACCCAAGGGGCCTCTCACGACTAGATTGCTAATTAACCCTTCCTCATTGCTCAAAACCCAGTCCAGAATAGCCTGCTCTCTAGTCGGTTCCTCGACATGTTGGTTCAAAAAACCATCCCGCATACATTCCAAGAAATCCTCTTCCTCAGCACCTTTACCAATTTGGTTCACCCAATCTACAATCTACCCATTTAGCAGCAGCAGTACAATGTAATACATGATAATATAGAAAGATATAAGTGAATCAATTACAGTAAGTATATTTATATAGACCAAATAGTTAAACTAAAATTAGTACAAATAAACAGAAATAATATTAAAAAAAAGTGAGGTAGTGTACATGGATTCAATGTCCATTCAGAAATCGGATGGCAGAGGGGAAGAAGTTGCTCCTAGAGTGCTGAGTGTGTGCCTTCAGGCTTCTGTACCTCCTACCTGATGGTAGCAATGAGAAGAGGACATGGTCTGGGTGATGGGGTCCTTAATGATGGATGCTACCTTTCTGAGGCACAACTCCTTGAAGATGTCTTGGAATTTACAGAGGCTAATACCCACAATGGAGCTGACTAATTATATAACTTTCTGTCACTACTTTTGATCCTGTGTAGTAGCTCTCCACCATAGTGATGCAGCCTGTCAGAATGCTTTCCACGTTACATCTGTAGAAGTTTTCTAGTGTTCTCGGTGACAAACCAAACCTCCTCAAACTCCTAATGAAATGTAGCCAATAGCTTGTCTTCTTTATAGCTGCATCGATATGTTGGGACCAGGCTAGATCCTCAGAGATCTTGACATGCAAGAACTAGAAATTGTTCACTCTCTCCACTTCTGAACCCTCTATAAGAATTAATTTGTGTTCTCTCGATTTACCCTTGCTGAAGTCCACAATCAGGTCTTTGGTCTTAATGGCGTAGTGTGAAAGGTTGTTGTGTGACATCACTCAATTAGCTGGTATATCTAACTCCTGTACACCCTCTTGTCTCCAACGGATATTCTACGAACAATGGTCCTGATAACTCCACTCGGAGTTAAGGGCTTTCTTCTTCTTCAATGGTTATATTATCAGCAAATTTATAGATGGCATTTGAGCTACACCTAGCCACGCAGTCATGGGTATAGTGTGAGTAAACCAGTGGGCTAAGCACACACCCCTGAGGTGTGCCAATGTTAATCGTCAGTGAGGAGGAGATGTTATCACCAATCCGCACAGATTGTGGTCTTCCGGTTAGGAAGTCGAGGATCCAATTGCAGAGGCAGGTACTGAGGCCCAGGTTCTGTAGTTCATCAATGAGGACTTTGGGAATGATGGTGTTAAACATTCAGCTATAGTTAATGAACAGCATCCTAACATAAATGTTTGATTTGTGCAGTGATCTGGAGTCGTGTGAAGAGCCATTGAGATTGTGTTTGCTGTAGACCTATTGTGGTGCTAGGCAAATTGCAGTGGGTCCAGGTCCTTGCTGAGTTAGGGGTTGATTCTAACCATGACCAACCTCTCAAAACATTTCATCATTGTAGATGTTAGTGCTACATGGCGATAGTCGTTAAGGCAACTCACCTTACTCTTCTTTGGCATTGGTATAATTGTTGTCCCTTTTGTAGCAGGTAGGAACTTCCAGCTATAGCAGTGAGAATTGAAAATGTCCTTGAATACACTCGCCAGTTGGTTGGCACAAGTTTTCAGAACCTTATCAGGTACTCCATCGGGACCTGTCGTCTTGCAAGGGTTCACCCTCCTGAAAGAGCCTGACATCAGCCTCCGAGACAGAGATCGCAGAATCTTCACAGCTGTAGTTATATGCTCCCTTTCAAAGCGGGCATAAAAGATATTGAGCTCATCTGGTAAAGAAGTATCGCTGCTATTCATGATGTTGGATTTTGCTTTGTAGGAAGTAATGTCTTACAAAATTACCAGAGTAGATGTGCATCCGTTATCAGCTCCAAACTTATTTGGAATTGTTTCTTTGCTCTTGAAATAGCCACCCATAAGTCATACCTGTTTTTTCTTGTCCAGACCTCAGTCACCAGACTTAAATGCCACTGATCTAGCCCTCAGCAGACGATGATCCTCCTGGTTCATCCATAGCTTTTGGTTTGGGAATGTGTAGCAAGTTCTCATAGGCACACACTCATCTACACAGGTTTTAATGAAGTTGGTAATAACTGTGGCATATTCATCCAGATTCAAAGATGAATCCCTAAATACAGTCCTGTCAGAATCAAAATCAGAATCAGCTTTATTATCACCAGCATGTGATGTGAAATTTGTTAACTTAGCAGCAGCAGTTCAATGCAATACATAATCTAGCAGAGAGAAAAAATAATAATTAAAATAAAAATAATAATTCTAATAAATAAACAAGTAAATCAATTATGTATATTGAATAGATTTTTAAAAATGTGCAAAAACAGAAATACTGTATATTAAAAAAGAAGTGAGATAGCGTCCAAAGATTCAATGTCCACTTAGGTTATTCCATTCACTTGCCAGATCATCCTGTTCTTACCCTCACTGCTACGTGACATAAGCAGCAATCCAGAGATTCCCACCTGGAGATCATGTTTCTCAGCTTTCTACCTAGATCCATGAAGACTCTCTTCAAGACCTCCCCACCTTCCAAGACATTTGGCTGCTCACCTTCACTCTTGAGAATGCCATGGACCCAATCCGAGACCTCCTTGATCCTGGCACCAGGAGGGCAAGATACCATCTGGGTGTCTCTATTGCACCCACAGAATCTCGTCTCTGTTCCTCTGACTAAGGAGTCTCCTGTCAACACTGCAGTCCTACTAACTCTATAATATAATTTATATACTAAATTGAGACTCATTTTCTTGCTAACGTTCCCAGGGGGAAAAAATTACAATAAAATTTACAGAAAAATTGTACATAAATAGATAACGACAAAGAAAGCAGCGTTCATTATTAAGGTCCCTCACTATGCAGGCCATGCTCTTCTCCTGTTGCTGCCATCTGGAAGGAGGTCCACACCACCAGAATCAGACTCAGTTATTACCCTTCAAACATCAGGCTCCAGAACCAGCATGCATAACCTCAATTGTCCCATCACTGAACTGATTCCACAACCTATGAACTCAGTTTCAAGGACTCTGCAACTCATGTTCTCAGTTTTTATTTGTCTATTTGTTTGTTTATTTGTATGTAACGCTCAGCTATATTGGCTCATATTTACCTAGGGGAAACCCGGTCCGCTGCCCAACCTTGTCTCCCGGTTACGTCGGTTGCTGCGCAAATGCCACCTGATTTGGCTTCAAACATTAATCATCAGCCAGCACACAATGTACGTTTTACCAATTACACTTTATAAATCTTACTAGGACTAGAGATTAATAGAGGTACAATACAAAAGGGAATCAAAAAGGCACCAAACTTATCAAAGTTCAGTTTCTTCTTGCACACGACTGGAGCTCGGGACCTTCCTTCTTCCCCCTGCGATCCACTCGGACCCCCTCGACTCGCAGCTCGGGATCACCCGCAGTGATCAACCAGAACACTCCCAGCACGTCCGTCGTCCTCCCGGTCTCTCCTCCAACTCCCCGCCAAAACCCCCGTTTCCCAGCCATATGAGACAGCATATCACCCCAAGACAAAATAACATGGACACACATTGGTTCATTTCTCTCTTATCAATAAGATAACCCAAACCATCTGCAGTGAGAGAACCTTCTCAGCAGTTACCATAACAAAGAAGCCATTTTGATTAACTTATGCAGTAACATAGAAACATAGAAAATAGGTGCAGGAGTAGGCCATTCAGCCCTTCGAGCCTGCACCGCCATTCAGTATGATCATGGCTGATCATCCAACTCAGAACCCTGTACCAGCCTTCCCTCCATACCCCTTGATCCCTTTAGCCACAAGGGCCATATCTAACTCCCTCTTAAATATAGCCAATGAACTGGCCTCAACTGTTTCCTGTGGCAGAGAATTCCAGATTCACCACTCTCTGTGTGAAGAAGTTTTTCCTCATCTCGGTCCTAAAAGGCTTCCCCTTTATCCTCAAACTGTGATCCCTCGTTCTGGACTTCCCCAACATCGGGAACAATCTTCCTGCATCTAGCCTGTCCAATCCCTTTCCAATTTCATACGTTTCAATAAGATCCCCCCTTAATCTTCTAAGTTCCAGAGAGTATAAATCTAGTCGATTCAGTCTTTCATCATATGAAAGTCCTGCCATCCCAGAAATCAATCTGGTGAACCTTCTTTGTACTCCCTCTATGGCAAGAATGTCTTTCCTCAAATTAGGGGACCAAAACTGCACACAATACTCCAGGTGTGGTCTCACCAAGGCCTTGTACAACTGCAGTAGTACCTCCCTGCTCCTGTACTCGAATCCTCTTGCTATGAATGCCAGCATACCATTCGCCTTTTTCACCGCCTGCTGTACCTGCATGCCCACTTTCAATGACTGGTGTATAATGACACCCAGGTCTCTTTGCACCTCCCCTTTTCCTAATCAGCCGCCATTCAGATAATAATCTGTTTTCCTGTTTTTGCCACCAAAATGGATAACTTCACATTTATCCACATTAAATTACATCTTTCATAAAAGAAGAAACCCCTTCCATGTATAAGCACAGCTTTCCCTCTTTTGCACACTGGTTGTGTGCCAATGTTCGTGTGCAGTTTTTCATTGATTCCATTGTATTTCTTGGTTCAACTGTGAATGCCTGCAAAAAATGAATCTCAGGGTACTATGTGGTGATGTGTAGATCCTTTGATAATACGTTTACTTTAAACTTTGAATGTTGATCCCGATCTTGATGCATAACAGATCATACAGTGTCTGTGAAGGAAGAAGCATTTCAAGTTAATGTTTTAAGGTAATCAGATTTAGTATCACCGGTATATGTTGTGATATTTGTTAACTTTGCAGGAGCAGTACAATGCAATAAATGATAAATGTAGAGAAAAAAATTGAAATACAGTCGGTATATATATGTATATTGAATAGTTATAAGTAGTGTAAAAACAGAAATAAAAAGTAGCGGAGTTGTGTTCACGGGTTCAATGTCCATTCAGAAATTGAATGGCAGAAGGGTAGAAGTTGTTCCTGAATCGCTGAGTGTGTGCCTTTAGAGTTCTGTACCTCCGTCCTGATGGCAACAATAAGAACAAGCCATGACCTGGGTGATGGACAGCACATTTCTGAAGCACCACTCCTTGAAGATGTCTTGGATACCATGGAAGCTAGTGCCCATGATGGAGCTGACTAATATTACAACTCTCCGCAACTGACTTTGATCCAATGCAGTAGCCACCCCACCCCTTCACAAGCCTCATACGGTGATGCGAACAGTCAGAATACTCTTCATGGTACATTTGTAGACTCCTCACTAAAGGAAATGTCCTTTCCATGTCCACTCCATCGAGACCTTTCAATATTCGATGGGTTTCACTGAGAACCCACCCTATTCTTCTAAACTCCTGTACTTTGATGTAGATGTGATAAGTAAATCTGAGTATAAAACTGTGACCTTTGTTCTCGAAAACTGGTAAAGCTATAAACAGCATGCATCCACCATTATCTAAGTTCTTGTTTAAACCTCATAACCTTAGGATTTACATACTGAAGGCAAAATCTGAATACACATTGTAATTCAAACAATTGTAATTGATGAAAATAGCATTAGTTAATTAATAATAACCTATTATATTGTGCACAAGCTTTTCCTGAACCAGATTTATTCTCTCAAAGAAGCTGCATTTATTGGGAATGGAGTTCTCTATTAATTTTGCTTACAGTTGTATTATTTTTTTGCAAAAGCTCTGCAATTTCATTTAATTTTAAATGCTTATACTGACAGGAGGAGACTGCAGGGTTCAGTATTAACAATTGCATAATGATTGTGCCCATTAGAAAGGATTATGCAAAGTGAGTGTAGTGTAAAATCTTCATCGGTAAGGGCTCTTCATTCTTCCTTAATCTCCCAATGATTATTGCAATGTACACCCTGTTGAAGAGGGCTCAGGGAAATGTGGATACTGCAGGTGAAGGCTGTAACTGTGATAAAGTACACCATAGTATTATAACACACACAAAATGCTGGTGGCATTGATGGAAAGTAATAAACAGTTGATGCTTCAGGCTGAGGCCCTTCATCAGGACTGGAAAAGAATGGGGCAAGGAGGTATACCTTAATCTGACTTCTTTCTCCTTCCTTCCCAGACCTGATGAAGGGTCTCGACTCGAAATATTACCTGTTTATTTCTCTCCATAGATGCTGTGGGACCTGCTGAGTCACACGACCATTTTGTGTGTGTTACTTTCAAGTTGGCAGTGTCAAGAGTCCATGGTGATAAAACTTCCCCAATTTCCCAGAATCTAAAGGGCCCCCAGATACCTCCTTGCATTGCCAGGAGCAACGTTTGGCCATTACCAGCTCGGTTTCCCTGCCTCAGGTGAAGTTTCCATCAGTGTTTAGTGTGAGAAGAACAATGGTTATTAAATATTTTCATTAATTCCAAGTTTGGTTTAATTCAGCATTATCTAAGGTATTATAGTATGAATCCTGCGTCGTCAGATAGAAGTGTCAGAATGTCATGTTGAAAAAGGATAATAACACAATTCTGTTAATATTCTTGGTGATAAATCTAATCTCTCTCAAGTCTGGTCTTTATTGCAAAATTTATCTGCTGAGGGAGAAGCATGAGTATTAAGACGACAACTTCTCAGTATATTGACTGATTGCATCACAGCCTAGTATAAAAACACTAATGCCTTTTAATGGAAAATCCCACAAAAACTAATGGATACAGCTCAGTCCATCACTGTAAATCCCTCCTACCACTGAGCACATCTATATGAATGTTGTCACAGGTAAACAGATTCTATCATCAGAGGTCACCACCACCCAGGCCATACTCTCTTCTCGCTGCTGACATCAGGAAGAAGGTACAGGAGCCTCAGAGCCCATGCCACCAGATTCAGGAACAGTTATTACCCTTGAACCATCAGGCTCTTAAACCACAGGGGATAACGTCACTCTTCTTCACCCACCCCAACACTAAACTGTAAATACAAGTTTGAGGGAAATCTAAACTGTTCCCTCAACTTCTGGACTCAGTTTCAAGGACTCTTCATCCCATATCCTTGATATCTATAGCTTATTTATTTATTTTCTTTATATTTGCACAGTTTGTTGTCTTTTGCACATTGGTTGTAAGTCCATCTTGTTGTGTGCGGTCTTTCATTGATTCTATTGTTCTTCTTTATATTGTTACGTACCCCATAACTGGGTTGCCAAACCAGCAGAAATGGACCACTTAGTTGGAGTCTGGATTACTGGAACTAAGAAAGTTTTATTTAAGAAATAAGCAACACAGTACTCTAATCATAAGGATATAAATGCAACAGGTTAGCAATGATAAAACACACATGTACACAGAACTAGGATAATAGGATCAATCAAGCTCTATCGCAGTCTCGGGGTAAAATGATCAGTCTCAAGTGACACAGAGTTCAGTTCGATTTAGTTCAGTTCGCAGTAATCGCTGTTGTGCCATTGGGGAGGGAGAGAGAGCCAATGAATATGCAAATCGGATTCCAAACAGACCTTCGATATTCCTCGCAGTTAGCTTTCGGGCAAGCCCTTTGTAATGTGACCTTTGTTGAGGTCACTGACTGTGACCCCTCCGTTCCAGATACGACCGTTCTTCTGCGGTGAACCCGGCACACAGGCAAGGGCGGACACACACACCAGGTTCCCGCCGACCGTACTGTTCCACCCTGTGCGTCTATGGCTGGTCCCGCGACCAGACCTCCAAAACTCTCACCAACTTGTGGGGGCACACCGCTTCCAGGGTCTCGTTACCTCGCGGTGCCGTGGTGTGTGTTGCCTTAGCGAACCTGTCCCTTTTATCCCCCTGCTGGGGTATCGCCTGTCCATCGAACTTCAAACAGTTCAGGTTCAAAGCAACCAGTCTTGACAATACTCAGAACTGTGTCTCCTTTTCGTTAATCTCTCTCGTCCCCCATTAACATTTCTGAATGTTCCCCCATTGTCCTCTTATTGGCAACAATCTTCTGATAACTTGGTCTGTTGTCACAATATTCACTGTGAATGCCCACAAAAAACAAATTTCAGGGTTGTATATGGTGATATATATGTACTTTGATAATAAATTTACTTTGAATTTTGAACTTAATGTACTGTGAGAGCTTCTTAATGCCCTTAACTTCTTCGTTCTACCACTGTGTATGTGGCATTGGCTCAGAGAATGGCCCTTCATTATTTCAAAGTCAAAGTAAATTTATTATCAAATACAATCCATATGTCATCATATACAACTCTGAGATTCAATTCCTTATAGACATTCACAGTAAATTGAAGGAAACACAACAGCATCAATGAAGAATGACACACTAAAGTCGAACAAACAACCAACACGCAAAAGACAAAAAATTGATCAAATACCAAAAGGAAAACAAAATAATAATAATAATAGACAAACAAGTAATAAATAAGATTGAGAACATGAGTTGTAGGGTCCTTGAAATTGAGACCATAAGTTGTGGAATCAGTTTAGAGTTGAGGTGAGTGAAGTTGTCCACGCTGGTTCAGGAGCCAAATGATTAAAGGATAATTACTATTCCTGAACCTGGTCAAAGTGAAGTTAATATATCACCATATACAAACCTGAGCTTCATTTTCTTGTGAGCATACTCAATAAATCTATAAAATGATAACCATGCAGAATCAAGGAAAGACCCCCCCCAACTAGGACATTCAACCAGAGTGCAGAAAACAACACTGCAAATACCAAAGAAGAAATCATAGTAATAAATAAATAAGCAATAAGTATGGAGAACATGAAGTGAAGAGTGCTTACAAGTGAATTCTTGGGGTGTGGGAATATTTCAATCACGGGACAAGTGATGATGAGGGAAGTTATCCCCTCTGGTTCAAGAGCCTGATGGGAAATAACTGTTTCTGAACCAAGTAGTGTGAGTCCTGAAACTCCTGGATTATCTTCCTGATGGCAGCATCCACAAGAGAGCAGGTCCTGGGCAGCGGGGGCCCCTGATGATGGTTGCTGCCATCCTGCGCACTGCTCCTTGCAGATGAGTTCAGTAGTGGGGAGGGCTTTGCCTGTGATGGACTGGTCCCTATCCACTACTTGTCTGAGGATTTTCTGTTCATCATTTGATGTTATCTGTATTTATTGATGGAGTTAAGCTGTCATCACTTTTCAAATGTCAGCTCCTAATTTTGCGCAGATAACATCATCTGTTCAATGGCAGATAAATCTGAAAGCTACTTTTCTCTCTTATCCTTATATCTTTTGAAGCACTTTACAATTGCAGCACATTAATAATTGTCACAGTGTTTTGGGGGCTGTTCTGTCTGTTCAAGCACGGAAGGAAGTTGAAAGGAAAAGACAGTTTAGCTGAAGTTGGAATTTAAAATCACAAAAGGAAGCTGATCTTTAATTGAGAAAATAAGGAGTAATATCACAGAGTAAGTGTCTCAGCCCACTTATTCCTTTTTCTAGATGCTACCTGACCTGCTGAGTTCCTTCAGCATATCGTGTGTATTGTTCTGATTTTCCAGCATCTATAGAATCTCTTGTGTTTGTAACATTATAGATTGAAGTTTATTTATCAGGTGTACATTGAAACAGACAGTGAAATGTATTGTTTATGTTAACAACCAGCACACCTAAGTGTCACCACACATTCTGGTACTAACATAACACACAAACAATGCTTGGCACAGCAAGCAACAAAACAGCATCAGTGAAAACAAGCCTAAAAAGTACCCTAAAGCACGTTCATTCCTCTCACCCACTAACAAACCAAAATAGTTCTGTAACCCTAGGACAGGCTCCAGTTTCAGGAACAATGAGCTTCCAACATCCCCAGTAGACTTCAGAATCATAGACCCAAGGCTTTGGGCATCAGGTTTTGACTTCCAGACTTCCGATTGATCTTTGGTATCATCCCCTGAGATTAGCCAATGTCAGGACCCAGTCTTCGTCCTTGCTTGCACGCATCCACAGAGTTTGCCACTGAATGTATCTTATTAACTGTCGTTGTTTAAGCAAGGTTTATTCCATTGATTCTTCATTCTCCATTTTGTTCTGTGGATGCATTGAGCAGGCTGGTTCTTCTAAGTGTAGGACGTAGAATAGTACAGCACAGTGCAGATCATTCAGCCCATGATATTGTACTGACCTTTTAATCTATTCCAAGATAAATCTTACCCTTCCCTGCCACATAGCACATATGGCCGTCTAAGAGTCCCTTAAATATCCATAATTTATCTGCCTTCACCACTACCCCTGCAGCACGTTCCACAAAACCACTACTCTCTGTGTAGAAGACCTATCTCTGAAATCCCTTCCAACACTTTCCTCCAATATAATTATCGCCTCTTGTGTTAGCCATTTCGGCCCTGGGACAAAGAGTCTCTGGTTGTCCATGCCTCTTATCATCTTGTACACCGCTATCAAGTCAAAATTCAAATTAAATTTATTATCAAAGTGCACATATGTCACCATATACAACCCAGAGATACATTTTCTTGTTGGCATTCACACTAAATACAAAGAAACACAATAGAATTAATGAAATACCGTACACAACAAGAATGGACAAATAACCAATGTACAAAAGACAGCAGACTGTGCATACACAAAAATAAATAAAATGAAATAATAATAAATAAATAAACAAACAAATGAATAGATAGATAGCTAGATTGATAGATAGATAAATATTGAGATATATACTGTAGAAATGTGGAATCAGTTCAATGATGGGCTGAATGAAGAATCCACTCTGGTTCAAGAACCTGATGGTTGAGAAGTAATAACTGTTCCTGAACTTGGTGATGTGGAAAGTAAAGATGAAAGTCTCCTTTCATACTCCTTTTCTCCAAAAAGAAACACCCTATCATGCTCAACCCATTCTCATAAGGCATGCTCTCTAATAGAGGCAGCAATCTAGTAAATCTCCTCTACTCCCTCTATAAAGCTTTCACAACCTTCCTTTAATGAGGTAACAGGAAATGAGCACAATATTCTAAGTGTGGGATAAAGAGAATTTTGTAGAGCTGCAAATTGTCTTGCAATCCTTGAACTCAAACCGTGAGTAATTAATTAACTTCTTGGTTTAGAACAGGTGTTCTCAACCTCAGGTTCATGGACCCCTTGGTTAATGGTAAGGCTCCACTGCATAAGAAAGGTTGGGAACCCCTGGTTTAGAAGGATAGGTATCTTATGGAAACATTTTAGACTCATCATCATTAGTGTGTGCCATGTCATATGACGTGGGAAGTCATTGTCTTTCCGTGACCATGATTGCTGTTGGCAGATTTTTCCACAGAAGTGTTGCCATTACCTTCTTCTGGACAGTGTCTTTACAAAGCTGGTGACCCTAGCCACTATCAATACTCTGCAGAAAATGTCTACCTGATGTCAGTAGTCACACGACCAAGGCTTGTGATATGCACCAGTACGACCACCCACCACTTTCTCCCATGGCTTCACATGACCCTGCTCAGGGTCTAGGCAGGTGCTACACCTTGTCCAAGAGTGATCTGCAGGCTGGGAAAGGGAAGGAGCATCTTACACCACGTTTGGTAAAGATGTATCTCCACCCCACCACCCAATTTTCGACTGTGAAGGTATTCGTCAGGGTAGATGCTGAGAGCATGTTTCCCTAGGGGTAAATATAAATTAATCTTGTACATGTTCAGAATGAAGAGTTGTTCCCTTAAGTTATTCCAATTAATTTTGAAGAACTTCTTCTCCAAAAACATTATGGATTTTTGGAATTGTGGAGATCTGGTCATAGATTAATACAGCATGGGATCAGGCCCATCGGCCCAACCTGCCGTCAAGTTGCCTATCTATACTAATTCCATTTATCCACATTAGGCTCCTCTAACTCCAAACGTAAGACTCTTGCACAGTCCTGTATTTGTCAACATGGAGCGGAGAACGAGTGTGTAAATCTGGGGGGAGCAAAGGATGTTGGGAATGGTAACAGGGGAAACCCATGGGAGGGGTGTGGGACAGGTGGTAAAGAAGGAGTGCCAGGGGCAGGGGTTGGCACCGGTACAGACACACTCAGTCCTGAGTCACCAGGCAAGGTCATTTGATTCCAATTAGTTGGTTTATTGATCATTACAGACTGTCTCCCTGGTGCTTCCCACACCCTTCCCCTTTTTCCTACATGATTCCCCTCTCCCTGCTCCCATCGCACTCTCAGTCCACAATAGAGACCCATATCAGAATCAGGTTTATCATCACTCTCATATATCATGAAATTTGTTTTTTTTTATTTTGCAGCAGCTGTAAAATGCAATGCATAAAATTACTACAGTACTGTCGAAGTCACTTTTAAATGCTTTTCCAAAGTCACTGAATATAGTTAAGGTAGATAAGGATAGATTTTAAAATATTTCAGCAGGTCAAGAGGCACCTACAGAAAGAGGAACAGAGTTTTATTTCAAAGACCCCCTTATCAGTTATTAGACCATAAGACCATAATCTTGATGTCTGTGAGCTTTGCGGTGATTGGTCCAACTAATATGATGAACTGTGACGAGGCTTTGGGCGTACTCCAGATGTTCCGGGGATTCGGATCTACGGACTCAAATTTGGTTTGGAATGCTGTTGCTTGCTTGTATTATTTCTATGATTTGTGTGTATTTTTCATTCTATCTGCATTGGGTGCTGGTCTTCCTTTTTTTACTTGGGTTCTTTTCAGATTTCTTGCTTTATGACTGAGAAATCTCAAGATTATATAATTTTTACATTCTTTGATAATAAATGCACTCTGAACTTTGAACTAAGACAAAAGAGCAGAAATAGGCTATCCAGCCCATCAAGTCTATTCTGCCATTTCATAATGGCTGATTTATTATCCCTCTCAAGCCTATTCTCTTGCCTTCTTTTGTTTTCCCAATTAACTCTGTATCTCTTCCAACAGGTGCTCCGTGTTCTGTTGGAGTTTTTCAGTAGTTTCTGCTTTTATTTCTAATTTTAAATTTATCCTTCTGAATCTTTTTAATAATTTAAACATGACTTGAAATCTTAAGTATGTCCATAACTCAATGAATTTGACTATAGTTGCATTGGCTGCATATACCCGTGGGCTCACTCTGAAGCTATTGATCAACAGTAATTATCCGATCGTTAAATAAATGTTAAGTACCGTTAAATAGTGATTGAAAAATGACCTCCAATAGAACATGGAGACTTGCAAGATCTGATGCCAAATTTTCACCTTTTACTTCCTCTTTTAAAGAACAGAGTTGAATAGTGTTGTACAACAAGTTCTAACATGTCATTAGCCTGCACCTTGAGGAGACACTTTATAGTTGGGCCTTCACTTCTCTCTTAAGATTGTCCAGTCTCACCAGAAATGACTGTGGTGTTTATTGTGAACATCATAATCCCACAGCAATCAATTTCATGACAGATTAACACCATCTGAAACCTGCTGTTGTTTACTGAAGCCATGGTTTCACTTCTTAAAGACGAATGCCTACTGCTGTCAATCACTGGTGGGAGCCATTTCACAAATTTAGGTTGGAGGAAGCTAGGGCCAAGTGTGAAACACGAGGGCTGGACTTTATCCATGGGCACGTTGGACATGTTGGAGGGATTCTCAGGGACCCAGGAAGTCCTTCAGAGCCATGGTGAAGCTGCAAAGCAAGGGAAGTGAATTCAACCTCAAGACTGGATCCAAAAGATGTCGATAAATAATGGTTAATGATCTCGGAGGTTGAGAAAACACAGACTAGTTCTTTCAGAGTTGTCTGCTGTGAAAAGAGAGAGCAGCTTCAAGTTGCTAAATGTCAACATCTCTGAAGATCTATCATGGGCACAACATACTTTATTGATGCAATCACAAAGAAGGCAAACCAGTGGCCATATTTCATCAGGAGTTGGTGACATTTGGTATGTCACCAAAGACTCTAGCAAATTTCTACAGATTTACCGTGAGAGCATTCTGACTGGTTGCATCACCATCTGGTTTTGGTGGGGCCAATGCACAGCACTCGAAAAACTGCAGAGCGCTGCACACTCAGCCAAGTCCATCATAACACATCCATCCCCACCATCAAAGACATCTTCAAAAGGTGATATCTCAAGATCCACATTAACAGTCCCCATCACCCAAAGCATGCTCTTTTCTCATTACAACCACCAAGGAGGAGGTACAGGAGCTTAGGGACACACGCTCAATATTTAGAAACAGCTTCTTCCCCTTCATTGACGAGCCGCAGCTCCTTAGGGACCACGTTAGGGAACTGGAACTGCAGTTCGATGATCTTCATCTGGTCAGGGAAAGTGAGGAGGTGATAGAGAAGAGCTATAGGCAAGTAGTCACACCAGGGTCTCCGGAGACAGATAAGTGGGTAACAGGAGAGAGAAGGACGAGAGTCAGATTCTAGAAAGTACCCCTGTGGCTGTCCTCCTTAACAATAAGTACTCCTGTTTGAATACTGTTGGGGGGCAGGGACCTACCTAGGGGAAGCAACGGTGGCCACTCCTCTGGCACAGAGTCTGGCCCTGTGGCTCAGAAGGGTAGTGAAAGGGAGAGGATGGTAACAGTGATAGGGGACTCTATAGTTAGGGGGTCAGACAGGCGATTCTGTTGACACAGGAAAGAAACACGGATAGTAGTTTGCTTCCCAGGTGCCAGGGCTTGGGATGTTTCTGATTGTGTCCATGATATCCTGAAGTGGGAAGGTGAACAGCCAGAGGTCGTGGTACATATTGGTACCAACGGCATAGGTAGGAAAAGGGAGGAGGTCCTGAAAACACTCTACAGGGAGTTAGGAAGGAAGTTGAGAATCAGGACCTCAAAGTTAGTAATCTTGGGATTACTGCCTGAGCCACGCGGCAGTGAGTATAGGAATAGAGTGAGGTGGAGGATAAATGCGTGGCTGAGAGTTTGGAGCAGGGGGCAGGGATTCAGATTTCTGGATCATTGGAACCTCTTTTGGGGCAGGCGCGATCTGTACAAAAAGGATGGTTTGCACTTGAATCCGAGAGGGGCCAATATCCTGGCAGGAGGGTTTGCTAATGCTATTGGAGAGAGTTTAAACTAGAATTGCTGGGGGGTGGGAACCAAACTGAAGAGATGGAGGAAGGGGCAGCTGGCTCATAAATAGAGAATGCTTGGAGACAGTGTGAGAGGGAGGATAGGCAGGTGATAGAGAAGAGATACGCTCAGACCAATGGTTTGAAATGTGTCTATTTTAATGCAAGAAGCATCATGAATGAAGTGGATGAGCTTAGAACATGGATCAGTACTTGGAGCTGTGATATTGTGGCATTTACAAAGACTTAGATGGCTCAGGAGCAGGAATGGTTACTTAGAGTGCTAGGCTTTAAATGTTTCAGAAAGGGCAGGGAAGGGAGGCAAAAGATGTGGGGTCATGGCACTGCTGATCAGGGATGGTGTCACAGCTGCAGAAAAGGAAGAAGTCATGGATGGATTGACTACGGAATCTCTGTGGGTGGAAGTTAGAAACAGGAAGGGGTCAATAACTCTACTGGGTGTTTTTTATGGACCACTCAATAGTAATAGGGACATCGAAGAGCAGATAGGGAGACATTTTGAAAAGGTGTAATAATAACAGTGTTGTCGTGGTGGGAGATTTTAATTTCAAAAATATTGATTGGCATCTCCCTAGAGCAAGGGTTTTAGATGGGGTAAAGTTTGTTAGGTGTGTTCAGGAAGTTTTTCTGACACAGTATGTAATTAAGCTTACAAGAGGAGGGGCCGTACTTGATTTGTTATTGGGAAATGAACCTGGTCAGGTGTCAGGTCTCTCAGTGGGAGAGCATTTTAGAGATAGTGATCATAATTCAATCTCTTTTACAATAGGTTTGGAGAGGGATAAGAACGGGTGAGTTAGGAAAGTGTTTATTTGGAGTAAGGGGAAATATGAAGCTATCAGGCAACAACTTGGAAGCATAGATTGGGAACAGATGTTCTCAGGGAAATGTATGGAAGAAATGTAGCAAATGTTCAGGGGATGTTTGAGTGGCGTTCAGCATAGGTACGTTCCAATGGGACAGGGAAAGGATGGTAGGTACAGGAACTGTGGTGTACACAAGCTGTTGAAAATCTAGTCAAGAAAAGAAAAGCTTACGAAAAGTTCAAAAAACTAGGTAATGACATAAGAAGGTCTTGGCGAGCAGGATGAAAGAAAACCCCAAGGCTTTCTACAAGAGCATGAGGATAAGACATGACAGAATAGGACCAATCAAGTGTGACAGTGGAAAAGTGTGTCTGCAACTGTAGGAGATAGCTGAGGTACTTAATGAATACTTTGCTTCAGTATTCACCACGGAAAAGGATCTCGGCAATTGTAGGGATAACTTACTGCGGACTGAAAAGCTTGAGCATGTAGACATTAAGAAAGAGGATGTGCTGGAGGTTTTGGAAAGCATCAAGTTGGATAAGTCTCCAGGACCGGATGAGATGTTCCAGTGCTGAAATGCTTAACATGAAGAGGGCACAGTTTCAAGGTGCTTGGAAGTAGGTACAGAGGAGAGGTCAGGGGTAAGTTTTTTACGCAGAGAGTGATAAGTGCGTGGAATGGGCTGCCAGCGACAGTGGTGGAGGCGAATACAATAGGGTCTTCTAAGAGAATCTTGGATAGGTACATGGAGCTTAGAAAAACAGAGGGCTATGGGTAACTCTAGGTAATTTCTAAATTAAGTACACGTTCAGCACAGCGTTGTGGGCTGAAGGGCCTGTATTGTGCTGTAGGGTTTCTCTGTTTCTATCTTTCTATTTCGGAACAGTTCATGAACCCATGAAGACGACCTCACTGCTTTTCTCTTTTTGTTCTATTTATTGATTTATTTTATTATATTTCATATTATAACATAGCAATATATTGCAACATAGTGCTTCCATGAAACAACATATTTCCTAACATATGTGTGATAATAAACCTGATTCTGTTTCTGATTCTGATTCTGTTTCTGTTTCTGATTCGGAATCTGATTCTGATTTTGATTCTAACTTTGATTCTGACTCTGATTCTGATTCTGTATTTAATTCTGATTTTTGTTCTGATTCTGAGTCTGATTCTATTTCTGATTCTGAATGTGACACAATCAGAGACAATGCAAACATCAGCAGCTGCCAGCTTCTAACTATTGCCAGTGATGAAGCTGCATCAACTTCTCTTGCAAGAGGGTAAGAACTTTTCTCACCTGTATTTTGCAGTGTTCACTTTCCTAAGGTAGGGTGTAAGGCAGTGATAAGTGTGTGTATGTGGGGGGGGGGGGGGTGGCATTGGAAACTGGAAACCTAAAGACCAGTCCTTGTGTTGAAGGGCTCTCTATATGTGAGAGTTTTTGGATGGGAGGGAGGAAAGGGGCTTATTTTGCTGTTGTTGTTTTGTTGCTTGTTGTGTTCTTAGGTTGTGTTGGTTGGTAACACAAATGACACAATTCATAAACACAGGAGATTCTGCAGATGCTGGAAATCAAGAGCAACACACAAACAAGATGCTGAAGAAACTCAGCAGGTCAGGCAGCATCTATAGAAATGAATAAACAGTCAATGCTTTGGCTAAGATTCTTCATCAGGACTATTTCAACATAGATGAGATAAATAAATGAATCTGAATCCCAGGGCATGCCCTTTTCTCACTGTTACCATCAGGTAGGAGATACAGAAGCATGAAGGCACACACTCAGCGATTCAGGAACAGCTTCTTCCCCTCTGCCATCCGATTCCTAAATGGACTTTGAAGCTTTGGACACTACCTCACTTTTTTTAATATACTGTATTTCTGTTTTTGCACATTTTTAATAATCTATTCAATATATATAATTGATCTGCTTGTTTGTTTATTATGTTTTATTTAATTTATTATTATTGTTATTATCTTTTCTCTGCTGGATTATGCATTGCATTGTACTGCTGCTGCTAAGTTAACAAATTTCACGTCATATGTCGGTGATAATAAACCTGATTCTGATGATTTGGAAATGGAAACAGTTGATGGTTTCATTGACTTTGACCAGTGTGGAAAATTATTAATCAGTCATTCTGCGTACATAATAAATGCAGATGGTAAAAACATCAAATCTCCCCCTCCCCCTTCCACTTTCAAATCTCTTACTAGCTCTTCCTTCAGTTAGTCCTGATGAAGGGTCTCGGCCCAAAACGTCAACTGTACCTCTTCCTAAAGATGCTGCCTGGCCTGCTGCGTTCACCAGCAACTTTCATGTGTGTTGGTTGGTAAAAGCATTGACTCTTTACACAAGGTAACTGAAAACTACCGATGCTGAGGTTCCACTGAGGTTGAGGGACTACAACCAGAGGCCATGTGTTAAGGAAGAAAGGTGAAAAGTTTAAACGGAATGTGAGGGGCAACTTCTTCACTCAGAGGTTTGTGAGAATGGGGAACGAGCTGCCAGCACAAGTGGTGCATGCAAGCTCAGTTTCAAAGCTTAAGCGAAGTTTGGATAGGTACATAGATGGGAGAGGTATAGAGGATCTGGTCCCGGTGCAGGTCGATGGGAATAGGCTGTTTAAATGGTTTGGTGTGGGGTATCTGGGCCAAAGGAGCTGTTTCTATCCTACTCTTTTCTATGGCTCTATGCTGGAATCTGAAGCAACAAACAGTTCTCTGGAGGTGTTGCAAGGATGTGGCGGTGGTACAAATCCAAGTGCTGAACACAGGCGCGAAGGCCGAGTTTGGGGGCGTTATGGTCATAGCGAGCATAGAATTGGTGTCCAGAGAGAGTCTTTAGCCAAAGTCTTGGTTTTAGTAGAAAATTCAGGAATGATGCTAGCCTTAGAACTGATAGTCCTAAGAACCATGGAACGAGGCTACTCCTACAAGAGTCAACCAACGAACTGGCAACTCCTTGTTGTGGTCACAGGGTCTTTATCGTGCAGTTTCTGATGCAAAGCAGGTGTGTGTATTTAGGGAACCTGGGAATGATTGGAATTTAAATGAGGTGATTGAGGCCCAA
This sequence comes from Mobula birostris, assembly GCF_030028105.1. Taxonomy (NCBI): domain Eukaryota; kingdom Metazoa; phylum Chordata; class Chondrichthyes; order Myliobatiformes; family Myliobatidae; genus Mobula; species Mobula birostris. Next base: position 139,189,704 of record NC_092379.1, read on the forward strand.
TTCCTGAGGTAAATGGCATGGTGGAGGATTTCCAGAAGGGACCATGACAGGAGGAACATAATAGATCAAGCAGCATCTATTAATGGGGAGATATTAATGTTATGTGTCAAAATCCTGCTCGACCCAGAGATGCAGCTTGACATATTGAGTTCCTCCAGCAGATTGTTTGTTGCTCATGACTATTTACCTCTCCCTTTCCGCCACTATGACTCTTCCCTAGTTCCTTTCTCCCAGCTGTTACAACACCCTCCTGGCCAGGATCTAGCTACTCAGCAGAAGGATGAAGACACATCATTACCTCAGCTGAAACTTGCTTGGACACAGCCACTCCACCAGCTTCAGAGGGCTCAGGAGGAGCAGAAGCTCCATGAGGTGAGACTGGACGAAGCTGAGGTTCTAGAGTGCCTTGTGGACAAGGTCACTTGGACTCAGATGAAGTTCTCATTGTATTAGAAGGGAGATGGAGGCCTTTCTTGGTGTTGGAGGTGTGTGTGTGTGAGTGAGAGAGAGAGAGGGGCAAAGGGCTTGTTTGCTGGAGAGTTTCAGTTTGAAATGTTGACTGGTTATTCACCACCATAGATACTGCCTGACCTGTTGAGTTCCTCCAACCCTTTGTTTGTTTTGTTCAACATTTCCAGCATCTGCAAAATCTCTTGTGTTTATGTTTTGTGGTGGTGATGATGGTGTTATTCTGTTGAACATTGTGGGCATGCTATGTTCGTGCTGAAAAGTGTAGTGACACTTGCAGGCTGCCGTCAGCACATCCTTGGGTTGTGGTGATTATTCACACAAACAATGCACATTTCTGTATCTTTCAATGAGCATGTGATAAATAGATCTGAACCTGAGTCTGATGGGCAAGAACTAGGAGAAGTCCAGCTCCATTCTGGCAGAGGTCTTTGCACCAAGATGTGAGTTTGCTGACACAATTTCCTGCCTTCCCCATCTGTGTCATCCCCACCCCAGCATGGAAAATGAAGCAGAGGAATTCCGCTCCAAATTTGTTGCCATGGCAACATTTAGCTGACTTCATTCATGACTGCCTTCCCCATCAGGGTAATGATTAGCTTTATTAAAGATTAGTTTTATATGTCATATGTACATTAAAACATTTTGAGACATTTAGTGAGCTTGGGCTTTTCTCTTTGGAGTGGAAGAGGATGAGAGGTGATTTGATAGAGGTGTACAACGTTATAGTCATAGTCATACTTTATTGATCCCGGGGAAATTGTTTTTTGTACAGTTGCACCTTAATTAAATAGTAATAAAACCATAAATAAATAGCAATATGTAAATTATGCCAGGAAGTAAGTCCAGTACCAGCCTATTGGCTCAGGGTGTCTGACCCTCCAAGGGAGGAGTTATAAAGTTTGATGGCCACAGGCAGGAATGACTTCCTATGACACTCTGTGTTGCATCTTGGTGGAATGAGTCTCTGGCTGAATGTACTGCTGAGTCCAACCAGTACATTATGTAGTGAATGGGAGACATTGTCCAAGATGGCATGCAACTTGGACAGCATCCTCTTTTCAGACACCACCATCAGAGAGTCCAGTTCCATCCCCCCAACATCACTGGCCTTATGAATGAGTTTGTTGATTTTGTTGGTGTCTGCCACCCTCAGCCTGCTGCCCCAGCACACAACAGCAAGCATGATTGTACTGGCCACCACAGACTTGAACATCCTCAGCATTGTCCGACAGATGTTAAAGGACCTCAGTCTCCTCAGGAAATGAAGCAGAAAACGGAATGAACAGACAGAGACTGTTTCCCTGTGCGGAAATGGCTGACACAAGGGAAAAATGGAGGGGGGGCGGGGTTGGATTTCAGGGGTAGGGTTTTTAACACAGAGCATGCTGGGTATGTAGAATGCCCTGACAGGGATAGTGCTCGAGGCAGCCACAGTCAGAAAATGAGCTGAGCTAGGAGCAACTCACAAGTGTTGTCATGCTTCCAGCAACAGCATAGCATGCACATAACTTACTAACATGTTCATCTTCAGATGTGGGAGGAAACTGGATCACCCAGAGGAAACTCAAGCAGTCACAGTGAGACCTTACAAACTCCTTACAGAAAGGAGTGAGAATTGCATCCCGATCACCAGCTCTGTAAATCGTTGTGCTGATCATGTCACCCTACGTTTATGAAGTTTATGATAGTGGTGATGGGGCAAACCCTTATAGTTTGTGAGGTTGCAAAGAGAGGGATAATCATCCGGGTACCACGGTGGTGTAGTGGTTATTACTGCTCAAGACGTCAGAGTTTGGAGTTCAGTTCTGAATCCCCTGTAAGCAGGTTTGTTTACTCATCCCCTTTAATGTGTAGGTTTCCTCCGGATGCTCCGGTTTCCTCCCACCGTCCAATAACCCATTGATTAGCAGGTTAATTGGACATTGTAAATTGTCCCGTGATTGGGTTGGGTTAAATTGGCAAGGCTCAAAGAGCTGGAGGGGCCTGTTCCACACTGTTTCTCTAAATAAATAAATACATTAATTCCTGAGGTCAGTTTCCTTAGAAGTTCAAAGGTCAATGTAAATTTAATATCATCATACATGTATGTCACATTACTGCATACAACCCTGAATTCACTTTCTCATGGGCATACTCAATAATTCCAATAGCCATAATATAATCAATGAAAGACTTCACCGTGCGTTATCTCTGAATTATTTATATATTATTGCACTGTAATTGATCTGCATGTTGGCTTAATTCAGTAGCAGAAGGATGCTTAGTCTCCTGCACCAATTTTCTCAGCTGCTGACAGTTCTTCATCTGGGGCTTTACAATAATTGGCACTGAGTGTCAGCTGGCTTCACAAATGACTGCACAGTTATCTAACTTTACATTCACCAACAAATTCTGTCATCTTGAAAATTTATCCACATCAGATAATTTGATCTGGGTTTACTCCAAATGAAATGCGTTAACTAGTAAGTATTACTAAAATGTGTAAAGATGCACAAAGAATTATATTGCCGGTTTCTGAGTTCTGTTCAATATACGTGGTTTTCGCCCCCCCCCCCCCAAGCTTCTCACTTTCTATCTCGCTATCTTTCTCTGTAATGCCCTTTGCATCTCAGCCTGCCCCTGTTGTTAGTCTTTTCTAGCTGTGTGTCCCTCACTCTCCTTCCCTTTCTCTTCCCCTCTCTCCCTCAATCTGTCACTCTTTCTCTCTCTCACCTCCTCAGTCTCTCTCTCTCTCTCTCTCTCTCTCTCTCTCACCCTCTCTCTCTCACACACACACACACACACACACACACACACACACACACACACACACACACACACACACACACACATACTATAAATCTGCCTCTCTCCCTGTCTATCCATTTTCCTGTCTCGGACACAATGCATAGTACTGTACAGCTTAAGAACCGGTCCTTGTGCCCACAATGTGCCAAATATGGCACCAGACCAAACTTGTCCCATCTGCCTACACATGGACTATATCTCTCCATTCCCTGAATGCCAAAGTGCCTGTCTAAATGCCTCCCAAATGCCTCTCTGTCTCTGTCTCTCTGTCTCTCTCTGCCCCCCCATCTGCCCTGTCTCTCTGCCCCTCTTTGTCTGCTTGCCTACTTCTCTCTCTCCTTCTGCCTCTGCCACTTTTTAACTCTCTCTTTATTTCTCTTTATCTCTCTTTATCTCTCTAACGCAACTTCTCTCTCACACTCTTTCTTCTCTCTCTCTCTCTTTCTATGTCCATCTCTATCTCTGTCTCTTTCTCTTTCTATTTCTATCTCTATCTCCCTATCTCTTTGTGCTTCTCCTCTGTGTATATCTCACTATTTCTATCATTTTACAGAGCACCGTGAAACACAAGGACCCTTGGAACTATGGAATCGCCCATGTTATATCACAACAAATGTAATTCTTTATACTTTGCTTAGGCTTCAATTAAAGAGGAAGGGAGGAAGGGAAATAGTGATGACAGACACTTCAAAATCAGTTCTTGAGTATCTCATTGAACAAAGAAAGAGCTGTATTTCTGTAGCACCTTTCCTGATCTCAGGACTTTCTGACAACTTTGCAGTTAATAAAGTGCTTCTGAAGTGAAGTAGTACCTGTCCACCCAGGTTTCTGCTCCTTGCTTCACTTTTCCGATCCCTCTATTAGGAAAAGTGTCTACCAGGGTTTCTATCCTTAAACACAACCCCCCCCCCCCCACCATTTCTCCTTGTTCTATCTGCCCATCATCTCTGCCTCATCTGGTTCCACCAATCACCTGCCAGCCTCTGTGTAAACCCCTCCCTCTCACTTCAAAATGTTGCAAAATCTCCTCAACACTGTCAGTCCTGGTACCAGTCTCGAATAGAAATAACCTGCTGGCAGTACTCAATGGGTCAAGTAGCTTCTTTGGAGGCAAAGAGATGTTCATTATTTTGAACCAAAACCAGCATCAGGAGAAATATCGAACATCCCTTTGTTTGCATAGATGCTACTTGAGCCACTCAGTACTTCCAGCAGGTTATTTTCATTCCATATTCTGGTACCTACAAACTCTTGTGTCTCCCTACTTCTGAAATGGGTTCACTGGACCAATGGAGAAGTTTTCCAGTAAGGTAACAGACAAAGAGAGGAGAGTGAGGAACTTGTAGCTCAGTCAGTCTGATGGAGGAGTAGGGGACAGAGTCACGCAGCAAGGAAAAAGGCCCTTCTGCCCATCTTATACATGCTGTTTTGCATGTCTCATGAGCTTAAGTTGAGTGGGCTAGGGCTTTTCTCTCTGGTGCAAAGGAGGATCGAGGTGTATATGATAATCAGAGGTATAGATCAAATGGATAGCCAGAGACAACTTCTCAGGACAGAAATGACTCATGTGAGGGTGATTAATTTTAAGATGAATGGAGAAAAGTATAGTGGGAGTTCAGAGGTAAGATTTTTACACAGAGCGGTGAGTGCATGGAACACCCTACCAGGTTTGGAGGTAGAAGCAGATACATTCGGGGCATTGAAAAAACTCTCGGATAGGAATTTGGGTGAATGGAAAATGGAAAGCTCTTGTACGAGGGAATGCATAGATTGATAGAGTGGGTTAAAAAGTTGGCATGGGCTGGAGGACCTGTACTATGCTCTAGTTATTTTATGTGTAATGCCCTGGTTCATTTTTTTTTTACTGTTATGCTGTTCTGTATTTGATTCTTGTGCAGTTCTCTGCAAGCTACTTGTTCGGGTTACTGTTGAAGATAAGAGATAGGAGAATTGTGTGTCATCCAATCAGGATAGCCGAATTAAAGGGAGGTTTCTCTGGTGAGGGACACTAAGGTTATGCTTGGGGCTTTTGTTAAGGAGATGAAGAGAGAAGAGGTCATAGGATTTGACCCGGAGTGGGGTCCTGATTCAACGAAGCGTGGGGTGAGATCGAAGGAGGATGGGCGAAGGGGAAACTGTGAGCTCCATCTTGTGCACGTTAGACTGTTTCCTTAAAATGGGTCCTTTTCCTTTTTCATTCTTTCTTCACTAACACTTTATTCAAATTAGGAATTATAAAGCAAAATCTTTTAATTGTATGCTGTGTGCTGTCTGTTATTTCATGGCACTTATTTGTAACGGTAACAAATCACGCAGTATCCGCACAAACAGGGGGTTTTGGGGTGAGCTCGCGCCTCAACCTCACACATTCGGCGGGGCTAGAGATTGTCCTCTCTAGGCCTACACAGCCGATGGAACCAGAACGTTTCATATGTAATCATCAATCACCTTTCTGTAGTCATCACATTTAAGCTTTAATGATTCAAAGGTGCTCCTAAAATGTAGTGAGTGTATCTGTTCCCATCGCATTCTCAGGCTGCAACTGCATTCTGGGTGAAAGTAAGCCTCAAATCCCCTCTAACCCTCTTTCTCCTCATCTGAAAGCCGTGCCTGAGGTTTTAGTTGTGTCTGTTGTGTGGAAAATTATCTCAGTATCCACGCTATCCAAGATCACCATAATTTTGTGCACCTCTCTCAGTTCCTTACTCAGTCTCCTCTGTGCCAATCTCTCCAACCTCTTCTTGTTACTGAAACTTTTCATCTTAGCTATATCCTGGTGAATCTCCTTTGTATCTCATTGCATTGTTGTAATGAAAAGAACTGTGTAAACAGTATAGAAGACAACTTTTCACGTGAGAATAATTTACCAATTTACAAGCCGATTGAAAGTCAATGAGGACAAGATGTCACTCACGGGAAAGTCGGGATGTCAGGTAACTTGATATGGCATGATCTTAGATCATTCTCTAATGCATTGCTCCTGTTGACCACTTTGATCATTTCACAACTTTTTTTTTGTTCTGTGTTCTTTATTGTAAAAAAAAAAGTTTAATTTATGTTTAATGTACGTTTTTCTTAACTCTGCCAGGGACGGTCCCAAGCTCAGCTGCAAAAAGGAGAAATGTTGAGCACAGGGCTAGCAATCCCATTCCATAAAAACTGAGAGTTACAAAATCACCAATAAAAGCTCCAAAGATTTCATTCCTGGGGGATGAAGTATCTTCACCTGGAAGATGAATGAAGCCATGTGGTGAAAGCAGAGCCACAGGGCCAATCAACCTTCAATCAGCCCAGTACAGAGTACTCTGCAAGTGGCTGTTGGCGATCTATGCCCCAGTTGGGGTGATGGGCTGAAGAAAAAGAAAATGTTTTTCTTGTGAATGCTGCATATCTGATGCCATGCGCCTATGATCCTGCTGCATGTAAGTTTTCCATTGTGTCACGTGATCGGCAACAATGAATATATCGAGTCAGGATTTATAAACAAACAAGCATTTATTAAACCCTGGTAAGTAATGAAAAAAAAATGAAAACCCTAACCGGAAGTAAACGGCTATGCGGCCATTCATTAAACCACTAATCAGTACCAGCTCTTAAAGCGATAAATGTGAAACCAGTTCTTAAAGCGATAAATTCAAACACAGTTCTTCGAATGGTAAATTTTAAAGTCCAAGAGATTTATATAGTCAATTAGAAGAGATTTTCATGAAGTATCGAATTCCTTGAAGACACAGCATCACTGCCACTCCCAGTCGGATCCTGCCTTTTCCACAGAATTCACGACGACGGAAATAAAATAGTTTTAAAGGCACTGACCTTCCTCCATAGAATAGATCCTGCACAGCCTTTTCTGCTGCCTTTTTAGCAGAGGCTATCTCATGCAGATCACTCTTTCTTGAACAAATTCAATAATGGTCGATCCTTTCCAAACCCGTCGAACGTCTCCTTCAGGGCCCCGTCTTCACTCTCCAATGTTACTGAAAAGATACATCAACAAACCTGGCAGCGATTGGTCAAACTGCTGGCCCAGACTTCTATACCTAACAATAGAACATAAAGCTCCGTTTAAAACCAAAACTGTGTCATAATGCAAATACGCAGCGGAGCGGAGTATCTCATTGACGTTCTAACTGGAAAACTAACTGCATCACTAAGGGTCTTCTCTTTTATACCCGTGGTGAACATGTCATCACATGACCTCACATCAGCAGAAAAATATATCATTCTCACAAGAAAGTCACAAGATCTCCTTGAGGTATGTAACAATTGGGCCAGCACTTGACAATAGTAACGACTTTGATTTTGACTATTGAAAGGTAGTCTTAAAAACACCCTTAAAACCAGTGGTGTCTGCTTCTACCACTGCCCCAGCAGACCATTCTAGGTACCGACTACAATCTGCTGGGTGAGAGGTGGGAGAGGACAAGAGTGAGAAATGCACATTAAACAGACCCCTGAGCAGCAACAACGAGCTTGTCACAGCATGGATCAGAACAGGCCACGATCTAACAGTGGCAATGCCAAACATGAGATTGAAGTATCTAACCTGGATTAGCATCGAAGTTCCAGGTTATTTTGAGACAGGTGTAATCAGTCTGCCTTTGGAATAAAGCCAGTAGCAATTACACTAGGTTCAACCTTGGGTAAAAACTTGGATATAAAGCTCAATGTTCTTGCTTCACTTATAATATTGTGTGATTGCTTTCAGTCTATAAAATACATTCAGTGGCCAGTTTATTAAATACCTGCTGTGCCTAATAAAGTGGCCACGGCATGACTGGTCATGGTCTTCTGCTGCTGTAACCCATCCACTTCAAGCTTCAGTGTGTTGTACATTCAGAGATGTTCTCCTGCACAATACATTTGTAACGTGTGCTTATTTGAATTACTGTTGCTTTCCTGTCAGCTTCAAATCGTCTGGCCATTCTCCTCTGACCCCTCTCACTATCATGGCATTTATGCCCACAGAACTGCCATCCACTGGATTTTATTTATCTTTTTATTTCTTTTTATCATTCTCTGTAAACTGTACAAAATTATGTGAAAGTCCCAGGTGATTAGTTGTTTTTAAGAAACTCGGACCACCCTGTCTGGTACCAACAATCATTCTGAAGTTAAAGTCAGTTAGATCACATTTCTTCCCCAATATGATGTTTGATCTGCCAACAACTGAATCTTATGACCAAGACCGCATGCTTGTAGGCATTGAGTTGTATTAACAAGCAGGTGTACAGGTGTACCTAATAAAGTGGACACTGAGTGTATATGGAACTACCGTGTATTCTTTTGTTATTGCATAGTTATTGTCATTCTGTTAGAGGAGTGGTATATTTAAGCTGGAAAGAATGCAGAGAAAGTTTACAAGAAGGGTGTCCGGACACACGTGGCAACCCTGCCTCATCCTTTCAGAGGATTTCCCTAAATCTAGCCAGAAGGAGCTTAAGAAAGAAATTAGGAGAGCCAGAAGGGTCCGTGAGAAGGCCTTGGCAGACAGTATTAAAGAAAGCCCCAAAGCATTCGACAAGTATGTGAAGAGCAAGAGGATAAGATGCGAGAGAATAGGACCAATCAAGTGTGACAGTGGAAAAATGTGTATGGAACTGGAGGAGATAGCAGAGGTACTTAATGGTGATTGTATGGATGACTTACAGTGGACTGAAAAGCTTGAGGATAGAGATATTAAGAAAGAGGATGTGCTGGAGCTTTTGGAAAGTATCAAGTTGGATAAGTCACTGGGACTGGACGAGATGTACCCTAGGCTACTGTGGGAGGTGAGAGATGAAATTGCTGAGCCACTGGCTGTGATCTTTGCATCATCAATGGGGACAGGAGAGGTTCTGGAGGATTGGAGGGTTGCAGATGTTATTCCCTTATTCAAGAAAGGGAGTAGGGATAGTCCAGGAAATTGTAGACCAGTGAGTCTTAATTCAGTGGCTGGTAAGTTGATGGAAAAGATCCTGAGAGGCAGAATTTATGTACATTTGGAGAGGCATAATATGATTAGGAGTAGTCAGCACAGCTTTGTCAAAGGTAGGTTGTACCTTACGAGCCTGATTGAATTCTTTGAGGATAGGACTAAACATATTGATGAAGTTAGAGTAGCAGATATTGTGTATATGGATTTCATCAGGGCCTTTGATAAGGTACCCCATGCAAGGCTTATTGAGAAAGTAAGGAGGCATGGGATCCAAGGGGACATTGCTTTATGGATCCAGGACTGGGTTGCCCACAAAGGCAAAGAGTGGTTGTAGAAGGGTCATATTCTGCATGGAGGTCAGTGACCAGTGGTGTGCCTCAGGGATCTGTTATGGAACCCCTTCTCTTCGTGATTTTTATAAGTGACCTGGATGAGGAAGTGGAGGGATGGGTTAGTAAAGTTGCTGATGACACAATGGTTGTGGGTGTTATGGATAGTTTGGAGGGTTGTCAGAGGTTACAGCATGACATCAAAAGGACGCTAAACTGGGCTGAGAAGTGGCAGATAGAGTTCAAACCAGATAAGTGTGAGGTGGTTCACTTTGGTAGTTCAAATATGATGGCAGGCTATAGTATTAATGGTAAGACTCTTGGCAGTGTGGAGGATCAGAGGGATCTTGGTGTCCGAGTCCATAGGACGCTCAAAGCTGCTGCGCAGGATGACTCTGTGGCTAAGAAAGCATACAGTGCATTGGACTTCATCAATCGTGGGATTGAGTTTAGGAGCCTAGAGGTAATGTTGCAGCTATATAAGACCCCGTTCAGACCCCTCTTGGAGTACTATGCTCAGTTCTGGTTGCCTCACTACAGGAAGGATGTAGAAACTATAGAAAGGGTGCAGAGCAGATTTACAAGGATGTTGCCTGGATTGGGGAGCATGCCTTATGAGAATAGGTTGAGTGAACTCGGCCTCTTCTCCTTGGAGCAACAAAGGAGGAGATGTATAAGATGATAGGCATTGATTGTGTGGATAGTCAGAGGCTTTTTCCCAGGGCTGAAATGGCTAGCACGAGAGGGCACAGTTTTAAGGTGCTTAGGAATAGGTACAAGGAGATGTCAGGGGTAAGTTTTTTATGCAGAGAGTGGTGAGTTAGCGGAATGGGCTTCCGGTGACGGTGGTGGAAGTGGATACGATAGGGTCTTTTAAGAGACTCCTGGACAGGTACATGGAGTCCAGAAAAATAGAGGACTATGGGTATCCCAAGGTAATTTCTAAGGTCAGGAAATGTTCGGCACAGTTTTGTGGGCCAAAGGCCCTGTATTGTGTTGTAGGTGTTCTATGTTCGTTGTTTCTAAATCCTATCCATCCCTCTCCCACCAGTAAAACTAATTTCTCTCTCTTTTCCTTTCTGACAGGATCTTTCACATGCATCATCAACTCTGTTTTCTCTCCAGTATTGCTGCCTGGACAGATTTCTGGCACTTACTTTTTATAATTCAGAATTCCATTATCTGTGGTTATAAGACCATAAGACCATATGATACAGCAACAGAATTAGGGCATTTTCCCCATCAAGTCTGCTCTGCCATTTAATCATGGCTGATCCAATTTTCCTCTCAGCCCTAATTTCCTGTCGACTCCCCATATCCCTTCATCCCTGACCAATTAATAATCTATCAACTTTTGTCTTATGTGTACATACTTGGCCTCCACAGCAGCCTGTGGCAATGAACTTCACATATACACCACTCTCTGGCTGAAGAAATTCCTCCTCATCTCCATTCTAAAAGGACACCCATCTATTCTGAGGCTGTGTCCTCTGGTCTAAGATTCTTGCATCATTGGAAACATCCTCTCCACTTCCACTCTATTAAGGCCTCTCATGATTTGATAGATTTCAATGAGGTCACCCTTATTCTTCTAAGTTCCCGTGAATACAGGTCCAGAACCATCAAATGCTCTTCATGTGACAAGGCATTCAATCCTGGAATCATTTTCATGAACCTGCTTTCAGCTTATCCTTTCTAAGATAAAGGGCCTAAAAATTCTCTCAATACTCCAAGTGAGGCCGCACCAGTGTTTTATAAAGTCTCAATATTACATCCTTGATTTTATATTCTAGTCCTCTTGAAATGAATGCTAACATCCCATTTGCCTTGTTCACCAGCCTCTAAGGAATCCTGCTCAAGGACTCCCAAGTCCCTTTGCACCTCAGTTTTTTGTATTTTATCTCTATTTAGAATATAGTCTACTCTTTCATACCTTCTACCAAAGTGCATCGTCATACACTTCCCAACACTATATTCCATCTACCACCTCCATGCCATTCTCCTTCTGCAGCCTCTTTACTTCCTCAAAACGACCTGTACTCCACCTATCTTCATATCATCTACAAACTTTGCAACAAAGCCAAAAATTCCATCACCCAAATTATTGACATACAACACAAAAAGAATCTGTCCCAACACAGATCCCTGTGGAACATCACTAGTCACTGGCAGCCAGCCAGAAAAGGCTCCCTTTATTCCCACCCTTTGCCTCCTGCCAATCAGCCACTGATTTATCCATGCTAGAATCTTTCCTGTAATTCCATGGGCTTGTAGCTTGTTAAACAGCCTCATGTGTGGCACCTTGTCAAAGGCCTTCTGAAAATCCAAGTACACAATATCCACCGATTGTCCTTTGTCTATCCTGCTTGTTATTTCCTCAAATAATTCTGATAAAATTGTAAGGCAAGAATTTTCCTTGAGGAAACCATGCTGACTACAGCCTATTTTATCATGAGCCTCCAAGTACCCTGAGACCTCCTCCTTAATAATCAACTCCAACATCTTCCCATCCACTGACATCAGGCTAACTGGCCTATGATTTCCTTTCTTCTGCTTGTCTTGTCAAGTCAAGTCAAGTCGTCACGTCATTTTTTATTGTCACTTCAACCATAATTGCTGGAACAGAACACAGTAAAAATGAGACGATGTTTTCCAGGACCATGGTGCTACATGAAACAATACAAAAACTACACTAGACTACAGTCCTATCCAGGACTGCATAGTGCACAAAACAGTGCAGGCGTTACAATAAATAATAAACAAGACAATAGGCACAGTAGAGGGCAGTAGGTTGGTGTCAAGCCAGGCTCTGGGTATTGAGGAGTCTGATGGCTTGGGGGAAGAAACTGTTACATAGTCTGGTCGTGAGAGTCCGAATGCTTCGGTGCCTTTTTCCAGATGGCAGGAGGGAGAAGAGTTTATATGAGGGGTGCGTGGGGTCCTTCATAATGCTGTTTGCTTTACAGATGCAGCGTGTGGTGTAAATGTCTGTGATGGCGGGAAGAGAGACCCCGATGATCTTCTCAGCTAACCTCACTATCCGCTGCAGGGTCTTGCGATCTGAGATGGTGCAATTTCCGAACCAGGCCTTAATGCAGCTTCTCAGGATGCTCTCAATACAGCTTCTGTAGAATGTGGTGAGGATGGGGGGTGGGAGATGGACTTTTCTCAGCCTTCGCAGAAAGTAGAGACGCTGCTGGGTTTTCTTTGCTATGGAGCTGGTGTTGAGGCACCAGGTGAGATTTTCCACCAGGTGAACACCAAGAAATTTGGTGCTCTTAATGATCTCTATGGAGGAGTCCATAAGACCATAAGACGACAAGACAAAGGAGCAGAAGTCGGCCAATTGGCCCATCGAGTCTGCTCCGCCATTTTATCATGAGCTTATCCATTCTCCCACTTAGTCCCACTCCCCTGACTTCTCACCATAACCTTTGATGCCCTGGCTACTCAGATACCTATCAATCTCTGCCTTAAATACACCGAATGACTTGGCCTCCACTGCTGCACATGGCAACAAATTCCATAGATTCACCACCCTCTGACTAAAAAAATTTCTTCACATTTCTGTTCTGAATGAGTGCCTTTCAATCCTTAAGTCATGCCGTCTCGTACTAGATTCCCTCATCATGGGAAACAACTTTGCCACATCCACTCTGACCATGCCTTTCAACATTCGAAATGTTTCTATGAGGTGCTCCTTCATTCTTCTAAACTCCAAGGAATACAGTCCAAGAGCGGACAAATGTTCCTCATGTTAACCCTCTCAGTCCCGGAATCATTCTAGTGAACCTTCTCTGTACCCTCTCCAACGTCAGCACATCCTTTCTTAAATAAGGAGACCAAAACTGCCCACAGTATGCCAAGTGAGGTCTCACCAGCGCCTTATAGAGCCTCAACATCACATCCCTGCTCCTATACTCTATTCCTCTAGAAATGAATGCCAACATTGCATTTGCCGCCTTCACCACCGACTCAACGTGAAGGTTAACCTTAAGGGTATCCTGTACAAGGACTCCCAAGTCCCGTTGCATCTCAGAACTTTGAATTCTTTCCTCATTTAAATAATAGTCTGCCCGTTTATTTCTTCTGCCAAAGTGCATAATCATACACTTTCCAACATTGTATTTCATTTGCCACTTCTCTGCCCATTCTTCCAATCTATCCAAGTCTCTCTGCAGACTCTCCGTTTCCTCTGCACTACCGGCCCCTCCACCTATCTTCGTATCGTCAGCAAACTTAGCCACAAAGCCATCTATTCCATAATCCAAATCATTGATATACAATGTAAAAAGAAGCGGCCCCAACAAGGACCCCTGTGGAACACCACTGGTAAACAGCAGCCAACCAGAATAGGATCCGTTTATTCCCACTCTCTGTTTCCTGCCAATCAGCCAATGCTCTATCCATGTATGCAACTTTCCCGTAATTTCATGGGCTCTTATCTTGTTACGTAGCCTCATGTGTGGCACCTTGTCAAAGGCCTTCTGAAAATCCAAATATACAACATCCACTACATCTCCCTTGTCTAGCCTACTGGTAACTTCCTCAAAAAAATTGTAATAGGTTTGTCAGGCAGGATTTTCTTTTAAGGAATCCATGCTGAGTTCTGCCTATCTTGTCATATGCCTCCAGGTACTCTGTAACCTCATTCTTGACTATCGACTCCAACAACTTCCCAACCACTGATGTCAAGCTAACAGGTCTATAATTTCCTTTTTGCTTCCTTGCCCCCATCTTAAATAGCGGAGTGACAATTTGCAATTTTCCAGTCCTCTGGAACCATGCCAGAATCTATTGACTTTTGAAAGATCATCGCTAATGCCTCCGCAATCTCCACAGCTACTTCCTTCAGAACACGCAAGTGCATTCCATCTGGTCCGGGAGATTTATCTACCTTTACCTTTCCGAGTCGTCGATGTTCAGCGGAGAGTGGTCGCTCCGTGTCCTCCTGAAGTCAACAACCATCCCTTTTGTTTTGTTCACATTCAGAGACAGGTTGTTGGCTCTGCGCCAGTCCGTTCGCTGCTGCAGCTCCTCTCTGTATACTGACTCATCGTTCTTGCTGATGAGACCCACCACGATCGTGTCATCGGCGAACTTGATGATGTGGTTCGCGCTGTGTGTTGCAGCACAGTCGTGGGTCAGCAGAGTGAACAGTAGTGGGCTGAGCACACAGCCCTGGGGGGCCCCCGTGCTCAGTGTGATGGTGTTGGGGATGCTGCTTCCAATCCGGACTGACTGAGGTCTCTCAGTCAGGAAGTCTAGGATCCAGTTGCAGAGGGAGGTGTTCAGGCCCAGTAGGCTCAGCTTTCCAATCAGTTTCTGAAGAATGATTGTGTTGAATGCTGAACTGAACAGCATTTGAACGTACGTGTCTTTTTTGTCCAGGTGGGTTAGGGCCAGGTGGAGGGTGATGGAAATGACGTCGTCTGTTGAATGGTTGGGACGGTACGCGAACTGCAGGGGGTCCAGTGAAGGGGGCAGCAGGGTCTTGATGTGCATCATGACCAGCCTCTCGAAACACTTCTTGATGATGGACGTGAGTGCAACGGGACGGTAATCATAGAGGCAGAACACTGAAGACTTCTTCGGCATGGGGACGATGGTGGCGGCCTTGAAGCACGTAGGAACAACGGCGCTGCTCAAGGAGATGTTTAAGATGTCAGTGAGAATATCTGCTAGCTGGTCTGCACATCCTCTAAGCACTTTGCCAGGAATATTGTCTGGTCCAGCAGCCTTCCGTGGGGTGACCCTGCGTAGAGTTCTCCTCACTTCGGCCAAGTACCTGCCTTTTTCCCGTAACCCTTAATACGCTTACTATGTAAAAACCCATCTAACTGTTTCTTAAATATATTTAGTGAGGAAGCCCTAACTGCTTTCCTGGGCAGAGAATTCCACAGATTCACCACTCTCTGGGGAAAAACAGTTTTTCCTCATCTCTGTCCTAAATCCTCTCAATCTTCTCCCCTGAATCTTGAGGCAATGTCCCCTAGTTGTAGTCTCACCTACCAATGGAAACAACTTTCCTACTTCTAATGCAAGCACGTGGAAATCAGCAGATGCTGGAAATTCAAGCAACACACACAAAATGCAGGTGGAACGCAGAAGGCCAGGCAGCATCTATAGGAAGAGGTACAGTCAACGTTTCCGGCCGAGACCCTTCGTCAGGACTAAGTGAAAGAAGTGATAGTAAGAGATTTGAAAGTAGGAGGGAATAGACAGAATATTGTTCCTCCAACCTGAGTGTGGCTTCATCTTGACAGTAGAGGAAGCCATGGATGGACATATCGGAATGGGAATATTCCGTCTCCAACCTGATGGCATGAACGTAGACTTCTCTAACTTCTGTTAATGACCCCCTTCCCTTCTTACCCCATCCCTTACGTTACTTATTTATTTATTTGTTTATTTATGATCTTTTCCCCTTTCTTTCTCTCTCTTTTTTTCTCCCACTCCCCCTTTCTTTCTCCCTAGGCCTCCCGTCCCATGATCCTCTCTTCTCCAGTCTTGTATCCCTTTTGCCAATCAACTTTCCAGCTCTTAGCTCCATCCCTCCCCCTCCTGTCTTCTCCTACATTTCGGATCTCCTTCTCCCCCTCCCGCTTTCAAATCTCTTACCATCTCTTCTTTCAGTTAGTCCTGACGAAGGGTCTCGGCCCAAAACATTGACTGTACCTCTTCCTATAGACGCTGCCTGGTCTGCTGTACTCCACCAGCGTTTTGTGTATGTTCCTACTTCTATCTTATCTATCCCTTTCAAAATTTTGTATGTTTCTATAAGATCCTCTCTCATTCTTCTGAACTCCAGAGGCGACTCAATCTCTCCTCATAGGTTAACTCCTTCATACCTGGAATCAACTTGGTGAACTTCCTCTGCACTGCCTCCAAAGCCAGTATATCCTTCCTCAAGTACGGAGACCAGAACTGCACACAGTACTCCAGGTGCAGCCTCACCAGTACTCTATATAGTTGCAGCATGACCTCCCTGCTCTTGAATTCAATCCCTCTAGCAATGAAGGCCAACATTCCATTTGCCTTCTTAATAACCTGTTGTACCTGCAAGCCAACTTTTTGAGATTCATGAACAAGCACTCCAAAGTCCCTCTGCACAACAGCATGCTGCAAACTTTCACCATTTAAATAATAATCTGCTCCTCTATTATTCCTTCCAAAGTGGATGATCTTGCATTTACCAACATTGTATTCCATTTGCCAGACCTTGGCCCACTCACTTAACCTATCTATATCCCTCTGCAGGCTCTCCACATCCTCTGTACAATTTGCTTTTCCACTCAGATTAGTACACTATCCATGCCAATACACTTCCTCCGACTCCGTGCATCCGTATCTTATTTCTAAGTCCCTTGTGCGGCACCTTATTGAACGCCTTCTGGAAATCCAAGTATATGACATCTATCTCTTCCCCTCTATCCACTGCACTCATTATGCCCTCAAAGAACCCCAGTAAGCTTGTCAAACAGGGCCTGCCCTTTCTGAATCCATGCTGCTTCTGTCCAATGGAATCACTCCTTTCTAAATGTTTTGCTATTTCTTCCTTAATGAAATGAGTGGAGTGACATTTGCAATTTTCCAGTTTTCCAGAATCATTCCAGAAATTACTGAATCTTGAAAGATCATTACTAATGCCTTCACAATCTCTTCAGACATCTCTTTCAGAACCCTGGGGTGTACACCATCTGGTCCAGGTGGCTTATCTACCTCCAGATCGTTCAGTTTCCCAAGAACCTTCTCTCTAGAAATGATAACTTTACACACTTCATGATCCCTGACACCTGAAACTTCCTCCATACTGCTAGTGTCTTCCACAGTGAAGAATGATGCAAAATACTTACTACACTCCTCAGCAATTTATTTGTCCTCCATTCCTCCCCTCCAGCATTATTTTCCAACAATCTGTTATCCACTCTCAACTTTCTTTTACTCTTTATGTACCTGAAATAAAAACTCTTGGTATTCTCTCTTACGTTATGGGCTACCTTACCTTCATATTTCATATTACCTTCTCACATTATGTTTTTCTTTAGTTGTCTTCTGTTGTTTTTTAAAAGCTTCCCAATCTTTTAACTTCCCACTAAGTTCTGTTATATTATCATATATCCCATTTCTTTTGATTTTATGCTGTCTTTGACTTCCCTTGTCACCCACTGTCAAAGATTATGTTATACACTGGTGGCTGCTTTATGAAATACACCTGTTCATTTATGCAAATATTGAATCATCTAATGATGTGGCAGCAACTCAATGCATAAAAGCACGCAGACAACGTCAAAAGGTTCAGTTGTTGTTCACATCAAACATCAGAATGGGGAAGGAATGTGATGTAAGTGACTTTGATCATGGAATGATTGATGGTGTCAGGCGGGATGCTTTGGTATCTCAGAAACTGCTGATCTCCTGGGATTTTCACACAGAACAGTCTCTGGACTTTACAGAGAGTGGTGTGAAAAACAAAAAATAACATCCAGTGAGTGGTGTTTCTTTGGACAAAAATGCCTTGTTAATGTAATAGGTCCCAGGTGAATGATCAGGCTGGTACAAGCTGACAGGAAGGTGACAATCACTCAAATAATCACGTGTTACAACAGAGGTGTGCAGAAGAGCATCTCTGAATGAACAACAGATCAAACCTTGAAGTGATGGGCCACAGCAACAGAGGACCATGGACATACACTGAGAGGCCACTTTATCATGTACAGGAGGTATCCACTAAAGGGCCACTGATTGTATAAGTCAATGCTAATAAACATGATTCTGATTCTGAGCACTGCCATCCAGCAGGCAAATATTGAAACTTAACAAAGCTTCTTTGAAAGTTTGAAAGTAGCAAAGGTGTTTCATGTACAATTTCTTCCCAACTATTCCTGACTGGTTTCTAAACAAAGGTCAGGGTAAGTTTTGTTAAGTTTGGCAAGTAAAAATCCCTCCGTCAAACCTGTTTCCTGCTCAGAGATTGCTCAAATGCTGATTTTAACTTAGATGAATAATGCCTACAGGAGGTGTCTTTTATTGAAAAATAAAAATGCAGCTGGGAAGAGTCCCATCGGATATGCACAACAGTTAGCAGCTACTGTATGTAATATTCAGAAATCTCCAAGTATGATTCACAAAGTGAAAGGATGAGTTCCCACATTTTTAATAGTTTGCTCTCTGGATCCTGAGGGTGGGGAGAACATGGAATTTAGAACAGTGCAGCACAGGAAAATGACTTTGGCCCACAGTGTTGTCCACTCTAATTGGGCTAGTACTTGAACGCCTGATTTCTATTCTGGTTTCTTCCCCCTTCCTTCCCAGTCCCAATGATGGGTCTCAGCCCAAAATATTGACTCATTATTCCTCTCCCTTGATGCTGCCTGACCCGCTGAGCTCCCTGCAGCAGTTGTGTGTGTTCGTCTGGATTTAACAGCTTGAGAGAAAAAGTGAATGGAAGACATCACACCGTCAGAGGCAGAATCAATACAGAATTCACTCTGCTGAAAGCCACTTCGGTTTCTTAATGTCAGCCTTCTATGAAATTAAAAACTCACAAAAGAAAATAAATAGCTAATATGAGGGGGTATTATTTTAAGGTGATTGAGGGAAAGTATATGGGAAATTTCAGAGGAATTTTTTTTTTATACACAGAGTTGTGGGTGTACAGAATGTTCCTCCAGGGGATGGGTGGTGAGAGGGAGGGGGGCAGGGACAGATATATTAGGGATATTTAAGAAACTGTTAGATACAGTATAGTGTAAAAGTCTTAGGCACCTATATATATATATATATAGCTAGGGTGCCTAAGACTTTTGCACAGTACTGTATTTGTCAACGTGAAGTGGAGAGCGAGTTTGTAAATCTGGTGGGAGCAAAGGATGATTGGAAGGGCAAGGGTGGAGAGTGATGGGAGGGGTGTGGGAAAGGTGGCAGAGAAGGAGTGTCAGGGCCAGGCACACCCAACCCTGAGATACCAGGCAAGGTCATTTAATTCCAAACAATTAGCTTATTGGCCATTACAGAATGTCTCCCTGGTGCCTCCCACTCCTCCTCCTCTCCCTTCCCCTTTTCCCACTCTACCTGTCCCCTTCCCACTCTCACAATGGAAACCTAAATGAGGATCTGGCTTATTATCACTCACATACGTCATCATTTTTTTTTTCTTTGCAGCAGAAGTCCAGAGCAATACATAACGTTACTACAGTAGTGTGCAAAAGTCTTTGGCACCCTGGCTGTATATACTCTATGTGCCTAAGACTTTTGCACAGAACTGAAGGTACATAGATGAAAGAAAAAAATGAAGGGGGTATGTAAGAGAGAAGGGTTAAATGGATCTTCGACGATGCTAAAATGCTGTCACAACATTGTGGGCTGAATGGCCTGTACTGTAGTACTCTGTGTTCTACGTTCGAACAAGAAAAAAAATGAGCTGAATTATTTCCGGAAAACCAATTTAATTAGTTTATTTTAAAGACATTTGTGCTTTCCAGCCTTGACTATTTTCGTTCTCCCTGGGTATCTGTGCAAAGCTGTGCTTGAAACCAGGTATATCCCTATAATCCAAGATAGCATTTAATTCCTTTCGACAGCTCAACTCTTACAGTGGAAAAGAAAGTGCAATGTATTTGCCCCGTAAGAGCAGCTGACCAGAAAACAGCTGCGACTTAAATCCATTGGCAGGTGCTGTTTAAATTTCATCACAGTCTGGTCGTTGTTTTGATCCCGTTATTGATGGATGGGCAATCGGAGAGAACATTGTTGGATTTTCCCTCTGGGAGCTGAGCTGGAATATAATACTGGCTCTTTAAAATTAACAATGCCTGCACTCTGATTGCTGCACAGCTTTCGAAGTGTCAAGAGCTTGAGAAATGTAGAGGATTACGCAGAGCAGGACTGCGCAGAACTAATCACTAATTGGATTGTTTCTGCACACAAGCTAACACCAGGAGATGTGCAAGAAATGGTAATTTTATTCCAGTCTGTTGCCAGGTGCTCTGAAATGACTTTAATCTGAGGCTACATCTCAGGTTAACTTCTGTCTCCTGTCCCTTGATGCATCACCTACATAAATTACCACTGTCTGTGTGTGGTGAAGAAGCTCCAGAGACAAGAGTTAGGGTGGTAGTTCTGTAGCTGTTCCATCCAATTCAATATGGATTAAAATAAATTCAATAGGGACTGAATTTAGGAGCTGGGAGATTATATTGCAACTGTACAGGGCACTGGTGAGGACGCTCCTGGGTTACTATGTGCAGTTTTGAAGTCCTATATTTATTCATTCATCTATCTACCTGTCTCTCTATTTATTTATTTCTTTGTTTGTTTGTTTGTTTATTGAGATAGAGCATGGAACAAGCCTTTGCAGCCCAACGAGCTGTACCACCCAGCAATCCACCAGCCTAATCACAGAACAATTTACAATGATCAATTAAGCCGCACAATAGCATATCAATTAGCACAATGCTTCATGTACAGGTGACCTCGGTTCACTTCCCGCCACTGCCTGTAAGGGGTTTGTACGCTCTCTCTGTGACCACATGTGTTTCCTCAGGGTGTTCCAGTTTTCTCCCACATTCTAAAGTTGGTACATTAATTGGTCATTTTAAAATTGTCCCATGATTAGGTTGGGATTAAAAATCGGGGGATTGCTGAGTGGTGTGGCTCGAAGGGCTTGAAGGGCCTATTCCGCACTGTATCTCAATAAATAAATAACCGGTGGATCTTTGGACTGTGGGAGGAACTGGAACACTTGGAGGAAATCCGTGTGGCTCACAGGGAGAATGTACAAATGATTCAAGAACAGTTACAACCCCTCAACCATCAGGCTCTTGAACAAAAGAGGATAACTACACTCATCTATGAAGATGTTCCCATAACCGATGGTCTCACTTTAAGGACTTTTTGTCTTGTTATTTCATGCTGTCATTATTTATTACTATCTATTTATATTTGCATTTGCATTTTGTTGTCTTCTATGCTCTTGGTCATTCATTGATCCTGTTTACAGTTACTATCCTATAGATTTGCCGAGCATGCCTGCAAGAAAAAGAGTTGTATGCAGTGACATGTATGTACTCTGATAATAAATTTTACTTTGAACTTTGAACTTTGGAATTGAACTCTGAACTCCAGAATACCCCAGAATGTAATAGCATGATGTCCTTACTTAAGGTAAGATGTAATGTCTTTGGAGGTGTTGTAGAGGAGTTTCACCAAGTTGATACTAGAAACGGAGGAATTGGCCTACGAGGAGAGATTGAGTCACCTAGGACTATACCCACTGAAATTCAGATGAATGAGAGAGGAGATCATATAGAAACTTACAAAATTATGAAAGGGATAGATAGATTAAGGCAGAAAAGTTGTTTCCACTGGTAAGGAGACTAGAACTAGGAACACAGCCTCAAGATTTGGGGGAATAGATTGAGCACGGAGATGAGGAACTTCTTTTCACAGAGAGTCGTGATTCTGTGGAATCCTCTGCCCAGAGAAGCAGTAGAGCCTACCTCGTTAAATATACTTAAGGCAGAGTTAGATTTTTGCATATCAGGGGAATGAAGGATTATGGGGAAAGGGCAGGTAAGTGAGGTCTCCATGATCTTATTGAATGGTGGAGCAGGCACCATTGACCAGATGGCTAACTCCTGCTCCCATGTCTTAAGTTCATCCCTGGAGATTGTGGTTGGCTGTCGTTCAGGGTGTCAGGGCTGGAGGCGAGAAATGGGCCCTTTCTGCTCACTGCTCCAATAGGTTCATCTGAGGCTGTGGCCTGTAACTAATGGACTCCTAAATCAGCTGCAGTGGTGACTGGCTTCGTGGCTATGAACTCACTTTTGTGCACTCCAGTTCTGAATGTTACTTGCTTACTTTTATCGTTTGCACATTTTTTTCTTCCAGCACGTTGCGCACTTGACAGTCTTTTTTTAAATGGGTTCTATTGGGTTCCTTTGTTTTGTGGCTCCCTGTAGGACGATGAATCTCAAGGCTATGTATGGTATATGAACTTAGGTAATAAATGTACTTTGAAATATGATTCTTTTGAATCCTTTGTTTATTAAGTGTCACTGCATACCCCTGATTTGAGCAAATTTGCACCTGCACTGCTACACATCCTCTCTGAATTAAAATTGCTTTCTTTCTACTTTCTATATGTAGCTTTGTAAGTGTCTCCTCTTGTCAATCTGCTATGAAGCTTATTTTTAGTTAGATGATTCATAGGTTCAGAGAGAATGAAGAAACTTATACAAAAGTGGGTTAAAGAGAGGTAAGACTGCACAGGTGTGTGATGTTAGCCAGTAGAGCTGGAACAGTTTAAAAAGAAGACTGCCATATCCAGCAGGCAGCAGAAGCATAGTGATAGGGCTTTGGCTGAACAGGTTTAGGCAGTAACGGGGCGAGATAGGTCTACCTCTGTTAACTGTGGAAAGGAAGTAGCATGTGTGTGAGCAACAACAGCCAGTTTTCTGTGCTTGGTGTCAGATGTGGGAAGTCCTGGAGTCTCCCAGCCTCCGGGACAGCCATATCTGCACCCGGTGTATCAAGCTGCAGCTCCTAAGGGACCGTGTTAGGGAACTGGAGTTGCAGCTCGATGACCTTCGTCTGGTTCGGGAGAGCGAGGGGGTGATAGAAAGGAGTTGCAGGCGGGTGGTCACTCTGGGACCATGGAAGCCAGTCAAGTAGGTAACAGTCATGAGAGGGAAGGGGAAGAGTCATGTACTAGGGAGAACCCCTGTGGCTGTACCCCTTGACAAAAAGTACTCCTGTTTGAGTACTGTTGGAGAGGACAGCCTACCTGGGGAAAGCAACAGTGGCCACGCCTCTGGCACAGAGTCCGGCCATGTGGCTCAGAAGGATAAGGAAAGGAAGAGGAAGGCAGTAGAGATAGGGGACTCTATAGTTAGGAGGACAGACAGGCGATTCTGTGGACGCAGAAAAGGAACTTGGATGGCAGTTTGCCTCCCAGGTGCCAGGGTCCAGGATGTTTCGGATCGCATCCAAGATATCCTGCAGTGGGAGGGAGAACAGCCAGAGGTCATGGTACATATTGGTACCAATCATGTAGGTAGGAAAAGGGAGGAGGTCCTGAAAAAAGACTGTAGGGAGTTAGGAAAGAAGTTCAGAAGCAAGACCGCAAAGGTAGTAATCTCGGGGTTACTGCCTGTGTCACGCGACAGTGAGTATAGGAATAGAATGAGGTGGAAGATAAATGTATGGCTGAGGGATTGGAAGAGGGTGCAGGGATTCAGATTTCTGGATTATTGGGACCTCTTTTGGGGCAGGTGTGACCTGTACAAAAAGGATGGGTTGCACTTGAATCCCAGGGGCACCAATATCCTGTTGGGAAGGTTTGCTAAGGCTACTGGGGAGAGTTTAAACTAGAATAGTTGGAGGGTGGGAACCGAACTGAAGAGACTGGGGAAGAGGCAGTTGGCTCACAAATAGAGAAAGCTTGGAGACAGTGTGAGAGGGAGGATAGGCAGGTGACAGAGAAGAGATACACTCAGACCAATGGTTTGAGATGTGCCTATTTTAACGCAAGGAGTATTGTGAACAAAGCGGATGAGCTCAGAGCGTGGATCAGTACTTGGAGCTATGATGTGGTGGCTATTACAGAGACTTAGATGGCTCAGGGACAGAAATGGTTACTTCAAGTGTCAGGTTTTAGATGTTTCAGAAAGGGCAGGGAGGGAGGCAAAAGAGGTGGGGGTGTGGCACTGTTGATCAGAGAATGTCACGGCTGCAGAAAAGGTGGACGCCATGGAGGGATTGTCTATGGAGTCTCTGTGGGTGGAGGTTAGGAACAGGAAGGGGTCAATAACTTTACTGGGTGTTTTTTATAGGCTGCCCAATAGTAACTGGGATATCAATGAGCAGATAGGGAAACAGATCCTGGAAAGATGTAATAATAAGAGAGTTGTCATGATGGGAGATTTTAATTGTCCATATATCGATTGGCATCTTCCCAGAGCAGGGGGTTTAGATGGGATGGAATTTGTTAGATGTGTTCAGGAAGTTTCTTGACACAATATGTAGATAAGTCTAAAAGAGGAGAGACTGTACTTGATTTGGTATTGGGAAATGAACCTGGTCAGGTGTCAGATCTCTCAGTGGGAGAGCATTTTGGAGATAGTGATCATAATTCTATCTCCTTTACAATAGCATTGGAGAGAGATAGGAATAGGCAAGTTAGAAAAGCATTTAATTGGAGTAAGAGGAATTATGAGGCAGGAACTTGGAAGCTTAAGTTGGCAACAGATGTTCTCAGAGAAAGGTACGGAAGAAATGTGGCAAATATTCAGGAGATATTTTTGTGGAGTTCTGCATCGGTACGTTCCAATGAGACAGGGAAGTTATGGTAGGGTACAGGAACTGTGGTGTACAAAGGCTGTAATAAATCTAGTCAAGAAGAAAAGGAAAGCTTACAAAAGGTTCAGAGAGCTAGGTAATGTTAGAGATCTCGAAGATTATACGGCTAACAGGAAGGAGTTTAAGAAGGAAATTAGGAGAACCAGAAGGGGCCATGAGAAGGCCTTGGTGGGCAGGATTAAGGAAACCCCCAAGGTATTCTACAAGTATGTAAGAGCAAGAGCATAAAACGTGCAAGAATAGGACCTGTCAAGAGCGACAGTGGGAAAGTATCTATGGAACCGGAGGAAATAGCAGAGGTACTTAATAAATAATTTATTTCAGTGTTCACTATGAAAAAGGATCTTGGTGATTGTAGTGATGACTTGCAGCAGACTGAAAAGCTTGAGCATGTAGATATTACGAAAGAGGATGTGCTGGAGATTTTGGAAAGTATCAAGTTGGATAAGTCCCCGGGACCAGATGAGATGTACCCCAGGCTACTGTGGGAGGTGAGGGAGGAGATTGCTGAGCCTCTGGTGATGATCTTTGAATCATCAATGGGTACGGGAGAGGTTCCGGAGGATTGGAGGGCTGCGGATGTTGTTCCTTTATTCAAGAAAGGGAGTAGGGATAGCCCAGGAAATTATAGACCAGTGAGTCTTACTTCAGTGGTAGGTAAGTTGATGGAGAAGATCCTGAGAGGCAGGATTTATGAACATTTGGAGAGGTATAATCTGATTAGGAGTAGTCAGCATAGCTTTGTCAAGGGTAGGTCATGCCTTACGAGCCTGATTGAATTTTTTGAGGATGTGACTAAACACATTGATGAAGGAAGAGCAGTAAATGTAGTGTATATGGATTTCAGCAAGGCATTTGATAAGCCTTATTAAGGCTTATTGGGAAAGTAAGGAGGCATGGGATCCAAGGGGACATTGCTTTGTGGATCCAGAACTAGCTTGCCCATAGAAAGCAAAGAGTGATTGTAGACAGGTCATATTCTGAATGGGGGTCGGTGACCAGTGGTGTGCCTCAGGGATCTGTTCTGGGACCCTTACTCTTCGTAATTTTTATAACTGACCTGGATGAGGAAGTGGAGGGATGGGTTAGTAAGTTTACTGATGACACAGTGGTTAGAGGTGTTGTGGATAGTGTGGAGGGCTGTCAAAGGTTACAGCGGGTCATTGATAGGATGCAAAACTAGGCTGAGAAGTAGCAGATGGAGTTCAATCTAGATAAATGTGAGGTGGTTCATTTTGGTAGGTTAAATATGATGGCAGAATATTAATGGTAATACTTTTGGCTGTGTGGATGATCAGAGGGATCTTGGGGTGCACAGGTTGACTCTGTGGTTAAGAAGGCATACAGTGTATTGGCCTTCTTTAATCATGGAGTTGAATTTAGGAGCCAAGAAGTAATGTTGTAGCTATATAGGACCCTGGTCAGACCCCACGGAGTACTGTGCTCAGTTCTGGTCGCCTCACTACAGGAAGGATGTGGAAGCCATAGAAAGGGTGCAGAGGAGATTTACATGGATTTTGCCAGGAATGGGGAACATGCCTTATGAAAACAGGTTGAGTGAACTTGGCATTTCCTCCTTGGAGCAACAGAGGATGAGAGGTGACCTGATAGAGTGGATAGTCAGAGGCTTTTTCCCAGGGCTGAAGTGGTTGCCACAAGTTTAAGGTGCTGGGGAGTAGGTACAGAGGAGATGTTAGGGTAAGTTTTTTTACACAGAGAGTGGTGAGTTCGTGGAATGGGCTGCCGGCAACGGTGGTGGAGGTGGATATGATAGGGTCTTTTAAGAGACTTTTGGATAGGTACATGGAGCTTAGAAAAATAGAGGGCTATGGGTAAGCCTAGTAATTTCTAAGGTAGGGACATGTTCAGTACAACTCTGTGGGCCGAAGGGCCTATATTGTGCTGTAGGTTTTCTATGGTTCTATGTTTCTAATATAAATCCTTGAGGGAAGTGGAATTTGCAGACATGATCCCACTAACCACTGCAAGGGTATGAATCAGGTCCTACTATCAGAATCACAATCAGGTTTATTATCAACGGC
Source organism: Mobula birostris (assembly GCF_030028105.1). Classification (NCBI taxonomy): domain Eukaryota; kingdom Metazoa; phylum Chordata; class Chondrichthyes; order Myliobatiformes; family Myliobatidae; genus Mobula; species Mobula birostris. The sequence goes on from NC_092379.1 coordinate 139,216,610, forward strand.
ATGTGTCGTGAAATTTGTTAACTTAACAGCAGCAGTTCAATGCAATACATAAGAAGAAGAAAAAACTAATAAAATAATAATGATTAAGCAAGTAAATCAATTACAGTACACATATATTGAATAGATTAAAAATCATGCAAAAAGCAGAAATAATATATATTAAAAAAGTGAGGTAGTGTTCAATGTTCATTTAGGAAACGGATGGTGGAGGGGAAGAAGATGTTCCTGAATCGCTAAATGTGTGCCTTCAAACTTCCGTACCTCTTACCTGATGGTAACAGTGAGAAAAGGGCATGCCCTGGGTGCTGGAGGTCCTTAATAATGGATGCTGCCTTTCTGAGATGCCGCACCTTGAAAATTTCCTAGATACTTTGTCGGCAAATACCCAAGATGGAGCCAACTAAATTTATAACCCTCTGCAGCTTCTTTCAGTCCTGTGCAGTAGCTCCTCCATACCTGGCAGTGATGCAGCCTGTCAGAATGCTCTCCACAGTATATTTAAGGAAGCTTTTGAGTGCATTTGTTGACATACCAAATCTCTTCAAACTCCTAATGAAGTATAGTCGGTGCCTTGCCTTCTTTGTAACTGCTTCGATACATTGGGACCAGATTTGGTCCTGAGAGAAAACATACCACCAATCTGGAAAAAATGTGTAAGAGATTTACGAGGATGTTGCCAGGACTCAAATTATCGAGGGAGGTTGAGCAGATTGGAACACACTGGAACACAGGAGAATGAGATGTAATCTTACAGAAATATATAAAATTGTAAGAGGCTTAGACAGAGTGAATGCAGAATACATAGATCATAGAAATCTACAGCACATTACAGGCCCTTTGGCCCACAATGTTGTGCCAACCATGTAGCCTACTTTAGAAACTGCTTCGAATTTCCCTACTGCATAGCCCTCTATTTTTCTATGCTCCATATACCTATCTGAGAGTCCATTCCTGCCCCATCACTAGGGTTCAAAACTGGTGTTGGATTGCTGATTTATTTAGAGATCCAGTGTGGAGCAGGCTCTTCAGTCAAATGAGTCCAATAAATTTCACTCTAATGCCAATAATATTAAACCTGTTTCTGAACTGATATAGAACATAGAAACCTACAGCACATTACAGGCCCTTTGGCCCACAATGTCGTGCCGACCATGTAACCTACTCTAGAAACTGCTTAGAATAGCCCTTTATTTTTCTAAGCTCTGTGTACCTATCTAAGAGCCTCTTAAAAGACCCTATTGTATCTGACTCCACCACCTTCGCTGACAGTGCATTCCACACACTCACGATTCTCTGTGTGAAAAACCTACCCCTGACAAACCCCTCTGTACCTACTTCCAAGCACCTTAAAACTATGCCCCCTCATGTTAGCCATTTCAGCCCTGGGAAAAAAGCCTCTGGCTATCCACATGATAAATGCCTCTCATCATCTTATACACCTCTATCAGGTCACCTCTCATCCTCCGTCACTCCAAGGATAAAAAACCGAGTTCACTCAACCTATTTTCATAAGGCAAGCTCTCTAATCCAGGCAACATCTTTGTAAATCTCCTCTGAACTCTCTCTATAGTATCCACATCCTTCCTGTAGTGAGGTGACCAGAAATGAACACAGAACTCCAAGTGGAGTCTGACCAAGGTCTTATATAACTGTAACATTACCTTTTACTTTAACTGTAACACACTCTTGTTGGGGGAACAAGAGCTTGTGGGCATAAAGTAGATCTAGGGTGAGAGGGGAGAAATTTAAAAGGAACTTGAGGGGCAACCAGAGAGTGATCAGTCGAGGGACTGTGCTGCCAGAGGAGGTGGTTGAGGTAGGTACATTAACAATGTTTAAAAGGTACTTGGGCAGGTACATGATAGGAAAGATATCAAGGGATTTGGGCAAATGCGAGTAGCTTAGATGAGAAGCTTGGTCGGCAAGGGCCAAATGGACTGAGGGGCCTGTTTCTGTGCTCTATGACTCTGAGTGTCTATGACTGCTGTGACATTGAATAAGCCACATGGAGACTGGAGCTGCAGAGGTAAAGGGTCTTTTTGTCAGCACCGTAAGTAGGCAATAGATTTCTCTGCAGTCCATCAACCCATGCACACTAACTCAGTATACCTTTCTTTGCATGACTTATTTATTTTGTAATTTCTAGTAATTTTAGAACTGTTCACTGTACTGCTGTTGCAAAACAACAGATTCCACTTTATATAAGACATATAATTGAAATAAACCTGATTCTGATTCTGGAACAATCTTGCTTGGAGAGTCTCCAGAGAATCTCCCTGCACTCAAAATACAATGTATACTGCAAAATCAAAGAGAACAACAGATGATTCAATACGGTTCCAATTTCAACATTTTGGGGGTGGACAAATGGCTCCATAAGAGCAGTCCTGTGTATTCAAACACCTTTGTTGGAAGGGTAGACACTCAAAGCAGCCTTCCCTTATACTGCACTGAAATAGTTTGTGTTCTCTCTCTCTCTCTACCTTTCTCTCCTTCTCTCTCTTTCTCTCTCTCCCTCTCTCTCTCCCTCTCTGCCTCTCTCCCTCTCTCTCCCTCTCCCTCCCTCTCTCTCTCTCCCTTTCTCTCTATTTCTCTCTCTCCCCCTCTCACTCTCTCTCTCCCTCTCTCTTCCTCTCTCTCTGTCTCCCCACCTCTCTCCCCCCACCTCTCTCTCTCCCTCTCACTCTCTCTCTCCCTCTCTCTCTCCCTTCTCTCTCTCTCTCCCTCTCTCTCTCCCTCTTTCTCGCTTCCTCCCTCCCTCTCTCTCTCTCTCCCCCTCTCTCTCCCCCTCTCTCTCCCCCTCTCTCTGTCCCCCCTCTCCCTCTCTCTCTCCCCCCCTCTCTTTCTCTCTCCCCCTCTCTATCGCTCTCTCTCTCACTCTCTCTCGACAATACTGTATATTCATTCAGCTCAACACACAAAATGCTGGAGGAACTCAGCAGGTCCGGCATCATCATGGAAATGGATAAATAGTCATCTTTTCAGACCAAGACTGTTCTTCAGGACTGGAAAGGAATGGGGGAGATGCCAGAATAAAAAAATGGGTGGAGGGGAAGGAGGATAGTCTGAAGGTGATAGGTGAAAGATAAAGGGCTGGAGAGGAGAGTGGACCTTGGGAGAAAGGGAAGAGCGAGGGGCACCAGGGATCTCTTACCTCTTCTCACCTGCCTATGACCTTCTGCTGATACCGCTTCCCTGCCATCTGGCTTCACCTATCACCTTCTAACTATCCTCATTCACCTCCCCCACCTCTTTATTCTGGCATCTTCCTCCTTCCTTTCCAGTCCTGAAGAAGGGCCTTGGCCTCGAAACTTTGTCTGTTTACTCATTGTCATACAGGCTGCCTGACTTGCTGAGTTTCTCCAGCATTTTGTGTGTTTTACTTTGCATTTTCAATATCTGCCGAACCTCTTGTTTTTATTCATTCATCTGTCCATTTCAGACGAAAGACTGTTTTTTGTTTGTATTGATGACTGATACCCATAATAACTCTTGAACTATATCCAATATCTAACAATTGTTCTTAGAGTCCATGTTGAGAGACACAAGATTAAGAAGGCATATGGGGTGTTAGCCATTATTAGTCAGAGGATTAAGTTCAATAGCTGCAAATTAATGTTGCAGCTCTATAAACTCTGGTTAGACCTCACTTGGAGTATTGTGTTCAGTATTGGTTGCCTTAACATAGGAAGGATGTGAAAGCTTTAGAGAGGATGCAGAGGAGATTTACCAGGATGCTGCCTAGATTAGAAAGAAGGTCTTATGAGGATAGATTGAGTGAGCTAGGGCTTTTCTCTTTGAAGCAAAAGAGGATGAGAGGTAGCTCAATTCACAAGATGTTAAGAGCATAGATACAGTGAACTGCCAGAGACTTCCTCCCAGAACAGAAATGGCTAATAGGATAGGGCATAATTTGAAGGAAAATATGGGGACTTGTCAAAGGAAAGGTTTTTACACAGCACTATTTGCGTCAAAGACCAACACAGTCTGAGGATAAACTGGGGCAGCCAGCAAGTGTACCATGCTTCCAACATAGTACGCCCATAACATACTAATCCTAGTCATATGTCTTTGGGGCACAGAGGAAGGCAGAGCACCCGGTGGAAACCCACATGGTCATGGGGAAAATCTCCTTATAGACAACAGCGAGAATTGAACCTGTACGCTAGTAGTGTAAAGCATTACACTACTCGCTACTACCATGACACCCTCCAAGGGCTTCATCTAATACTCCTGTTCTTTCTCCTCCAACCTGTCTATCACCCATACGATCTTCCCCTTTTCTTATTCCTCTTCCCTTTCTTCCTAGGCCCACTGTCCTCTACTTTCAAATTTCACCACCTTCCACCCTTTGCCTCATCCACCTACCCCAGCTTTTCCTATCATTCCCACTTTCCCTTTCCCTCCACTCACTTACCTTCTCCATCTCACCTGGATTTGCCTTTCACCCACCAACTCGCGCTCCCTCCTGCCACTACCCCACCCTTTTATTCTGACTTCTACTCCCTTCCTTTCCAGACACGATGAAGGGCCTCTGCCCAAAAGGACAACTGTTTAGTTCCCTCCAAAGACATTGCTGAGTTCCTCCAGCAGTTTTTGTGTGCTGCTTGAACACAAGAGCGGACAGAGGATGAGGCAACGCCTACCGGACAAGCGATCCAGAGAGCTTGTCCATTGGAAACTGAGAGCCAGGATCCTCAAGAAGAAGCAGATGTTCAGCATGGCGTAAGGCCAGCAGAACTGTGGTAGATGTGACATGCACATGACATCTGGCACGGGTCAACCGACGAACCATGAGAACTGAAAGGATGATTTTGATGCATCTCCAGCAATTGGACTCATTTTGAAATCTGGCACTTGCTCAATATGTTTCATCTTCCTGATGTTAAAACTGCATCCTAAAACCTCAAAGCTTAGGAATGTTTAATTGTGTATTTCTTTTATCTCCCTACAATGCTTTGTTAGTCTTTCAGATTGTTTTCCAACTCGTAATGAGCAAAGCACAACTATACAGTAGCAAATAACTTGTTCAGTGGAAGATAAATTTAGTGGATTTAGTTCATTAATAAAATCTCTTTCATGAAAGAAACAAATAAAATTTAGATTTAGATTTAAATTCATTTAATATCAGAGAATGTTTACAGTATGCAACCTGAAATTCATATTTTCCACAGACACCTCTGAAACAAGGGACCCAATAGAATGAATGTTACAACACCGAAGCCCCGAAACCTCCCCCTTACCTTTCACAGAGACAGCAACAAAGGCATTAACACCCAACCCTCCCACTCACGCCAGCTAAAGCACCACACTCCCCCCGACCCCAAACCCTAACTGCACAAGCAACAGCAAAGTACTTAAAGAGACCTTGATCCACAGTCCATCACAACTACAGTCCATACCCCAGCACTTGGGTATCTCAGACAATCTCCCTCTCTCCAGTGAGGGAGAGAATTCACTCCTGCAAGAATGATAGTGGAGACCAGCAGCTCATTGTTCTGATGTTACAATTCTAGCTGTATGCAGCAATATAACCCACACTGGAAGAACTCAACACCTCAGGTAGGATCTTTGGAGGGGAACTAGCAGTAGGCGTTTTGGACTGAGACCATTCATCGGTCATGGCGAATGGTCTCGGCTTCTTGTTCTTCTTTTCCCTCAGTATCTCTTCATCTCTTTTTCATTTTGTCTCTTGCAGTTTTCTGGCTATGTTTCCCGCATGGCACTGCCGCGCAGCTGGTAGAGCTGCTGCCACCCAGCGCCACATTTCGATCTCATCCTCCAACGCTGTCTGGGTGGAGTTTACATGTTTGCTCTGTGGACGATAGATTGCATTAACCAGAATAAACCACTGATGTTAGTAGTACTGGAATGGAAGTCTGGCAGTCCTGACAAAGGGTCTCAGCCCAAAACATTGACTGTTTATTCCCCTCCATAGAAGCTGCCTGATCTGCTGACTTCTTCCGGCATTTTGTGTGTGTTACTCCAGTATCCGTAGAATCTCTTGTGTTTAAAATTTACCAATGTAACTGCTTCACAATGCATCAGTATCAAGTTGTGTGATCCCTGGATTATTACAGTTACCCAGTTTAAATAAGAAGAATATCAGGGCAGGTGTTGTTAAAATAGGCTGGTGTCATTAAAAAGTTATTTACCCAATGTGTTCAGCATTGGTCTGATTCTTAGCATGGTTGCTTTTGGGACTGAAAGGTTGAATTATTAGTATTGTTCAAACATCAGGCTCCTGAACCAGTGTGGGTAATTTCACTTAGCTTAACTCTGAATGAAATACACTCAATTTCAAGGCTCTACAACCTATGTTCCAAGAATTATTTCTTTAATTTGCACAATTTGTCTTCTTTTGCACATTAGTTGTTTGGCAGTGTGTATTTATGTATCGTTTTATATAAATTATATTGTATTTATTTTCCAGTAAGTACTTGAAGGTAAATGAATCTCAAGGTAGTTTGTGGTGACATATATGTCCTTTGATAATAAATTTACTTTGAGTTTAACTTTAAGACCGCCTTCAGAAATCTAAGCAGAAAATTCCTGGCCAATGCTCTGTTGTAATACAAGACAATAAGACATAGGAGCAAAATTAGGCTGTTTAGCCTGTCGAGCCTGTTCTGCCATTCCATCGTAGGGATAGCTGACTTGCTATCCCTTTCAACTCTATTCTCCTGCCCTCTCCCCGTAACGCTTGATACCCTCACTAATCAAGAACCTTCAGCTGTAAATAGACACAATGATTTGGCCTCCTCAGCCATCTGTGGCAATGAATTCCACAGATTCCCCACCTTCTGGCTAAAGAAATTCCTCCTCATCTCTGTTCTAAAGGGACATCCTTGCATCCTAGACTCAGAGACTATAGAAAACATTCTGTCCGCATCAACTCTATGTCGGCCTTTCAGTATTAAATAGGTTTCAATGAGATCTCCTCCACCACCCCCCCCCCCCCACAATTCTTCCATAGTCCAGTGAATACAGGCCCAGAGCCATCGAATTCTACTTATATGTTAACACTTACATTCACTGGATCATTCTTATGCCCTGCTTTATCTGAAATATTATGTTTCAGTTGCAATGTTTATTTATTTGATTTATTTTTATTTAGAGATACAGCATGGAGTAGGCCCTTCTCAAGTAGGCCTCTTGAGTTGTGCCGGCCCAGCAACCCATGACAACACCAATTTAATCCTAACTTATTCACAGGACAACCACAGAAACATAGAAACATAGAAAATAGGTGCAGGAGTAGGCCATTCGGCCCTTCAAGCCTGCACTGCCATTCAGTACGATCATGGCTGATCATCCAACTCAGAATCCTGTACCTGCCTTCTCTCCATACCCCCTGATCCCTTTAACCACAAGGGTCATACCTAACTCTCTCTTAAATATAGCCAATGAACTGGCCTCAACTGTTTCCTGTGGCAGAGAATTCCACAGATTCACCACTCTCTGTGTGAAGAAGTTTTTCCTCATCTCGGTCCTAAAAGGCTTCCCCTTTATCCTCAAACTGTGACCCCTCGTTCTGAACTTCCCCAACCTCGGGAACAATCTTCCTGCATTTAGCCTGTCCAATCCCTTTAGAATTTTATATGTTTCAATAAGATCTCCCCTCAATCTTCTAAATTCCAGGGAGTATAAGCCTAGTCGATCCAGTCTTTCAACATATGAAAGTCCTTCCATCTCAGCAATCAATCTGGTGAACCTTCTTTGTACTCCCTCTATGGCAAGAATGTCTTTCCTCAAATTAGGGGACCAAAACTGCACACAGTACACCAGATGTGGTCTCACCAAGGCCTTGTACAACTGCAGTAGTACCTCCCTGCTCCTGTACTCGAAACTTCCTGCTATGAATAAGACCATAAGACCATAAGACAAAGGAGCAGAAGTAGGCCATTCGGCCCATCGAGTCTGCTCCGCCATTTTATCATGCGCTGATCCATTCTCCCATTTAGTCCCACTCCCCCGCCTTCTCACCATAACCTTTGATGCCCTGGCTACTCAGATACCTATCAAGCTCTGCCTTAAATACACCCAATGACTTGGCCTCCACTGCTGCCCATGGCAACAAATTCCATAGATTCACCACCCTCTGGCTAGAAAAATTTCTTCGCATTTCTGTTCTGAAAGGGCGCCCTTCAATCCTTAAATCATGCCCTCTCGTACTAGACTCCCCCATCATGGGAAACAACTTTGCCACATCCACTCTGTCCATGCCTTTTAACATTCGAAATGTTTCTATGAGGTCTCCCCTCATTCTTCTAAACTCCAAGGAATACAGTCCAAGAGCGGTCAAATGTTCCTCATATGTTAACCCTCTCATTCCCGGAATCATTCTAGTGAATCTTCTCTGTACCCTCTCCAACGTCAGCACATCCTTTCTTAAATAAGGAGACCAAAACTGCCCACAGTACTCCAAGTGAGGTCTCACCAGCGCCTTATAGAGCCTCAACATCACATCCCTGCTCCTATACTCTATTCCTCTAGAAATGAATGCCAACATTGCATTTGCCTTCTTCACTACTGACTCAACCTGGAGGTTAACTTTAAGGGTATTCTGTACGAGGACTCCCAAGTCCCATTGCATCTCAGAACTTTGAATTCTTTCCCTATTTAAATAATAGTCTGCCCGTTTATTTTTTCTGCCAATGTGCATAACCATACACTTTCCAACATTGTACTTCATTTGCCACTTCTCTGCCCATTCTTCCAATCTATCCAAGTCTCTCTGCAGACTCTCAGTTTCCTCAGCACTACCGGCCCCTCCACCTACCTTTGTATCGTCAGCAAATTTAGCCACAAAGCCATCTATTCCATAATCTAAATCATTGATGTACAATGTAAAAAGAAGCGGCCCCAACACTGATCCCTGCGGAAAACCACTGGTAACCGGCAGCCAACCAGAATAGGAACCCTTTATTCCCACTCTCTGTTTCCTGCCAATCAGCCAACGCTCTATCCACGTATGTAACTTTCCTGTAATTCCATGTGCTCTTATCTTGTTAAGTAGCCTCATGTGTTGCACCTTGTCAAGGTCCTTCTGAAAATCCAAATATACAACATCCACTGCATCTCCCTTGTCTAGCCTACTGGTAATTTCCACAAAAATTTGTAATAGGTTTGTCAGGCAGGATTTTCCTTTAAGGAATCCATGCTGAGTTCTGCCTATCTTGTCATATGCCTCCAGGTACTCTGTAACCTCATCCTTGACAATCGACTCCAACAACTTCCCAACCACGGGTGTCAAGCTAACAGGTCTATAATTTCCTTTTTGCTTCCTTGCCCCCTTCTTAAATAGCGGAGTGACATTTGCAATCTTCCAGTCCTCCGGAACCATGCCTGAATCTATTGACTTTTGAAAGATCATCGCTAATGCCTCCGCAATCTCCACAGCTACTTCCTTCAGAACACAAGGGTGCATTCCATCTGGTCCAGGAGATTTACCTACCTTTAGCCTATTCAGCTTCCTGAGTACTTTCTCTGTCGTAATTGTGACTGCGCACACTTCTCTTCCCTGCCACCCTTGAGTGTCCTGTATACTGCTGTCTTCCTCAGTGAAAACTGATACAAAATACTTGTTCAGTTTCTCTGCCATCTCCTCATCTCCCATTACAATTTCTCCAGCATCATTTTCTATCGGTCCTATATCTACTCTCACCTGTCTTTTACTCTTTATATACTTGAAAAAGCTTTTAGTATCCTCTTCGATATTATTTGCTAGCTTCCTTTCATAGTTAATCTTCTCTCTCTTAATGACCTTCTTGGTTTCCTTTTGTAAGGTTTTAAAAACTTCCCAATCCTCTCTCTTCCCACTAATTTTTGCTTCCTTGTATGCCCTCTCTTTTGCTTTAACTTTGGCTTTGACTTCTCTTGTCAACCACGGTTGCATCCTTTTTCCACTCGAAAATTTCTTCTTTTTTGTAATATACCTGTTTTGCACATTCCTCATTTCTCGCATAAACTCCAGCCACTGCTGCTCTGCCGTCTTTCTCGCCAGTGTCTCTTTCCAGTCAACTTTGGCCAGTTCCTCTCTCATGCCACTGTAATTTCCTTTACTCCACTGAAATACCGACACATCAGATTTCGGCTTCTCTTTTTCTAATTTCACAATGAACTCAATCATGTTATGATCACTGGGTTCCTTCACCTCAATCTCTCCAATCACCTCCGGTTCATTACACAATACCCAATCCAGTACAGCCGATCCCCTAGTAGGCTCAACAACAAGCTGTTCTAAAAAGCCATCTCGCAGACATTCTACAAATTCTCTCTCTTGAGATCCAGTGCTGACCTGATTTTCCCAATCTACTCGCATGTTAAAATCCCGCACAATTATCATAACACTGCCCTTCTGACAAGCCTTTTCTATTTCCTGTTGTAATTTGTAGTCCACATCACTGCAGCTGTCTGGAGGCCTATAAATAACTGCCATCAGGGTTCTTTTACCCCTGCGATTTCTTAGCTCAACCCATAAAGATTCTGCACCTTCCGATCCTATGTCACCTCTTTCTAATGAATTAATATCATTTCTTACCAATAAAGCCACGCCTCCCCCTCTGCCTACCTTCCTATCCTTCCGATACACCGTGTATCCTTGGACGTTCAGCTCCCAGAGACATGCATCCTTTAGCCAGGTCTCAGTGATGGCCACAATATCATACCTGCCAATCTGTAGCTGTACGACAAGATCGTCCGCCTTATTCCTTATGCGAATGCCAGCATACCATTCGCCTTTTTCACCGCCTACTGTACCTGCATGCCCACTTTCAATGACTGGTATATAATGACACCCAGGTCTCGTTGCACCTTCCCATTTCCTAATCGGCCACCATTCAGACAATAATCTGTTTTCCTGTTTTTGCCACCAAAGTGGATAACCTCACATTTATCCACATTAAATTGCATCTGCCATGAATTTGCCCGCTCACCTAAACTATCCAAGTCACCTTGCATCCTCTTAGCATCCTCCTCACAGCTAACACTGCTGCCCAGCTTCACGTCATCCGCAAACTTGGAGATGCTGCATTTAAATCCCTCATCTAAGTCATTAATATGTATTGTAAACAACTGGGGTCCCAACACTGAGCCTTGTGGTACCCCACTAGTCACTGCCTGCCATTCTGAAAAGGTCCCGTTTATTCCCACTCTTTGCTTCCTGTCTGCCAATCAATTCTCTATCCACATCAATACCATACGCCCAATACCGTGTGCTTTAAGTTTGCACACTAATCTCCTGTGTGGGAGCTTGTCAAAAGCCTTTTGAAAATCCAAATATATCACATTCACTGGTTCTCCTCTATCCACTCTGCTAGTTACATCCTCAAAAAATTCTATGAGATTCATCAGGCATGATTTTCCTTTCACAAATCCATGCTGACTTTGTCCGATGATTTCACCGCTTTCCAAATGTGCTGTTATCACACCTTTGATAACTGACTCTAGCATTTTCCCCACCATCAATGTCAAGCTTACCCCTCTATAATTCCCTGGTTTCTCTCTCCCTCCGTTTTTAAAAAGCGGGGTTACATTTGCCACACTCCAATCCTCAGAAACTAATCTGGAATCTAAAGAGTTTTGAAAAATTATCACTAATGCATCCACTATTTCTTGGGCCACTTCCTTAAGCACTCTGGGATGCAGACCATCTGGCCCTGGGGATTTATCTGCCTTTAATCCCTTCAATTTACCTAACACCACTTCCCTACTAACATGTATTTCCCTCAGTTCCTCCTTCTCACTAGACCCTCGGTCCCCTGCTATTTCAGGAACATTATTTATGTCCTCCTCAGTGAAGATAGAACAAAGGTAGTTATTCAGTTGGTCTGCCATGTCCTTGTTCCCCATGACGAATTCACCTGTTTCTGACTGTAAGGGGCCTACATTTGTCTTAACCAATCTTTTTCTTTTCACATATCTATAAAAGCTTTTACAGTCAGTTTTTATGTTCCCTGCCAGCTTTCTCTCATAATCTTTTTTCCCTTTCCTAATTAAGCCCTTTGTCTTCCTCTGCTGGACTCTGAATTTCTCCCAGTCCTCAGGTGTGCCGCTTTTTCTGGCTAATTTGTAAAACCTAAAAAGATCATTTATCCTACTGGTATGTCTTTGGACTGTGGGAGGAAATCGGAGCAGCGGGGCAAAACGCAAGCATTCCAAGGGGAGGAATGTATGGATTCTCCGTGTGGTGGATGCTGAACTGTTCTGCGAACTCCCAACTCCGATGCCCCGAGCTGTAATAGTATTGTGCTAACTGCTGCCCTACTGTGGAATCCAATTAGTCTTTGTCAGCTCCATGAAACAGAATATTGTACAGCATGCATTTAGAGAGAAGCACAGTTCTCATTGGCATCCTAACCAGTACATAGTCAACATCAATAAAATATATATTTGGCCTTCTTCCCATCGTGCTTTCTGGAATATTCTTGGGTGTATTTTAGACTTTGCATTCCCTGCATTATTTAGTGACTCAACTTCAAAGCTGCTTCCTCAGCTGGAGAGCACCTCTAGATGTTGTTAATTGGGTTTTGACTTTTAATCTATATAATCTATATGGACATAAGAAATAAAAGAAGAGAAAGTCAAGTATTCGTTGAGTGCCCTGCAGTGTTACATTGAAATTTGGTGTGATTAAATAGGAATTAATTTCCGAAATATTTAATGCATCAAAGGAGGGTAAACATCATCCATAACTTTGAACTAGAGTTTGGTGATCACTGCAGTTGATTAATTAGACCCTTTGGTGAGGCAGACTGTTGGCTGGTCCACTCCTATCAGATTCCTTCTTCTTCAGCTCTTTACCTTTTCCACCTATCACCTCCCAGCTTCTTACTTCACGGCCCCCCCTGCCCACTCAGCCATGTTCCCACTCAGCTAGTTTCAGCTATCACCTGCCAGCTTGCTCTTCTTCCCCGCCCCCCCCCCCCACTCCACTGTCTTTTTTTTGGACTTCTTGCCCCTTCTTTTCCAGTCATGATGAAGGGCCTCAGTCCAAAACTTTGACTGTTCATTCCTTTCCTCAGATGCTGCCTGACCTGCCGAGTTCCTCCAGCACTTTGTGCGTTGAATCAGAATCAGAATCAAGTTTATTATCATTGACATACTGTACGTCGAGAAATTTGTTGTTTTGCGGCAGCAGTACAATACATAAAAATTCTATAAATTATAATAAGAATTATATATTAGAAACATAAATTAAATAAGCAGAGTGGAAAGAGAGAAAAATTAGTGAGGTAGTTGTAGCAGCAAATCACAACCAAGATTGCTACTAGCCTGAGACTCACATGATGTGCCCTCGGCTACAACGATTGCTCCTTTACTCCAGGGGTCCCCAACTTCTTTTGCACCGCGGACCGGTTTAATGTTGACAATATTCTTGCGGACTGGCCGACTGGGGTAGGGGTGGGTCGTTCAAGTAGGGTTAAACTCACCTCAACATGTCTTTTACAGTTAAGATTGCAAACTTTCTCACTCCCAAATAAGGGACAAAAGTAGCAGTCAAATCCTGGGACACTTTACCCCTGGTAAGACTACCATGACCATGAAGCCTTGTGTGGGCACCTGTGTGCACATGCGCGAATGTGCCGATTTTTCCCCACAAATCGGGTTTGCCTCCACGTTCCCGACTATAGTACATACATTATTTCTACTTTATATAGGCTGTGTAGTTATCATATCACCCCCGCTTTTACTATATGTTAGAGTTATTTATTTTCTGTTTTATGTGTTATTTGGTATAATTTGTCAGGTTATTTTTTGAGTCTGGGAACTCTCAAAATTTTTTCCCATATAAATTAATGGTAATTGCTTCATCGCTTCACACCATTTCGGCACGGAAGGTTTCATAGGAACGCTCTACCTTAGCGGGGGAAATATGGGACAAACCAATTTTACCCAATATACGGGATGTCCCGGCAAATACAGGACAGTTGGCAATCCTATGTTAAAGTTCAACAGTGCATGACAAGGAATGAGGAAAGGTGCAGCTGAATCATATCGTTTCCTCACAGCCTGGTAGCACATACTTCACGGCCCGGTACCGGTCCGCAGCCCGATGGTTGGGGACCACTGCTTTATTGAATCCTTTATTATCAGTTAGAAAACATACAATCTAGAAGTGACGAACTTAAGCATATCCAAGTTTGAGCTGAGTTTTATTTGGCAGTATCCCATGGTTATCTCTGTGGTCAGCAAAAGATCCTAAGCTACAAAATGCCCCGAAATAGGCAAGAATACGTAACATGTTCCCTTCACTTTTACCATGCCCCCACTCACGTACCTTGTTACCATAACAAATGCACAACACAGAATACAAAGCAGATAGAGAACAGGTACATGGCTCCCACAATGCTGTTTATGGAGCGACTCATTGTCTATTCAGAAATCTGCTGGCAGATGGGAAGAAGCTGTTCCGAAAACATTGAGTGTAGGTCTTCAGCTCCTCCACCTCTTCTTCCCTGATGGTGATATTAAACAGAGAGCATGTCCTGGGTGATGGGGGTCCTTAACGATATATGCCACTCTGGACTACTCTGATGAAGCAACACACATCAAAGTTGCTGGTGAACGCAGCAGGCCAGGCAGCATCTCGAGGAAGAGGTACAGTCGACGTTTCAGGCTGAGACCCTTCATTAGGACTAACTGAAGGAAGAGCTAGTAAGAGATTTGAAAGTGGGACGGGGAGAGGGGGATCCAAAATGATAGGAGAAGACAGGAGGGGGAGGGATGAAGTCAAGAGCTGGACAGGTGATTGACAAAAGGGATATGAGAGGGTCATGGGACAGGAGGCCCAGGGAGAAGGAAAAGGGAGAGTGGGGGGAACCCCAAGGATGGGCAAGGGGTATAGTCAGAGGGACAGAGGGAGAAAAAGGAGAGAGAGAGAAAGAATGTGTACGTATAAATAATGGATGGGGTACGAGGGGGAGGTGGGGCATTAGCGGAAGTTAGAGAAGTCAACGTTCATGCCATCAGGTTGGAGGCTACCCAGATAGAATATAAGGTGTTGTTCCTCCAACCTGAGTGTGGCTTCATCTTTACAGTAGAGGAGGCCATGGATAGACGTGTCAAAAATGGGAATGGGATATGGAATTAAAATGTGTGGCCACTGGGAGATCCTGCTTTCTCTGTCGGACAGAGCGTAGGTGTTCAGCAAAACGATCTCCCAGTCTGCGTCGGGTCTTGCCAATATATAGAAGGCCACATTGGGAGCACCAGATGCAGTATATCACCCCAGCTGACTCACAGGTGAAGTGTTGCCTCACTTGGAAAGACTGTCTGGGGCCCTGAATGGTGGT
Organism: Mobula birostris; assembly: GCF_030028105.1. Classification (NCBI taxonomy): domain Eukaryota; kingdom Metazoa; phylum Chordata; class Chondrichthyes; order Myliobatiformes; family Myliobatidae; genus Mobula; species Mobula birostris. Next base: position 139,231,906 of record NC_092379.1, read on the forward strand.
AAGGGAGGAAGTGTAAGGGCATGTGTAGCACTTGTTCCGCTTACAAGGATAAGTGCCAGGAGGGAGATTGGTGGGAAGGGATGGGGGGTACAAATGGACAAGGGAGTCGCGTAGGGAGCGATCCCTGCGGAAAGCAGAGGTGGGGGGGAGAGAAAGATGTGCTTTCATGGTGGGATCCCGTTGGAGGTGGCGGAAGTTCAGGAGAATAATATGTTGGACCCGAAGGCTGGTGGGGTGGTAGGTGAGGACCAGGGGAACCCTATTCCTAATGAGGTGGCGGGAGGATGGGATGAGAGCAGATGTGCGTGAAATGGGGGAGATGTGTTTGGGAGCAGAGTTGATGGTGGAGGAAGGGAAGCCCCTTTCTTTAAAAAAGGAGGACATCTCCCTCATCCTGGAATGAAAAGCCTCATCCTGAGAGCAGATGCAGCGGAGACAGAGGAATTGCGAGAAGGGGATGGCATTTTTGCAAGAGACAGAGTGAGAAGAGGAATAGTCCAGATAGCTGTGAGAGTCAGTAGGCTTATAGTAGACATCAGTAGATAAGCTGTCTCCAGAAATAGAGACAGAAAGATCTAGAAAGGGGAGGGAGGTGTCGTAAGTGGACCAGGTAAACTTGAGGGCAGGGTGAAAGTTGGAGGCAAAGTTAATAAAGTCAACGAGCTCAGCATGCGTGCAGGAAGCAGCGCCAATGCAGTCGTCGATGTAGCGAAGGAAAAGTGGGGGACAGATACCAGAATAGGTTCGGAACATAGATTGTTCCACAAAGCCAACAAAAAGGCAGGCATAGCTAGGACCCATGTGGGTGCCCATAGCTACACCTTTAGTTTGGAGGAAGTGAGAGGAGCCAAAGGAGAAATTATTAAGAGTAAGGACTAATTCCGCTAGACGGAGCAGAGTGGTGGTAGAGGGGAACTGATTAGCTCTGGAATCCAAAAACAAGCAGGGAGCTTTGAGACCTTCCTGATGGGGGATAGAAATATATAGGGACTGGACATCCATGGTGAAAATAAAGTGGTGGGGGCCACTCTACGCTCTGTCCGACAGAGAAAGCAGGATCTCCCAGTGGCCACACATTTTAATTCCACATCCCATTCCCATTCTGACATGTCTATCCACGGCCTCCTCTACTGTAAAGATGAAGCCACACTCAGGTTGGAGGAACAACAACTTATATTCCGTCTGGGTAGCCTCCAACCTGATGGCATGAACATCGACTTCTCTAACTTCCGCTAATGCCCCACCTCCTCCTCGTTCCCCATCCGTTATTTATATACACACATTCTTTCTCTCACTCTCCTTTTTCTCCCTCTGTCCCTCTGACTATACCCCTTGCTCATCCTCTGGGTTCCTCCCCCCCCTTTTCCTTCTCCTTGGGCCTCCTGTCCCATGATCCTCTCATATCCCCTTTGCCAATCACCTGTCCAGCTGTTGGCTCCATCCCTCCCCCTCCTGTCTTCACCTATCATTTTGGATCTCCCTCTCCTCCTCCTGCTTTCAAATCTCTTACTAGCTCTTCCTTTAGTTAGTCCTGACGTAGGGTCTTGGCCCGAAACGTCGACTGTACCTCTTCCTAGAGATGCTGCCTGGCCTGCTGCATTCACCAGCAACTTTGATGTGTGTTGCTTGAATTTCCAGCATCTGTTTGCATGCTCTGATTAAAGATTGCTCCGGACTGAAGCCTTCTTCTGAATTACGCCAACGAGGAGCAGGCAATATTTATCCTCACCAGTTTAAGAAGCGAATCCAAGCCCGCTGGTCAGTGATTGATTGTGAGTGAGTGGAGGTCAGCTACACTCAACTTGCTGCATCGTGGTCCCACTATTCAGGCCAGGCCATGCCAGCTTCTTACAGTTACCATCAGGCAGGAGATACAGAAGTCTATAGTCCCCCACCACCGGGTTCAGGAACATCTTCTTGCAGCTACCATTGGGCAGGAAGTACAGAAACTTGAAGTCCTACACCAGCAAGTTCAGGAACTTCTTTTCACAGCTGCCATTGGGCAAGAGATACAGAAGTTTGAAATCCCACACCATTGGGTTCAGGAACAATTACTTTACTGTAACCGTTGCACAACCCTAACACTACCTCAGCAATGGAACACTACAGATCATCTCTTGCACTACCATGGACTTGACTCTTTCTTTCTTGTTTTTGCAGACTCTTTTTGACTTACATCACTATCTTTATAATTTATGTTCTGTGTCTTGCCTATACCTACATATCTGTGATGCTGTTGCAAACATGTTTTCATTGTACCAGTGCCTCACCATCATTGTGCACATGATAATAAACTTGACTTGACACCCATTAATAGGGAACCAAGGGATACAAACATTGTTTCATATTACATTGAGTCAACAGAGCCCAACTCATTGTCCGACCTTCTCTGTCAATCAGTTCATAGGTTGTTGTGGTGGTGAAAAGGCATTTAGCACGCTGGTCTTTATCAAGGTACTGAGTGCAAGAGTTGGGACATTATGTTGCAGATGTATAAGTCATTGGTGAGGTTACACTTGGAGTAATGTGTACAGTTTTAGTCACTCTGTTATATGAAAGACATGGTTAAATTGGAAAGAGTGTGGAAAAGATTTATGAGGATTTTGCCTGGACTAGAGGGCCTGAGTTGTAGGGAGAGGTTGACTAAGTCTAGGCCTTTATTCCTTGAAGCATAGGAGAATGAGGGAAAAACCTTCTAAAGTGTTTAAAATTATGAGAGACAGAGATAAGGTGAATGGTAATAGACTTTTCCCCTGTAGGAAAGACTAAAACTAGGGGACATAGATTTAGGGTGAGAGGGAAAGAACTAAAAGGGACCTGAGGGGAAACTTTTTCGTCCAAAATGTGATGAGTATCTCAAATAAGTTGCCAAATGAAGTGGTTGAGGCAGATACTATAGTGTCATTTAAGAAACACCTGGAAAATGGTGGAAACTGGTGATTTTGTGATCCAAAGGTTCTTTGGAAGTCAAGAATGAGGCATAAAACTATTAAGTATGATATCAGTGAAAAATAAGCAAAGAAAAAAGTCAAAGAGAAAAATTATGCTCCACTTCGTCGAACACCTCCACTCCATCCATCAAAAGTGAATCTCCCCGATGGCCAAACATTTTAATTCCAATTCCGATTCACATTCCGACATGTCGGTCCATGACCTCCTCATGCCACAATGAGGCCACCCTCAGGGTGGAAGAGCCTCCAACCTGATGGTATGAATATTGATTTCTCCTTCTGGTTGAAAAAAAATCCCTCCTGCTCCACTCTTCTTTTACTCCCCATTTTGACTTCTTCACTCTTCTCACCTCCTCCTGGGTCCCCCTCTATTTCCCTCTCTCCTATAGTCCACTCTCCCCTCTTACCAGATACTGTCTTCTCCAGCCCATTATCTTCGCTACACCCCACCAAGCTTCACCTGTCACCTTTTAGCTATCCTCCTTCCCCTCCCCGTACCTTTTTTATTCTGGTATCTTCCTCCTTCCTTTTGAACCTTGAAAAAGGGTCTTGACCTGAAATATCAACTGTTCATTTCCATAGTTGCCGCCTGATCTGCTGAGTTGCTCTAGCTATTTGTGTGCATTTCCAGCACCTGCAGAATCTCTCATGTTTACAAATAGAAAGGAAGTCAAAACTAGCAAAGATGAGTAAAAAAAAACAAGATATCCATTAATAAAATTAACCTACAAAGTAGCCATTTTCAGTGGCCTGACCCCTGCTGCAGAGAAACTTCTAGAAAAATACAGAATTATCTATACTATAATTACCTAAAAAATCACCGAACCATTGCAAGTATTTAAGTGATTATGTTAGAATATAATCAAGCATTGGAAAAGTTAAACTACAAGAAAAATAGCAATTGTACAGTGTAATCCATTAATGGACACATGTAGGGGTAGGGCTTAGAGGATATGGGCCAAATGCCTGACATTGGGACAATCTGGGTGGGCACCATGGTCCACTTAGATTTCTTGGTCTAAAGGGCCTGAATCTGTGCTGTATTCCTCTTTGACACTCTAATCATTTCATGGACAAATTTGAGGGATCTGTTGACCGACAGATTGGCTGAGACTGTAGTCTGCCTCAAACCAACGTGACAAAACTTCAAATATCAAAGCAAATTTAATATCTAGGTGCATATATATCGCTATATTCCACCTTGAGATTCAGTTTCTTGCAGGCATTCACAGTAAATACAAAGAAGCATAATAGAATAAATGTAAAACTGTACACAAAGAAAGACAGGCAACCAGCATGCAAAAGACAGATGAGGCAAATTCAAAAAGAAAGAAACAAAATAATTAATAGATAATAAATATTAACAACACAAGTTATAGAGTCCTTGACAGTAAGTCCATAGGTTGTGGAGTTATTTTAGTGATGATGTGAGTGGAGTTATCCCCTCTGGTTCAGGAGGCTGTGGTTGAGAGGTAATAACTGTTCTGCAAGGCATCAGGCCTAAGGTTGCTAAACCTCCTTCCTGATGGCAGAAGTGATAAGAGTGCATGGCCTGAATGGCGGGGGTCCCTAATGCTGGATGCTGCTTTCTTGTGGCAGCTTTCCTTGAAGATGTGCTCAAAGGTGGGGTGGGGGAGTGGGTTGCCTGTGATGGACTGGGCTGTATTCAATTCATGCTGGACAGTTATAAAACAGCCTCATCACTGTAGTCCTTAGGGCGTACTGAGTACAGAGCCGACAAATAAATCAACCTCACCACTTCCACACCTGTGCTGAAGGACCTTGTCTCAGGAGTTGAATATCCCTTCGAGAGATTCTGTTTCATTTCAAGAGTCTCCTCACAGAATTAAAATTTTCTGCTGATTATTTTGGAGATACTTGTTCATATTCAGCTCTTAGAATAATCAACCTTAATGGATAATTAATTTCATATCTTACGTAGACATCGCACGGGGACTGGCTGGTCAAATAATGAGATATTTTGGCAACAGTGTGAAGCCATCTCATGTTTTGCATAATGTAGTCTTTTATTTGCCAGGTGTGATTGTGCATATTAAGGGTGGCTAATTGCCTCATTAATTATTTTTTCTTTGGCTTGAAGTGATTGATATATTCAAAAATGAGCATCAGATCTGCAGGCACTAATTTTTACCTCTTGCTTTAAAACAGTTCAAATATAAAGGAGGAAATTCTGAGGAGACAAGTTACACAGAAATGGAAATAATTCTGACGCGCTACGGAAGTAAAACATAAAAACTTTATCTTCTCCTCTATATACTGAGTGGTTGTTTGTGTTCTTCTGCTGCTGTAGCCCATCCACTTCATGGTTCGACGTGATGTGCGTTCAGAGATGTTCTTCTGTACACCACTGTTGTAACATGTGGTAATTTGAGTTACTGTTGCCCTTCTGTTAGCTTTAACCAGTTTACCTACTCTCCTCTGACTTCTCTCATTAACAAGGCATCTTTGACCACAGGACTGCTGCTCACACAGTTCTCTGTAACTCTCTATTTATTTAAGTACTTTATTGAGAGATACAGCACAGAATTGTCCCTACTGGCCCTCTGAGTTGCACCGACCAGCAATCAGCGACGACCCTGACCTAATCATGGGACAATTTACAATGACCGATTAACCAACCAGCAGTATATCCTTGGACTATGGTAGGCGACTGAAGCACCTGGAGAAAACCCACGTATTCCACATGGCGGATGGGGCAAACTTATTACAGAGGATGCTGGGAATGAACTCTGAACTCTGATGGCCTGGCTGTAATAGTGTTTTGCTAAATGCTACGCTATTGTGTTGTGCATGAAACTATCAAGAGATCAGCATTATCTGACATACTCAAACCACCCTGTCTGACACCAACAGTCAAAGTCACTTTGATTACATTTCTTCCCCATTCTGATGTTGTTGCCCATGTCTGCATGTTTTTATGCATTGAGTTGCTGCCACAGGATCAGCTGATTAGATATTTGCATTAATGAGCAGGTGTGCAGGTGTACCTAATAAAGTGGTCACTGAGTGTATAAGTGTCATATTTTGTATAAATATATATTAAATATGACATGAATATGTCATATTATGAAATACTTTTCTGTTGTATTTGCATCATGGCCTGGTATGGAAACACCAATGCCCAGGAATGGAAAAGGCTACAAATAGCGGTGAATACAGCTCTGTCCGTCAGTCAGAGCCTCTGCACCATTGAACACATGTTCTCAGCATTAATTTTTTTTATTTGCACTTTTTTTCTTATTTTATTTTTACTTACTTAGAGAAACTGCAAGGTAATAGGTCCTTCCAGTCCAAGAAGCCCGTACTGCCCAATTACATTCATGTGACCAATTGACCTGCTCTTCTGTATGTCTTTGAAATTTGGGAGGAAACCCCTGCTGTCACAGGGAGAATGTACAAACTTTTTACAGACGGCCACAGGAAACATTACTACTTCAATAGTGTTGCACTAACTGCTACACTGCCATGTCATGTTGGTTGGTTGTCAGTATTTCATAAATTCTATGTTATTTCTTCTTTTTTCCTGTAAATGCCTGCAAGAAAGTGAATCTAAGGATAGTATTTGGTCACATATACAGTATGTATTTTGATCTTTAATGCATACAACAGATTTCCGACCTAGCTTCCTACAGGAAAATCCAACCTGTAAAACTTGAATGCGTAGGAATGTGCAAGAAGGTATCAGGAGTCATGGACTCAGCCCAACACATCAGGAGCACATCTCTGCACCAGTAGTGTTTAGAGGAGACACTGCCTCGAGAATGCAACATTCATCATCAAAGAACCCCACCATCAAGCCACGTCACCTTCCTCCAGCCAGCTTCAGGCAGTAGGTAGTAGTGAAGTCCCATATTACGAGGCTCTGGAACAGCTACCTCCCTTTAACCATTCAGTCTTTGAACTAAACTGAATAGCCTTAATCATTACCTTTCAGCAGCACTGGCTACCTGACATAAAAATGGTCCTTTTTTGTGCGATGTTTTCTTGCAAAAGATGTGTATAATTTATGATTAATTTATACTTATCTTGTGAATGTTGTAGATATGACATTATGTGCCTGTGATGCTGATACAAGTAAGTATTTCATTGTACCTGGGCCTACATGCATTTGTGCAGATGACAATACACTCCACTTTGATTTTTTAAAATTTAATTTAATTTACAGGATTTATTTAGTGATATGGCACAGTGGCAGGCCAAAGGGGTCAGGGAGCATCTGATGGGAAATTAATAGTCAATATTTTGGGTTGAGACCATCCAGTCCAGAGGAAGAGTTTTGACTTGACCATTTTCACCCCTGAATTCTGCCTAACCCAATAACTTGCTTCAGCATCTTGTCTGTTGCACGATATTGTCACTGATCCAAACTGTAAATTTCCATATTACAATCCTGTGTGTTGGCAATGCACCCAAGACCTGCTAAAGCCATATTCCCAAGTTGGAATATATAAAAATACATTGTTTCAGAAGCTGGAGAAAATACACCATTACACAAACAACATGGTTTGCATTGCCTAAGGTGTAAAAGTATTGCTGGAAGAAACAATTCTATAGAGCAGACAGAGGAGACATTCTGGAACATTGTGGAATGTTATTTAAGCAATATAGAGGATTCTATGGAATTATTTATTTTATTGTTTACTTATTTATTTAGAGATACAGTACAGCACGGGCCCTCCCAGCCCGCAAGCCACACTGCCCAGTTGCACCCATGATAGTAAACATTGTGGAGAACTTTCTCATATCACATTTCCCTGGAAATTAACCATTTTTACTGGTGCTCATAACAATGTAGAAGGAAAAAGGACCACTGTTAATCTCTAGAAATTAAACCACCATTTCCAAAGTTTTACCAATATTCTTCAATAATTAGAATCAGAATCAGAATTAGGTTTAATATCACCGGCATATGTCATGAAATCTGTTGACTTTACATCAGCAGTACAATGTAACACATAATAATAGAAAAAAGTGAATTACATTAAGTATATATAAAACAGTTAAATATATATATATATACTGTTAAATTAAATAAGTAGTGCAAAAATAGAAATAAAAAAAAGTAGTGAGGGAGAGTGTTCATGGGTTTAAAGTCCATTTAGAATTCTGACGGCAGAAGGAAAGAAGCTGTTTCTGGTTCATTGAGTATGTGCTTTCAGGCTCCTGTACCTTATTCCTGATGGTGGCAATGAGAACAATGCACGACCTGTGTGACGGGGGTCCTTAATGATTGATGCCGTCTTTTTGAGATATTGCTCCTTGAACTAAAGTGTTTCAGTTCCTGCTTTAGAATTAACAACTAAATTGGTATCATTTGCCATTTAAGAATGAGGGGTCTACGTCACCACAAGCTACATGCCAGCCTAGTCATCATCTGGGAGCCCAAGGACGGGAGGATGAACCCTGGGCGCCCTCCCAAGACTATGGTCAACATGCTCCTAGAAGACAGCGGCGCGGCTAATGTAGATGAACTGAACACACTGATGAGGGAGAGGGAGAAGTGGAGAGTCTGTCATCGTGCCCGATACCGGCCCCCTAGGCCCGAGTCGACATAGTAGTAGTAGTAATGAGGGGTTCCAAATTCCAAATAAACCTCAAAATCAGAATCAGAATCAGGTTTATTGCCACTGACATACATAATGCGAAGTTTGAATTGGAGCCACCGTATACAGTATGGCTCTCGTATTTACTCTGTACAGACAATAATACATAGGAGCAAAATTAGGCCTTTCAAACCATTAATTTCATCATGGCTGATGTACTATTCCTCTCAACCCCATTCTTTTGCCTTCTCTCCTTAACCTTTGATGTGCTTATTAATCAAGAGCCTATCAAAGACCACTTTAAATGTACCCAAGGACTTGGCCACGAATTCCACCCTCTAGCTCAGTGTTTTCCAACCTTCTTTCACCAACACCCCCTTAAAGCACTTTCATACTGCCAACGCCCCTCTTAAGCACAATATACTTTCTGCCATTCCATAGTGTAAAAACATGTCTACTATATGCTAACATGAGAGAAATGATAAGTTTTTTTTCATTTTTGTTTGTCTTTAAACCTCACTTACGCAGTACCTGCACGTTGTACAGCAACTTTGATATCAATGTGATCCTTGAGCTTGATGGTTTTTATCAAGAGTTGAAATATCTTGTTCAAGTTGTGATAGAAAAAGAGTAAGTTCCCACACATGACAATGTCCAAGAGGTTTCTGGTTTTTGTGAGTATGTGGTTCACTGCACTAAAGCCTCTTTCAACAGGCTAAGAGGATAGAAATGCTTTGAAGAGCAGTTTGGCTTTTCTCCAAAGACCAAGAAGCATACCACGAAAGCCAACATTTTTGAAAAGCATTTCTGCTTCTTCAACATTCTGGATTTCAATAATTTCTTCTCACAAGCTTTCCTCCTGTTCTTCCAACTTGCAAAGAAATGGGTTAATTGGTTAATTATCCAATCCGGAATTTCCAGGTCATTCAAATCTTTGAATCAATTCTGAAAACCTTTCTTCAGTGACTGCAAGTGTAAGCAGTACTCTTGCAAATTATCTTCTGTAAAAGAGAGTGCAATACTTTTCATGCTGGGAAACCGTGAAAACATTTTTCTCACAATGTTTTGCTTAAATATTTCCAATTTTCTGAGAGAAGTGGGCACTACACCTTTTGCCTGGATTAAATTGCACTTCTCACCCTGCAGTTTCATATTTAGAATGTTCATTTTGTCATACGGATCAGCTAGGTATGCTACATCTCCACACAGAAGTTTGATCTTATTTCCCAAGCTCTTTGTGACTTTCAGCAAAAATTGAACCAGTGTTGAAAAGATCAAAGAAACATTTTAAGCAGCAGCCTTTTGACAGCCAACACACTTCAGTGTGAAGAAGCAAGCATTCAAACTCTTCATCGTTATTTTGGCTCAGCTGGTGAAATAAATTGCTATTTAATGGATGAGTTTAATTCTGTTGATAGAAATTACAAGTCATGCTTGAAAAAAGTCATTGGCTAAGGTCTTTCACTGTGAGATGTTGCTGATGAATTACATGATAGACTGCAATATCTTTTTTCATAAATGCCACTAAACCAGCATTGTGGCCTGTCATATATGATGCTCCATATGTCGCACAAGAAATCATGTTCCTAATTGGAATAATTTTATCAGCAATATACATTTTGAGATTGTAATAGATTGATGCTCTGTTGATAATTGTTTTAAACTTGTTACAAAAGAGAACATAGAACCATAGAACCATAGAACCATAGAAACTACAGCACAGAAACAGGCCCTTTGGCCCTTCTTGGCTGTGCCGAACCATTTTCTGCCTAGTCCCACTGACCTGCACACGGACCATATCCCTCCATACACCTCCCATCCATGTATCTGTCCAATTTATTCTTAAATGTTAAAAAAGAACCCGCATTTACCACCTCATCTGGCAGCTCATTCCATACTCCCACCACTCTCTGTGTGAAGAAGCCCCTCCTCACACTTAACCCATGTCCTCTGGTTTTTTTCTCCCCTTGCCTCAGTGGAAAAAGCCTGCTTGCATTCACTCTATCTATACCCATCTTAATTTTATATACCTCTATCAAATCTCCCCTCATTCTTCTACGCTCCAGGGGATATAGTCCTAACCTATTCAACCTTTCTCCGTAACTGAGTTTCTCAAGTCCCGGCAACGTCCTTGTAAACCTTCTCTGCACTCTTTCAACCTTATTTATATCCTTCCTGTAATTTGGTGACCAAAACTGAACACAATACTCTAGATTCGGCCTCACCAATGCCTTATAAAACCTCATCATAACATTTCAGCTCTTATATTCAATACTTTGATTAATAAAGGCCAAAGTACCAAAAGCTCTCTTTACGACCCTATCTACCTGTGACGACACTTTTAGGGAATTTTAGAGTGGGAATAAACGGGACCTTTTCAGAATGGCAGGCCGTGACTAGTGGGGTACCGCAAGGCTCAGTGCTGGGACCCCAGTTGTTTACAATATATATTAATGACTTGGATGAGGGAATTAAATGCAGCATCTCCAAGTTTGCGGATGACACGAAGCTGGGCGGCAGTGTTAGCTGTGAGGAGGATGCCAAGAGGATGCAGGGTGACTTGGATAGGTTGGGTGAGTGGGCCAATTCATGGCAGATGCAATTTAATGTGGATAAATGTGAAGTTATCCACTTTGGTGGCAAAAATAGGAAAACAGATTATTATCTGAATGGTGGCCGATTAGGAAAAGGAGAGGTGCAACGAGACCTGGGTGTCATTATACACCAGTCATTGAAAGTGGGCATGCAGGTACAGCAGGCGGTGAAAAAGGCGAATGGTATGCTGGCATTTATAGCGAGAGGATTCGAGTACAGGAGCAGGAAGGTACTACTGCAGTTGTACAAGGCCTTGGTGAGACCACACCTGGAGTATTGTGTGCAGTTTTGGTCCGCTAATCTGAGGAAAGACATCCTGGCCATAGAGGGAGTACAAAGAAGGTTCACCAGATTGATTCCTGGGATGGCAGGACTTTCATATGAAGTAAGACTGGATGAACTGGGCTTGTACTCATTGGAATTTAGAAGATTGAGGGGGGATCTGATTGAAACCTATAAAATCCTAAAGGGATTGGACAGGCTAGATGCAGGAAGATTGTTCCCGATGTTGGGGAAGTCCAGAACGAGGGGTCACAGTTTGAGGATAAAGGGGAAGCCTTTTAGGACCGAGATTAGGAAAAAACTTCTTCACACAGAGAGTGGTGAATCTGTGGAATTCTCTGCCACAGGAAACAGTTGAGGCCAGTTCATTGGCTATATTTAAGAGGGAGTTAGATATGGCCCTTGTGGCTACGGGGATCAGGGGGTATGGAGGGAAGGCTGGTGCAGGGTTCTGAGTTGGATGATCAGCCATGATCATAATAAATGGTGGTGCAGGCTTGAAGGGCCGAATGGCCTACTCCTGCACCTATTTTCTATGTTTCTATGTTTCTATCTGTATTCCCAGATCCTTCTGTTCCACTGCACTCCTCAGTGCCTTACCATTAACCCTGTATGTTCTACCTTGGTTTGTCCTTCCAACGTGCAATACCTCACACTTGTCAGTATTAAACTCCATCTGCCATTTTTCAGCCCATTTTTCTAGCTGGTCCAAGTCCCTCTGCAGGCTCTGAAAAGCTTCCTCACTGTCTACTACACCTCTAATCTTTGTATCATCAGCAAACTTGCTGATCCAATTTACCACATTATCATCCAGATCATTGATATGGATGACAAATAACAATGGACCCAGCACTGATCCCTGTGGCACACCATTAGTCACAGGCCTCCACTCAGAGAAGCAATTCTCTACCACCACTCTCTGACTTCTTCCATCAAGCCAATGTCTAATCCAATTTACCACCTCTCCATGTATACCTAGCGACTGAATTTTCCTAACTAACCTCTCATGCGGGACCTTGTCAAAGACCTTACTGAAGTCCATGTAGACAATATCCACTGCCTTCCCTTCATCCACTTTCCTGGTAACCTCCTTGAAAAACTCCAACAGATTGGTCAAACATGACCTACGATGCACAAAGCCATGTTGACTCTCCCTAATAAGCCCCTGTCTATCCAAATGCTTGTAGATTCTGTCTCTTAGTACTCCCTCTAATAACTTACCTACTACTGACGTTAAACTCACCAGCCTATAATTTCCCGGATTACTTTTCGATCCTTTTTTAAACAACGGAACAACATGAGCCACTGTCCAATCCTCCGGCACTTCACCCGTAGACAGCGACATTTTAAATATTTCTGCCAGGGCTCCCGCAATCTTCATAAAATGTTCTAATTTTGATAAACCGTACAATGCCTCATTGACTCATTCAGTGCTATTCCAAATTCTATTTTTTCAGGCTCTTTGCATAGATGATACTCAATGTCTTCACTCATTTCATAATTATGATGAGCTAAAATGCTATTGATTTTAAAATACTGGTATCCATTTTGAGAACGGTTGTGAGCATTTCTGATACAGCAGCCATTAATCATCTTTCACTAATTGTATGAGGTGTTCCTCACTGTGCGATCATTTTGGAAGTGTTATAAGAAGCAATGAGACCACTAACAAGCTCATTTTTAGCTTCCTTGGCATGTGACTCGAGGGTGCAATGTTTTTTAAATGCTTCTTTCATCTTCAGGAACTGATTAATATCATAAGTAGCCTTTTCAGGATGTCTTTTATAGAAGTGTTCCTGCAATCTTGATGGTTTCATGGCTTCACTAGACAGTATAGTATTAAAAATAAGACACATGGGGCATCGCTGATCTGTTGGAACAGAATAAATCCATTCTCCAGGTATGCAACATTGTATTGACACACCTCCTGTAGTTTCTGTTCTTACCAGGATTAGAATTCAAGGTTTCTGTGCCTTCAGACTCATAGAGACCATACCGTATGTACTTATCCATCATTAATGGGGCTAAATTAAAATTAAAAATTAACACCAACTGGAAATGGCTATCAGATGCTGATGATGGCAGTGAGTTGACAGAGTCAGCCAGGTCTCATGATTCAAGTTAGGGTGCTACTTACCACCCTCACCCCAAGAATTTAGAATGAGCCGGATTACTTCTAGTTCCTCTAGTGCTCCCTTAGGATACATAAATGCTCCTGTTGGGACTCACTGCTCTAGCTAAAGAAATTCCTCCTCATCTCTGTTTTAAAGGGAGATCCTTCTATTTTGAGACAATGCCCTCTGATCCTGGAATCCCCAATTGTAAGAAATATCTTCTCCACATCCACATCATCAAGTCCTAAACTTTCCATTTTAATGGAAATATCCCCTCTCTATATATCCTATCTGGGTTGCAGGGTGGAGATACACCTCTACAAAAAGAAAAGTAACACAAGCCTTCTCTCCGATAGCCTGCAGGTCACATTGGGCAAGGTTTAGCACCTGCTTAGTCACGTGAAGCCCCTGGAGCTGGTGCTCAATGGTCTTATGAGCAGCTGGTACATATCACAAGTCTTGGCTATGACGCCAGGCAAGCAATCTCTGAAGGGTATTGATAATGGCTGGCGTAACGTATGGGTCTATTTCATTTAGTGCAATGACATCCCTTGGCAGTACTTACTAACTGATAACTTACCCATGTACATTGATCTGTTATTCTCTGTCTGCAAGGTGAATACACCAGTTTTAACTCTCCTCTGCATGCATGGTTTTATTTAATTGATATGTTGTTATACAGACACAACAAATTGTCAACAAGTACAAACCTGAATGTCAGCGAGTATCACCAACTGCACTGACAGTTACGAGGTGACAGAATTCGGAGAAAGGGAGAGACATAGCAAGAGGACAGAGAGAACTGAACCAGTACGGAGAAAGCGGTCGCAGACGCTAACAAAGAGGTGCATGAGTAATAGTGCACGGTACACAGTGAGAGAAGCACAACAAGCAAAGTCAAAGTGAAAATAATATGACGATTGCCTTAGTCAGGAACGTTGACAAATTTGATAGTGCTAATGAGGACTTGGATTCGTATATCAAAGGTGTTGAACTGCATTGTAATGCAAATGACATGGATGAGGAAAAGAAAGCCTCCACCCTCCTTAGCTTAACGAGTGCTAAAACATACAGGTTTTATGCAATTTAGTAACTCCTGAAATTCCAGCATACAAGACATTCAACAAAATTGTTACAATTTTACAAAATCACTTAAGCCCTAAACCACTAATAATAGCTGAGAGATTTAGATTTCTCAAATGGAACCAGGCAAAGGATGAAAGCATTTCTGAATACAATGCAGGAATGCACAAACTTTCCCAGTACTGTGACTTTAGAGATTAACTTTCTGATGCGTTAAGGGACAGGCTTGCATGCATAGTCAAAGCACTCAAAGGAGGCTACTGTCAGAAAGAGACCTGACATTAGAAATGGCATTGATCAGTGCAATATCAGATTCAGAATCAGGTTTATTATCACCAGCATGTGACATGAAATTTGTTAACTTAGCAGCATCAGTTCAATGCAGTACATAATATAGAAAAGGAAAAAAAAAGTAAATCAATTACAGTATACGTATATGGAACAGATTAAAAAAACATGCAAAAACAGAAGTACTGTATATTAAAAAATTGAGGTAGTGTCCAAGGGTTCAATGTCCATTTAGGAATCAGATGGCAGAGGGGAAAATGCTGTTCCCCTCATTAGAGACTGCTGCAAAGGAGGCATCAGAACTACAGAAAAATAGCTTAGAATATGAAACACACAAAATGTCCCAGAATCGTGCAGAAAGCCAAAAATATTATCCATGTGGCAAATCATCCCATGACGCAAACGACTGTTGGTTCAAAGAAAAAGTCTGCAGGAAGTGTTACAGACAAGGTCACATAAAGAGACTGTGTACAAGTCAGACAAAAAACACAACCAAAGAGAAAAATACAGAGTGAAAAGTTCCAAACACAAAACAACACATGCACAAAGTGATTGAATGTGAAACTGAATCAGAAAACACAGGGTCATGAGCAGTTGAGCTTAGAACTGTATAGCATTTCTGAAGCAGATGGCAAGATCATGTAGACCACAACAGACGTGTCTAGTGTAAAATTGAAAATGGAGATGGGTACAAGGACAGCTTTGTCTATAAATTCAGAGGCTGTTTTCTAAGCTAGCATTAGAAAAGACCAGGTGAAAAAAGTGTGTCCCAAAGGCAAACTGAGAATGATTATGATATACAGAGGTAAAGCACAGCAGTTAAAGCTTTATATGTTGAAAGGTGGAGAGCCAGCACCTTTTGGGCATGAATGGTTGAGAAAAATCCAACTAGATTGGCACCCAAAGCAAACTCTCAATGTGCCATCAACAGGCAACTGCAGCCCAAATGGTAGCACTAACCAGAGACTGTCACAGCTGCTTAATGCTAATGAGAAGATGTTTAAGATGAGTCATCATAAACTCAAAGGCATGAAGGCCAGAATCGAAATGGGTGAAGCTGCAACACCAAGATTCCATAAAACGCATCTGGTGTTTTATGCTCTATGTCCTAAATTAAATGAGGAAATTCAGAGCCTAGAGATGTCTAGCATTCTTTCCAAGGTGGAATGGAGCAATTAGGCAATCCCCATTGTCCTGATGATCATGAAAGGGAAGACCAGCGCTGTTCGCATAAGCGTAGACTTCAAAGTGAGCAGTAACCCTGTACTGCATAATGTGCAGTATACTCTGTCAAGAGTATAAGACACTTTTGCATCTTTGGCAGGTAGGGAGAAGTTTTCAAAGATCGACTTGTTACAAGCCTATCTCCAAATGGAGATTGAGGAGTCAAGCAGGAAGTTCCTCACAATCAACACTCACAAGGGACTGTTCCAGTATAATCATTTTGTCTTTGGCGTCGCATCAGCTCCAACAATTTGGCAAACAGCAATGGTCTGAGTTCCTCAAGATATCCCAGGAGCTCAATGTTACCTTGATGATATCAATGTGACAGGCAAGAATGATGAAGAGCACCTCCAGAACCTTGGTAAAATGCTTACCAGGCTGAGTGAATATGGTCTGCGTGCAAAGAGAGAGAAATGTGAGTTTTTTAAGAATGAATTCTCATGGGACGGCTGGTGGCGCAACGACATCGGTGCTGGACCCGGGAGCGGAGGTTCCCGAGTTCGGAACTAGTCAGGTTCACCCCCGAATACGCTTTCCATCTGTGCTGGGTTGAGTGTCGAGATCGCAACTCGACCTCGTAAAGCAAAGAGAAAATACTGTGAAAAATGTCTGTGTGAGGAGTGGCGTGCCAGACAGTCTCTCTCTCGATCCGCACCTTGTAAAAGCCATGAAAAATCCATCATCACAGACACACAGGCACACATGCACAGATGCGCACGCACATGCAGACGCACACGCCAAAAAAAAAGAATGACATCTCATATTGTAGACATGCCATTGACAAGCATGGCTCACATAAGTCACAAGAGAAGACAGAAGCAGCGCTACAGGCACCCAAACCAGAAACTGTGTTGCAACTCAGGTCATACTTGAGGCTTGTAAACTACTATGACCAGTTTCTCCCAAACGTTGCTACAGTGCTGCACCTATTGAATGCACTGTTACAGACAGGAGCAAAGTGGGAATTGTCAGAAAGATGTGAAAAAGCATTCAAGGAAACAAAGAGACTAATACCATCAGATGAATTGCTCACCCATTATGAGCCATCTCTGCCCTTCAGAATGGCACGTGATGTGTCCCCTTATGGCATAGGTGCCATTTTGTCACACACTTTGAAAGCTGGATCTGAAAGTCTGATTGTGTTTGCTTCAAGATCACTGATGAGCGCAGAATGCAACTGCACACAGATTGACTGAGATGCCCTTAGTCTAGTCTGGGGAATAAGGAAATTCCACCACTACCTCTCCAGACAAAGGTTAACTCTAGTGACAGATCACCAGAGTGAAAAAAATAGTCTTCACTTTGTGACCCAGCAGAGGTGTTCCACACCACATGGGTTGATAAGTTGCCGGTAACGAATTCTGAAATACAAGGAGAAACAAAGAATGATCTGGCCTGACATTGTCAAAAGTCTATGACAGCACCATAACAAGATGGCCAGCTCATGGTAATCCTATATTTCCAGAGTTCTCAGTGAGATGATACCAACTGTCTGTACATCAAGAATGCTGATGAGTGGATCTCATGTTGTGGTTCCGTCTAAACTGGGCACCAGAGTGTTGAAGAATCTGCATGACGGACACCTTGGTACAGTCATGATGAAGAGTCTCGCCTGGAGCTACATGTGAATGCTGGGAATGGATAGACAGATTGAAGACTTGAGCAAAAGCTGTTCAGATGCCACAAAGATCAAAATCCGCCCCCATAGGCACCATTAAACCCGTGGAAGTGTCCATCTTCATATTGACTTTGCTGGGCCATTCATGGACTCCATGTTTCTGATTGCTATAGATGCTCATTTGAAGTGGCCTGAGGTTCTACAAATAAAGTCAGCCACCTCAGCAAAGTTTGCTTCCGCCCTGAGGACTACCTTCTCCAGAAATGGCTTACCCTAACAAATTGTGAGTGACAATGGACCACAATACACTTCAAAAGAGTTCAGACTATTCATGAAGAAAAATGGCATCAAACATTTCAAGTCAGCTCCTCACCACTCAGCAAAGAATAGGTTCGCTGAAAGGTTTATCCAAAACTTCAAGAAGTCCATTGAAGCAATGGATCAGGAGGAAATTTCTGTACAGCACAAGGTGGCCAACTTCCTTTTCGTATATCGGAACTCTGTTCATGTGATGACAAATCAAACACCTGCAATGCTGTTCATGAGATCTCGCACAGACTCCTGAAACCAGATCTACAGATGAAAGTGTAGAATAAACAGTTCAGACAGTTGCCAAGTAAATCAGCAAGGAGCTTTGAGATTGCACAGGAAGTCTGAGTGCATAATTACCAGAAGACAAATGGATACCCGGTAAGATAGCTACGAGAACTGGATCGCTGATATACACAGTGGATGTTGGAGATCATACATGGAGATATCATGTGGCCCAGATGCTAGAAGTTCAGTTGAAGAACACACCTGAGTCAACGGCGTCCAACAATACAGACACATACCATCCACCGGATTTTCTCTCAGTGATGATTGTGTCACCAACAGCAACATGACTCCTGTAACAGAGAAAGTTCTCTTTGACAAGACACCTGACAAACCTGATGCCACTCCACAGGTTCAAAGACACTGCTTTGAAAGAAACAGAGCACAACTCAGAAGACTAAATCTTTAGTGAGGTTAGTTATGGACTGTTATTGTGAAAGCATATTTGCTTGAAATTGGCTTGTTGAAGGGAAATTGAAAGTTTTGTTACGTATATAGTTTTATGTTATATTAATCTAAAGGGCGAGGAAGTGTAATGTACGAATCTATTTCTCAGTGCAATGACTCCCCATAGCACTACTTATTGACTAATAACTTGCCCATGCACACTGATCTCTCTCTGCAAAGTGGATATACCAGTTAACCTCACCTCTGTGTGCATGCTTCTATTTAATTAATATGTAGTTGTGCTGACACAACAGCTGGGGTCACTCGTCTTGTAAAGACACTGCTCAGAGAAAGGCAATAGCAAGCATCTGTAGAACAATTTTCTGACAACCAACGTGGTCATAGAAAGACCATAACTTCCCACGGCATATGACATGGCACATAATGAATGATATATCCTATCAATTCCTGTTTTAAACGATTTGACCAAATATTGCGACTACCAAATCTGCAAAATTCACAATCAGAATTAGAATCAGGTTTATTTTCACTGGGTCATGGACATGCTGTGAAATTTGGTTTTGTGGAACAGTACAGTGCAGAGACATAAAATCATATCAACTATCAAGATAAATACATAATGTAAAAAAAAGAATAATGAGGTACTTTAATGGACTGTTCAGTAATCTTTCCATGACCATGATTGTTCATGGTAATTTTTTCTACAGAAGTGGTTTGTCATTGGTTTCTTCCGGATAGTCTCTTTACAGGACGTGTGACCCCAGTCATTATCAATACTCCTCAGAGATTATCTGCCTGGCATCAGTAGTCCCATAGCCAGGACTTGTGATATGCACCAGCAGCTCATACGACCATCCACCACCTCCTCCCATGGCTTCGTGTGACCCTGACTGGGGAGGCTAAGCAGATGCTACACCTTGACCAAGGGTGAACTGCATGCGAGCAGAGGGAAGGAACATCTTCCATCTTCTTTGGTAGAGACATATCTCCAACCCACCACCACAGTTTCAATCAGTTTAGATGTGCTAACATCTCTGCTTAAGTCTGATATCTGTGGCTGGGCTCTGTTACCATTGACAGCAGCAATTACAATTATTTGTTCATGTCATATACAATCAACTGCATGTGCAAGTTAATTTCTATTGACTCTGTAATCGATATAGTATAATATAGGAACATTTGCTGCTTATACATGGAACAAACTGAGTGTGAGAGAGAAATTAATCTCAAAGATTTTAAGGTAAAAACGTGGTTAGAATGGTTATTTAAAATTGAAAGATTAACTTTAGCTTTATTTGTCAATACAGTACAGTGCAAAACAAAAATTACTAACAAGACAAAATCTGCAGAAAATCTGAGGAATGCACACAAAATGTTGGAAGAGCTCAACAGGGATGTCAGCATCTATGAAAAAGTACAGTCGACATTTCAGGCTGAAACCTTTCAGCAGGACTGGAGAAAAGAAAGCTGATGAGTAGATTTAAGAGGTGGGGGAAGCATAGAGAGAAACACCAGGTGATAGGTGAACCCGGAAGAGGAAGGGATGAAGGGAGGAAGGAGCTGGGAAGTTGATTGGTGAAAGAGACAGAAGACCATGGAAAAAAGAAGAAAGGGGGAGAGAGGTGATGGATGGGCAAGGAGATAAGGTGTGAAAAGGGGATGGGGGCATTACAGGAAACTTGAGAAATCAGTGTTCCTGCCATCAAGTTGGAGGCTACCAAAACGGAATTTAAGGTGTTGTTCCTCCAACCTAAGTGTGGCCACATTATGACTGTGGAAGAGGCCATGGATGGATATATCAAAATGGGAATGGGAAGTGGAATTGAAATTGGTGTCCAGAGGAAGAACCCACTTCTTCTGACAGATGGAGTGTAGGTGCTCAGCAAAGCAGTTTCCCAATCAACGTTAGGTCTCACCGATATACAGGAGGCCACTCAGGGAGCAGCGGACACAGTATACGAACCTAACGGACTCACAGGTGAATTGTCGCCTCACCTGGAAGGGCTGTTTAGGGCCCTGAATGGTAGTGAGGGCAGAGGTGGGGAGGAACGAAAGGACAAGGGAGTCACGTAGGGAGTGATCCCTGCAGAAAGCAGAAAGTGGTGAGGAGGGAGGGAAAGATGTGCTTGGTGGTGGAATCCCGTAGGAGGTGGCAGAAGTTTCAAAGAATTATGTGCTGGACGCTGAGGCTGGTGGGGTGGTAGGTGAGGACAAGACGAACCCTATTCCTGGTAGGGCGGTGGGAGGATGGGGTAAGAGCGGACGTGTGTGAAATGGAAAAGATGCGGTTGAGGGCAGTGTTGATGGTGGAGGAAGAGAAGTCACTTTCTTTGAAAAAGGAGGACATGGTCTTCATTTTAGAATGAAAAGCCTCATCCTGAGAGCAGATGTGCTGGAGACAACTATTACTACTGTACTGTGGAAAAGTTTTAGGCACCCTCTCTATGCATATGTGCTCAAGGTCTTTGCACAATACCATATGCAGAGGTCCAAAGAAAAATAAAGATTAGATTTATCTGTTACATTAACATCAAAACATACAGTGAAATGTGTCACTTGCACCAAATCAGTCAGCAAGGATTGTGCAAATGTTACCGGCTTCTGGAACCAATGTAGCTTACCCACAACTCCCTACCGCTAATCCTAACTGTACAACTGAGAAAACAAAAAAAAACATGAAGAATTGAACCCGTTCCATAGTTTCTAGGTGGATTGCCAAAGATAAACTTTGACTTTGTGGAAATGTTGGCTGTGCTCATTACAGATCACTAATTCCAGTCCAATTTTGTTTCTGAGAGCTTGCTATGCGCATATAGGCTACGTTGGCTATCGCTTTTCACTTCAGAAGTTTCCTCCATAACAAGAGTGTAGGGAAGTGTATGGCATTTTGATAGAAGGAATAAAGGCATAGACTATTTTCTAAATGGGGATCAAATTCAGAGATTGGAAGTGCAAAAGGACTTGAGAGTCTTTGTAAAGGATCCCCTAAAGGGTAACATGCAGGTTGAACTGGTGGCAAGGAAGGCAAATGCAATGTAAGCATTCATTTTGAGAGGACTAGAATAAAAGAAAACAAGAATATAATGGTAAGGATTTATAAAGCATTGGTCAGACTGCACATGGAGTACTTTGAGCAGTTTTGGGCCTCTTATTTAAGAAAAGATGGGCTGACGTCAGATAGAGTCCAGACGAGGTTTCTGAGAATGAAAGAGTTAGTATATGAGGAACGTTTGATGGCTCTGGGTCTGTAATCACCAGAGTTTAGAAGAGTGAGAGATGATCTAATTGAAACTTAGTGAATATTGGAAGACCTACATAGAGTGTAGGTCTTCCAATATTTTCTCCAGTCCTGCCGAAGGGTATCGGCCCAAAATGTCATTTGTTCCATAGTTGCTGCCTGGCCTTTTGAGCTCATCCAGCACCTTGTGTGTGTGCTTGGGTTTCCAGCATCTACAGATTTTCTCTTCTTTGTGACTTATCCACCTTAAGACCTTTCAGTCTGCCTACCATTTTCCCTTTGTAATAACAATGGCACTCACATCTGCTCTCTGGCACTCATGGACATCTAGCACACTGCTAGTGTCTTCCACAGTGAAGATTGATGGGAAGTACTTACTAAGTTCATCTGTCATTTCTTTGTCCCCGATTACTACCTCACCAGCATCATTTTCCAGTGGTCCAATATCAGCTCTCATCTCCCTTTTACTCTTTATATAACTGAAAAATCTTTCATAGCCTGCTTTATATTATTGGCTATTTGCCCTCATATTTCATCTTTTCCCTTCTTAAAGCTTTTTAGTTGCCCGTAGGTGGATTTTAAAAGCTTCCCAATATTCAAATTCCCACTCACTTTTGCTACCTTATACTGTATGTCCTTTCCTTAGCTTTTATGCAGTCTTTAACTTCACTTGTCAGCCAGAGTTGCCTTACCCTGCCATTTGAGAACATCTTCTGTGGGACATATCAATCCTGCACCTAGTGAACTATTCCCAGAAACTTCAACCACCTCTGCTTTATCATCATCCCTGCCACTATCCTCCTCCAATCAACCTGGGCAAGCTCCTCTCTCATCCATCTGTAATTCCCTTTATTCCATTGCAATACTGATACATGTGACTTATGCTTCTCTCTCTCAAACTGTAGTGTGAATTCAATCATATTAAAATCAGTACCTCCAAAGGGTTCCTTTACGTTCAGCACCCTAATAAGATCTGGGTTACTGCAATATCAATCTACAATAGCCTGTCCCTTATAGCACAAGCTGCTCCAAAAAGCCATTTCATAGGCATTCAACAAATTACCTCTCTTGCGATCCGACACCAACCTGATTTCCCAATCCCCTTGCATATTGGAGTTCCCCATTACAATTGTGACATTACCCTTATTACATGTCTTTTCCAACTCACTTTGCAATCTCAACCCCACATTTTGGCTACTATATGGAGGCATATATATGCTTCCCATAATGTTTTTTTTTCACCCTTGCGGTTTCTTACCTCCACCCACAAAGATTCAATGTTCTCTGAACCTATGTCACCTCTTTCTAAAGATGTAATTCTATCTCTTACCGACAGAACCACACCACCGACTATGCCTTGCTGCTTGTCATTTTGATACAAAGTATATTCTTTGATGTTAAGCTCCAAACTACAACCTTCTTGCAGCCACAATTCAGTGATGCCCACAACGTCATACTGACCAACCTGTAATTGCACCACAAGTGCATCCATCTTATTCCTAATGCTACGCACTTTTAAATACAGCACCTTCAGTACTGCATTCTTCACCCTTTCAAATTTTGCCTATGTGGTACAATTTAACTCTTTGCTCTGTCTACATTTGTACCCAGTCATTGGGTTGTTCTTTCTTATATTCATGTTACATCTGTCACCTACTTGTAAGCCTGCTCGCTCATCCTCAGTTCTATCATAGTGATTTCCATCCTCCTGCCATATTAGTTTAAACAACTCCCAACAGCTCTAGTAAACCTGCCCGTAACAATATTCGCCCCCCTCGGACTCAAGTGCAACCCATCCATTTTGTACAGGTCACATCGGCCCCAGAAGAGGTCCGGATTATTCAGAAATCTGAAACCCTGTCCCCTGCTCCAATTCTTCAGCCACACATTTATCTTTCACCTCATTCTATACCCGTCCTCACTTAGCATGGCACAGGCAGCAATCCTGAGATTACTGAGGTCCTGCTTCTCAGCTTCCTTCCTAATCCCCGTATTCTGTTTTCAGGAGCTCCTCCTTTTTTCTGCTTATGTCATTGGTACCACTATGTATCACGACTTGAGCTGCTCAACCTGCATTTTAAGGGTATTGTGAACGTGTTAAGAAATGTCGGGGACCCTAGCACCTGGGAGGCAAACTACCATCTGTGTTTCTTTCTTGTGTCCACAGAATTGCCTATCTGTCCCCTGACCATAGAGTTCCCTATCACTGCTGCCATCCTCTCCAGTTCCCTACCCTTCTGAGCCACAGGGCCAGACTCAGTGCTAGAGGCGTGGCAGCTGTTGCTTCCCCCAGGTAGGTCGTCACACCCAACAGTTCTCAAAATAGAGAGACGTATTGTTGAGGGGGATGCCCACAGAGGTACTCTCCACAATCTGACATTCTCCCTTCTCTCTCTTGACAGTCACCCATTTATCTGTCTCCTGCAGCCTTAGGGTGACTACCTCCCTATAGCTCCTCTCTATCACTTTGTCACTTTCCTTAACAAGCCAAAGGTCATCGAGCTGCAGCTCCAGTCCCTTAACACAGTCTCTAAGGAGCTGAATCTCAATGCTACTGGTGCAGATGTGGTCTTCGGGGAGGCTGGTCGTCTCCTGGAAATCCCACATATGACGCTCAGAACAAAACAATGGCTCTCCAGACATACCCCCATTCTCTCAAGCATTAAATAAGAAAAAAGAATTCAGAAATAAGGAATGAACTTACCTACTTACCTTGCCTCCGCCTGTACTTGTCGAATCCCTATTGAGCCAAAGCCTTATCACTCTGAATGTTTGTAAGAGGATTTACCTTCTGTGGCCTGGAAGGTGATGGGAAGGCAATCATCATTATCTCAAATGGTTAGTGAACAACCCAAACATTCTCTATGCTTTTTGTGAAATTCATAAATTGCTTCACCCAAAAATAGGGCTAGTAAATTATTCATTTAGAGATATAGCACGGTAACAGGTTCTTCCTGCCCAACGAGGTCATAATGCTCAATTACACCCCTATGATAAATTAACTTACTAAATCATACAGCTTTGAAATGTGGAAGGAAATTGAAGCCACCAGAGGAAACCCATGTGGCCGTAAAGAGAACGTACAAACACTTTACAGATAGCAGCAAGAATATACAATAATTATTGTGAATATATATATATATAATAGATGTGGCAATCCTGAATGACAGTAATATCAGGAAGAAAGACTCTGAGAATGCCAGGGCCAGAAAGGGCAGGTAGGAAGGACGTGGAAGGTTAAAGCCGGAAAACTCCCAGTGGTGATAAGAGCAGTTGGAGCTGTGACAGCTGTACTGAGAGAGTGGCTCCAACAAATCTCAGGAACAACATCTGAGATCTCGGTCCAGAAGAGCGCACTACTGGGAACAGCAAGGATATTGTGTCGAACCCTCAGGCTTCCAGGCCTCTGGTAGAGGATCTGAGATTAAGGGGAAAAAAATATACACACCATCCATAAGGAGTGAGAAAAAAAGTCATAATTTTTTTCAGTTCAGTGTATCTTGTGCATTTTCAAAACCATGAAGACAACTGAGTATGATATACAGTGAACAATCTGCAGTGAAATTGTAAAATGAACATTTGTACTTACAAGGCCTTCAAGGTGTACTTTTGTCATTCTTTGTGTTCTGGCTCTAAGCCCAAGCCCAGTATTAGTGTGGGAGCCCTGAAGTTACAGATCTAATGCAGCTAAATATGCACATATCAAATTTTTATGGAGAGTAAAAAGACGATTCACCCGGTAATCTTTTGCTTTATAGTTTGTCTTGAGGGGAAAAAATGTCCATTTGAAAAACTCTCCTGGTTTACTTTCTAATTGAACATCCCTGAAGGGTTTCGACATTGACACATACCACAGGGAATAACAAGCTTCAGATCATCCAGTTTAGTGAATCTACATAAAAGTGATGCTCGATCAAGTGAGGAAATGGAATGGAAGATGCAAAGGTAGAAGGAGAATTTCAAAAATGAAGAATCACTTCATCCATACACCTTTATCTTATTTTCAAGCTCAGATTGGTCTTATCAACCATTTCCATACACATCACAATATTGGCTTATTTAGAGATATTTACTAACAGACTCCCAGCACAATGTGCACATGCTACCCTATTAAACCATGTGACTAATGAACATACTAGCCCGTATATTTTTGCAATGTGGGAGGAAACCAGGGCATATTTAAGTGCTACTCAAATTGACTTCATAATTGCTTTCTGCAATAACATGTGCACTGACATTTAAAGGCAGAGATTATATATTTACCCCTCTGTATGAACAAAGATCTTGATATACCAATTCATTTGAGTTACTCTAATAGGACCTATAGGGTTATAGTCATGGAGAAGTACAGCACAGAAGCAGTTTCTTTGACTCATCTAGTCTATGCTGAATCATCTAAACTGCCTACTCCCATTGACATGAGCTAAGACCATAGCCCTCCATACTCTTATCATCTATGTACCCACCCAAACTTCTCTTAAACTTTGAAATCGGACTGAAGATGTTTCCCCTCATGTTCCCCTTAAACTTTTCTCCTTTCATCCTTAACCCATGACCTCTAGTTGTAGTCCCACCCAACCTCAGTGGAAAAAGTCTGCTTCCCTTTACCCTATTTATCTATCTCCCCTCAAAATTTTGTATACAAAGGTCATGGGATAAGGGTAAAAGGTGGGAAGTTTAAGGGGAACATGAGGGGAGACTTTAGTCACGGAGTGTGAAATGGGCTGTCAACACAAATGGTGCATGCGAGCTCAAAGTCAACATTTAAGCAAAGTTTGGATAGGTACTTAGATAGTGGGGGAATGGATGGCAACGTCGATGTGAATAGGCAGTTTAAATGGTTCAGCACGGACTATGTGGGCTAAAGGGCCTGTTTCTGCGTGATACTTTTCGATGACTCTAAGGATGGAAACGGAGAATACAAGGGTGATACTTACTAATGCTGAAATATTATTGCCCTTTAACATGCTTGATGCAATTTGCTATTAATACCAAAAGACCATAAGATATAGGAACAGAAGTAGGCTGTTCGGCCCATTGAATCTGCTCCACCATTCAATCATGGGCTGATCCAATTCTTCAGTCATCCCCACTCCCCTGCCTTCTCTCCATATCCTTTGATGTTCTGGCTAATCAAGAACCTATCTATCTCTGTCTTAAATACACCCAATGACTTGGCCTCCACAGCTACTCGAGGCAACAAATTCCACAGATTTACCACCCTCTGACTAACGTAATTTCTCCACATCTCAGTTTTAAATGGACATCCTTCAATCCTGAAGTCGTGTCTTCTTGTCCTAGACTCCCCTACCATTGAAATAACTTTGCTATATCTAATCTGTTCAGGTCTTTTAACATTCGGAATGTTCTATGAGATCCCCCCCCCCCCATTATCCTGAACTCCAGGGAATACAGCCCTAGAGTTGCCAGACGTTCCTCATACAGTAACCCTTTCATTCCTGGAATCATTCTCATGAATCTTCGGTGAACCCACTCCAATGTCAGTATATCCTATCTATAATAAGGTGCCCAAAACTGCACGCAATTCACAAAGTGTGGTCTCACAGGTGCCTTATAGAGCCTCAACATCACTTCCCTGCTCTTATATTCTATACCTCTAGAAATGAATGCCAACATTTCAATTGCTTTCTTCACCACAGTCTCAACCTGGAGGTTAACCTTTAGGGTATCCTGCACAAGGGCTCCCAAGTTCCTTTGCATCTCTGCATTTTGAATTCTCTCCCCATCTTGATAATAGTATGCCTGTTTATTTCTTCCACCAATGCACATGACCATACACTTTCCAACATTGTATTTCATTTGCCACTTCTTTGCCCATTCCCCTAAACTATCTAAGTTTCTCTGCAGGCTGTCTGTTTCCTCAACACTACCCACTGCTCCACTTATCTTTGTATTATCGGCAAATTAAGCCACAAATTCATTAATCCCATGGTCCAAATCATTGACATACATCATAAAAAGCAGCGGTCCCAACACTGACCCCTGTGGAACTCCACTGGTAACCGGCAACCAGACAGAATAGGATCTCTTTATTCCCACTCTCTGTTTTCAGCCGATCAGCCAGTGCTCCACCCATGTTAGTAACTCCTCTGTAATTCCATGGGTTCTTACTTGCTAAGCAGCCTCAAGTGTGGCACCTTGTCAAAGGCCTTCTGAAATTCCAAGTACACCAAACCTACTGCATCCTCTTTGTCTACATTGCTTGTAATTTCCTCAAAGATTTGCAATAGGTTTGTCAGGCAGGATTTTCCTTTCCGGAAACCATGCTGGCTTTGGCCTATCTTGTCACATGCCTCCAAGTACTCCATAATCTCATCATTAACAATCATTTCCATTAACTTCCCAACCTATCAGGCTAACAGGTTTATGGTTTCCTTTCTGCTGCATCTCACCCTTCTTAAATAGTGGAGTAACATTTGAAATTTTCCAGTCATCTGGTACAATGCCAAAATCTATTGATTCTTGAAAGACACTTCCTTCAGAACCCAAGGGTTCCATCCATCAGGCCCAGGAGATTTATCCACACTCAGACCATTAAGCTTCTCATTTGTAATTTTCACTGCACATATTTCACTTCCCTGACACTCTTGAATGTCTGGTATATTGTAGGTTTCTTCCACTGTGAAGATTGGTGCAAAATACGCATTCAATTCCTCTGCCATCTCTACATCTCTCATTATAATATCTCCAGTGTCATTTTCTACTGGTCCTCTATCTAGCCTCGACTCTCTTTTACCCTTTATAGAGCCAGTAGTGTGATTGGTGATTGATTATGCAATTAAGGAATTTGTACACACACAACGTTATCAATAGTCAGTATCTGTCTCCAACTAGTCAATTTCTGGATAGAAATGTCATTTCTTTGTTCAGACCTTCGGACAGCTCAGAACAGTTTGGTAACAGGAACCAACACTGATCCCTGTGGTACTCCTCTAGCCACAGGGCTCCATTCAGAGAGGCAACTATCTACAACCACTCACTGGCTTCTTCCACAAAGCCAATATCCAATCCAATTTGCTACTTCATCTTGAATTCCAAGCAACTGAACCTTCTTGACCCACCTCCCATGTGGGACCTTGTCAAATGCCTTTGCTAAAGTCTATGTAGACAACATCCACTGCCTAGCCTTCATCAACTTTCCTGGTAACTTCCTCGAAAAACTCTATAAGATTGGTTAGACATGACCTACCACACAAAACTATCTTGACTATCCCTTATCAGTCCCTTTGTATCCAAATACTTATATATCCGTTCCCTTAGCATACCTTCCAATAAGTTCCTACCACTGATGTCAGGATCACTGAACTATAATTTCCTGGCTTATTCATAGAGCCTTTCAGAAAAAAATGGAACAACATTAATTATCATCCAATACTCCAGCACATCACCTGTGGCTAAGGATATCTTAAGTATCTCTGCTGGGGCCCCTGCTCTTCCTGTAGTAGCCTCTCACAGGATCCGAGGGAACACATTATCACAATGTGGATATTTATTCACCCTAGTTTGTCTCAAGGCAGCAAAACCTCCTCCTCTGTAATCTATATAGGGTCCACGATCTTGCCGCTGCATTGCTTCACATCTGTTGACTCTGTGTCTATCTCCTGAGCAAATATAGATGTAAAAAATCCATTTAATGTCTCCTCCATCTGTTACAATGCCTCGCATAGACTACCAGTCTGATCTTCCAGAGGACCAGTTTTGTCCCTTGCTCAGTTTTCTGTAGAAGCCCTTAGAGTTCTCTTTCATTCGTCTACTAGAACAACATCATGTCTTCTCTTACCACTCCTAATTACTTCTCTTGCATTACTTATACTCCATAAGTACATCATTTGTTCCTGCCCACCTATACCTGCTGTATACTTCCTTTTTTCTCTTAACCAGTCTCAATATCCTCAAAAACCAAGGTTCTCTAAACATCTTTGCCAGAAAACAGCCTGTCCCAATCCACACCTGCCAGATCCTTTCTGATACCATCTAAATTGGCACTTCTCCAATTTAGAATCTCAATCTGAGAACCAGACCCTTTATGACTTCTGGCCAATGAGGGAGTGTAAAGGAAAGAGAGGCAGGAGTCGAAGAGGGGCTTTCATTATATTGGCTACTTTATTGAGACAGAGATAATGAAGGGACCTGGAAGTGATGTGTGCATTTGTGTTTAATATCGAGTGAGTCCTTTTCTCTGAATATTGACACTAAGTGAATATTCCACAATTGCTCAACTGTATTTTCAATTATTATCTGCATCTGTTTTCACAGCTGTGATGCTACCCATAATGAACATGCTGTATTTCATCTAATTATTAATGTGAAAGCTTTCATATAAGCCAGGAAAGATTGTGTGATGAGCTGAGCTGTGTCGTCACATCCCTCATGAATTCTCAGCTTTATATTTTCTCACCCTCTAATGATGTGAAATAGGGACAACAGCTCTCTACTTACCTAGAGAAAAGGGACAGGGTGGAAATACCTTGTGCACCCAGTTACTGAAAGTAAAAAAGAAATATTTTTTTTAAATTTAGAGATACTGCATGGTATCAGGCTCTTCTGGCCCAATAAGCCCTCACTGAATGATTACACTCATGTCTCCAATTAAGCTACTAACCAGCACACCTTTGGAGAGGAGGAAACCAGAGCACCCAGAGCAAACCTACATGGTCATGGGGGAACATATAAATTCCTTACAGACAGTGGAGGGAATTGAATTCAGATTCCTGGCATTGTAATAATGTTACTCTCACTACTACATAACCACGCTGGCCCGAATTCAGGTACAGCAAGCTGGCGGGAATGGTATGTTGACCTTCATTTCAAAAGCAAGTACAGAATAGAAAATAAAGGGATAACACAGTAGAGTAGCAGTTTCATAACACTATTGTAGTGCCTGTAACTCTGGTTCATTCCCCGTTGCTCTCTGCGAGGAGCTTGTACGGTCTGTCCATAACCTCAATGGTTTTCACCAGGTGCTCCCTCCCGTTTCCTCCCACATACCAAAGACAACAGGTTACTAGGTTAATTGATTATATGAATGTAGTAAGACTGTAAGACCATAAGATATAGGAGCAGAATTAGGCCATTTGGCCCATCGAGTATTCTCTGCCATTTCATCACGGCTGATCCAATTTTCCTCTCAGCCCCAAGCTAATTTCTTCTCCCCATATCCCTTCATGCCCTGACCAATTAAGAATCTATCAACCTAGGCCTTAAATAAACATAAAGACCTGGCCTCCATAGAGGCCTGAGGTAAAGAATTTTGCAGATTCACCATTCTGGCTAAAGAAATTCCTCCACATCTCCGTTCTAAAAGAACACTCTTCTATTATTAGACCATAAGACATAGGAGCAGAATTAGGCCATCTGGCCCATCGAGTCTGATCCGCCATTCAATTATAGCCGATCCTTTTTTTTCAATCTCCTCCTCAACCCTAGTTTCTGGCCTTCTCCCTGTAACCTTTGATGCCATGTCCAATCAAGAACCTATCAATCTCTGCATTAACTACACCCAATGACCTGGCCTCCACAGTTGCATGTGGCAACAAATTCCACAAATTTACCACCCTTTGGCTAAAGAAATTTCTCGGCATCTCTGTTATGAAAGGGCGCCCCTCTATGCTGAGGCTGTCCCTCTTGTCCTAGACTCTCCCACCATGGGAGACATCCTTTCCACATCTACTCTGTCTGGGTCTTTCAACATTCAAAGGTTTCAATGAGATCACCCTCTCATCTTTCTGAATTCCAGTGAGTACAGACCCAGAGCCATCAAACGTTCCTCGTATGATAACCCTTTCATTCCTGGAATCATCCTCGTGAATCTGTACCAAATCCTCTATAATGCCAGCACATCTTTTCTAAGATCAGGGGCCCAAAACTGTTCACAATACTCAAGGTGAGGCCTCACCGGTGCCTTATAAAGCTTCAGCATCACATCCTTGCTCTTGAATTCTAGACCTCTTGAAATGGGTGCTAACATGGCATTTGCTAAAGCTATCTCTAGGCATTCAATAAACTCCCTCTCTTGAGATACATTGACCTGCATGTTAAAATCTCCTATGACTACCATAATATTGCCCTTTTGACCTGTCTTTTCTCTTTCCTGTTGTAACCTGTGGTCCACCTCCTGGCCACTGTTGGGAGGCCTGTGTATAACTGCCATCAATGTCCTTTTACCCTTGCGGTTCCTTAACACAACCCACAAGGATTCAACATCTTCCAATCCTATGTCACATTTTTCTACTGATTTGATGCCATTCTTTACCAGTAGAGCCACACCACTCCCTCTGCTTACCTTCCTATCCCTCTGATATAATGTGTAACTTTGGACATTCAGCTCCCAACTACAACCATCCTTCAGACACGATTCAGTGATGGCCATGACATCATATCTGGCAATCTGTAATATTTCAACAAGATCATCCACCTTATTTCTTATACTACGCGCATTTAGATACAACACCTTGAGTACCATATTTGCTCTCCTTTCTGATTCTGCAACCCTAATGATTTGATACTCGGTCTGTTGGCTGCAACTAATTCCCATCACCTGCCTGCTGTTCCTGATAGGCTGACTGCATGCTATCTTTACTTTTTTTAACATCCATCCTATCCTGAGTCCCATCTCTCTAGTTCCCACACCTCTGCCAAGTTAGTTTTAACCCTCCCCAACAGCTCTAACAAACTTGCCCACAAGAATATTGGTCCCCCTCGGGTTCAGGTGAAACCCATCACTTTTGAACAGGTCATACCTCCTGCAGAAGAGATCCCAATTATCCATTCTTAGGCTGTGTCCTCTTGTCATAGACTCTGCCACCGAAGGAAACATCCTCCCTACACCCACTCTATCAAAGTCTTTCAACAGCCGATATGTTTCAATTAGGTCAACTCACATTCTTCTGAATACTAGTGAATACAGGCTCAGAGCCATCTTCATGTGACAAGTCATTCAGCCTGAAATTACTTTTGTGAACCTTCTTTGAACCCTCTCCAGTTTCAGCACATCTTTTCTAAGATAAAGCCTGCTCTTACCTGCTTACAATGCTCCAAGTGAGGCTGCTCATGCTTTGTCCAGTCCTCTAAAAATAAATTGCCTTCCTCACCACAGACTTAATCTGCAAATTAACTTCTGGGGAATCCTGCACAAGGATTCCCAAATCCCTTTGCGCCTCTGTTTTTTGTATTTATCTTGATTTAGAAAATATTCTACCCTCTTATATCTTCTACCAATGTGCATGACCATACACTTTCTGAGACTGTATTCCATTTGCTGTTTCTTTGCCCATTCTCCTAATCTGTCTAAATCCTTCTCTGCTTCCTCACAACTACCTACTATGCACACATTGTTTGCAAACTTTTCAACAGAGCCATCAATTCCATCATCCAAACATTGACAAATAACGTAAAAAGAATTGGGCAGTGAGTGCTTGTTGGTGCGGAAGGGCCTTTTACTGGGTTCTGTTGCGAAGGCAGCATCCACCATTAAGGACCTCCACCATGCAGGACATGCTCTCTTCTCATTACTACCAGCAAGAAGGGGATGCAGGAGCCTGAAGGCATGCCCTCAGCCTGTTCTGAGCAGCTTCGTCCTCTTCACCATCAGATTCTTGAACGTTCTGATCATCATCATTATATGCCGTACTGTATGATGTGGGCAATCATGGTCTTTGACAATGATTGTCCTTGGAAAATTTTTCTACAGAAGTGGTTTACCATTACCTTCTCTGGGCAGTGTCTATACAAGACAGGTGACCCTAGCCATTATCAATAGTACTCAGATTGTTTGCGAGGAGTCAGTGGTCGCATAACCAGGACATGATACGCACCCGCTGCTTATACAACCATCCGCCACCAATTCCCATTGATGCACCTTGTGGATTGGACACTGCAATTCATATTATGATGTGTTTCAGGCTTCTGGTTACTCCTACTATTGTTGGTATTTTGGGCGATTTTGAATCAGGGCGGCCCACAGATAATGAACACTGAGCTGAACTAAATATGTCAAAATCAGAATCTGGTTTATTATCATCGGTATGTGTCATGAAATTTGTAAACTTAGCAGTAGAAGTTCAATGCAATACATAATATAGAAGAAAAAACATAATAAAATAATAATAATAATAACAATAATAAAGAAATAAATAAACAAACAAATAAATAAATCATTAACAGTATACGTATATTGAATAGATTAAAAATCATGCAAAAACCAGAAATCATATATATTAAAAAAGTGAGGTAGTGTTCACGGGGTCAATGTCGATTTAGGAATCAGATGGCAGAGGGGAAGAAGCTGTTCCTGAATCACTGAGTGTGTGCCTTCAGTCTTCTGTAACTCCCACCTGATGGTAACAGTGAGAAAAGGGCATGCCCCTGGGTGCTGGAGGTCCTTAATAATGGACACTGCCTTTCTGAGACACCACTCCTTGAAGATGTCTGGGGTACTTTGTAGGCTAGTACCCAAGATGGAGCTGACTAAATTTACAACCCTCTGAAGCTTCTTTTGGTCCTGTACAGTAGCCTCCCTCCGCCCCACCCCCAATACCAGTCAGTGATGCAGCCTGACAGAATGCTCTCCATGGTACATCTGTAGAAGTTTTTGTGTGTACTTGTTGTCATTCCAAATCTCTTCAAACTCCTAATGAAGTATAAACGCTGTATTGCCCTCTTTATAACTGCATCGATATGTTGGGACTAGGTTAAGTCATAAGAGATCTTGACACCCAGGAACTTGAAACTGCTCACTCTCTCCACTTCTGATCCCCCTTTTAGGATTGGTATGTGTTCCTTCGTTTTACCCTTCCTGAAGTCCACAATCAGCTCTTTTGTCTTACTGACACTGAGTGTCAGGTTGTTGCTGCAACACCACTACACTGGTTGGCATATTTTGCTCCTGTATGTCCTCTTGTCTCCATCTAAAATTCTACCAACAATGGTGGTATCATTAGTAAGTTTATAGATGGCATTTGAGCTATGCCTAGCCACAGAGTCATAGGTATAGAGAGAGTAGAGCAGTGGGCTAAGCACACACCCCTGAGGTGCACCAGTGTTGATCGTCAGCGAGGAGGAGATGTTATCAGCAATCCGCACAGATTGTGGCCTTCTGGTTAGGAAGTCAAGGATCCAATTGCAGAGGGAGGTACAGAGGCCCAGGTTCTGCAACTTCTCAATCAGGATTGTGGGAATGATGGTGTTGAATGCTGAGCTATAGTCGATGAACAGCATCCTGACATAGGTGTTTGTACTGTCCAGGTGGTCTAAGGACTTTTCAGCAGCCATTGACATTGCATCTGCTGTTGATCTACTGTGGCAATTGGCAGATTGCAATGGGTCCAGGTCCTTGCTGAGGCAGGAGTTCAGTCTAGTCATGACCAACCTCTCAAAGCATTTCATCACTGTCAATGTGAGTGCTACTGGGCGATAGTCATTAAGGCAGCTCACATTATTCTTCTTAGGCACTAGTATAATTTTTGCCTTTTTGAAGCAAGTGGGAACTTCCGCCCGTAGCAGTGAGAGGTTGAAAATGTCCTTGATTACTCCCGCCGGTTGAATACTCATGCCTGGATTCTTTTGATTTTGTTTTATATTCTGTGTTTTTCACTTGATTTTTTTGTTGCTCTTTGCGCAATTTGTTTCTGTGTATGGGGGGGGGGTGAGCTTTGATTTTTTTAAAACTATTCTATGGCTTTCTTTGTTTTGTGACTGTCTGTGAGGAAGACAAATTTCAGGGCTGTAACCTGCATACGTACTTTGAAGTAAATGTACTTTCAATCTTTGCACTTCTTATGGAATACTGTATAGAATAATTTATGTATTACATTGTACTACGGCCACAAAACAGCAAATTTCACAACATACGTCAGTGATAATAAAGTTGATTCTGATTTACTGTATTCCTCGATTCACTTACTCACTTTCGTCTCCTGTTTTGGTAACTTGAGTCTCCAATTATTTTTTTATTAATAGTAATCGTTGTACACTCTTGTCTTAATCCGGGGATGGCAAATATAGATGTTAAATTTGCCGGTGTGTCACCGATCTCCCATATGGCACTGGTGTTATGGCCACCGGGTTAGAGGCAGTTTGCTTTGCTGGTTTTCTATGGCTTGCAGTTTACAGAGAATGGCAGGCTAATCTGCAATTATTTACAGCTCTTGATCTGACACACTGCACACACAAAACGACAGCGTTTGTATTTGTGAATCCATTTATCTTTCAGAGATAACCATTAATCAATTAAGCATCACTGAATTTGTCATAGCTCGGCTTGTGTGCATGTATATGGTGCATTTGTTGATTGGTAAGCTGAGGACAATGATATTTAATATCAAACATACCTCCAGTAAAGGAACAGGTGCTTTGGCACACAATGTGTTTTTTTATTTAGAGATACAGCATGGAGCAGACCCTTCTGGTCCACCGAGCTGTACCACCCAGCAACCCATCGATTTAACCCCTAGCCTAATCACAGGACAATTTACAATGACAGATTAACCTATTAACAAGTATGTCTTTTGACTGTGGGAGGAAACTGGAGCAGCCAGAGGAAATCTATGCATGCACAGGAAAGAACATACAAAGCTTTTTACAGAGGACACCGGAATCGAACTTCAAGATCTGATGCCCCAAGTTGTAAGAGCACTACGCTAACCAATATGCTGCTATGGCACCCCAAACTAATTTTAAGCTAGTTTGATGTGCCAAACTAATTACATTAGTAATCAAATGCTCTCCTGCCTACACGGTGTCCATATCAGTGCATTTCCTACACATTTATGTGCCAATCTATGAACCTGTTGGCCATGTTGGATTGAAGATTTTGAACTTAAATGCGTCAACGACAGTGGAAACAGAATGATCAATTGTCTTTGCTCCTGTCAAGTGCTTGGAGATGGAGGCTGCCATTTTGTGGAACTGTTTTACATCTTCCATTTTGTGAGATGGAGTTGCTTTGTTTTCTGTGTTTTAAAGTAGACACAACGATATTTCAGGTAATCTGCGGGACGAGCGATCATTTCTAAATAAAAAGTTATTTGTGAGGTGATCTTTGATGTAATGTAATGTGCCAATTTGTGAATGTTGGGGTTACTGCCTGCCTGGAGTGATTCGAGCTAGTTAATGAAAAGAGCAAAAAGCCATAAGGTACTGACTGTCACTTGCTGGGAAGAGGGCAATAAATGGATACTGGCCAGGAGCAGAACCAATAAAAAGATGTTAAAGGTCAATCAGATAGCCTACAGCCAATGATACTGGAATGCAATATTTGAATTGGTAAGGAATGAGTATAAAAGTGGGCACTTACGTTCACCAGCAACTTTGATGTGTGTTGCTTGAGTTTGCTATCAGTGATAACTTTCTCAAGAGACCCACCATTGCAAAAAAGAAACTCCATGCCAGGGGCTGGGTGAAGAAAGGATTGATCATCTGGCCAGTGAAGATTACCAATTTATAAATTGGCCAAGTGGTGTAAGTGAGTATTGGTATAGAGGAAACAGTAAGCTTCATGTTGGCCCAGGATCAACATTGCTGTTTGTGCAGAGACAATAGTGCGAGCTTCCATTTATCATGAATTATGTAATGAATTTCATAACCTAGTTCCGATGACAAATGGAGAAAAAAACTCTTGAATGCCCCTATCATATCTGCCTTCACCACCACCCCTGGTGTTTCAAGCACCCACCACTCTGTGTAGAAGACTTGCTCTGCACACTTCCTTCGAATCTGCTACTCTCACCTTAAGCACATGTCCTCGACTATTAGACATTTCAAACTTAGGAATAAAATACCGGCACTCTACTCTATCTATACCTGTTATAAACCTCTAAAAGATCTCATTTCAGACTTTACTGCTCCAAAGAAAATATAACAAATTTGTTCAACCTGGTCCGTTGAAGATCAAGTCCTCAGATCTGATGTAAAACTTATGGTCGGCAATGATGTCTGACCTTCCTAAACAGAGGAGATTCTGGAAATCCAGAGTAACCCACAAAAAATGCTGAATGTCGAGTAGTGTCTGTGGAGAAGAATAAAGAGTTGACATTTTGAGCTGAGACACTGCATCAGGCAACCTTTTTCACGTAGAGATTGGTGAATATATGGAATGAGCTGCCAGAGGAAGGAGTTGAGGCAGGTTCAGCAGCATCATTTTCGAAGCACTTGAGGGTGGGGCTTAGAGGGATATGGGCCAAATGCAGAATCGTGATCAGAATCGGAATCAGGTTTGTTATCACTGACAAACAGTACTGTGCAAAGGTCTTTGGCACGTATGCTCCTAGGGTGCCTAAGAG
Organism: Mobula birostris; assembly: GCF_030028105.1. Classification (NCBI taxonomy): domain Eukaryota; kingdom Metazoa; phylum Chordata; class Chondrichthyes; order Myliobatiformes; family Myliobatidae; genus Mobula; species Mobula birostris. The sequence goes on from NC_092379.1 coordinate 139,270,163, forward strand.
TTATGCACAGTATTATAATTGCCAACGTGGAGTGGAGAGCAAATTTGTAAATCTGGCAGGAGTAAAGGATGTTGGGAAAGGTGAGGATGGAGCACGTGGGTGCAGTGTGGGACATGTGGCAGAGGAGTGCCGAGGGGGCAGGGGAGGTAGTGTGGGTGTAGACACACCCAGCCCTGTGACACCAGGCAAGGTCATTTGATTCCAAAGAATTGGTTTATTGATCATTACAGAATGTCTCTGTGTTACTTCCAGCTCCCTCCCCTCTCCTTTTCCCTTTTCCCAACCATGATTCCACTCTCCCTATTCCCTTCCCACTCTCTAGCCAACAATAGAAAGCCACATCAGAAATTGGTTTATCATCACTCATGTATGTCATGAAATTGTTTTTTTATTTTGCAGCAGCAGCAGTACAGTGCAATAAATAAAATAACTACGGTACAGTGCAAAGGTTTTAGGCACCCTAGCTATATATACTGGGGTCTCAATGAAGGGTCTCATCCCAAACCGGCAACTCTTTATTCTTTTCCATAAATGGTGCCAGACCTGCTGATTTCCTCCAGCCTTTTTGTGTGACTCTTTGGATTTCCAGCATCTGCAGAACCTCTTGTGTTATAAAATCACAAGACTATAAGATATAGGAGCAGAATTAAGCCATCTGGCCCATTGAGTCTGCTTGGCTATTTCATCATGGCTGATCGAATCCCTCAGCCCCAATCTCCCTCCTGCTTCCTGTTACCTTTTCTGCCCTGACCAATTGATAAACTATCAACCATTGCCAATGACTTCGCCTCCTCAGCTACCTGTGGCAATGAATTCCACAGATTCACCACCCTCTGGCTAAAGAAATTCCTCCTATCTCCATTCTAAATGGATGTCACTCTGGTCCTTGTCTCCCCCAATGTAGGAAACATCCTCTGTACATCCACTATATCTACAAAGTGTAATTAATTACTTACTGTATATTATACCGCTAACATTTTGGCCAGCAATGAAGGTCCCTCATCTCTGTCTGCCCTTAGCCAGCTTCTCTTTTGTTCCCTAGGTGTGGTTCAGGGTCCTTATTTCTGCCTCTATGGTACAGTGCCAAATTGCCTTTGATTTCCCACATTACCTCCATCCTTCAGGTATCTTGGCATTTTGATATTCAATAGGCCTCCTCCCGGTACCCTTGGCACCCTTACTAATCAAGAACCTATCCTTTTAAATTTTTTAAATTAGTTTTCAGGTTCATAAACATAGTAACAGTAGTAATATAAAGAGATTGGAATTACATTATTGGTAATAGACATATGCAAGTAAAACTATAGATAATACAAGTATACTAGACCTCCCAAACTCTCAATATAGTGAATCATGATGACAGGAAAAATAAAAAAAAATCACAAGAAAAAAACCCCAAAGTAACAAAAAAAACTACGCTGAACTAAACCAAAAACTGATCAAAACAAAACAAAACAGGGCTGGGCTAATATATTACATCGAATACAATCATTAGTGTCGTCAACTCCGCTCCTCTATCCATATCTTCTAGGTTAATAAAAAGGATTCGGGAAAGGTCAAGCTATATCATATGAAAGTGTTGAATAAATGGCTTCCAAGCCTCTTCAAATTTAACCGAAGGATCAAAAATGACACTTCTAATTTTTTCTAAATTTAAACATGATATAGTTTGGAAAAACCATTGAAATGTAGTAGAGGGATTGGTCCCTTTCCAATTCAATAAGCTGGATCTTCTAACCATTAATGTAACAAATGCAATCATCCGACGAGCTGAAGAGGATAAAGAGCTATGTTCCATCATTGGTAGTCCAAAAATTGCAGTAATAGGGTGGATCAAGAACCTATCAACCTCTGCCTTAAATATACCAAATGACCTGGCTTCCACAACTTCTTGTGGCAATGAATTCCACCTACTCACTGCCCTCTGGATAAAGAAATTCCTCCTCATCTCCATTCTGAATGGGTGTCCCTCTATAGCAACACACAATATGCTGGAGGAACTCGGCAGGGCACACAGCATCTATGGAAAGGAGTAAACAGTTGATGTTTCAGGCTGAAACCCTTAATCAGGACAGGAAAGAAAGAGGAGAAGTCAGAGTGAAAAGGTAGGTGGAGGGGAGAAGAAATACAAGATGGTAGATGTTAAGTGAATCTGGGAAGCGAGGAGTCTGAAGCAAAGAGCTGAGAAGTGGGAAGTGATTGGTGAAAGAGATAAAGGTTTGGAGAAGTGAGAATCTGATAAGTGAGGATACAAGACCTTGGATTGAAGGGAAGGGTGAGGAGCACCTGAGGGAGGTGATGGGCAGGTAAGGAGATAAGTTAAGAGAGGGCAACAGGAATGTGGAATGGTAAATGAGATGGGAAGAGAATTGCCAGAAGTTAGAGAAATCAATGTTCATGCCATTGGAGGCTACCTAGATGGAATACAAGGTACTGCTCATCCAGTCTGAGTGTGGCCTTATCACCACAGTTGAGGAGGATGTGTACTGACATGTCAGAATGGGAATGGGAAGTAGAAATTAAATGGGTAGTTATTGGGAGATCCCACTTCTTCTGGTGGATGGAGCTGTGCCATCTGGTCCTAGACTCCGCCACTGTAAGACTCCTCCTCTCCACGCATACTCTATTGAAGCCTTTCAACATTTGATCTGTTTCAATGAGATTTCCCCTCATTCTTCTGAATTATAGATTCACTGCATATTGGGGCTATCTGGGTGAACACTGTGGTCAGCATAGATCATTTAGGCTGAGGGGCCTGTATTGGCGCTGTATTGCTCAATGGTACTGGCTAAGCTATAGCAAAGTTCAAAGAAAATTTATTATCAAAGTACGTATACAGTGCTTATAAAAATGTATTCAACCCCCCTCCCCCGGAAGATTTCATGGTTTGTTGTTTTGCAACATTGAATAACAGTGGATTTACTTTGACACTGATCAACAGAAGTGATTCTTTAATGTCAAAGTGAAAACAAGTTTCTACAAATTGGTCTAAATTTATTGCAATTATTAAACACAAAAATATTGATTGCATAAGTATTCACTCCCTTCAAGTCAGTATTTAGTAGATACACCTTTGGCAGCAATTACGGCCTTGAGTCTGTGAGGCTAGGTCTCTATTAGCTTTGCACATCTGGACACTGCAGTTTTTCCCCATTCTTCTTTGCAAAACTGCTCAAGCTCTGTCAGATTGCATGGGGATCATGAGTGAACAACCCTTTTCAAGTCCAGCCACAATTTCTCAATTGGATTGAGATCTGGACTCTAACTTGGCTAGTTCAGGACATTAACTTTGCTGTTTTTAAGCCACTCCAATGTTGCTTTGGCATTACGCTTGGGGCCGTTTTCTTGCTGGAAAACAAATCTCCGAAGTCACAGTTCTCTTACAAACTGCTTCAGGTTTTTTTTTGATGGTGTGCAGCGTTTGGCTTATGCCAAACATAGTGTTTTCTCTGATGGCCAAAAAGCTCAATTTTGGTTTCATCAGATCATAGAACCTACTTCCAGCTGAGTCCTCCCACATGCCTTCTAGCAAACTCTAGTTGAGATTTCATGTGATTTTTTTTCCAACAGTGGCTTTCTCTTTGCCACTCTCCTATATAGTAGCGACTGGTGAAGCACTTGGGCAACAGCTGTTGTATACACAGTCTCTGCTGTCAGCCACCGAAGCTTGTAACTCCTCCAGAGTTGTCATCAGTCTCTTGCACGGTCAGTCAGTTTTTGAGGTGAGCCATCTCCTGACTTGTGCTTTTCAATAATCTTTTCACAGAGTTGCTTGGAGTGTTGTTTTGTCTTCATGGTGTAGTTTTTGCCAGGTTACTGACTCACCAGCAGTTGGACCTTTCAGATACAGGTGTGTTTTTACTACAATCAATTGAAACTCCTTGACTGCACAAAGATCTCCAAAAACAGATCTCCATTTAACTAATTATGTGACTTTCAAAACTTATTGGCTGCACCAGTGAAGGTTTGGTGTGTCATATTAAAGGCGGTGAACACTTGTTCAATCAATTATTTTGTGTTTCATATTTGTGATTAATTTAGTTCACTTTGTAGGGATCTATTTTCACTTTGACACAAAAGAGTCTTTTTCAGTGTCGAAAAAGCCAAATTAAATCTACTGTAGCAACACACATCAAAGTTGCTGGTGAACGCAGCAGGCCAGGCAGCATCTGTAGGAAGAGGTGCAGTCGACGTTTCAGGCCGAGACCCTTCGTCAGGACTAACTGAAGGAAGAGTGAGTAAGGGATTTGAAAGTTGGAGGGGGAGGGGGAGATCCAAAATGATAGGAGAAGACAGGAGGGGGAGGGATAGAGCCAAGAGCTGGACAGGTGATTGACAAAAGGGATATGAGAGGATCATGGGAGGAAAGACAGGGGGGGGGGGGACCCAGAGGATGGGCAAGAGGTATATTCAGAGGGACAGAGGGAGAAAAAGGAGAGTGAGAGAAAGAACGTGTGCATAAAAATAAGTAACAGATGGGGTACGAGGGGGAGGTGGGGCATTAGCGGAAGTTAGAGAAGTCGATGTTCATGCCATCAGGTTGGAGGCTACCCAGACGGAATATAAGGTGTTGTTCCTCCAACCTGAGTGTGGCTTCATCTTTACAGTAGAGGAGGCCGTGGATAGACATGTCAGAATGGGAATGGGATGTGGAATTAAAATGTGTGGCCACTGGGAGATCCTGCTTTCTCTGGCGGACAGAGCGTAGATGTTCAGCAAAGCGGTCTCCCAGTCTGCGTCGGGTCTCGCCAATATATAAAAGGCCACATCGGGAGCACCGGACGCAGTATACCACCCCAGTCGACTCACAGGTGAAGTGTTGCCTCACCTGGAAGGACTGTTTGAGGCCCTGAATGGTGGTAAGGGAGGAAGTGTAAGGGCATGTGTAGCACTTGTTCCGCTTACACGGATAAGTGCCAGGAGGGAGATCAGTGGGGAGGGATGGGGGGGACGAATGGACAAGGGAGTTGCGTAGGGAGCGATCCCTGCGGAATGCAAAGAGAGGGGGGGAGGGAAAGATGTGCTTAGTGGTGGGATCCCGTTGGAGGTGGCGGCTTAGTGGTGGAATCCCGTTGGAGGTGGCGTAAATCTACTGTAATTCAATATTGTTAAACAATAAAACATGAAACTTCCAAGGGCGGGTGAATACTTTTTATAGGCACTGTTACCATATAAATCCTGAGTATCATTTTGTTGCGAGTTAATACAACACAATAGTATCAATGACAGACCGCCCCACAACATGACAAACAACCAATGTACAAAAGACAACAAACTGTACAAAATGAGAAAAAGAAACAAAATAGTAATAATAAATAAATAAACAATAGATATTGAGAAAATGAGTACATCAAAAATGAGAAAATCGTAACAACATTAATCAGTACTATGGAATGTAACTGTTACACAAGACAATTTTTTTCAAAAGTGTTTCTACTGAATTTTTTTGTTTATGATAGCTTGAAGCTGAACACGCATATAATTTCAGTCTACTTGTATGGCATAGGAGTCTTGAGAAACAAGAAATTAACTTTTATTGAATGGAATTGTTTAATTGCATAACAGTGCTGACACTTCGCAATGGTTCAACTAATCTAAAAAGGTTTTGTTGATGATTTTCATTTGTATTCAATGTCTGAGGCTTCTCCCGTAACTGTCCAACAATAATCAGCCAGTACTGATGGATTGCAGTTGCTCCAGTACTATTTCTCCATGTTCTCCTGAAACCTTTCAGCATGCTGATCACTGACAGCCCCAGGATTTGCAGGGAAGACGTCTAAATGGGAATGCAGAAAGTGAATCTTCAGTGATGTGTTACACTTCATAGTTTTGCATGTTTGAGGCATGTTGTCAACCAGCTGCATATAAATTGGTGCTCTGTGGTTGCCAAGAAAACTTTCAACAACACCCTTGAATGCCTTCCATGCGATTTTCTCCAATCCCACTAGAAGTTCTTCAAAATACTTGTCAGTGATTACCTGTTTGATTTGTGGCCCAACAAAATTACCTTCTTTAATCTTGGCCTCATTTATTCTCACTTGAATTGTGAACTGAAATAACAAATACAGTATAGACAATTTCAAAAAATGGTGAGGAAAAGGGAAAGTTCATGGCGATTTTCATAAACAGCAGCCCAAAATCCATAAGATGCACCCAAAAGTATTCAGGAAGCAAGATCTTTGTTGTCCAGTGATATCAGTAATTTTAATAATCATTTTTATTTTCAGATGGATTTGATAACTGGATTTAAATTCTCTTGTGTTACTGTGTGAATTGAATCAAATGTAGATTTTTAAATGGAGGCTTTGGATTGTAATCATAGTAAGTGAGATACTGTTCTCGGTTCTGCTTTATGCTGCAAGGATCTCGGTCAGAACTAAAATGAATAAAGTGCATGATCTGCTGGGAATTTCTACACGATGTATCACAAAGCAGCAGTTCAAGTCTAAGCAGCAGCAGGCACATCTAGAGAGCTCCCCATTACATTGCAGCTTCTGTCCCTCTCTAGAGTGGAGGTCAGAAGGTTAGGAGATGTTGCTGAAAGAAAACTTGGCAAATAATGATCATTCTTCAGCATTTCCTCCTGGGAGGTTATCAGTTCAAAAATGCTTAGTGCTTACCTGCACTCCGGCACTTTGCATGTACAATGCTCACAGATTTTTTTTGAGAGATGAAAAAAATTGCAACCTAAGGGTGCTGCCGGAAAATTACTGAACCACAGTCGCTCAATTCCATCCAAACAAACTTCAGTCTGTCTTCAAACCTACTATGGAATGAGCTGCCCGAGCACCGTAACATTTAAAACACAAGGTGGTGGAAATGCAGAGGAGCACAAACAAAATGCTGGAGGAATTCAGCAGGTTAGGTTGCAATTTTTCTCACTATTACCATCAGGTAGGAGGTGCAGAAGTCTGAAGGCACACATTCAGCAATTCAGGAACAGCTTCTTCCCCTCTGCCATCTGATTCCTAAATGGACATTAAATCTTTGGACACTACTTCATTTTTTTTTAATATACAGTATTTCTGTTTGTGCATGTTTTTTTAAATCTATTCAATATATATAATTGATTTGCTTGTTTATTATTATCATTTTATTTATTTTTTTTCTCTGCTAGATTATGTATTGCATTGAACTGCTGCTGCTAAGTTAACAAATTTCATGTCACATGCCGGTGATAATAAACCTGATTCTGATTTCAAAAGTAACAAACAGTTTATGTTTTGGGCTGAGGCTGTTCATCAGGACAGGAAAGGAAGGGGGAAGTGGCCAGAATAAGAAGGTGGGGGAGGGGAAAGTGCACAAGGTGGCAGGTGATAGGTGAAGCCAGATGAGGGGGGAAGGTGGGTGAGTGGGGAGAGGGTATAAATTGAGAGGCTGGCTGGTGATAGGTGGAAGAGGTAAATGGCTGAAGAAGGAAAGTAATAGGAGAGGAGAAAGAACCATGGGAGAAAGAAGGAGGAGGGAAACCAGAGCGAAGTGATGGGCAGGTGAGGAGAAGGGAAGGAGTGAGAGGGGAGGCAGAATGTTGAATGGAATGAGAGAGAGACAGGGGGTAGAAATGACCAGAAATGAGAGAAATCAATATTTATGCCACCAGCTTGAAGGCTAGCCAGATGGAGTATGAGATGTTGCTCCTCCAGTCTGAGGTTGTCCTCATCATGGCAGTCAAGCAGGCCATGGATCAACATGTCAAAATGGGAATGGGGAGTGGAATCAAAATGGGTGGCCATTTTTTTGAATCTTGTGGTGCAAACTTTATCTTCTTCTTCTGCCTGCTGTACAATAGAAAACTTCAGAAGTTCTCACTGTCTATGAGGGGTTTGGGATGTCCAGAGGCTGTACCCATGGCAGTACGCTCCTCCTCCTGCGGCTGAGCACTGATACTGATGTTGATGCTGGGGGTGAGGAAACCAAATGAAGCAAGATGGTTTAGAGCAAAATTGTGTTCTGTGGACACCCTCTGGGAAAGTCAAGTAAAGGAGTTGAACAACAGAGAAACTGAAATCCTGTCTTCCCTCAGGCATTGACCTAGTCAATGTTACTGAACTAAGGAAAAGTTTTGATTTATGAATAAATTATTGCTCTCTGCAGCACGTGTGACAACAGGTTTTTCCTTAAATTTTGCTTTGTGATGTTACAAATCATTTCTGCATGGCCTGCCTCAGAATGCTGACTGCTATAACTAGAAAATGCTGAACCTAAACAAAAAAATGCAGTCAAAGGTAATAAGTGGAAATTGGCTGTCGTGTCTCTTACATCTCAACAGTTCCGAAGTACTTCATTATCCATCAGTAACTCTTGAAGAATAAGTGGTTCTGTGTCATTACAAGTCTTAGGAACCAGCCCACATTTGTCCTTGATTTTGTGTAACCATGTATTGTTAGCATGGTTAAACCCAGTTTTTGTTCACACTTTCAAAGTCCAAAGTAAAATTTATTATCAAAGTATGTGTACACTCAGTGGTAATCTTATTATGTACATCTGTTTACTTGCTTGTTAATGGAAATATCTAATCAGCCAATAACATGGCAGCAACCCAATGCATAAAAATATACGGACCTGGGCAAGAGGTTCAGTTGTTGTTCACATCAAACATCAAAATAGGAAAGAAATGTGATCTAAGTGACTTCGACCATGGAATGATTGTTGGTGCCATATGGAGCAGTTTGGAAATCTCAGAAACCGCTGATCTCCTGGGATTTTCACACACAGCAATCTCCAGAATTTATAGAGAATGGTGATAATGGTGAAATGGTGAAATAAAACATCCAATGAGTGGCAGTTCTGTGGACAAAGGTCCAAGGAGAGAGGTCAGAGGAGAATGACAAGACTGGTTCAAGCCGACAGGAAGGCAAAAGTAACTCAAATAACAATGGGTTACAACAGTGGTGTGTAGAAGAGCATCTCTGATAGCACAACATGACGAACCTCGAAATGAATGGGGAACAGCAGCAGAACATTACAAACACACATTCAATACCCACTTTAATAGGTATCTAACAGAGATGCCACTGACTGTAGGTCACTGTAATACAATCCTGTGATTCATTTTCTTGTGGGCATTGACAGTAGAACAAAGAGATACATCATCAGAATCGATGAAAAACTATACAGTGACAAACACTGACACACAACCAAAGGGCAAAAGAAGAGTGTGGCAAATGTTCAGCGGTTATTTGCATGGAGTTTTGCAGAGGTACATTCCAATGAAACAGGGAAAGGATGGTAGGGTACAGGAACCATGGTGTACAAAGGCTGTTGAAGATCTAGTCGAGAAGAAAAGAAAAGCTTTCGGAAGGTTTGAAAACTAGGTAATAATAGAGATCTAGAAGATTATAAGGCTAGCAGGAAGGAGCTTAAGAATGAAGTTAAGAGAGCCAAAAGGGGCCATGAGAAGGCCTTGGCAGACAGGATTAAGGAAAACCTCAAGGCATTCTACAAGTATGTGAACAGCAAGAGGATAAGACGTGAGAGATTTGGACCAAACAAGAGTGACAGTGAAAAAGTGTGTATGGAACTGGAGGAGATAGCAGAGGTACTTAATGAATACTTTGCTTCAGCATTCAAAACGGAAAAGGATATTGGCGATTGTAGGGATCACTTATAGTGGACTGAAAAGCTTGAGCATGTAGATATTAAGAAAGGGGATGTTCTGGAGCTTTTGGAAAGCATCAAGTTGGATAAGTCACTGGGGTCAGATGAGATGCACCCCAGGTTACTGAGGGAGGTGAGGGAGGAGATCGCTGAGCCTCTGGTGATGATCTTTGCATCATCAATGGGGACGGAAGGGGTTCCAGAGGATTGGAGGTTTGTGGATGTTGTTCCCTTATTCAAGAGATAGCCCAGGAAGTTATAGACCAGTGAGTCTTACTTCAGTGGTCGGTAAGTTGATGGAAAAGATCTTGAGAGGCAGGATTTGCGAACATTTGGAGAGGCATAATATGATTAGGAGTAGTCAGCATGGCTTTGTCAAATGCAGGTCGTGCCTTACGAGCCTGATTGAATTTTTTGAGGATGGGACTAAACGCATTGATGAAGGTAGAGCAGCAGATGTAATGTATATGGATTTCAGCAAGGAATTTGATTAGGTACCCCATGCAAGGCTTATTGAGAAAGTAAGGAGGCATGGGATCCAAGAGGACATTGCTTTGTGGATTCAGAACTGGCTTGCCCACAGAAGGCAAAGAGTGGTTGTAGATGAATCATATTCTGCATAGAAGTTAGTGACCAGTAGTGTGCCTCAGGGATCTGTTCTGAAAACCTTCTCTTTGTGATTTTTATAAATGACCTGGATGAGGAAGTGGAGGGATGGGTTAGTAAGTTTGCTGATGACACAAACGTTGGAGGTGTTGTGGATAGTGTGGAGGGTTATCAGAGGTTACAGCAGGACATTGCTAGGATGCAAAACTGGGCTGAAAAGTGGCAGATGGAGTTCAACACAGTCAAGTGTGAGGTAGTTCATTTTGTTAAGTCAAATACGATGGCAGAATGTAGTATTAACGGTAAGACTCTTGGCAGTGTGGAGGATCAGAGGGATCCTGGGGTCCGAGTCCATAGGACACTCAAAGCTGTTATGTAAGTTTATTCTGTGGTTAAGAAGGCATACGGTGCGTGGGCCTTCATCAACCGTGGGATTGAGTTTAAGAGCCAAGAGTTAATGTTGCAGCTATATAGTACGTTGGTCAGACCCCACTTGGAGTACTGTGCTCAGTTCTGCTTGCCTCACCACAGGAAGGATGTGGACACCATAAAAAAAAGTATAAGGTTATTTACAAGGATGTTTCCTGGATTGGCGAGCATGCCTTATGAGAATAGGCTCAGTGAACTTGGCCTTTCATCCTTGGAGAGACAGAGGATGAGAGGTGTGTCTAAAAGATGATGAGAGGCATTGATAATGTGAATAGTCAGAGGCTTTTTCCCAGGGCTGAAATGGCTAACATGAGAAGGCACAGTTTTAAGGAGCTTGGAAGCTGGTACAGAGGAGAGGTGAGGGGTAGGTTTTTTATGCAGGGAGTGGTGAGTGTGTGGAATGGGCTGCCAGTAACGGTGATGGAGGCAGAAACAATAGGGTCTCTTAAGAGACTCCTGGACAGGTTCATGGAGTTTAGAAAAATAGAGGGCTATGGGTAACTCTAGCTAATTTCTAAAGTAGGGACATGTTCGGCACAGCTTTGTGGGCCAAAGGGCCTGCAATGTGCTGTATGTTTTCTATGTTTCTACGCTTCTAAATAATACTAAGAACATGAGTTGTAGAGTCCTTGAAAGCAAGCTCATAGGTTATGGAATCAGTTCATTCTTCCAAGTTATTTATTGATTCAGATGCCCAGGCCCTTCCAGCTCTTTGTGCCACAGCTTCCTCAATGCCCAGATTTAACCCTCGCCTAATCACAGTACAATTTATAATGAACAATTAACTTACCAACTGGACTATGAGAGGACCTGGAAACCCACGTGGTAGAGGCAGTGGCAGGAAATGAACTAATGTCACTTGTATTGTAAAGCATTGTGCTAATACTGTCTATATTGTGGTAAACACAATCAGACTTATGACCAATATCTCTGAATTTCTGAATATAATCAAGCTTCTTCGTATGTTTTTGTTCTTATGTTTCTGATCATTTTATCCTTAGCTCCTTGCATAAACAGCAAATGAACGCGGAGTTCCTCTAGTGTTAAAAATGAATCTGCTACTGCTGGTTAAGTTCCATGAGGTTAAGCTTTCAAAAAGCAATATGCATAGAAGCAAAATGAGAGAGGGGGCTGAACTCTAGCAATTTGACACTGACAACTGAGCCAAGAATATACATCAAGAGAGCTCATTAACCAAAGGACCTGAGAGTCACAGAGTTACATAGCATAGAAAAAGGTCCTTCAGTTTGACTCTTCAATGCCGACTTTAGAACACAGAACAGCGAATGTTGCATAGAAACATAGAAACATAGAAAATAGGTGCAGGAGTAGGCCATTCGGCCCTTCGAGCCTGCACCACCATCTATTATGATCATGGCTGATCATCCAACTCAGAACCCTGCCCCAGCCTTCCCTCCATACCCCCTGATCCCCGTAACCACAAGGGCCATATCTAACTCCCTCTTAAATATAGCCACTGAACTAGCCTCAACTGTTTCCTGTGGCAGAGAATTCCACAGATTCACCACTCTCTGTGTGAAGAAGTTTTTCCTAATCTCGGTCCTAAAAGGCTTCCCCTTTATCCTCAAACTGTGACCCCTTGTTCTGGACTTCCCCAACATCGGGAACAATCTTCCTGCATCTAGCCTGTCCAATCCCTTTAGGATTTTATACGTTTCAATCAGATCCCCCCTCAATCTTCTAAATTCCAATGAGTACAAGCCCAGTTCATCCAGTCTTTCTTCATATGAAAGTCCTGCCATCTCAGGAATCAATCTGGTGAACCTTCTTTGTACTCCCTCTATGGCAAGGATGTCTTTCCTCAGATTAGGGGACCAAAACTGCACACAATACTCCAGGTGTGGTCTCACCAAGGCCCGGTACAACTGCAGTAGTACCTCCCTGCTCCTGTACTCGAATCCTCTCGCTATAAATGCCAACATACCATTCGCCTTTTTCACCGCCTGCTGTACCTGCATGCCCACTTTCAATGACTGGTGTATAATGACACCCAGGTCTCGTTGCACCTCCCCTTTTCCTAATCGGCCACCATTCAGATAATAATTTGTTTTCCTATTTTTGCCACCAAAGTGGATAACTTCACATTTATCCACATTAAATTGCATCTGCCATGAATTTGCCCACTCACCCAACCTATCCAAGTCACTCTTCATCCTCTTAGCATCCTCCTCACAGCTAACACTGCCACCCAGCTTCGTGTCATCCGCAAACTTGGAGATGCTGCATTTAATTCCCTCATCCAAGTCATTAATATATATTGTAAACAACTGGGGTCCCAGCACTGAGCATTGCGGTACCCCACTAGTCACCGCCTGCCATTCTGAAAAGGTCCCGTTTATTCCCACTCTTTGCTTCCTGTCTGCTAACCAATTCTCCATCCACATCAATACCTTACCCCCAATACCGTGTGCTTTAAGTTTGCACACTAATCTCCTGTGTGGGACCTTGTCAAAAGCCTTTTGAAAATCCAAATATACCACATCCACTGGTTCTCCCCTATCCACTCTGCTAGTTACATCCTCAAAAAATTCTATGAGATTCGTCAGACATGATTTTCCTTTCACAAATCCATGCTGACTTTGTCCGATGATTTCACCGCTTTCCAAATGTGCTGTTATCACATCTTTGATAACTGACTCCAGCAGTTTCCCCACCACCGACGTTAGGCTAACCGGTCTATAATTCCCCGGTTTCTCTCTCCCTCCTTTTTTAAAAAGTGGGGTTACATTCGCCACCCTCCAATCCTCAGGAACTAGTCCAGAATCTAACGAGTTTTGAAAAATTATCACTAATGCATCCACTATTTCTTGGGCTACTTCCTTAAGCACTCTAGGATGCAGACCATCTGGCCCTGGGGATTTATCTGCCTTCAATCCCTTCAATTTACCTAACACCACTTCCCTACTAACATGTATTTCGCTCAGTTCCTCCATCTCACTGGACCCTCTGTCCCCTGCTATTTCTGGAAGATTATTTATGTCCTCCTTAGTGAAGACAGAACCAAAGTAATTATTCAATTGGTCTGCCATGTCCTTGCTCCCCATAATCAATTCACCTGTTTCTGTCTGTAGGGGACCTACATTTGTCTTTACCAGTCTTTTCCTTTTTACATATCTATAAAAGCTCAGTACAGGCCCTTCACTCCACAATATTGTGCCAACCTCATAACCCACTCCAAAATCAGTCTAACCCTTCCCTCCCACATAGCTCTCCATTTTTCTATCATCCATGTGCCAATCTGAGAGTCTCCTAAGTACCCTAATGTATTTGTCTCTACCACCACTCCAGCCAATGTGTTACATGTACCCACCTCTCTCTGTGTAATAAAAAACTACCTTTGATATCCCCTCATACTTTCTGCCAATCACCTTCGAATTGTACCTCCTCATATAGCCATTTCTGTTGTGGGAAAAAGGCACTGACTATCCACTCCAACTCTACCTCTTATTATCTTGTACACCTCTATCAAGTCACCTCTCATCCTGCTTCTCTACAAAAAGAAAGAAGCTCAGCTTGGTCAATATCTCCTCATAAGATGTGTTCTTAAATTTGGGGTGCATCCTGGTAAATCTCCTCTGCTCTCTTTTTAAAGCTTCCACATCCTTCCTGCAATGAGTTGACCAGAACTAAGGCCAATATTTCAAGTGTCTAACCAGAATTTTATAAAGATACAATATTATCTAACAGAATTGAACTCAATCTAAATTCATAGTCATCAAGTAAAATCACAAGGAGATACGCCCTTCAGCCCAATTTATCTAAGGTGACAACAGAATAGTAGTCAAGGAATAATCTGAGGGATGATCCTGTTAAACACCAAGCTGAAGTCAATGAACAAACTTCTATAATTATAGGCGGGTAAGCTTAACATCTATAGTGGGAAATTTATTGGAATGTATTCTAAGAGACTGGATATATGAGTATTTGGATAGGCATAGATTGATCAGACATAGTCAACATGGCTTTGTGCATGGTAAATTATGTGTAACCAATCTTACAGAGCTTTTTGAGGATGTTACCAGGAAAGTTGATGAAAGCAAGGCAGTGGATGTTGTCTTAAGAACTTCAGCAAGGCTTTTGACAAGATCCCTCATGGAAAGTTATTCAAGAAGGTTCAGTCACTTAGCAAACAAGATGAGGTAATACATTGCATTAGACATTAACTTTGAGGGAATATTGAGTACAGGATTTGAGTTGTTATGTTGAAATTGTATAAGACATTGGCGAAGCTTAATCTGGAACATTGTGTGCAGTTTTGGTCACCTATCTACAAGAAAGATTTAAATAAGGTTGAAAAAGTGCTGAGAAAATTTACAAGGATGTTACAGGTCTGTCTGGAGGACCTCAGTTACATTGGAAGTTATATTGAAAGAACACAGAAGACGGAGGGGAGATTTGATGCAAAATTATGAAGGGTATAGATAGGGTAAAGGCAAGTAGTATTTTCCCACTGAGGTTAGGTGAGATAACAACTAGAGGTCTTGGTTTAAAGATGAAAGGTGAAATGTTTAAGGGGAACATGAGGGCAAACTTTTTCACTCAGAAAGGGGTTAGAGTGTGGAATGAGCTGCCAGTGGATCCGGGCAGGATTTTAACATTTAAGATAAATTTGGATAAGTACATGGATGGAAGGGGTATAGAGGGTTACGTCCGGGTTCAGGTTGATGTGTGTGCAATTTAAATGGTTCAACATGGAGTGGATGGGCCAAAGGGCTTGTTTATATGCTGTAGTTTTCAATGACTCTGTGACTCCTGGCGTACAAGGCATTGTTTTCTAGGTTGGACAGGACGGAATGGCGGGCAAAGACTATGGCATCATCAGTTGTCCAGTTTGAGCATTAGATGAACTAGAAAGGTTCCAACGCAGCTGAAAGGTGGGATTTTATATGATCCATTACCAGCCACTGGGTGGTAAACATTTAAGCCAGTTAACATTTCTCTCTTGGGCACATTAATGATGTTAGCTACCTTGAAGCTTGCAGGAATAGTGGACTGTTTCAGAGAGATTTAAGTATGTCCTTTAAGAGCTCTTTTAGCCACACAGTCCCTAAGTACCTGACCAAGTACGTTTCAGCTTTGCACAGGTTTATCCTGGCTAGGTTCTCCCTCACCTTGGCTACAACCAAACAGAGTGCCTGTTCTTCAGAGAGGGGGGTTTGCTCAATGTCACACCATTCAAATGGGCAAATCACGTATAGAAAGCATTCAGCCTATCAGGAAGTGAGGTATCCCTGTCGTTGATGCACAGGATGGATTTGTAATCAGTAGTGGTTTGTCCTAATGAAGGGTCCCAACCTGAAATGTCCATTCTTTATTCCTTTCCAAAAATACTGCTTGACCTGCTGAGTTCCTCCGGCACTTTGTGTTTGTAATGTCATAGCTCACTTTGTTTACAGATGCAGACAAACCTACAGTAACTTTAGGGTTTTAATTTAACATGCATCGTTTTGATTTTTTCTATCATGTGTTCTTACTCGTTAATCTAATTGCTTGGACAAAGAAACAATTAAGTTAGAGGCTTCATTTAGCAAATCCTTGAAGTTAATTAACAGCTAATTTTAAACCAGTGAATTTGGATGATGCAATTGATGCACAAATTCCATTTATCACATTGATTAGTAAGCTACTTAAGACACACTTGAGTTTAATTACTTATGTAATTGTGTGTTTGACAGTACTACACTGCAAATGAAAGAGCAAACTCAACTTTCTTCTTCAGTCTCACATAGACAATTTGCTGGAGGAACTCAGCAGGTCAGGCAGCATCTATGGAAATGAATAAACAGTCAATGTTATGGGCTGAGACGCTTCCTCAGGACTGGAAAGGAAAGGGTAGACACCGGAATAAGAGGGGTTAAGGGGGAAGGAGTACAAGCCAGAATGTAATAGGTGAAGCAAGGTGGGTGGGGGAGTGGGGGATGAAGTAAGAAGCCGAGAGAGGAGATAGGTGGAAAAATTAAAGGGCTGGAGAATGGACCATGGGAGAAAAGGAAAAAGGAGGACACGGGGGTTGATAATTATCAGGAAGAGATTTTATTTCCTTTTCTTAAATGACTAATTTCATTATGAGTTTGGAAGTCTTTTATATCTATGTTACTTAAAATCCTTTTTGTATATGCTGATGAAGATTATTCCAATCTCTTTGTACCATCTTTGTTATTGAGTTTATAATTTTGAAAATTAATAAAAAGATTTGAAAAGAAATAAAGAAAGAAAAGAGAAATTGATTTTCATGCCATCAGGTTGGTGGCTACCTGGACAGAATATGAGGTGCAGCTCCTTCACCCTAAGAGTGGACTCATCGTGGCGGAAGAGTAGACCATGGACCAACATGTAGAATGGGAATGGAGACAGGAATTAAACTGTTTGGCCACAACTTTCTTCTTATCTCTTTTCATGATTTTTTTTTTGAAGGGTAATTTTACTGGGAGCTTCTTTCATCTTTTTATCCAATGGATTTAATTCGTTTTCATGTTTGCTTTGTTGGGCACGTGGCCAAGTAGTTAAAGCATTCGTCCAGTGATCTGAAGGTCGTTAGTTCGAGCCTCAGCTGTGGCAGCATATTTGTGTCCTTGAGCAAGGCACTTAACCACACATTGCTCTAGTGTCTGTGCGAGGAGTGGCGCCCCACACAGACTTCCAATCTGCGCCTTGTTAGGCATGAAAATACCTGACGCAGGCCTCTCATGGTCTGAGTTGACGTCCCCTCCCCATGTTTGTTTTAGTTTTGGCACTGATTATTATTAGAATAGTTCCTTAAAATTGTCATAGCCGTGCGAGGTGGAGATAAGCTCCTGCTACCTCTTGAATGCTCCTGTTGTTGTGAGTCTCAAACAACATCTGACAACCAATGACAATGGAACGAAAGGACATATTTTTTACTGCAAGGACTCCCCTTAGCATTACTTATTGACTGATAACTTTTCCATGCACACTGATCTGTTCTCCTTCTCTCTCTCTCTCTCTCTCTCTCTCTCTCTCTCTCTCTCCCCCCCCCCCACCCCCAGGGTGAATGCATCAGTTAACCTCACCTCTGCATGCATGCTTTCATTTAATTGATATGTAGTTGTACAGGCACAACAAATTGGCGATGAGTACAAACCTGAGTGTCTGAGGAAGTGATGGAAATGGTGGGAGGGAAGAGTGAATCAGTACAGAAAAGGCCTTCGTGGGCACCTTCAAAGCGATTCATGGGTAATAGTACATGATACACAGTGAGAGAGGCACCACAGCAAAGTTAAAGTGAAAATGACGTGACAATGGTCTTATTCAGGAAAGAATTTGATAGTGCTCATGAGGACTGGGAATCACATATCAAAAGGGTTGAACTGTATTATGATGTAAATGATATAGAGGAGGAAAAGCAAGTCTCTTTCCATGCTTCTTAGCTTAATGAATGCTAAAATGTACAGCCTCTTTTGCAACTCAGTAATTCCTGAAAAGCCAGCAAAAAAATCATTCGATGAAATTGTTACCGAATCACTTGAGCCCTAAACTGCTAGTTATAGCTGAGAGGCTTAGATTTCACAAAAGGAACCAGTCAAAGGATGAAAGCAGTTCTGAAAACATTGCAGAACTGTGAAAATTTTCCCAATATTGTCACTTTGAAGATTGATTTTCTGATGATTAAGGGATAGGCTTGTATGTGGCATACATAGTAAAACAACTCAAAAGAGGCTACTGTCAGAAAGAGATCTCAACTTAGAACAAGCATTGTCCATTGCAATTTTTTTGGAGGCAGCAGAAAAGAATGCACCAGAACTACAGAAAGAGAGCTTAGAATGTGAAACACGTAAAATATACCCGAATGGTGCAAAAAGCCAAACATTTTATCAATGTGGCAAATCCTCCTATGCAAATGACTGTTGGTTCAAAGAAAAAAATTGCAGTAAGTGTCACAGACAAGGTCACACAGAGAGACTATCCAAGTCAGATAAGAAGCAGAACCAAAGAGAAAAAACATGAAGAGTGAAAAGTTTCAAAAGCAAAACTAGACAAATGCACAAAGTGACTGAATGTGAAACTGGATGAGATAGCACAGAGTCTGACAAAGGTGAAGCTGTAATGCCTAGAACTGCACTGCATTACTGAAGCAGATCGTGAAATCATATAGATCACAACAGATGTGTCTGGTGTAAAACAGAAAAATGACAACAGTTTGCTTTCTAAGCTACCATTAGAAATGACCTCAGTGATGCTAAAGACCTACATAGGCAAAAAAGTGTCTCCCTAAGGAAAACTGAAAGCAAATGAGAAGTGCAGAGGCAAAGCACAGCAGTCAGAGTTTTATGTGTTGAAAAGTGGAGAGTCAGCACTTCTCAGACGTGAATGGTTGAGAAAAGTCCAAGCAGACTGGCACACAATCAAAGCTCTCAATGTGTCATCAACAGATAACTGCAGCCCAGATGGTAGCACTAACCAGAGACTCTCACAGATGTTTAATGCTAATGAGAAGATGTTTGAGAAGGGTGTTGGCAAACTCCAAGGCATGAATGCCAGAAATGAACTGCATGAAGCAACAACGTTAAGATTCCATAAAGCATGTCCAGTGCCTTATACACTGTATCCTGAAGTGGATGCTGAACTTTAGAGTTTGGAGGAGTCAGGCATTCTTTCCAAGGTGGAATGGAGCAAATGGGCCATGCCCATTGTCCCAGTGGCCAGTGGAAGGCCGGAGGCATTCGCATATGTGGAGATTTCAAAGATTGAAGATATTTTGCATCTTTGGCAGGTGGGTTTTCAAAGATTGACTTGTCACTAGACTATCAACAAATGGAGATTGAAGAATCAAGCAGGAAGTTCCTCACAATCAACACTCACAAGGGACTGTTCCAGTATAATCATCTCATCTTTGGTGTCACATCAGCTCCAGCAATTTAGTAAAGAGCAATGGACCAAGTGCTCCAGGATTTCCCAGGAGCACAATGTTACTTTGATGACATTATTGTGACTGGCAATCATGAAAAGCACCTCCAGAATCCTGGTAAAATACTTCCCAGGCTGAGTGAATATGGTCTGCACACAAAGAGAGAGAAATGAGAGTTTCTCAAGAATGAAAAATATATTCATATTGTGGATATGTCGTTGACAAGTATGGCTTACATAAGTCACACTAGAAGTTTGAAACCAAAAAGTGTGTCACAACTCAGGTCATACATGGGCCTTGTAAACTTCTACTATCAGTTTCCCCTAAACATTGCTACAGAGCTTCACCCATTGAATGCACTGTTACAGGTAGGAGCAAAGTGGGAATGGTCAGAAAGCTGTGAAAGAGCGTTCAAGGAAAGAAACAGACAAGTAATATCAGACGAACTGCTCACCCATTATGCCCCATCTGTGCCCATCAGACTGGCATGCAATGCCTCCCCTTATGGCATTGGAGCCATTTTGTCACACATTATGAAAGATGGATCTGAACACCTGATTGCAGGTCACTGATAAGCACAGAATGCAACTATACACAGATCAACTGAGATGCCCTTAGTCTAGTATGGGGAATAAAGAAGTTCCACTACTACCTCTACGGGCAAAGTTTACTCTAGTGACAGGTCGCTAGTCCCTTGTGTCTATTTTCAATCCCAGGAGCAGAATTCCAGTGATGTCTGCTGCCCATTTACAATGTTGTCACTGCTTCTAGGAGCCCATTCTGATGACACAGAGTTCAAGGGTAACAAACAACACAGCAATGCTGATGCTTTGTCACGTCTTCCACTGTGGCAACTGAAAAAGGAAAGTCTTCATTCTGTGACCCAGCAGAGGTGTTCCACACTACATTGGTGGTCCAGTTGCCAGTAACAAGTTCTGAAATATAATGAGAAACAAAGACTGATCCGACATTCTCAAAAGTATACAACATCATCATGCAAGGGCAGCCAGCTCATGGTAATCCTATGTTCTCAGTCAGACGAGACCAACTGTCTGAATGTCAAAGACCGCTAATGTGTGGATCTCTTGTTATGGTTCCCTATGAAATGGGCACCAGAGTGATAGAAGATTTGCATGAAGGACACCTGGTACTGTCAAGATGAAGGCTCTCACTCGGAGCTACGTGTGGTGGCCGGGAATAGATATTTCAGATTGAAGACTTGACCAAAACCTGTTCGGGATGCTACAAAAATCAAAATCCACCCCACAGGTACCGTTAAACCCGTGAAAGTGTCCACCTTCACCATGGCAAAGAGTACATATTGACATTCATGGACTCCATGTTTCTGATTGCTGTGGATGCTCATTCGAAGTGCCATGAGGTCATACCAATGAAGCCAACCCCATCAGAAAAGACTGTTTCTGCTCTGAGGGCTATCCTCTCCAGAAATGGCTTACCTGATCAAACTGTGAGTGAGAACAGACCACAATACTCACCAGAAGAGTTCAGACTATTCATGAAGAAAAATGGCATCAAACATTTCAAGTCAGCTCCTCGCCTGGTAGTTTTAGCGTTAATTAACTTTTCTGTATAATCATGTATAAAGAAAGTTGTATAATTTACTTATTGCCCGTTTCTACTCTAAACCCTAATGTGTTTAGAGTAGAAATGAAGGTCCTCCATTTCTGTAGCTGTTCAGTGCTTCCTTCATCATGTCAGTCATTTCAGAGGTGTATAAATCTGTCCTGAAATAATGTTCAAGTAGGGCAGCTTTGTCTAGTCATGGATACATAGAGCATAAGAAAGCCAAATACCAAAAGCAGGCAGATCAATGCCAGAGACAGGGGTGGAGGGCAAGTTGTGGGCCTATAGACCAGGGGTGTGGAGGATTTGCTGACTTCTCACTATGCAGAACATACTCTCTCCTTGGCATTATGGGACCTGCAAAAAAAAAAAAAAAGAGCCATCAGGACAGTCACAGAAGCTGCTGAGCAAGCCTTGAGATGGTTATGGATCTGAAAGTTTGACCTGTGGACCAATGCTGCTGGGACACAGGCCAGGGCCTAATCAGCTCTGGGTGGATTGCCTAGGTAGTCGTGTCTGATGTTGAATGACCAGAAACAGACAAGAGCCTAGTTTGTATGATGTGTCCGAGCGCATCCTAGGATGTATTTCAGTATCAACGTGCTTACTTCCAATCAGTATCTTCTGTCTCACTTACCGAATCTGTTTCTCTGTAACATATACTAATCCCATTTAGCCACATTAGTGACCATTCCAATCAAATCTTGCAGATCTCATCTTGGCCTTTGCTTTTCTGTCTTCACCTCATAAGTATTGTATCTCCTACAGTCCTGCTTTGGTCTGGAATATATTAAATGTCTTTACCACCCTGCCTCTCTCTGGTGGGGAATTCCATCTATTCATAATGTCCTGAAGGAAGAATTTTCTTGTTTTCAACTCATTTTTTTGTGTCACATGTCCCCATCTCTGTAACCTCTTCTGTGCACAATCTCCTTCTGGCATTGTACCTTATTGTCTGTCGTTGATGTACTTTCTCTGTAAGTACTGTGTAACACTTTACTCTGCACTCTGTTATTGTTTACCCTGTACTACATCAATACACTGCTGTCAGGAACGGTATGCAAGACAAGTTTTTCCATTAGACCTCAGTACATGTGACAATAATAAATTAATTTACCTAGTATCTTCTTATCTCACTAAAATATCTTTGTTTCTCATAATATTTCAAAGATTCAAAGTCAAAGTACATTTATTATCAAGGCATGTATACAGAACACAGCTCTGGATTCATCCTCTCACAGACAGCCACAAAACAAAGAAACCCCATGGAACCCGTTTAGTAAACCATCAAACACGCAACGTGAAAAAAGAACAAGTTGTTTAAAAGGTAAAAAGCGAGGAAACAACAGATAGAATATCAAACATCAGCTCAGTAGTATTCAGTTTATTTCAGTTCAACATCATGCCGCTAGCCCACTGCAGGCTTCATGGAAAGGATGTTTCCCATGGTGGGGTAGTCCAGCACAAGAGGCACAGCCTCATGATAGAGGGGCATCCGTTTGAAACAGCAATACAGAGAAATTTCTTTAGTTGGGGGTGGGGAATTTGTGAAATTTATTACCACAGGCAGCTGTGGAGGCCAGGTCATTGGCAGAGCTTGATAACTTCTTGATTGGACATGGCATCAAAGGTTACGGGGAGAAGACAATGGAGTGGGGCTGAGGAGGGGAAGAAAGGATCAGCTATGATTGAATGGCAGGGAAGGCTCAATGGCCCAAATGGCTTAATTCTACTCCTATGTCTTATGGTCTATGTACAGCCATTCTTCACTGAAATGTTCCAGTCTGTATCAATCGCCCTGATCAAATGCTCAAAATAGCTAAAAATAACAGTAATCAGAAAGCAGAAATACATGCACCATGAAAATTGAAGTTTCCTAAATGAGTGCTTAACCATTATAGTTATATTCCTTAAAAATGTATGCTGTGCTTACTTACTTCCTGTAATGTCATGAAGATCCTCCATCTCTGGGGGTGTTCAGGGCTTCCTTCATCATGCCGGTAGCTTCCTCTCGGTTTTCACTGCTGTCAGCCCTCTAAGTCCCAGGTGGAGACTCAGGAATTCTGTCACACTCAGATGTAGAAGTATTCTTCATTGCCATTTCTGTAGTAGTTTTGTTTTACCAGTTAGTGATGTAAGCCCTGAGATGAACCGCATCACCTGGAGGACCACAGGACAACTCTTAGTCTGGCTTCTACCTTTGACATGTTTGGCATGGGTGGCCCTATCAAGAATCAAAGCATAAAGCCCTGACTCCAGCCAAGATAGCTCTCCGGGTCATTGATGCATATCAGCCTCCAAACCATGACATGGTCATGGTCCTCTTGGAGATTATACTGTACAAGCTGTATTATAGCCAACCAGTCTCATGCAACACACACAAAATGCTAGAGTAACTCAGCAGGTCAGGCAGCATCTATGGAGAAGAATAAATAGTCGAAGTTTTCAGCCTAGACACTTTCATCATAAATGTCAATTACTTTTTCTCTCCATAGATGCTGCCTGACGTTTTAGTTCCTCCAGCATTCTGTGTGAGTTTTCTGGATTTACCACGCCTGTAGAATCTCTTGTGTTTCCAATCAGAATTAGGATTGGATTCAATATCACAGTCATATTAAGGACCACCAGCACTCAGGGCATGTTACCGTCAGATAGGAGGTACAGAAGTCTGAAGGCACACACTCAGCAATTCAGGAACAGCTTCTTCCCCTCTGCCATCCGATTCCTAAATGGACTGTGAGCCCGTGAACCTTACCTCACTTTTTTAATATATATTCTTTCTGGTTTTTGCACGATTTTTAACCTATTCAATATACATATACTGTAATTGATTTACTTATTTATTTATTTTTGCTTTTTTCTTCTAAATTATGTCTTGCATTGAACTGCTGTGACTAAATTAACAAATTTCATGACACATGTCAGTGATAACAAACCTGATTCTGATTCGGATAAACCATGAAATTTGTACTCTTTGCAGCAGCAGTACCATGCAATAATGATAAATTTAGAAAAATAAATGGAGTTGCAGTAAGTATATATAAATGTACATTAAGCAGTTAAATTGATAGTTAAATGTATATTAAATAGTTAAAATAGTGCAGAAACAGAATTTTAAAAAGGGAGGTAGTTAATCAGTCTCATATTGCTCACTTTAGACTGTAATCCAAGTCGAAATTAGTTCATTCTAGTTCAGAGGAGGATAGATTTCAAATATCGCCCCAGATTTACGATTCTAAGTTATATCAGGCATTGTCTCAAGTAATAAGTGTCCTTTGGAAAGTAATTTAATTCTGAGCTTCTTCAAGTGCAAATATTAAATTATAATAGATATTAGTTATAATAAATCAACTATAAACAAGTTCTGATTATTATTTTACCTGGGGTGTAAATCAACTATTAAAGTATTACCAACAGCACTCTTTCATACCGATTACGTTTGAAAAAAATAGCATCACAGTTCATTTAACTATTAAGCCAACTGGCACTTTGCCAAGCACATTGATTAATGATTTCTGGTTGTTTGTACAAATAAATAGACCAAACAATCCATTTTATTGACAGAGGCATGACATTTATTTAATGAAGAAAGAACATAGAACAGTACAGCACAATATAGGCTCTTTGGCCCACAAAGTTGTCACCTACTCCAAGATCACTCAAATGCTTCCTTCCTGTAAAGCTCTCTATTTTTATAAATGATCTATGTGCTTAACTATTCTTAAATATCCCTAATGTACATTTTTCTGACATTAAATTTGACCTTTGAACCTTTGTATCTGCTCTACCACTACCTTTCCATGAACCCACCATTTTCTGTGTAAAATACTTCCTGTGATACCCCCATATGCTTTCCTCCAATCAACTTTACATTAAATTCCTTCTCCCCTCTTCTTTAATTCCCCACTCTTCTTCCCCTTACCTCTTCTCCCGTCTATCACTGCCCACCCCAGTGCCCCTCCTGCTTTCTTTTCTCCCATAGTCCACTCTCCTCTCCCATCAGATTCCATCTTCTCCAGCCCTTTATCTTTCTCACCCACTGGAATTCACCTATCACCTTCTAGCTATCCTCCTTCCTCATTTTAATCCTGCCCTGTTTCCCCTTCTTTTCCAATTCTGAAGAAGGGCCTCAGTTCAAAACGTCGCCTGTTTATTCATTTCAGTAGATGTGGCCTGACCTGCTGAATTCTGCTAGCATTTTGTGTGTATTCTCTTTAAGTTATGCCACTTGTATTTCTGCCCTCGGCCAATGTCTCTGGCTATGCACTTGATTTATACCTTTTATCGTTTATCTGATTTGTTCTGTGAAATGAGAATGACTGTATCGAAGATACAGTTCAAACTTGAGAAGTAAACTTTTCTTTGAGCTTCTATTGAGGGCATATTATTTCCTGTTGTTTTAAATCCTAAGTTAATGTGCATGGTGAAGGTTGAGACGCTTTCTTGAAGGACTGTCATCCTGAAAAAATGATTAAAATGAAAGCTGGTTCCAAGATAGGTCAGAGTTACTGGTAAAATAAGAAAAAAGAGTTGTTTAACTCTACCACGAGGATTCACTTGTTCTACTGCAACACTAGGGCAGTGAAAGTGGGAGATAAACTATCCTAATATTAACCAGATAGATTCTAAGATTCAAAGTACTTTTATTATCTAAGTATGTATGCAGAATGTAACCCTGAGATTTGTCTTCTCACGGACAGCCAGGAAAGAAAGAAACACCCTGGAACCCATTCAAAGAAAACATCAAACACTCAGTGCTCAAAAAACGAAGAAATCACGCAAGCAGCAAAAAAACGAAGGCATAGCACACGGGATATTAAACATTAAACCGTGGAGTCCATGAAACAGTCTAGAAATGTTCAGTTTCGTTCAGTTTAGTTCAATTTAGCGCTGTGTCATTTGTTGATGCAGGCTACAGAGCCAGTCTGCCCCGATCAAAATAACAATAAAAAACGGATTTGCCAGAAATCAGAACCACATAAAATATGAACTACAGAGTCCTCTAAACATGAGTCCAATTCACAAACCATGCCAATTAAACTTTGCCCAAGACACAAAACTCCTATACTCTGATAGCAGTGAGCAAGAGATCGGTCAAACCCAGGCAAATGGAGTTTCAAGGATTCAGATGGCACTGAACACTCTCTTGCCTTCTGGTCTCATCATTCATTTCCATATTGCTCGATGCTTTAATTAGCAAGTTGGTCGTGAATTGGAGACAATAATGACTTCACACACAGACTGTGTCGTGAATTATAGCCAATTATGGCTTCATACACAGACCGTGTTGAGAATTGGAGCCAATCATGGCTTTGTACACAGACTGTTCCTGAGTTATAAATGTTCCATTATTAGAGACCTTCGTAATGCAGTTTTGTCCATAAGTCAGAAAATACACAATATCACTCAGTATGGAAATGACACCTCCACAGCATTTTAAAGAATGGGTTTGATGAAGCCCAATTAACATGCACATCTTCTAGACCACTTACTAACTGTAATCAAAGGCGTGTGGGCCAGGATTCGTAAGTAGTGGGCATGCTATGTTGGCGCTGGAAGCATAGCGACACTTGCGAGCTGCCCCCAACACATACTCAGACAGTGTTGGTGGTCGGTGATGCAAATGATGCACTTCATTGTTCTAGTGTCATAAGGTCAGAGAAAAGTACAGCGCAGAAGCGGGACTTGGGGGTGGAAGCAAGATTGGTCTGTGCTAAGCCATTTAAACTACCTACTCCCATCACGTGCACTGGGACGATAGCCCTCCATATCTCTGCCATCTGTGTATCTATCTAAACTTCTCTTAAACTTTGAAATCGAGCTCGCATGCATGACTTGTGCTGGCAGCTTATTCCACAATTTCACGACCCTCTGAATGAAAAAGTTTCCCCTCATATTCAAGTGTTTAAATATATAGGCATCCGTTAGTCTTGTGAGACCATGGATTTGCACCTTGAAAGGTTTCCAGGGCGCAGGCCTGGGCAACGTTGTATGGAAGACCAGCAGTTCCTCATGCTGCAAGTCTCCCCTCTCCACGCCACCGATGTTGTCCAAGAGAAGGGCACTAGGGCTGATACAGCTTGGCACCGGTGTCATCACAAAGCAATGTGTGGTTAAGTGTCTTGCTCAAGGACACAACACACTGCCTCAGCTGAGGCTCGAACTAGCGACCTTCAGATCACTAGACCGCCGCCTTAATCACTTGGCCATGCGCCAATAAATATATATGTGATAAATATAGCTAATTTCTCTTGAGGCTTTTAACCTATTAGTCTTTGGAGTGTGGGAGGAAGCTGCAGCACTGAAGGAGCCCACACATTCATGGGGAGAACGTACGAAGACCTAGAAGCAGAGGTGGAAGTGAACCTGGATCGCTGGTGCTGTAATAACGTTAAGCTAACTGCTATGCTACTGTGGTGAGAATTCAAAGAATCCGGGGAAAACCATGGGGTCACAGGGAGGATGTGCCTCCATGCAAACTGCACACAGACAGTACCTGTGCTCAGCATTGAACCTGGAGCTCTGGTCCCGGGAGGCAATGGCTCCACTTGCAGTGCACCGAGGCACTACTCACTCTGGTCAGCATCAGGTGCAGATGACCTTCGAGCAGGGAGAATTGAACCCAGCAGCTTTTTACTCAGAGCTGGCAGGATTACCACTAAAGCCCAAACATATTAGAACAGCAGAGGAATTGTACTCAGCGGACACTTCATTAAGTGCACTTGTAAGCCTGCTCGTTAATGCAAATATCTGATCAGCCAATCGCATGGCAGCAACTCAATGTGTAACAGCATGCAGAGATGGTCAGGAGGTTCAGCTGTTATTCAGAACAAACAGCAGAATGGAGAAGTAATGTGATCTAAGTGGCTTTGACTCTGGAATGATTGTTGGTCCCAGACAGGATGGGTTGAAAATCTCAGAAATCTCCTGGGATTTTCGCACACAGCAATCTCTAGAGTTTATCGAGAATGGTGTGAAAAATAACAGAAAAATCCAGTGCGCAGCAGTTCTGTGGGCCAATGAGAGCGGTCGGGGAGAATGGACAGATTGCTTCAAGTTGCCAGGAAGGTGACAGTAACTCAAATAACCACGTGTTACAACAGTGGTGTGCAGAAGAACATCTCTGAACGCACAACACTTCAAACCTTGAAGTGGGTGGGCTACACCAACTGAAGACCACAAGCAAACAGAAATACCCTCAGTGACCACTTTATGAGGTACCTCCTGTGTTTATCTCCTTTACCTTTAGTGTACCTTCTATACCTAATAAAGTGGCCACTGGGTGTATAAATTCTCGGCAAAACTGCTACATATTCTGCTTATGTTTTTAATTAATTTTATTCATTTGCCTATCAACCTGTTGCCCCACATGACTTACTTTTTGATAAAGAGATTAAAGCTGATGATGCATTTAATAGCCAGGGTGATGCAATATCCTGAGAACTTGTGAACCTCAGACTATTATCTTCTGAAGCAGAACCACTTTAGATTATGAACTAAGTGATAGATTGAGCGAGACTAACAGTAAATTGAGTCAGTAGTTTCCAAAGTTAGTGCCCTCAAAAGGTAAATAAACACAGTTCCACCAGTCCCGGACTGCACACAGCCCTGTACTTGGTAGGTTAACTGGTCTTTGTAAATTGTTCTGTGATTAGGCGAGGATTAAATTAGGGTTGCTGGGCAGCTCGGCTCAAAGTGCTGGAAGGGCCTATTCAGCTGTATCTCAATAAATTTTAAAAAAATATTAAAATCCCTAAACTCTTGCAGCTACATAAAAAAAAAGTTTTGTAAATTTGATAAATTTAAGGCATCAATATAATATAATACAATAAAAATAAAAATAAATATTAGCTTTACTTGTCACATGTACATCGACATAGGGTGACAGGGTGAAGATACATCTCAACCAAGGGAGGTGTGAGGTGCTCCTTCCCTGCTAGCCTGCAGATCACCCTTGGGCAGGGCATAGCACCTGCTTAGCCCCCCGATCAGGGTCAGATGAAGCTATAGCAGCAGGCGGTGGATGGTCACTTGAGCAGCTGGTGTATATCACAGGTCCTGCTTATGTGACCACTGACACCAGGCAGACAATCTCTGAAGAGTACTGATAATGGCTGGGGTCACCCGTCTTGTGAAGACACTGCCGAGAAGAAGGCAATGGCAAACCACTTCTGTAGAAAAGTTTGCCAAGAGCATTCATGTCCATGAGACTATGATCATCCATGTCATACAACATGGCACATGATGATGATGATGATGACATTGACATATAGTGAAATGCAGCATTTATGTGAACAACTATCACAGTCTGAGAACTATGCTGGGGGCAGCCCACACATGTCGTGGTGCCGCTAGAGCCAACATAGTAACCCTAGCCTGTAAGTCTTTGGAACATGGGAGGAAACTAGAGCACCTGGAGGAAACCATGCAGTCACAGGGAAAACAAACTCCTTACAGACAGCAGCAGGCTGTAAAGTGATACGCAAGCTACTATGACACCATGGCACCTTAATTCAAGTTCATAGGAGTAAATATCACCAGTGGCTTTTTTCCTAGTCCAGCCATACACATGCAATAGTCACCTTTACTTCCTCAGAAGGCTCAGGAAGTTTAGCATGCCAGTTTTTTTTAACACCATAGAAAACATCAAATCTAGATACAACATAGCTTGGTATGGTAAGCGCTCTGCCCAAGACTGCAAGAAATTGCAGCGCAGCTCATCGTGGAAACTTGTCTCCTTTCTTTGATTCTCTCTACACTTCCCACTGCCCTCAGCAAAGCAGCCAAATTAATCAAAGACCCTACCCAGCCTGGATGTCGTCCCATCTGCCCCAGGCCACCGTGCAGAAGCTGGACAGCAGACAGCATATATCACTAGGCTCAGGGACAGCTTCTATGCCACTTTGATCAGAATCTTGAATAGACTTCTTGAATAGGCTGAAGAAAGAATTAATGAGATTTTAATCAACACAATATAGAAACATTCTATTTGGATGTATAACAGTTTGGTACAGCAACTACTCTCCCTGTCACTGCAAGAAACTGCAGAGAGTTGTGGACACAGTGCAGCACATCACAGAAGCATCCTTCTCCTTTATGGATTCTGCCTATACATCTCACCCCCACCCAATACTCTTTCTCTCTCCCATCAGGTAAAAGATACAAAAGTCCGAAATCAAGTACCACCAGGCTGTAAGACAGCTAACTCTCCTGGTGGTATTCGACTCCTGATTGCAACTTTTGTACAATAGGATGGGAGAAACATACGTAATTCACAACCACCAATATTGTGATGGGCTTTCACTTTCAGTGGGTGGTCTGACATGATGAGGTTATTACGTAAAGAATTTTAGTGTGATTTTCTGTTTAGGTTTTGGAGTTCAAAAAATGTGTTACGGGTTCCATTAAACAAAAAAAAAACTCACTTCATCTTATTTGTGAAACCTACATTGGTGACTTTGATGTTCTAGAACAATTCCAGAGTTATTGAACATGTTGTCTAATACAGTCGCTTTGAAAATGCTGGAGTTTTGGGAGTAAAATATCATTGCTTGGTTTGTACAAGCTGAGGCACAGTTTGCGCTTCAAGCTACCTCTGCCAACAACACCAAATTCTACTATGTAGTAGGGTCACTCAACAATTCCATGGCAGTGAGAGTAAGTGATGAGTCTGCTTGAACACGTACCTGAACACGATAAATACCGATCACTGAAAACTCACCTTTGACAGACTTCTGGAATATTGGAGTCTGAGTGCGGCAAACAATTATTCTCCTTACCCAGTCACGGTGATGCTAGGCTTTTGGAGCTAATGGACCATGTGCTGTGTGTCCTGGGAAATTACCGTCCATGTTTTATTTTTAAAGAACTCTTCATGCAGTAAATGCCTGATCAAGTTTGGATAACCCTCACTAAAGCACCTGTGAAGGACTTTAGGAAGCTTGCTAAAATGGCTGATAGTCTACACTCTGCCAGGCCGCTGTGCATCTTTCCTCCTCTTTTCTCTGCCTCAATAAGCCCAGTCAGCAAGGCCCCCCAGCATAAGGACAAACATGGCTGCAAAATAGATGACTCTGGGTCTGTGTTTCTATCACGCGCGATTTGGTAGGAACACTAGATGTGCCAACTGCCTTACAGCTTTGGCAGTGCCAGTGCATCAGGACATCAGAGGTCTATGAACACTGTCGGTTCCAGCTGCCAGGGTCATCTACTGTTCATTGTGCCCTTTCAGGGCAAAGGTTCCTGTGTGACACAGGTGGTTAAATGAGGGTGTTGCTAGCATCGCCTATTGATGAGAAGGCAAAGAGAAATGAAACCTCACAGCACAGACTTTACAGTGGCTGACGGACTCTGTACTAAAAGTTTTTTTCTTTTTGTTTACCTGATGCCACACTTGTTGCCAGTGCATCCAAATCCAAACAGGTATCTCATCTCCACACACCTTTCAAGTGCTAAAACCAACACGGGTTGACTATTAACCCTGCTAAGTGCCATTTCAGGTTGTCAATCATTGACGTTCTCGGCCATCACATCATCACAGAAAGTATGAAACCCTTCCCATCATAAGTAGTCACTATTATGGATTTCCCACTGCTCCACAGTACAAAAATCTGCAGGAGATTTTAGGTATGGTAAATTTCTATCACTGATTCATTCCGTGAGCTGCTGTACTTACGCTCCCCCTGTATATTGTGCTTAAAGGTAATACCCTAATCCGGTGACTGGTCAGCGGACATGATCAAGGCGCTTGATGATACTGAACAAGCTCTTTCTTACACACACCCTGCTGGCACACTTGCTTTCCCATGCACCCATAGCCACAACTGCTGATGCCCCAGACTGTGCTGTGGGTGCTGTGCTGTGCACTAACTGCTGATTGGAGGCATGTGGCAGTTGCTCTCCTTCACCCAGCAGCTCCGTCCCTCCGAAAGGAAGTACAGCACGTTTGATCATGAGCTTCTCGGTCTTTACCTGGCTGTCCTCCATTTTAGTTTTCTTCTAGAGGGTCGCCATTTCACAGTGTTCGTTGACCACAAACCCCTCATGCACATCGTGATGCCGAACTATCAGGCCCTTAGTCTACACGGCAGTAATGCCAGCTGGCCTACATATCGGAGATACACAACATCCCAACATGTATACAGCTACATATACAACATGTCGGCCTACATATACAACATATCAAGGGTAAAATTAATGCTGTGGCTGGCTGCCTCACAGCCACCTGTTGAGGCCGTACACATAGTGGTTGACTACACCAGCATGGCAGCCACCCAAGTTACTGACGTAGAGGTCCAGCCTTACCAAACAGCAGTCACTGACCTGCAGTTGACTGACATTAAGCTCGGGGAAGCTGGGGTTCCTCTCCTGTGCGATTTCTTAAGCATTCACCCTTGCCCAATCACGTCCGCAAACAGGACACAGATTGTTTTCAACTCCATACAAGGCCTTTCCCTTTCGCATCCAGGCCAGAAGGCCTCACAGAAATTGGCTGCACTGAAGTTTGTTTGGCAGGGCTTCAGAGAGGACGTATCTGATTGGACTACAGCCGGTAAAAATTAACGGTCATGTCCACGCGCCATTGGTACCTTTTGAGGTTTCTGAGCGATGGTTTGACAATGTCAATGTGGTCCTTGTTCGACCTCTTCCCCCTCCCCATGGTTTCACACACATTCTTACCTTGGTAGACCATATCACCAGATGGCCAGAGGTTGACCCCCCAACATCGACAACAGTCACAGACGTGGCTCGGGCGTTCATCAGCACCTGGGTTGCTCAGTTTGGCTCCCCATCTGATATTTCCTCTGACCATGGTCCCCAATTCAAATCAGACCTCTGGGTTGCGATAGCTCAGGACCTCGGCATTAGGCTACATCACACCGTGGGGAAACACCCGCAGTCCAATGGCTTATGCGAGTGGTTTCACCGTTCCTTAATAGCTGCTCTGAGGGCTTCCCTGACAGATGAGCGTTAGCACAATTATCTCCCCTGAATCCTGCTGGGGCTTAGAACTGATCCGAAAGAGGACCTGCAGTTGTCCTCGGCTGAGTTGTTATACATGCAGCCGTTACAGATTTCATTCCTGACGCCCTGACCACCTGGTCGACCTCTCAGCAGCGTTCCACCCTCCTCAGCAAATTCAATTCCTTATCACCTATTCCTAACTCCCATCATGGCGTACAGAACTCATAGGTTCCCATTGACCTACGTTCTGCTTCATTGTTTTCGTCCACCATGATGTACACCAACATCTCCTTAGGCCCCCTTACAATGGCCCTTTCAGCATTTTGGAACGGGGAGAAAAGACATTCGTCATAGATAAGAGGGGTAAACCTGAAGGTATTTTGGTAGATCGCCTTAAATCGGTACACCAAGATTTGGAGTATTCGTTGCCATGCCCCTCCCATCACGGCATGACCATGAGCATGGCAACACACCCCTGGACGATCCAGAGGCACCTGTTGTTCCTCTACCCATGGAGCACAGAGTCTGAGTCGGGCAGCTCCGCCAAGTTCCAGAAAGGCTCACAATATCGGTTTTAGTGAATGCTGGCAGAGGAGGGGGCTTGTAGAGTAACATAACTGGGAGAAATGTTCATAATTCACAACCACCAACTTTGAGCTGGGGTTTCACTTTAAGCAGACTGGCCTGGCATGATGATGTTATTATTTAAAGAGTTTTAGCGTGCTTTTGTGTTTATGTTTTGAAGTTCAGTAAAATGTGTTACAGTTTTAATTAAAGATAAAATACCTCACTTTGTTTTATTTGCAAAAACCTACGTCTTGACTCACATTTGAACTTGTTACAACCTTAATAACAAGAATTCTGCAGTTGCTGGAAATTCAAGCAACACACATCAAAATTGCTGGTGAACGCAGCAGGCCAGGCAGCATCTGTAGGAAGAGGTACAGTCGACGTTTCAGGCCGAGACCCTTCATCAGGACTGACGAAGGGTCTCGGCCTGAAAGGTCGAATGTACCTCTTCCTAGAGATGCTCCCTGGCCTGCTGCGTTCACCAGCAACTTTGATGTGTGTTGTTACAACCTTGCCCATTATTGTCTACTCGCACCATATGTTCTCTGTGACTTTTAAACTTTATTCTGTGTTGATACTGTTTTACCTTGTTTTGTCTCAGTGCACTGTATAAAGAATTGATTGATATGAAGAGTATGCAAGACAAGCTTTTCACTGTATCTTGGTACATGTGACAATAATAACCCAATCACATTGCTCCAAGATGTGCAATGACTTTTCATTTTTATGTACCTTGGATGCAGCACCTGGCAGCCTCAGCTTTATGTGCTCAGGATAATTGAAACTGACTGCCTATGTACTGATGTCACACACTTGTAACCCAGGGATAAGGGTGACAATCCAGAGATGTGAATTTAAATCCCACTGTAGCAGCTGTGGAATTTAAATTCTGTCAGTAATCGGAAATTACATTAAAGAATAAACAGCTGGCCATTAGTAATGACCACAAACTAGTGGATTTCACAAAAAACTCGGCTGGCTTACTGATGTCCCATGGAGATGGAAATCTGCCATTGTGACCATCCATTGTTAAGGACTGCCCATCATTCAGAACATGCCGTCTTCTCACTGCTGCCATCAGGAAGAAGGCACAGGAGCTTCAAGACTCACACCACCCGGATCAGGAACAGTTATTGTCCTTCAACCATCAGGTTCTTGAACCAAAGGGGATAACTTCACTCAACTTCACTTTTGCCCCATTGCTGGACTGTTCCCATAACCTATCGACTCACATTTGAGGACTCTTCATCTCATGTTCTCAATATTTATCACTTGTTTGTTATTATTATTTCTTTCTTCTTGTATTTGCACAGTTTGTTGTCTTTTGCACATGTGCTGTCTGCCCTGTTGGGTCGAGTCTTTCATGATTATTGGATTTACTGAGAATACCCACAAGAATAATCAAGGACACGACCCACCCAGCCAACACACTCATCGTCCCTCTTCCCTCCGGGAGAAGGCTCAGGAGCTTGAAGACTCGTACAGCCAGATTTGGGAACAGCTTCTTTCCAACTGTGATAAGACTGCTGAACGGATCCTGACCTGGATCTGGGCCGTACCCTCCAAATATCTGGACCTATCTCTCGGTGTTTTTGCACTACCTTACTTTCCCTTTTCTATTTTCTATTTATGATTTATAATTTAAATATTTAATATTTACTATCAATTTGTACTGCAGGGAGCGTGAAGCACAGAATTAAATATCGCTGTGATGACTGTACGCTCTAGTATCAATTGTTTGGCGACAATAAAGTATAAAGTATAAAATGATTCTCAGGGTTGTATATGATGATATATATGTACCTTGATAATAAATTTACTTAGAACTCTACACTTTGAACCTTGAATCTTGAATATTCTCCCCACAGTCCCATCAAGTCCCCTGAAAACCTACAACTTGCCTACCCACTGGGATAATTTACAATGGCCATTTAACAGACAGACTTAGAAATAGATGAGCTTCATTTGTCTGTGTGCATCAAAACATACAATGAGATGTGTCATTTGCCTCAAATTGAATCGGTGATGATTGTGACGAGCAGCCAGAAAGTGTCACTGTATTTCAGAAGCCAATATAGCATACCATGACTCACTGACTCTGTCATAAGAGGGAGGTGCTAGGCGCGGAGCCAAATGCAAGGCACAGGCACTAAAGTAGTAGTAACAGGACTCGGTGTGTCAAGAAAGCAAGGGAAGTGGGGAAGAAATGACGCTGGACAAGACACAGACCCTGGACGAGACTAGGATACAGGACCTGGGCTAGGACTAGACTAGGAAAGCAGGACCTGGACGAGGAACAAGGAACTTGGAACCTGGACAAGGACTCCGAGCCAGAGACTGGACAGGTACCCGTAACCTAAGTTTTGACTCGGGCTTGGACTCCGGATCTAGGTGAGGACAAGACATGGCAAGGCAACAGAACTGGACGTAGCAGCAGGACGCAGGACTCCTGGGCAGGACACGGGACCAGAACTGGATGAGGACACGAAGCTCAGCCTTGGACTTGGGAGACTGGAACACAGAGCCTTGGTAATCTTGGGAGACAGGAACAAAGAACACAGAACCTTGGTTATCTTGGGAAACAGGAACGCAGAACACAGAGCCTTGGTAATCTTGGGAAACAAGAACGCAGAACACAGAGCCTTGGTCTTGAGAGACAGGAACATGGAACACAGAGCCGGGATCCCTCCTTGGGAACAGGACGTAGGGCCAGGGCTCATACACAGAATGCTGAACACGACGAGATGGTTCCCAACACAAGGTAGTGGCAATTGGCCGGACCTACCTAGCGAAGGCGTGGACACAGAGATGGTTCCCAACACAAGGTAGTGGCAAACAGCCAAACCTACCTAGCAAAGCCGTGGACACAGAGACAGTTCCCAACACTAGGTAGCGGCAAACAGCTGGACCTACCTAGCGAAGGCGTGGACACAGAGACGGTTCCCAACACAAGGTAGTGGCAAATGGCCAGACCTACCTAGTGAAGGCGTGGACACAGAGACGGTTCCCAACACAAGGTAGCGGCAAACAGCCAGACCTACCTAGCAAAGGCATGGACACAGAGACAGTTCCGAACACAAGGTAGTGGCAAACAGCCAGACCTGCCTAGCGAAGGCATGGACACAGAGACAGTTCCAAACAATGAAAGACTGTACCTAATCTGGACACAGCAAGGCTCCAGTCTTGCTCTGGCGATAGAATTTGATGGCGAGAATAGGCGAGGACGCAGGAGAGGCTTCAGGTGAAAGGTAGCAGGCAACGCTTCAGGCGGAAAGTAGCTGGTGAAGCTACAGCCAAGGGCTACAGAAGGAAGAGAAGGGAACAGTCCAGCAACTGAAGCTGAACCCAGGAGCAGTTTATGTAGCCAGCCCAAAATGAGAATCACGTGCCTCAATTAAGGCATCAACAGAACAAGGGAAAACTGGAAAACCTGGAATAAAGATCGATGGACTGGTCCGTGAACCAAAATACAGACTTCACGGACCGGACCATGACATTCGCTAAACCATATATCTTTACAATGTGAGGGGAACCATTTAAAAATGTCCTGGGTGGGGGGGGCGGGGGTGCGAATGACATTCAGAGGCTAGTGAGTATATGGAATGAGGTGCCAGAGGAAGTGGTCCTTCCTTCAGTTAGTCCTGACGAAGGGTCTCGGCCTGAAACGTTGACTGCTCCTCTTCCTACAGATGCTGCTTGGCCTGCTGCGTTCACCAGCAACTTTGATGTGTGTTGCTTGAATTTCCAGCATCTGCAGAATTCCTGTTGTTTACATCGGATAATTCGCCACTTTTCTTCAAGATGATGTCATGGAATTCATATTGAGACATCTAAAACTAAATATGAAGGAAAAAGTCTGTGGCAGTGTGAAGTCCTCATGATGCAGAAAAACCTTACTAACCCACAACCCTGTTATTGGGAAACATCAATTGTTTTGGCATTCGACTCATCAGGCTGAGTTTTTCATATTCCTTTCCCACAGACAGGGGCTCCGGTTACTGATACCTTCCCACTCACTAGGCTCCGATACCTTCCCACTCACTGGGCTTCATTTCCTGTTTCCTTCCCACTCACTGGGCTTCAGTTCCTGTTTCCTTCCCACTCACTGGGCTCTGTTTCCTGTGACTGTTCCTACTCATTGGGACCCTATTTTTCCCCACTCTTTTCAAACTGACCAAGGTTCTGTTACCCACACTTCCCTTAAACTTGCAGGTTTGGTCACCTACCTACAGAAAAGATGTAAACAAGATTGAAAAAATACAGAGAAAATTTACAAGGGAATTGCCGGATCTGGAGGTGTTAGTATACAGAACATCCTGAGCTATAAGTAAAGATTGACTGGGTCAGGACATTATTCCTTAACTTAGAAGATTGTGAGGATATTTGATAGAGGTTTACAAAATTATGAGGGGTATAGTTAGGGTAAATGCAAGAAGACTTTTTCCATTGAGGTTGAGTGGGCTGCAACCAGAGGTCATGAGTTAAGTGTGAAAGGTGAGAAGTTTGAGGGAGCATGAGGGGAATCTTCTTCACTCAGAGAGTTGTGAGAGTGTGGAAGAAGCTGCCGGCACAGGTGGTCCACGTGAGCTTGATTTTAATGTTTAAATGAAGTTTGCATAGGTACGTGGACGGTGGAGGCAAGGAGGGCTATGGTCCGGATGCAGGTCGATGGGAGTAGGCAGTTTAAATGGCTCAGCATGGAGAGAGCCAGTTTCGTGTGCTGTACTTTTCTATGACTCTGAAAATTATAGTTCTGTTAACAATCTGCTATTTGGAACATTAAATAGTCTGGAAAATCTGCTATGTGGTACCAAATTCCCTAGTCTCTGAGTTTGTGTTCTACACTCAGGCTTGATAAAGTCAGAAACAGAATCAGGTTCATTATCACTGGCATATATTGTGAAATTTATTGCTTTGTGGCAGTAGAACATTGCAATAGATATACGTTACTATAAGTTATAATAAGAAATGTATACAGCAAAAATGTAGTGCAAAAGGAGAGCAAAAATTGAGGTTGTGTGCATTCAGAAATCTGACAGTGGAGGGGAAAAGGCTGTTACTAAATTACTGAGTGTGTGTCTTCAGGTTCTTGTATCTCCTCCCTGATGATAGCAATGAGAAGAGTGCATGTTCTGGGTGATAGGGGTTTTTAAAGATGGATGCCATGTTCTTGAGGTATCACCTTTTGAAGATGTCCTGGATGCTGGGGAGGTGAGTGCCCACAGTGGAGCTCACTGAGTTTACAACGCTCTGCAGCTTCTTTTGATCCTGTGGATTGGTGCCTCCGTCCCAGCTGGTGACACAACCAGTCAGAATGCTCTCCATGGAACATTCATTTATTGCGATACAGCACGCAATAAGCACTTCTGGCCCTTCGAGCCACGTCACCCAGCAATCCCCTGATTTAATCTGAGCCTAATCATGGGACAGTTTACAATGTCCAACTAACCTATTAACCAGTATGTCTTTGGACTGCGGGAGGAAACCGGATCACCAGGCAGAAACCCACGCGGTCACAGGGAGAAAGTACAAATGCTTTACACACAGACACAGGAATTGACCCTATGTTACCTGTACTGTAAAGTGTTGTGTTAACTATGCTATTGTGCCACCTCTATATGGGCACCTATAGAAATTTGCTAGAGGCTTTGGTGACATACAAAATCTCCTCAAACTCCTAATGAACTCTAGCAACTGGCATACCCTCTTCGTAATTGCAACAATCTGTTGGGCCAGGATTGAGTGGTAACGAAACTAGAACTCATCAACTTGGTTACAAGAATGTTACCAACCAAGGCACAGTGCTGTATCACAGCAGTGAACGTCAATGTAATTAATCAAGAATCCAATCGGAACCCACCACACTGTGTTCAAGTCTCACTAAAAGATCCAGGCTGCCTTCAGATTTCATTGATTCCAAAGCAGTGAAAAAGTACGAATAAACATAACAGAATAAAACAAAATGATTTTGATGGGAAGAACTTTGTCCTGTTGATATTTTTGGTCAGAACAGGAAAGAATGCAGCAGATTATTAATCGACATAAAAGTAATTGACAGGAGAACGGACATCTGGATCATACTATGTCAGATATAGACAGCTTGAGAAAAACACTTGGATGGATCAGAAGAACTGAAAGAACACAGTGCATGGAAGTTTCTGACTATAATTCCATTCTTAACGTTTTCAGAAAGTAATAAATTTAAAGTACAAACCGTAAAGATATTAAATGTTGAAACAGCACAAAGGTTTATACAACACTGACTCTATTAGACTGGCAAACAAGCATGGATGAAGGCTGATGAAACCCCCAGCAGTCAGCGGGCTCTGGTATTGGAGTTCCTTGCGAACAGGAGGAGGGAAGTCCGATGGCCACTCTGGCTTCGTGAATTGTTGAGAGTTTGAGGCCTGTCATCGGTGGGTCTGGAGTTCAAGGCCTAGTGTATGGTGATTGTCAGTTCCTGTGGTCAATGCTGAGGATTGTAGCCCATGGGTCAAATTTGAAGTCTGGAAGTCGAATTCCCATTGAGCAAAGCACTATGCTTCTATGCAAGTCCGCTGGGGTAGTCGAAGGCCCAATGTCTGCCTGTCGACCTCCAAATCCGAGTCTGAACCTGGGTCTGCTGAAGGCTGAAGGCCGAGGAATACAGACTGTCCTAGAGTTGGAGGATTGTCTGTGTGTGTGGGTGGGAGGGAGAAATGGGGCAGGTTTTGCTGCTGTGGTTTTGTTGCCGGTATGTTCTGTTGTGACACTTACTGGTTCCCCCCAGTGAACCCTCGGTTGACTGTGGGGGTTTCCTTTGGCTGCTCCAGTTTTCCCTCACATTCCAAAGATGTGTGAGTTAGAGTTAGCAAAGTGTGGGCATGCAACGTTACACACCCTTGGGTGTGTACGTTGATAATGCAAGCGCCACATTTTGCTGTATGTTTCAATGCAAACTTGAATCTTGATTCTTGGAAAAAGAGGAATATCTTTAAATTCTAAAAATAATAATGGAAAGTACAGGTATAAAATGCCAAAAAAGCAGGAGATATTTGAAATATATTCAATTATTCACAAGTAATTTAAAATATTTTCTAATTTGAGTGCTACCTTTGTAAGGCAGATGGATTTGATGACGGTGCACTTACACATATCAAAAGGCAAACAGATGGCATTTTTGAAGCACTTCGCTACATAGAGTTAAATTAATCTCTTCAAATAAGCAGCACTGACCAACCTTTTGAAAATGGCGTGAAGAGCTCCACATACACACTGCTGATGAATTTAAACAGCTCTTCATTAATTAGATCTCAATGCTTTGCAGCCTATTTCACTTTAGCTGAAGTGACTTTGGATGGGATCCATAAGATCCATATGCTTGGCATGGACTAGTAACAGTGTTGGTGATGCCACTGTGAAGAACCAGTGGCTTCTTGCTGTGTCAATGTCATATACATGTCATTTTAGTGTAATAATAGTCAAACATCAATGTATCACGCTCTACACACACACAAAGTGCTG
Organism: Mobula birostris; assembly: GCF_030028105.1. NCBI lineage: Eukaryota > Metazoa > Chordata > Chondrichthyes > Myliobatiformes > Myliobatidae > Mobula > Mobula birostris. The sequence continues at coordinate 139,311,303 of NC_092379.1, forward strand.
GAGGAACTCAGCAGGTCAAGCAGGTCTTCTTCTTCTTCTCAAGCCCATCACCGCTACTGGGGCACAGGTCACTGACAGCAGCTCGTCAGAGTACCTGGCCATGCGCCCAAGGTTGATGGGTCCTGTGTCTTCTCTTTCAGCACATCTTCAGAAACCTTCCAGGCGAATATCCTTCCTCTCCCAAGGATGAGGTCTTCAGAGCTTCTGTTAACGTCTCTGTAGCTTTGGGTTTTTACGGGATGGGGTTGCTAGCCCGATGCCCAACTCTCCTCCTTTTGCATCCAGGACTGGGACTGCCCATGGCAGAGCCTGGCAACATTTATGGAGAGGAGTAAGCTGTTGACATTTCTGGCTGAGACCCTTCATCAGCATTGGAAAGCAAGGGGAATGAAGCCAGAATAAGAAGGGAGTGCAGTGGGAGGGGGAAGAGTACAAGATGACAGGTGATAGGTGAAGCCAAATGAGGGAGGTCATGGGCAGGTGGGGTTAGGCTGATAAGGTGAGAAGCTGGAGGGTGACAGGTAGAAAAGGTAAAGGGCTGAAGAAGAAGGAACGTGACAAGAGAGAAGTGTAGATCTGGAAGAAAGGGAAGGAAGAACAGCACCAGAGGGAGGTGATGGGCAGGTGAAGAGAAGAGAAGGAGTAAGAGGGGAGCCATAATGGGGAATCGAAAACGAGAGAGGGGAGTGGAGAGAGAATATTGGAAGTTAGAGAAATCAATGTTTGTGCCGTCAGATGGGATATGAGGTGCTACTCCTCCAGCCTAAAAATGGAGAATTAATGCATCAAATAACTTCCATATAAAAGGCTAAGACCAGTATTGATTAATGCAACAAAAATGTGCATAAACATGGATGCAGTTGCCTTTGTTAAGGGAGCATACAGGATGGTTACATTTATTGACTGAGGTGAGGAGAACAGAGCAGGGAAGAAATGTTAACTATATATAGAATCTGGGATGTTATGTTGCAGTTTTACAAGTGGCACAGTAGCACAGCGGTTAGCAAAATGGTTAATAGTGAAAGCAACCTGAGTTCACTACCCACCGCTGCCTGCACGGAGTTTGTACCTTCTCCCTGTGACCACATGGATTTGTACGTTTTCCCTGTGACCACACGGATTTGTACGTTCTCCTTATGACCACGCGGACTTGTACGTTCTCCTTATGACCACGTGGATTTGTACGTTCTCCCAGTGACCACACGGATTTGTACGTTCTCCCAATGACCACGCGGATTTGTACGTTCTCCCTATGACCACATGGATTTGTACGGTCTCCCAATGACCACGCGGATTTTTACGTTCTCCCTGTGACCACACGGATTTGTATGTTCTCCCTGTGACCACACGGATTTATACGTTCTCCTTATGACCATGCGGATTTGTACGTTCTCCCTATGACCACACGGATTTGTACGTTCTCCCAGTGACCACACGGATTTGTACGTTCTCCCTATGACCACACGGATTTGTACGTTCTCCCAATGACCACGTGGATTTGTACGTTCTCCCTGTGACCACACGGATTTGTATGTTCTCCCTGTGACCACACGGATTTGTACGTTCTCCTTATGACCACGCGAATTTGTACGTTCTCCCTGTGACCACGCGGATTTGTACGTTCTCCCAGTGACCACACGGATTTGTACGTTCTCCCTATGACCACACGGATTTGTACGTTCTCCCAATGACCACGTGGATTTTTACGTTCTCCCTGTGACCACACGGATTTGTATGTTCTCCCTGTGACCACACGGATTTGTACGTTCTCCTTATGACCACGCGAATTTGTATGTCCTCCCAGTGACCACATGGATTTGTACGTACTCCCTGTGACCACACGGATTTGTACGTTCTCCTTATGACCACGTGGATTTGTACGTTCTCCCTGTGACCGTACAGATTTGTACTTTTACCCTATGACCACACGGATTTGTACGTTCTCCCTGTGATCACACGGATTTGTACGTTCTCCCTGTGACCACATGGATTTCCTCCAGATGCTCCGGTTTCTTTCCACTTTCCAAAGGTGTTCAGTTCGGGTTAATCATTTGAGGGCATGCTACATTGGTGATCTGGTCTGCACAATCCTCACTGATTTGATTTGACAAAAACAATGCATATTTCCACATGTTTTGATGCCTTCTTATCATTACTACAGTCAGGGAGCAGGCACATGAAGACCCACACTCAACATTTTCAGGAACAGCTTCTTCCCATCTGCCATCAGATTTCTGAATAATCCACGAACCCTTAAACACTACTTCATCGTTTTGCTGTCTTTTTTGCACTATTTATTTATTGTTATGTACTCTTTGCAATGTATAGTTATTTTTACGTATTACATCATACTGCTGCCATAAAACAACAGATTCCAGAACATTTATCAGTGATAATCGAGACATAGAAAAGCACAGCACAGAAACAGGCCTTTCAGCCCATCTTGTGTATGCTGAACCATTTAAGCTCCCTACTCCTATCAATCTACACTGAGACCATAGCCCTGCATACCCCACCCATCCATGTACCTATCCAAACTTCTCTTAAAGGTTGAAATCAAGCTTGTATGCCCTACTTGTGCTGGCAGATTATTTCACACTCTTACAACCCTTTGAGTGAAGAAGTTTCCTCTCATGTTCCCCTTAAACTTTTCACCTTTCACCCTTAACCCATGACCTCCAGTTCTACTCCCACCCAACCTCAGAGGAAAAAGCCTGCTTGCATTTACCCTATCTATACCCCTCATAATTTTGTATATGCCAGCAAATCTTTCCTCATTCTCTTACACTCTAGGGAATTAAAGTCCCAAACTATTCAATATTTATCTATAACTCATGTCCTCAAGTCCTGGCAACATCTTTGTAAAAGATTATTGGATTATGTAGTTAAAGAATATTTTAAATCCCTGTTCTCTCCAAGCAATTAGTTTCCATTCTGAATGTTGTTTTAACTCAATGTATCAGTACACAAAGGAATAAAGGGAATTACAGAGGGATGAGAGAGGAGCTTGCCCATGTGGATTGTAGGAGGATGCTGGCAGGGATGATGACAGAGCAGACATAGCTAAAGTTTCCAGGAATAGTTCACAAGGTGCAAGTTCTCATATGGCAGGGCTGGGCAACCGTGGCTGACAAGGGAAATTAAGGACTGCATAAAAGCCAAGGAAAGGGCATATAAGGTAGCAAAAGCGAGTGGGAAGTTGAATGATTGGGAAGGTTTTAAAATCCAACAAAAGGCAACTAAAAAAGCTATAAGAGAAAAGATGAAATATGAGAGCAAACTAGCCAGTAATATAAAGCAGGATACCAAAAGTATTTTCAGTTATATAAAGAGTAAAAGGGAGGTGAGAGTTGATATTGGACCACTAGAAAATGATGCTGGTGAGGTAGTAATGGGGGACAAACAAATGGCAGATGAACTTAATGGGTACTTTGCATCTGTCTTCACTGTGGAAGACACTAGCAGTGTGCCAGAGGCCCATGAATGTCATGGAGCAGTGACATTGCTATTACAAAGGAAAAAGTGCTGGGCAAACTCAAAGCTCTTAAGGTGAATAAGTCACCTGGACCAGATGGACTACGTCCCAGAGTCCTGAGAGACGTTGCTGAAGAAATGTATTGGTCATGATCTTTCAAGAACCACTTGATTCTGGCATAGTCTTGCAGGACCTGAAGATTACAAATATCACTCCTCTCTTTAAGAAGGAAGGAAGGCAAAAGAAAGGAAATGACAGGCTAATTAGCCTAACCTCAGTGGTTGGGAAAGTGTCTATTACTAAAGATGAGGTTTTGGAGTATTTGGAGACTAATGATAAAATAAGTGAAAGTCAGCATGGTTTCTGTAAAGGGAACTCTTGCCTGACAAATCTGTTAGAATTCTTTGACGAAGTGACAAGTAGGGTGGACAAAGGAGAGGCTGCGGGTGCCATTTACTTGGATTTTCAGAAGGCATTTGATAAGGTGCCACACATGAAGCTGCTTAACAAGATAAAATCCTGTGGTATTACAGGAAAAATACTGGCATGGATAGCAGAATGGCTGACAGGCAGGAGGCAGTGAGTGAGAATAAAGGGGAAACAACAGGAATTCTGCAGATGCTGGAAATTCAAGCAACACACATCAAAGTTGCTGGTGAACGCAGCAGGCCAAGCAGCATCTGTAGGAAGAGGTATAGTCGACGTTTCAGGCCGAGACCCTTTGTCAGGACTAACTGAAGGAAGAGAATAAAGGGGACCTTTTCTTGTTGGCCGCCAGAGGTTAGTGGTGTTCCTCAGGGGTCAGTATTGGGACTGCTACTTTTCACATTGTTTGTCAGGGATTTGAATAATGGAGTTATTAGCTTTGTGGAAAAGTTGGCAGATGATATGAAGATCAGTGGAGGGATAGGTAGTTCTGAGGAAGCAATATGATTGCAGCAGCATTTAAACAAATTGGAAGAATGGGCAAAAAAGTGGCAGATGGAATACAATGTTGGGAAATGTACGATAATGCACTTTGGTAAAAGGAACAATAGTGTGGACTATTATCTAAATGGGGAGAAGGTTCAAACATCAGAGGTGCAGAAGGACTTAAGAGTCCTTGTGGAAGACTCCCAGAAGGTTAACTTACAGATTGAGATTGTGGTAAAGAAGGCAAAAGGAATGTTGGCTTTTATTGGAAGGGGAATAAAATATAAAAGCGAGGAAATAATGCTGAACCTTTATAAGACACTAGTCAATCTTCACTTAGAGTTTATCAACAGTTTTGGCTTCATATCTCAAAAATGTTGTATTGTCATTGGAGAAAGTCCAGAGGAGGTTCACGAGGATGATTCTGGGAATGAAGGAGTTAACATACGAGGAGTGTTTGGCAGCTTTGGGCCTGTACTCACTGGAATTTAAAAGAATGCAGGGGGATCTCATCGAAACCTACCAAATGTTGAAAGGACTAGATAGGGTGGATGTGGAGAGGATGTTTCCTTTGCTGGGGGTATCCAGAACCAGAGGGCACAGACTCAGAATTGAGGGGTGACCTTTTAGAATGGAGATAAGGTGGAATTTTTTTACCCAAAGAGTAATGAATCTGTGGACTTCTCTGCCACGGACTGCAGTGGAAGCCAAGTCCAAGTCCATTCTGCTCCTATGTCTTATGGTCTTATTGTCTAAGTAGACCAAAAATGCTGACGTAAACCCAGTTGCAGCCTCATCTTTGCCCTGTACAGTTGCAATATAATCTCCCAGCTCTTAAATTCAATCCCTATTGAATTCGAATGATCAGCTATAGACCTACCTCCCTAACCCTATCACTGGAGCTCTTTCACTTGCGGATACAATAGGGTCTTTTAAGAGCCTCTTATATAGGCACATGGAGCTCAGAAAGATAGAGGGCTACATGCTAGGGAACCACTAGGCCGTTTCTTGAGTAGGCACAATATTGTGGGCTAAAGGGCCTGTAGTGTGCTGTAGATATCTATGTTCTATGTTCACCACACATGGGCAGTGATAATTCATGAAAGTGACACACCACTATCCTCTCAAGAATCAGGAGACATGAGTTGGCTTGGGATGTAGCCTGAGATTAAAGTTATATTGGAGCACCTGACCACAGACTGGAATATAACTGGTTATTTTAAATTGTCCTGTGATTTAGCTAGTGTTAAATAGATGGGTTGCTGGGCAGCCATGGCTCATTAGGACAGAAGGGCCTGTTCCATGCTGCATCTCTAAATAAAAACAGAAAGAAGTAAGATAATGTTTGTCTCATGAGTGTTGAAGGTGGTACCAATTCCACTTCCAATTAGTTGAAACAAGTCTCATATAAGTGGTGTCATAAAATTATATTTAAGCACTTACCTAGTGCCAATTATGAAACCAGCAGCATAAAGGACGATCTAGTTTGAAATGTATTGCAGAACCTTTGATCCTTGCTGGCAATGGAAAAGCAAGGCCACAACTATTGTCCAATTATTAATAAAAATTCTTCAACAAATGTGCACTAATTCTCTGAGAAATGTTTTGGCATTTTCTGAGGAGATAATGAGGTGAAATTAAAGAGAATTCTTTCGTCTTCATGAGTTTCTCCTTCCCTCATATTTCCATTACAGCATCTGATCACAAAGGACCAAAGTTCAAAGTTCACAGTAAATGTATTACCAAAGTATGCATATGTCTCCATATATTATCCTGATATTCACTTCCTTGCAGGTAACACAGTAGAACAAAGAAATACCATAGAATCAATGAAAAACTACTCACAAAGATTAACAAGCAGCCAATGTGCAAAAAGAAGACAAACTGTGCAAATACAAGTAAAAAATCAAATAATAATATTAGGTAAATAAGTTCATAAATAAATAATACAAAGGATGCCAGTGATGTCAAGGACTTGCCATCCAGTCAGAACCAGAACGTAATAGACTTTGCAACATGTCTGTGAAAGTAAACCTGACTCTGATTCTGAGTTTCAGAGTACCACCCCCCCCCCACCACACCAAATGCCTCAGCACAGTGGAAATCCAAGGGTGAGTGAAGTTTAGCAGTTCAGGCTGCATCAGGTTCTGATGAAAGACCATTAAGTTGAGAAGGTTACAGCAATCCTCCACAGGTGCTGCTTGACCAGCTAAATATTCCAGGCCTTTTCCACCTTAATCAGAATCAGAATCAGAATCCTTTATTATCGCCGAGTATGTGGACACATACAGGGAATTTGATGCCGGTTTCCCTGAGCTCTCGCTGTACAGAATCAAAAAGCAAACAAAACAATAGTGCAAATAATCATGAACTATATACAGTGAGGTATACCTGTGTATGTACAGGTGGACTTGGTTTATAATAGACTAAAATTCAAGTGTTTATAAGACTGATGGCATACGGAAAGACACTGTTCTTTCTTAGAACTGCTGATCCTAGAAATACAAACTGTTCCAAATGTAGGAGGAAGGAAGATGAGAGGTGACCTGTTAGAGGTGTACAAGATGATAAGAGACATAGATTGAGTGGATAGCCAGAGACTTTTTCCAGGGCAGAAATGGCTAAAATATTCAGAATTAGAATCAGGATCAGGTTTATTATCACTGACATCTGTCGTGAAATTTGTTGACTTAGCTGCTGCAGTTCAATGCAATGCATAATATAGAAGAGAAAAATAAATAAATAAATAATCAATTACAGTATATGTATATTGAATCATTAAAATCATGCAAAAACAGAAATAATATATATTAACAAAGTGAGATAATGTCCAAGGGTTCAATGTCCATTTAGGAATCGGATGGTAGAGGGGAAGAAGCTGTTCCTGAATCACTGAGTGTGTGCCTTCAGGCTTCTGTACCTCCTGCCTGATGGTAACAGTAAGAAAAGGGCATGCCTTGGGTGCTGGAAGTCCTTAATAATGGATGCTGCCTTTCTGAGACACTGCTCCTTGAAGATGTCCTGTGTACTTTGTAGGCTAGTACCCAAGATGAAGCCGACTAAATTTACAATCCTCTGCAGCTTCTTTTGGTCCTGTGCAGTAGCTCCTCCACACCAGACAGTGATGCAGTGATATTCATTTGTTATGTGCTGTGTCGTATGACCTAGGCGATCATGACCATGATTGTCCTTGGCAAACTTGTCTACAGAAGTGGTTTGCCATTGCCCTCCTCTGGGCAGTGTTTTTCCAAGACAGGTGACCCCAGCCATTATCAATACCCTTCAGAATTTGTCCGCCTGGCATCAGTGGTCATATAACCAGGACTTGTGATATGCACCAGCTGTTCACATGACCGTCTACCACCTGCTCCCTTGGCTTCATGTGACCCTGCACGGGAGGGAGCAGCAGGTGCTACACCTTGCCTAAGGGTGACCAGCAGTCTAGCGGAGGGAAGGAGCGCCTTACAGCTTCTTTGGTAGAGGCATATCTCCACCCCACCACCCCGGCTGAAAAGAGGGTCATGATGTTAAGGTGATTGGAGTAAAATACAGGAGCCATGTCAAAGGTCAGTTCTTTACACAGACAGTGGCAGGTCTGTAGAGCACCCTGCCAGGGGATGGGGTAGAGGCAGATACATCATGGCATTTAAGGAAGTTTCAGATAAGCACATACAGTAGATGATAGAAAAATAGAGGGCTACGTAGAAGGGAAGGGTTAGAAAGATGTGGCATGTTAAAAGGTCAGCATAGCATCATGGGCTGAAGGGCGTGTAATATGCTGTAATATTCTGTGTTCTATATGTGGTGTAATCCATTTGGGATTTGACACAATTTTCCAATGGTTCCAGTTCAGTTTGGGGTGTATGAAGTGCAGCGATTAAATAAAGTCCAAGGATCGATTCCTGCCATTGTTTGGTAGGGAGGGTACAGTATTCCAAGTCAAAATTGTGTTTATTTATTTATTGAGATACAACATGGAACAGGCCCCATTGGCCCAGCAACCCATCCATTTAACCCCTAGCCTGATCACAGGACAATTTGCAATGAACAATTAACCTACTCACTGGTACGTCTTTGGTCTCTGGGAGGAAACCGGAGCACCCGGAGGAAACTGGAACACTCGCAGGAAGGGACATGCAAGTTTGCTTATCGAGATGCCGGAATTTAACTCTGAACACTTCCATGGCATTGCGTATTGTCACAACACAGTGTTGTAGTGGTTAGCACAATGCTTTAAAGTACCAGCAACTAGGGTTCATCTCCCACTGCTACCTGTAGAGAGTTTGTACATCCTCCCTGTGACTGTATGGGTTTGCTCCAGGTGCTTGGTGTTGTTAAACTGCAGTGATTGGGGTTGTGCTGGTTCGCTGAAGACACAAATGGTTGAAGGAAACCCACGAGACAGTTCGTCTTTTGGATGTGGAGGAAAATTAGAGCACCCGAGCAAACAGACGGGGAGAAGATGAAATCTCCACACAAATTGTGAGTCAGTTATGTTGACCATTGCACCAATGTGAGATGAAGGATTTACCCTGTTTACTCTGTTCCATCGAAGCTGTCTGATCTGCTCAGTCCCTCCAGAACTTTCTGTATATTACTCTTTACTACAGAACACACAGAGAAGGGAATGTTAAAGCAGATATGCAAGTTTTTCACACAGAATGTGGTAGGTGCCTGGAAAGAATTATCAGGAGCAGTGGTGGAAGCAGATTCCATAATGGCATTTAAAATGCCCTTAGACAGTCAAAGATAAGTTTGTTGTCATATGCAGCAGATGCGTGCACGGTGCAATGTACGACCACTTACAGCAGTATCGCAGACAAATAGCATCAGATAAATAGTATTCACAAGAAAAATATAAATTAAACATGAATTACACTCAATTTTTATAGGAAAGAACACAAAAAGAGAAAAAAATATCAATTTTAGTGAAAAGTGATTAAAGTGTCAACATGATGCTAAACTCTAGTGAGTAGGACCATACCAGTTTGTTTCTGAACCAAATTGTTGAAGGAAAGTTCAATACTATGCAGAAGTCTTCAGCACATATATCTAACTCAGGTGCCTAAGAATTTTGCACAGTACTCTATTTGTCAACATGGAGCGGAGAGTGAGTCTGTTAATCTGGTGGGAGCAAAGGATTTTGGGAATGGCAAAGGGTGGTGTGTCACAGGAGGGGTGTGAGACTGGTGGCAGAAAAGAAGTGCCAGGGGAAAGATGGGGGTGGCACAAGTGCAGACACACCCAGCCCTGAGACACCAGGCAAGATCATTTGATTCAAAACAATTGATTTATTGATCAATACAGAAAGTCTTTCTGGTGCTTCCTGCTCCCACCCCTCTCCCTTTCCCTTTTCCCAACCATGATTCCCCTCTCCTTACCCTCTTCCCACTCTCAGTCCACAATAGAGGGCCACATCAGAATGGTGTTTATCATCACTCACATACGTCATGAAACTTTTTTTTGTAGTACAGTGAAATACATAAAATTGCTGCAGTTCTGGTCAAAAGTCTTAGGGTCTGTAACTCTGTATCTATATAATATATATGTGTGCCAAAGATTTTGACACAGTATTGTAGCTATTTTGAACCTGGTGGTGTAGGATTTCAGGGATCTGTAACTCCTGCCAAATGGTAGCTGTGAGAAGATGGCATGGTCCGGCTCATAGTTATATTTATGTGAGCACAGTTACACAAGTGTGATAGTTTAGTCGTGGCAACCATGCACCTATTTATCCAGGTAATCTTCTCAAAATCTCTCTAGTAAGCCAGAGTGTTCATCCCCACAGCCCACACAGGCACAGGGCAGAACAGGATGCAAGATATTAACTGTCACATCTTTTCAGAATACTGCAGAAGACGACAGATTTCGTTCTACTTCGTGACAATGTCTGTGAATTAATCAGCACAGATTCCTCTTAACAGTTTGTCTACTGATGCAGGAACAAAATTTGAAAAGGTTACCTTATTTTAGATTAGTGAAATTGTGACTTTTCATCCTGGAAAAAAAATGCAACTTATGTTATTCAGTTATTTTTTGCCTAATGCTGTTGATTCACATTAGAATATTCAACGGTGACTGAAGTATGAGTTATCGGAGAAGTGATGAAACTTTGCAGGTGTTGTTACAAATTTAAAGGCCATGTGAACAGAACTATGGAGCACAGAACGAGGCCATTCATCCAATCATGCCTGCCCTAGCAGTTCCATCATTCTTCCCATTATTTTTTCTAATAAGCCATTATATTAATTTCTCAAACAAGAAGCTCATTTATGTTTAGTATCAAGAAGTAAAAATGGTAAATTTCTCCATTTTCCTAGAATTTTCCCCTCTTTGCCTTTTCTCATTTTCTATTCCCCATTCTAGTTCCCCTCTCCCACCTTCTCTTCTCCTTACCTGCCCTATCACCTGCTCTGATGTTCCTTCCCTTTCTCCCATGGTCCACTCCCCTCGCCTATCAGATTTCTTCTTCTTCAGTTCTTTACCTTTTCCTGCTATCACCTTCCAGCTTCTCACTTTATCCCCTCTCCTCCATCCATCCACCTTCCCTCTCACCTGGCTTCACTTATCAGCTGCCAGCTTGTACTCCTTCATCTCCCACCAGCTTCTTCCCACTTCTTTTCCAGTCCCGATGAAAAGTCTTGGCCCAATACATTGAATGTCTATTGCTCTACATAGGTGCTGCCTGACTTGCTGCGTACCTCCACCATTTTGTGTGAGTGCTGAAGATTTCCAGCATCTGCAAAATCTCTTGTGATTGTGGTAAATGATGCTGAAGGTTAGTCTGCACATTGGACTTTCTAAAATGGGGACCACTGCCACACTCAAACCATCATTATAAAGACTGCTGTTTGTCTGCACTGTTTTTCTCTGCACGTGTAACTCTTATTCTACATTTCATTTCTTTTTCTCTTCTCACTGCTGCCATCAGGAAGAAGATACAGGAGCTTCAGGACCCACAACAGCAGGTTCAGGAACAGGTATTACCCTTCAACCATCAGGCTCTTGAACCAAAGGGGATAACTTCACTCAACTTCACTTGCCCCAGCATGAAGATGTTCCTACAACCTAAGGACTCACTTTCAAGGACTCTTCACCTCATGTTTTCAATATTTGTTGCTTACTTATTAATTATTATTTTTTTTACTTATTGTATTTGCACAGTTCTTTTCTCTTTGCACACTGGTTGAAAGAGTAGAAGGCTGTCAAGCATTACAAAGGGACATTGACAGGATGCAGAGCTGGGCTGAGAGGTGAAAGATGGAGAACAATCCAGAAAAGTGTGAAGTGATACATTTTGGAAGGTCAAACTTCCAAAGCAGAGTACAGTAGGATTCTTAGCAGTATAGAGGAATAGAGGGATCTTGCAGTCCATTTCCATAGATATCTCAAAGTTGCTGCGCAAGTTGATGGGGTGGTTAAGAAGGCGTATGGCACGTTGACCTTCATTAGTCAGGGGACTGTGTTCCAAAGGTTGGGAAATAATGTTGCAGCTCTATAAAACTCGTACCACTCTCAAAGTTCAGTTCTTGTTGCCTCATTATAAGAAAGATGTGGAAGCTTTAGAAACGGTGCAGAGGAGGTTTACCAAGATGCTGCCTGGATTAGAGAGCATATCTTCTGAGGAAGCAGGGAAGGAAGAGATATGACTTGGTAGGGGTGTACAGTATATGATGGTAAAAGACTTAGACAGAGTGAACAGCCAAAGAAATTATTCCCAGGGTGGATATGATGCTAAAATGAGGGGGCATAATTTAGGAGATTGGAGAAAAGTGTTGGGGAGGATGTCTGATATAAGTTTTTTACACAGATGTTGGTGGGTTCATAGGACATGTTGCCAAGGGTGGTAATTGAGTAATTGAGTCAGGTATTTTGGGGACTTTTAATAGACTCTTAGATAGGTACATGGATGATAGAAAAATAAAGGGATATGAGTCATAGTCATAGAAAAGTACAGCTCACAAACAGGCCCTTCAGCCCATCTACTCTGTGCCAAACCATTTAAACTGCCTAGTCCCATCAACCTGCACCCAGACTATATCCCTCCACGCCCCTACTATCCATATACCTACACAAACTTCTCTTAAACGTTGAAAGCGAGTTCACATGCACCACTTGTGCTGGCAGCTCATTCCATATTCTCAATACCATCTGAGTGAATTAATTTTTCCTCATGTCCCCCTTAAACTATGCAACTGTCACCCTTAGCCCATAACCTCTAGTGTAGTCCCACTCAACCTCAGTGGAAAAAATCCTGCTTGTATATACCCTATCTGTACTCCTCATAATTTTGTAGATCTCTCCTCAATATTCCAAGGAATAAAGTCCTAACCTATTTAATCTGATGTGGAAGAGAATGGTTAGATTGATCTTCGAGTAGGGTAAAAAGTTGGCACAATATCATGGGCTGAAAGTCATGTACTGTGCTGTAATGTTCTATGTTCTGATGGTCTGTGGCTGTGATGCAGCTGCAAGTAAGTTTTTCATTGTACCTAGGCATACTTATGCATTTTACAGTAAATTCATCTTCTACATTTTGTGAAGATGATGAACTTTTAGCTTGTTGCTGCATCGCTGGACCACAGGATCTACTGAGGGCAAACTTTGCAGCTACTATCACCAGTGTAGATTGCAGGGCATGCCACAGTCAAAGTAAATTTATTAACAAAGTATGTAGATGTCACCATTCAATATTTTGATATTCATTTTCTTACAGAGATTTACTGGTAAATAAGGAAATGCAACAGAATTTTTGAACAAATCTATACATAACAAAGATCAACAAAAAAGACCAAGAAGACAAATTGTACAAATAATAAAAAAATTAAAAAGTAAACATGTAAAACTAAGAGCATGAGTTGTAGAGTCCTTGAAAATGAGTCCATAGGTAATGGAGTCAGTTCAGCATTGACTTAAGTCTACTTATCCATGCTCGTTCAGGAGACCGATGGTTGTAGGGTAATAATTATTCCTGTAGATATAATGTTAACATCAGAATGAACTCAATTAGATCAGGAAACAATTGGTGGTAAAACCCCCACCTGCAAAGGCTGTAGGTCTGTTGAACCTTTGCTGACAGGCATTGACAGATTTTTGTTGTTGAGAGGCATCAAAGAGTAATCGGATTTGAGCTGTCGATCAGCTGTGTTTTAATTGAATAGCAGAACAAACGTAGGGGGTAGGCAAATCTCCACCTGTCCCTGATTCCTGGTTCTTCAAATTGGCTCTGAGCTGGGATTTTTGACCGCAGGGTCCTCTCCCACTCAGCAAGAGCACCGTGTGGTTTGAACCTCTCAGTTAAGAGCTGATCCAGTGCTCTGTCTGGCAATGGCTTACAGAGCTGGCTACCCCTGGAGCTGAACAACCACGCCTGTCATCATTGTGACTGGCTGCTCCTGGACAAATACTCAAAGTCAAAGCAAATTTATTCTCGAAGTACATACAGTGTCTGTTGCGATATACTATTCTAAGATTCATTTTCTTGCAGGCACTTACAGGAAAATAAAGAAATATAATAAAATTTGTGAAAAACTATATAAACAAAGATTGATAACCAAACAATGTGCAACAGAAGACAAATTGTACAAATTAAAATAAAGAATACTGAGAACGTGAGCTGTAAAAGAGTCCATGAAAGTGAGTCCGTAGGTTGTGGAGTAAGCTCAGTGTTGAGGTGGGTGAAGTTATCCACACCAGTTCAGAAGCCTGGTAGTTGAAGAGTAATAACTGTTCCTGAAGCTGTTGGTGTGGGACCCAAGGCCCCGTTACCTCTTCCTGATGGTAATAGTGAGAAGTTATCCATGGTGGTTTGGGAGCCTGATGGATGGACTGGCACTTTCTCTGTCCTACGCAGTGAGAAGTATGGAACAGATGTGGCTTCATCTTAACAAGCAGCATCCTCGTTCCTGTACTGCAGGGCAGGTCCATGCACATCCACTGAGCTGCACAACAGTGAGAAAGTCTGTGAATCTCTGTATCAAACTCAGTCTCCCAGCACGACTAAACCTCTTGTGGGTTACTTAATGCGGGACCATGAACAATTCCCACTGTGGATGGAACACAGCCAGTGAAACATCTCTTTCATTAGTGGCCAAGTACTCGATTGTTCTCTGCAGCATCGAGACAACAGGCTATTGGATTGCACTCAAGTGAGCAAAAGGCTGCTCTGGCACTCGAGCCAAACCTTACCGGATTCTCAACCAACTAAGAGAGGTTTGCCACAGAACATCAATCTTTGTCTGTATCAGAGCCATCCATTGCAGTTTTCAAAAAGACAAAGCTCATCTTTCGCCAGCAGCCTCTTTTGTTGCTTGAGTCATGTTGAGTGCAGATGATGAATCATCGACTGCTTTCCTGTCTCCACCCAATCTGTGTGCACAATGATCAGTGTTACAGATAATGTGAACCAGGCAGTGTATGGTACATGTCAGAATTGCCTTGTCTACTAGCTGCACTGCCCTATCTGTCTCAAAATTCATCATCACCTTTAGGTCATGTTGATACCTGGAATGGACAAGTTTCTTTATGATGAGAGATTGGACAAGACAAACATGTATCTTTGGGATTGAAAGGGTCTCAATTGATAATGATGATATCCAGGGGATTTCTGAAGGAGGAAGGAATTCCAATCACCTCCTGGGTTCGCGAATCGGTGAGACGGGAGTTTGAGGCCTAGTGTTCAGAGTCCCGTCATCAGCTACTCCAGAACTCTAGACCAAGTGTTCGGTAATTGACATGTCCTGGGGTTGATGCCGAGGATCGAAGCCTGACAGTTAAATCAAAAGTCTGGAAGTTGAGGCCGGTTCGCAGAGGCAATTTGCGAATCTTTGTGACTGAGGAGATCAAAGACCAACCCTGAGTCAAGTCTGCCAGAGGTTAGAAGCTGAAGAAGGTGGCCTGTCCTGGGTTTAAAGGCCTATATAAGTATGTGTGAGGGAGGGAGCATAGGGGTCTGTTTTACTGCTGTTGTTTTGGTGCTTGTTGTGTTCTGTGTAGTTCTGCCAAGCACGTGGGCATCCTATGTTGGCGCCAGAATGTGTAATGACAATTGCCGACCACCCCCAGCACTCCTTCAGCTGTGTTATTTGTTCACATAGACAATGCATTTCACTGTATGTTTCAATGTACACATGATACATAAACTTGCATCTTGACAGGGTGTATATGCAGAGAGAGGGTGTTCTTCCTCATAAAACTAGGTATCACTGCTTAAATTAAAGTTTTGCACATTACAGGAAGTTAATTCATTTCTCCTTACAAATCTCCTCCCTTAAAATATGGTAGGAAGAAAAATCCTTGACTATTTTCAAGACGGAGACAGTTGGATATTTGATAAGAGAGTGCAAAAACACTTATGGTAGACAGAAATACAACATTGAGGTTACAGTCAAATTAGCCATGTTATAAGTTAACAAATTTCACATCTCGTGCTGGTGATAATAAAACTGATCCTGATTCTAAGCTCAGGAGTTTCTGCAGATGCCACAGGTAAGACCAGAAGACCATAAGACAAAAGAGTAGAATTAGGCTGCTCGGCACATCGAGTCTGCTCCACCATTTCATCATGGCTGATTTATTACTCCTTTCAACCCAATTCTCCTGCCTTCTCCCCATAAACCTTTGATAACCTTACTTGTCAAGAACCTGTCAATTTTCACTTTAAATGGACCCATTGACTTGGCCTCCACAGCCATCTGTAGCACTGGATTACACAGATTTGTCACCCACTGGCTAAAGAAACTCCTTCTCATCTCCAAAAGTGGATGTTCCACTTTTCTGAAACTGTGCCCTCAGGTCCTAGAATCAGGTTCTCCACATCCAGTCTATCTCAGCCTTCCAATATTCATTAGGTTTCAATGAGATCCTCCTTCAGTTTTTTAAGCTCCAGTGAGTACAGAATCAGAGCTTTCAAACGTTCCTGTTAGGATAACCCTTTCCATCCAGGAATCATTCTCGTGAACCTCCTGTGGTCCCTCTCCAATGACATCATAGTTTTTCTAAGATAGGGTCCCCAAAACTGATCACAATACTCCAAGTGTGATCAAATCAAAGTCTTATAAAACTTCAGCATCACATCCCTGTTCTGATATTGTAGTCCTCTCAAAATGAATGTAAACATTACATTTGCCTTCCTTACCATTGACTCAACCTGCAAGTCAACCTTTAAGGAATCCTACATGAGGACTTTTCACCTCTGTTCTTTGAATTTTCTGCCCATTTAGAAAATAATTCACATCTTTATTCCTTCTACCAAAGTGCATGACCATATATTTCTCTACACTATATTCTATCTACCACTTCTTTGCCCATTCTCCTAATTTGTTCAAGTCCTCCTGAAGACTCCCTGTTTCCTCAATACTACTTGCCCCTCCACTTATCTTCATATCATCTATAAACTTGGTCACAAAGCCATTAATTCCGTCAGCCAAATCATTTGCATATAACATGAAAAGAAGCAATCCCAACGTAGACCCCATGGAACAGAACTGGTCACCAGCCACCAACCATTAATGGATCCTTTTATTCCTATTCTTTGCCTCCTGTTAATCAGCCAATTTTCTATCTATGTTAGTATCTTTTCTACAATTCCATGGGCTCTTATCTTGTTAAGCAGCCTCATGTGTGTTAAAGGTATTCTGAAAATTCAAATAAACAACACCTACTGACTCTCCTTTGTTTATCCTGACTGTTATTTCCTCAAACAATTCCAACAAATGTGTCAGGTATGATATCCTGGAGCAATGTTGACTTTGCTGCATTTTATCATGCACTTCCAAGTACGCTGAAAGCTCATCTTTACTAATTGATTCCAAGATCTTCACAACCACTCAAGTAAGGCTAATTGGCCTATGATTTCCTTTCTTCTGCCTCCTCTCTCCTTGAAAAGTAGTTGGAGAGTCAATTTTGTAATTTTACGGTCCTCTGGAACCATTCCAGGATCTAGTGACTCTTGAACGATCATTACACTTCAGCTATCTCTTTTAGCATCCTAGGGTGTAGTCCATCTGGTACAGTTGACTTATCTACCTTCAGACCTTCCAGCATCCCGAACACCTCTCCTTAGTAATGGTAAATACACTCACATTTGCCCGGCCCCCACTGACACATTTGAGTATCTGGCATACTGCTAATGTCTTCCACAGAGAAGGCTGATGCAAAATAGTCACGAAATTTTCCTGCCATTTCTTCGTCCCCTAATACTACCTTTCCAGTGTCATTTTCTATCGGTGTAATATCCTCCCTTGTGTCTATTTTACCCTTCGTCTATCTGAGAAAATATTTGATATCCTCTTTGATATTATTGGTTAGATTCCCATCATATTTCATTTTTTCTCTCCTTATGGTTTTTTTTCCAGTTGCTTTCTACTGCCCAATCTAACTTCTGACTACTAATTTTTGCTATATTATATGCTTTTTCTTTTGCTTTTATGCTGCCTTGGACTGCTTTTGTCACTCATTGTTGCTTCATCCGCCCTTTAGGATACTTCATCTTTGGGATGTTCTTATCCTGCAGCTTCTGAATTGACCACAAAAATTCCAGCCATTGCTGTTCTGTCATCATCCCTGCTAGTGTCCCTTTCTAATCCACTTTGGCCAGCTCCTCTCTCATGCCTCTGCAATTCCCCAACTCCATTGTAATACTGATGCCTCTGCCTTTATCTTCTCCTTCTCAAAGCGCAGGATGAATTCTTCATGTTACGATCACTGTCCTAATGGTTACTTTACCTTAGGCTCCTTAATCAAATCTGGTTCAGTGCAAAACACCCAATCCAGAAGTGCCTTTCTCCTAATGGGCTCAACTACAAGCTTCTCTAAAAAGCCATTCAGTAGGCATTCTACAAATTCCTTCTCTTGGGATTCAACACCAACCTAATTTTCTCAATCTACTTGTATATTGAAATCCCCTATGACTATTGTAATATTATCCTTATTACATATATTTTCTATTTCCCATTGAAATTTATATTCCACATACTGGCTACTGTGCGCTAATCTATATATAACTTCATCAGGGTCTTTTTACCATTGTAGTTTCTTTACTCTACTCACAAAGATTCTACATCTTCTATGTTGATCTCTTGTTTAAGATGTGATTTCATTTTGCACCAACAGAGCTACTTTACCTCTTCTGCCTACCTGCTGTCCTTTTGATGCAAGGTGTATCCTTGGATGTCAAGCTCCCAACTATGATCTTCCTTCAGTCACAACTTAGTGATGCCCACAACATCATACCTGCGAATCTCTAACTGTGTTACAAAGTCATCTACCCTATTTCATACATGGCATGCATTCAAATATAACAGCTTCAGTCCTGTGTTCATCAGCATTATTGATTTTGCCTCCATGTTACACTTCAACTCATCCCACTGACTGCAATGTTGCTCTCTCATCTGCCTATCCTTCCTCACAGTCTCACTACACAGTGCATCAAGTTGTATACAAACTGCTCCATCCTCAGTCCCATTACTCTGTTTCCCATCCCCCACCCCCGCCATCTTAGCTTAAACTCTCACCAAATGCTCGAGCAAGCTTGCCTGCAAGGATATTTGTGACTGGCTGATGTGTAACTGGTCCTTTTTGTTCTGGGCATGTTTTCTGCAGAAGAGATCGCAATGATCCAGAAATTTGAAATCTTGTTTCCTTCACCAATTCCCCAGCCACTCATTCATCTGTATTATAGACAATAGACAACAGACATTAGGTGCAGGAGTAGGCCATTCGACCCTCCGAGCCATCACCGCCATTCACTGTGATCATGGCTGATCATTCACAATCAGTATGCAGTTCCTGCCTTATCCCCATAACCTTTGATTCCGCTATCTTTAAGAGCTCTTGGGGCTCAAAGGAGTGGGCTGAATCTATTGGAGTTTGGAGACCAGGATCAGTAGAAGGGGAGTTGGTTGAGCACACGGTGCACAGGTTGATTTGAAAGTCAGTCAAGAAGTAGATCCAGGGGGTGTAGAAGATTGTTAAATGGAGAGAATTGCTTTGGAATAGGGAGTTTTGGAGAAGTGAGAGGAGGCTGTGAGGGGGAGCAGTGTGAGTAGTTACCTTGAAGGAAAGCTCCAACACCATCTTAGGAGTTATGCAGGAAGGTCAATTTAAAGCAACACTGCAGCAGTCATTGAACATAGATTAGTGTGGGAGGTACAATACAGTATGGGCTTTTCAGCCAACCTATGTAAACCTGAGTCCTAGGGTTGAAGGTCAGTGAGTCTCCAGACTGGAAGTCTGAGGCTGGTCAGCAGGTCCTGAGGTCGATGTCCATGATTGGTGAGACCTGTGCAGAGGTTGGCGAGCCGAGATATTGAGGCCTGAGTTTGGTGAGTCCCGAGGTCAATGCCTGAAGGTCAAAGGTCTGGAGGTCAGAGACCTGACCTGAGGATGGAGGCCCATCTGTGTGTATAGCTGGGGTGTGGGAAAGGGTTTTTCTGCTGTTGTTGCTTGTTTATTGTTCTCCTGAACATTATAGGGATACTATGTTGGCACTGAAATGTGTTGTGACACTTATAGGCTGCCCTCAGCACATCCTCAAGTTATGTAAGTTATTAATGCAAATAGCACATTTTACTGTACAGTATATATTGATGTACACATGCTAAATAAAGAAATCTGGTAGTCCTATTCCATGAATCTCGGGAATGTATGTGGAGAGATAATGTATATGTAAGTTGATAATAAATTTACTTTGAACTTTTATCAATCTAACCCCTCCATTTTACACAGCCTCTGACCCTCCATTTTTCTTTCATCTATGATTCTTAAATGTCCCCATTATCCCCAGCAGCATCTTCCAGGCAGCCACCACGCTCTATGTACCAGCCTCTGGCAGCAGATGCCGCATGTGCTTATCTGAATTCAATGATAGATCAACCAGCAGGCAAACCAGCCTCACCCCTAACCCCACCCAGTGACTCCAGTTACACCCCCTGCTGCCTCAGGAAAGCAGCCAACATAATCAAAGACCTCTCCCACCCTGATCATTCTCTCTTCACTCCTCCCTCATGGGGCGAAAGGTATTAATGCTTGAGAAGATGAAACAAAGATCACTTCTATCCCACTCTTGAACAGGCCTCTTACTGTAAATGCTAGAAGGTTATAGTCATAGAACATTACAGAACAGAAACAGGCTCTCTGTGCTGAAGTATTTTGCTGCCTAGTCCCATGGACGTTACCTGGACCATAGCCCTCCATATCCCTCACATCTATCTACCTATCCTGGACTGCACTGTAAATAAAAAATATCATGAAAGATACCAGTGATAATAAACCTGATTCTGATCTTTTATAATATCTGTTATAGTTTTGGCCCTTTATCTATTCTAGATCATCTGCTGAGCACACCAGAGTTATTACCAGGGCACAGTAGAGTAACGGTTAGCGTAATTGTTTCAGAGCGTCAGCAAAAGCTGATCAGGATTCCATTCCCTCTGCTGTCCATAATGAGTTTGTATGTTCTCATCTGGGTTCACCAGTTTGCTCCCTCATTCCAGAGATGTGCAGTTAGAATCAGAGCCAGTAAACTGTGTGCATGTTATGTTGGTGCTGGAAGTGTGGAAACAGTTGTAGGCAACCCCTAGCACAATCCTTACTGATCTGATTGGATCCAAATGATGTGTTTCACTGTATGTCAGTGTTTCATCGTATATGTGACAAATAAAGCTAATCTTTATGTTTACCCAGCCACAATGGAACCTGGTGTGGCCTTCTGCTGCTATTGTCCATCCATTTCAAGGTTTGACATGTTGTGCATTGATAGATGCTCCTCTGCACACCACTGTTAGTTATATCCAGTGGATATTTGAGTTACTATGGCCTTCCTGTCAGCTTGAACCAGTCTGACCATTTTCCTCTGATCTCTCTCATTAACAAGACCATTTTACCCACAGCATTGTCATTTACAGAGTCTTTTTTTTTGTTTTACCCCATTTTCTGTAAGCTCTGGAAGACTGTTGTGTATGAAAATCCCAGGAGATCAGTAGTTTCTGAGATACTCAAACCACCCCACCTGGAACCAACGATACCTCCACGGTCAAAATCACTTAGCTCATATTTCTTCCCCCATTCTGATGTTAGAACTGAATAACAATTGAACCTCTTAACCATGTTTGCATGCTTTAATGCATTGAGTTGCTGCCACGTAATTGGTTAATTAGATATTTGCATTTACGTACAGTTGTACCTAATAAAGTGGTCGTTGAGTGTCCTATCTATTCCAAACCAGAGCAACAGACAACATTGAAGACCACGAGATCTCACATTGTCTGCATTGTATGCTGCAGGATCTAATCAAGCTACTGAGATTACACATGATTAATTATGCATCACCTTCTCCTAAAAATAGTCTAGCATGTACATTCTGTAAAGAAGTGCAACATTAGTAATATAATCCACTATACGTAGTATTATACTCTGTAACATGAAGTCTGCTCCATTATATTTTGGCGAATCAGAATGAAGTTCATAACAGACGTTAGTTTGTAACAAATTTGTTGTTTTGTGGTAGCAGCAGAGTACCCTACATTAAAAAATTTCCAAGAGTTACAATAAGGATTATATTATATATAATAAAAATAACTAGTACAAAAAGAACAAGATAGTGGGGGAGATGGTTCAGAAATCTGATGGAGTGTGGGAAGAAGCTGTTCCCTAATCTTTGCAACACACATCAAAGTTGCTGGTGAACGCAGCAGGCCAGGCAGCATCTCTAGGAAGAGGTACAGTTGACGTTTCAGGCCGAGATCCTTCGAAGGCCCAGACGATGATGCAACAAGTCAGAATGCTCTCCATGGTATTTTATTTTATTTTTTAAATTTAGAGATATAGCACGGTAACAGGCCCTTCTGGCCTAATAACACCCCCACCACCCAAAGACACCCATGTGACAAAGTAACCTAGCAACCTGTATGTCTTAGGGGTGTGGGAGGAAACCGGAGCACCCGGACGAAACTCAAACAGTCATGGGGAGAAAATACAAAGTTCTTATAGACAGTGGCAGGAATTGAACCTGGTTCACTAGAGCTGCAAAGCTTTACACTAACTGCTAGGCTACCATCCCACCTTGGGATATCTGCCGAAATTTGCTAGAGTCTTTGGTGACATGCAAATTCTCTTCAAACTCTTAATGAAATCTGCCCACTGGCACATCCTCTTTGTAATTGTATCAATGTTGGCTTCAGGATAGACCTTCAGAGTTGTTGACAGCCAGGAACCTAAAACTGCTCACCTTTTCCACTGCTGGCTCTTCGATGAGAACTGGAGTGTGTTCCCTCGACTTCCCCTCCCTGAAATCCACAATCAAATCTTTAGATTTACTGACGTTGACTGCAAGATTATTGTTGTGACACCACACAAGCAGCTGATCTATCTCAGTCCTGTATGCCTCCTCTTCACTATCTGAGATTCTGCCAACAGTTGAGTCATATGCAAATTTGTAGATGGATTATTATCTGTACCTAGCCACACTGTCATGAACGTAGAGAGACTAGAACAGCAGACTAAGCACATATCCTTGAGGTGCACTTGTGTTGATGTCAGTGAGCTGGAGTGAGTAATGGTGTTTGAAGATTAGTTTATACTTTGGTTAAGTCACTCAACTGCAGATTGCTAATAGTGCTCTATATCTCAAATGACAAAGTGGAATATCAAAAATTGTCAATCATTCTCTTGGCACTGGATTCAGTGCCCAATTACCTTAAGTGGATTGTAATTTTGATTTCTCAGTTAGTAATTTTTAGTTTATTTTGGGTTGGGCCATTAATAGATTTCAAAATAGGAGGGTGTTCAGAACCTCCATACATTAGAAGATTGCTGGAGAACGGATTTGGCTCAAAAAATTGCCCAAATCAAAATAGTCGCTTGACACTGCCAAGAACATTATTTTTACACTGTTCAGTGCAACTCCCGACAGATTATCTATCTCTTTTGTGTGTCAGAGCTCTAGAAATCACTTGAAATGGTTTGGATAAATAAAATTCTATTTTTTATTCAGGAATGTACAACTAGGAAACTGGAGGTCTACGAGCCGGTCTTCGTCAGGGGATCAAAGACGGAGAGGGTCTGCAATGTTAAATTCCTTGATTTTATCATTTCAGAGGATCTGTTCTGGGCCCAGCACTTAAGTGAAATTTATATGAAAGCACAACAGCACCTCTGCTTCCTTTGGAGTCTGCAAAGATTTGGCATGACATCTAAAACTTTGAGAAACCTAGATAGATGTGTGGTGGAGAGTATATTAGCTGGTTATACCATGGCCTGGTGTGGAAACAGCAATGTCCTTAACAAAAATCCTGCAAAATCTTGTGAACACGGCCCAGTCCATCACTGGTAAAGCCCTCCTAACCATAAAGCATATCTACACGAAACACTGTCACAGGAAAGCATCATCCAATATCAGGAAGCCTCACCACCCAGGTCATGCTCTCCTCTTGTAGCTGCCATCAGGCCCCACACCACCAGGCTCAGGAACAGTTATTAGACTGTCCAACTATCAGACTCCTGAACTAGAGAGGATAATTTCACTCAACTTCACTTGCCCATCACCCAACTGTTTCCACAACCTACGGATTCACTTTCAAGGACTCTTCATCTCATGTTCTTGATATTTTATCCTTATATATTTTTTATTATTATTTTTTTTTCTTTTGCTGTTGCACAGTTAGTTGTCTTTTGTACACTGGTTTTCTGCCCTGTTGTTAAGTCAAGTCAAGTCAAGTTTACTGTCATTTGACTATATACATGTATATAATGTAGATAGCCATATAATGTATATAGAAATAAGACAAAGTTTTAAGAAATAAGACAAAAAGGAGGGAGAAGTAGATGGCGGCACGACGCAGCTCGCAGCGGCCACTCCGGTGGTGATGTCTGTTATTTGTCGAGTAGGGTGCCGTGCACAATCCTGATTTGATGGAGATGGACGTGAGAGCACGGAGGAACATCTGGTGAAACTTCTGAAATGTCTGCTTCGCTGCTGCTGCTACTGTGTGGTCCGGAATCTCCGGAGGGGTAGGCCCTGAGTCCTCAGCCTTGCTTGTTGCTCGGCGGCCGGGGCAGGGTTGAAGCGCTCGGCAGAGGATGGTGCTCGGAGAGGCTGTGTCGGAGGCTCAAAGTTTTCGGACGGACTCAGAGTCCACTGCGGTCGGGTGCTTCCAATGGTGCTGCATCGGCAAGTTTGCGACGCTTGGAGGTTCATGGCAGGGAGAGTTTCTCCCTTCTACCATCTGCGTGAGATGATAAGTCTATCGGAAACAGAGTCTTTATTTATTGTGCCCATGGTCTGCTCTTTATCAAATTATGGTATTGCTTTGCACTGTTGTAACTATATGTTATAATTATGTGGTTTTGTCAGTTTTAGTCTCGGTTTGTCCTGTGTTTTCTTGTGATATCATTCTGGAGGGAGGTTGTATCATTTTTTAATGCATGCATTTCTAAATGACAATAAATGAGGACTGAGGGTCCTCATAATCTAATCTGAAAAAAGTTTCTCTGAACCAGGGTGTAAAGCACAGTAGTATACATAGCACACAATAACTTATGAAGGTAAAGATAAAATCTACAGATGAATCACACATAAATAACAAACTAAAGTGAATAAATTAAATATTCTATGGTACAGGACAAATTAACCAGTGACACTTTGAATATGATGCAGCAGGGAGTTCAGAGACCTAATGGCCTGAGGGAAAGAACTATTTCCCATCCTAACCACTCTTGCTTTTATACATTGGAGTCTCCTGCCTGATGGTAGAAAGTCAATGTGGCTGCTGGATGGCTGGCTGGGATCCTTGACAATACAAAGGGCCCTGTGTATGCAGCACTCCTGATAAATGTCCCTGGTGGATGGTATTGAGGTCCTTCTGTTCCTCTCAGCTGTTCTCACAGTCCTTTGTAGGGACTTCGATTTGATGCTCAGTCTCTCCCAAACCAGATGGAGAAGAAACTTGCCAGGACACTGCTAGTAGTTTTTCTGTAAAACACAGTCAAGATGGTGGGGGAAGGGAGGGAGGGCCTTAATCTTAGGATGTGTATGCGCTGCTTTGCCTTCTTGTTCAGAAAGGAGATATCAAGCAACTAAATGAGGTCATGCATGGTGTAAACTCCCAGGACATTGGTGCAGTTAACTCTCTCCACGGAGGAGCCATGTATTCACAGACGGAGATGGTTCGTCTGCACCTTCCTGAAGTCCACAATAATCTCCTTGGTCTTCTCCACGTTCAGACTTAGGCTGTTCTCACACCAATCCACTTCCTCTCTTGTACCCTGTCTCGTCATAGTTGTTGATGAGGCCAACCATTGTCGTGTCATCCGCAAACTTGATGACAGGGTTTGAGCAGAATCCTGAGACACAGTCACGAATCAGCAGTGTGTACAGCAGTGGGCTGAGCATATAGCCATGGGGACTGCCAGTGCTCAGTGTAATGGGACAGGAGATGTTGCTGCCCACATGGACTGACTGTGGCCTTTCTGTTAAGAAGTCCAGTATCCAGTTGCAGAGGGAGGTGTTAAGACCCAGCGAGGACCGTTCTCCTCCATTTTCTGGGGTTTGATGGTATTGAGCACCAAACTGAAGTATATAAAAGCCAGTCTGGCATCTGAGACCCTATTTTCCATGTGTGACAGGACAGAGTGGAGGGTCTTTCATTGTCTCTATTTCATTGTTTTCATCCAGGGGGTCAGTGTGGGCATGGTGGAGGATTACAAAAACCTGAGGATATAAATTGACAATAAACTGGACTGGTCAAAGAACACTGAAGCTGTCTACAAGAAGGGTCAGAGCCGTCTCTATTTCCTGAAGAGACTGAGGTCCTTTAACATCTGTCGGACAATGCTAAGGATGTTCTATGAGCCTGTGGTGGCCAATGCTATCATGTTTGCTGTTGTGTGCTGGGGCAGCAGGCTGAGGGTAGCAGACACCAACAGAATCAACAAACTCATTCGTAAAGCCAGTGATGTTGTGGGGATGGAACTGGACTCTCTGACGGTGGTGTCTGAAAAGAGGATGCTGTCTAAGTTGCATGCCATCTTGGACAATGTTCCCCATCCACTACATAATGCACTGGTTGGGCACAGGAGTACATTCAGCCAGAGACTCATTCCACCAAGATGCAACACAGAGCATCATAGGAAGTCATTCCTGCCTGCGGCCATCAAACTTTACAACTTCTCCCTTAGAGGGTCAGACACCCTGAGCCAATAGGCTGGTCCTGGACTTATTTCCTGGCATAATTTACATATTACTATTTAATTACTTACGGTTCTATTACTGTTTAATTATTTATGGTGCAACTGTAACGAAAACTAATTTCCCTTGGGATCAATAAAGTATGACTATGACTATTATGGTTATTGGATTTACTGAGTATGACTACAAGAAAATGAAACTCAAGGTTGTACAATATATGGTAACATATACGGTGTGTACCTTGTTAATAAATTTACTCTGATCTTTGACCCGCTGAGTTCATACCTTGGATTCTTTTCGCCCTTCATTCCCATGACATTTGATTCCTGTTTGGTTCTGTGGTTATGTCCGGTAGATCCACAATGTAATATAGCACAGACACTGGCCCTATGATCCAAATGGTTCATGTTGACTAAGGTTCCCATGTAAGCTACCGTAGTTCCATTTGTGTTTGGCCTGTACCTCGTGAAGTCTGCTCATATGATGATATGTGCCTGTGAAGCTGCTGTAAGTTTTGCATTGTACCTGTGCCGATAGATTCATTTTGTTTTTTACACATTATGTATCCCTCTAAACCAGGGATTACCAACCTTTTTTATGCCATCGACCAATACCATTAAGCAAGATATCCCAGGTTGGGAATCCTGCTCAAAATCCTTTCTATCCATGTACCTGCATCAACCACTTCCTCTGATAGCTTGTTCCATATATTGACCACCTTCTGGGTGAATAGATTGTCTTTGTGTTCCTGTTAAACCTCTTTCCTCTGAACTTTCTCTAGCTTATGAGAAACTTTATTGCAAATTTCTACAGATGTGCCATGGAGAACATTCTAACTGACTGCATCACTGTCTGGTATGGAGGGACAACCACACAGGATTGGGAAAAAGCTGCAGTCAGTTCCTTCATGCACACCAGCCTCTTCAGCATCAAAGACAGCTTCAAAAGGTGATGCCTCAAAAAGGCAGCATCCATCAATAAAGACCCTGTTCACCCAGGACATGCCCTCTTCTCATTGTTATCGTAAAGGAGGAGGTACAGGAGCCTGAAGGCACACACTCAATATTTTGGGAACAGCTTCTTCCTCTCTATTGAACAAACAATGAACCTATGTACATTACCTCAATATTTTTTCTTTTTTTTTTGCTCTTATTTTGCACAACTTAATTTATTTTTAAAATATATTTCTTACTGTAATTTATAGTTTTTTATTATTATTATGTATTACAATGTACTGTTGCCACAAAACAAGAAATCTCATGACATATGCCCGTGATATTAAACCTGCTTTTGAATTCAGTGGACTGTGTCAGTTTGTTTCAGTTGTACCATTTCTCTTTACTAGCTTTTTATCTCCAGTAAAACAGGACAGTATATGTTTAAAAACAGACATGAGAGTTAAAAGGGACAGGATCTTCATGTAAAATGATGATGTGTATTTAGAATGAACTACCAGAAACAGTGGTTGAGGCAGGTACATTAGCAAAGTGTAAAAGCCATCTAGACAAGTACACAGATAGGATAGGTTTGGAGGGATATGAGCCAAGTGTGGCCCGATGGGACTAGCACACTAAATAACACATCAGCATATATGAGCTGGGCCAAAGTGCCTGTTTCTGTGCTTTATGACTCTGTGAGATGCAAAGGCTACACTGATTTGCTGCCTCTGGATATCGGCGTGCTGTAATGATGCTTAGACACAGTCAGCGGTGGAGATTGCCTTTCCCTCAGTCTTCACCACATAGACACAATGCCAAAACCCATTTGTCATCTGTGCAATTATAAAGTTAACAGCTTCCAAAGGACAAACTGCAGCACGTTACCTCATACTTTTTATAATAGAATCCATTAATAGCTTGTTCCAGATGAATGGCTTGAAACTAGAATTAAGTCAAGCATGTTTAAAATCAAGCACATTTTTTTTCACGCCAAGTTTGGCATAATTTATTCTCCTTTAGCCCATGGTTTTCAAATCTTCCTGTGTGTTGAAGCCTCGGTAAGTACTGAAAAGTTTCTGATAATCCTGTGGAATAGTTAAACAGACACCAGTATTTCATTGTAAAATTTCAGATTTATTTACCACATAGACATTGAACAGACAGTGAAATGTGTCATTTACATTAACAACTAATGCCTCATAAGGATATGCTGGGGGCAGCAAACAAGTGTTGCAACACATTCTGCTACCAATATAGTACGCCTACCATGTTCTGCAGAGCAACACAATTAACAGAACGAAACAGGACAACAGCAGAAAAAGCAGTTCCCACCCTCCCTGTCACACACAACCTCATATACATAGACAGGTCTCCAAACCCAGGACAGGCCACTTCCAGGCCTCCAGTCTTGGCCCTGGACTCTTAGACATCGGCTTTGAGTTGTAAAAGAGTCTGCATTTGCTAGGTCTAAATTGGTTAGTCTCAGTGGGGGAACTGCTTCGTTGAGCACTTCCTCTTCATTCACCAAAAGTGGAACTTTCCAGTAGTCAAACATTTTAATTCCCGT
Source organism: Mobula birostris (assembly GCF_030028105.1). Lineage (NCBI taxonomy): Eukaryota > Metazoa > Chordata > Chondrichthyes > Myliobatiformes > Myliobatidae > Mobula > Mobula birostris. The sequence goes on from NC_092379.1 coordinate 139,340,378, forward strand.
TCCCATTCCTGTTCCGACATGTCGGTCCATGGCCTCCTCTTGTTCCGTGATGAGGCCACTCTCAGTGTGGAGGAACGACACATTATATTCTACCTGGGTATCCTCCAAACTGATGGCATGAACATCGATTTCTTCTGGTAAAATTTTTTTCCCTCCCCCACCTCTTCTTCCGTTCCCTACTCTGGCCTCTTACCTTTTCTCACATGCCTATCACCTCCTCCTTCCCTTTCTCCCATAGTCCACTCTTCTCTCCTATCAGGTTCCTTCCACTCCAGCCTTTCATCTTTCTTACCAACCTGGCTTTACCTGTCATCTTCTAGCTATCCCAATTCCCTTCCCCGGTATCTTTTTATTCTGGTTTCTTCCCCCTTCCTTTCATCTTGAAGAAGAGGTCTGGCCCAAAAACATCGACCGTTTATTCATTTCCATAGATGGTTCCTGACTTGCTGAGTTCCTCCAGTATTTTGTGTATGCTTCATTGAACTGGCTAGGAATGATTTCTCCAGAGGGTAGTGGAATGACCATACTGAGATTTATAAAATCATGAAGGGCGTAGATAATGGGAATGTCAGTCTTCTCCTCACGGGGGGAGAAGTACAAAACTTGAGGTCATAGGTTTCAGGTGAGAAAGGACAGATTTAAAAAGGGACCTGAGAGACAACTTCTTCCACGTAGAGGATGTGCGTATGTGAAACAAGCTGCCAGAGGAAGTGACAGAGGTGGGTACAAATGTGACACTTAAGAGATAATTGAACAGGCACATGATAGAAAAGGCTTAAAGGAATTGTGGAAAATTTGAGAGCAAGTGGGGCTTATTCAGAATTAGGATCAAGTTTAATATCACTGGCATATGTTGTGAAATTTGTTGGTTTTAGCAGCAGTACATTGCAATAAGTAGTGTGAAAGAAAGCAAAGGATTAGATAGTGAGGTAGTGTTCACGGGTTCATTGTCCATTCAGAAATCTGATGGCAGAGGGGAAGAAGCTGTTCCTGAAACAGTGAGTGTATGTCTTCAGGTTCCTCTACCCTCTCCTTGATACTAGCAATGAAAAGAGGGCATGTTCTGGGTGATGGGGGTCCTTAATGATGGATGCTGCCTATTTGGGCATTGCCTTCTGAAGGCAAAAGGGACTTGCTCAGATACTGGTATTGGACACAGCCTCAGAATAGAGGGACGTCCTTTAAGAATGGAGATAAAGAGGAAGTTCTTTAGCCAGAGAGCGGTGAATCTGTGGAATTCTTTATTACAGGTGGCTGTGGAGGCCAAGTCTTTATGTATATTTAAGGCAGAGGTGGATAGATTTTTGATTGGTCAGGACATGAAGGGATATGGGGAAAAGACAGGAGATTGGGGCTGAGAGGAAATTGGATCAGCCATGATGAAATGGCAGAACAGACTCGGTGGGCCAAGTACCCTAATTCTTTTCTTATATCTTATGGTGTTATGATTTATTATTGTTACAAGTAGCAAGATATAGAGAAAAGCTTGTCTTGCATATTGGTTATACAGATCAGATTATTACACAGCTCGTTCAGGCAGAACAAGGTAAAATCATAACAATGCAGAATAAAGTGTAAAAGACTTGGAAAAAGTGCAGTGCAGATAAAAGATAAACTGGAATATCATAACAAAGTACAGTAGAATGTGAGACAAAGAATCCATCTAATTGTTCATGAGATCCATTGAAGAACTTGAAAATAGTAAGTGTCTGATAGAACAAAATGACTTTAAAACATTGTTCTTAATTCACAACTAAATCATATCGCCAAGTTCAAATCCTCCTTTACCACATCCTCCTGTCAGTCTCTCAGTTCACAAAAAAACATTTAACAATGGCCCCATACATACCTCTTCCCTTCACTTGATCTTCACAATCTCTGAGACAATGGAGTTTGACAGCATTTGTCAGATCTTGTTATAACCAGCTTGTATTGATGCCTTGTCAAAGTCTCCTTTAGAATAGTAGGATTAATAATTATTGAATTTACACAGAACTTTTCACAAACATTTCAAGGTATCCCAAAGTATTTCAAGATGATTAGACCTGTACTCACTGGAGTTTTAGAAGAATGAGTAGGGGTATTATTTAAACCTATTGAATAACAAAAGGCCCAGATAGAGTAGATGTGGAGAGGATGTTTCCTTTCGTGGGTGAGTCTAGACCAGAGGGCACACTTTTATATCTCTTTAGAATGGAAATGAGGAGGAATTTTTTTACTCCAGCGGTTCCCAACCTATGATCCACAGACCCCTAGATTAGTGGTATTGGTCCATGGCATAAAAAAGTTTGGAAACCTCTGCTTTAGTCAAAGGGTGATGTTACGTTTTTGCTGGTGGGGGGGGTGTTATTGCTTTGCTGCTGATTTTGCATGGGGGGGAGCTGGGGGAGCTTTGGGCTTTTAATATTTAATTGTCATTCATTCTTTGAGGCACTCCTCTGTTTTCGTGGATGTTTGTGAAGAAAAAGAATTTCAGGATGTTTATTGTATACTTTTCTCTGACATTAAATATACCTATTGAAACTTATTGATCAGTAAGGACAACAAACGTTATGAGAAAAGCTATAAGAAGACAAGAGAATAGGATGGAGAGGGATAATATATCAACTGTTATGGAATGGCGGAGCAGACTCAAAGGGCTGAATGGCCTGAGTTTGCTCCTATGTCTTCTTGTTTATGGTCTACTTAAGGGTGGAGTGTAGTCATTAATGTAAAATGCCAATTGCATGATACCAGTTGCGAAAAATACTAATTTGTCCTGATGCAGGATTTTGAACTGAAATGTCAGTAATTCCTTTCCCCTACAGATATTGCTGAACCCACTGAATTCCTCCAGCAGTTTCCTTTGCTCCAGGTTTCACCATCTGCAGTCTCTAATGAACCCATGAGATATCATAGAGTCAACAAGCATAAGAGCACAGAAACAAGTGCAGCTAGTCCATGCCAAGCTGTTATTCTACCTAATCCCAGTGACGTGCAACTGTACCATAGCCCTCCATACCCCTCCCATCCACGTACTTAATGAAAATTGTCTTAAATGTTGCAATTGAACTCCACATCCACCACTTCTGCTGGCAGCTTCTTCCACATTCTGAGCAAAGAAGTTCCTCCTCAGGTTCTCCTTCAATATTTCACCTTTCACCCTTAACCCATGACCTTGAGTTCTAGTCTCACACAGCCTCAGTGGAAAAAGCCAATTGCATTTATCCCATCTATACTTCTCATAACCTTGTATATCTTTATCCAATCGCTCTTCATTTTCCTACACTCTAGGTAATAATGTCCCGATCAATTTAACCTTTCCTTATAACTCATGTCCTCAAGTTCCACCAGCATCGTTGTAAATGTTTTCCCTTTTTCTTTTCCCAAACAAATCATGAAGCTTTTTCATCTTCTTGGACAGTCCCTCAAGGCAAGACTTGCTCCCGCTCCAATTTGGTGATGTTCAGGTGTTTGATGAAGCCACTGAAGGAACTGAACTCACTGCTACAGATGAGGCACTTAATTAATGACAAGAATGTGGGCTAATCTTTCTACTACTTATTTAGCAGGCCCACAACATGTGGATTCAAGGTTTTTGAAACCATCCCAAATGCTTTGTTTCAATTTTGTGTAGTTATGGGACAGATATTCTGGAAAAAAACAGCAGGAATATTGCATTTCTATGTTGTACTCCTATTCCAGCATGTAGTTCCATGGCCCATTCTACTGCCAAGATAAGGCAGCTCTCATGTTGCAGGAGCAGCACCTCATGTTCTGTTTGTGTAGCCTCCAACCTGTTGTCATGAACATTGATTCCCCTAACTTCCAGTAATTCCTCCTCTCCCTCTTTTCATGTTTTCCATTCCGCATTCTAGTTTTCCTCACACCCCTTCTCTTCCCCTCACTTGGCTATCACCTCCCTCCAGTACCCCTACTTCTTCCCTTTCTCCCATGGCCCACTCTACTCTCCTATCAGATTTCCCCCATCTTTAGCCCTTTACCTCTTCCAACTTTCCCTCCAGGTTCTCACACCATTGCTCCCTTCCTCTCCCAGCCACCTATCACCTGTCAGTTCGTACTCCTTCCCCTCCTCCACCTTATTATTCTGGTATCTTCCCCATTTCTCTCCAATCCTGATGAAAGGTCTTGACCTCTCCATAGGTGCTGCCTGATCTACTGTGCTCTTACAGCAATTCATCTACATTGCTCTGGGTTTCCAGCACTCGCAGAATCTCTTGTGATAACACTTCTTTTCTGAGTTTTGTCATAGGAAGAGAGTACTAGGTAGACAGAGCAAAGCACACAAAATGCAGGAAGAACTCTGCAGGTCTGGCAGCATCTATAGAGAGGAATAAACTGTTAATGTTTCAGGCCAAGACCCTACAAAGGGAATTTCTGTGCATTCACATGTTGCAATACCCTCATAATGCTCTATCTGGCTATCACTAATCAAGAACTTATCAACCTCTGCTTTAAAACCAGTGGCATGGTCTCCACAGCCATCTGTGCCAATGAATTCCTTAGATTTACCATTCTCTTGTTAAATAAGTTCCTCTTCATCCCCGTTCCAAAGGGATGTCCTTGTATTGTGAGTTCTTCCCTCTGGCAAAAAGTCCCTCACTATAGGAAACATGCTTTCCACATCCATTCTATGTAGACTTTTCAATATTTAATCGTTTAATTACCATTCAACCATACCTGAATGCCCATGAATGCAGCCAAACAAAGCAGTTGACTCCCGGAGTCAAGTAGCAAAACACAGTACCAACAGTCATACACAGCACAATGTACATATAGCACATATAAGATAGCGGTAAACATTCAGTCATACAAAAAAATATAACATGGCCCAAGTCCTTGAGTCCATGGATGTTGTCAGCAAGGACAAGCTCTCTGCAGTCTGCAGATGAACACAATCCAGCCTGTCTACCACGAAGGAACACTGGAGAGCAGCTCTGACAGGGAGGGGCAGATGAACACAATCCGACATGGAACCTGTGCCACACTGCCTCCTGGCCAGCTTCACGAGCTGACACTGTGGCACAAGACCTAGTCACCACTACGGTCAAGGACACACAGTTCCCCTGCCATCAGTCTCGCCAATAAATCAGTGAACCAAATTTGCATTATTCTATGTTATCATGGTCTACCAGGGTCTTGTGATCACAAGAAAAATATCCAAGTTAAACACTCGTTGTCAGACTGCACACCACTTTCACACATCGACTCTGATGCCTTTCTCTAGCAGGCAGCAACATTGTCTGCACCAGCTCTAGCTCCTGCAGCTCCTCTGCTATTGAACAACTCGCTGATGGGGCAGATCTGCAGTAATTGAAGCTCCTAATATCCAGCAGTGTCTTGCAATTGTAAAAAATGACATTTAAAAAGGACAACACCACTGGTTGGTCCTGCAAAGGCAGCTGTGTCCAAGCGTTCCGCCATCTTACCGTAAGTCTTTAATGTTGGTAGGTTTCAGTGAGATCACCCCTCATTCTTTTAAACGCCAACACATACATGTCCAGAGCCATCAAATATATTTACAGCTTCATTCCCAGGATCTTTCTGAAGAATTTTAGATGGCCTTAGATATTTCAAAATGGACAGGGAAGTAGGCAAAAAAGTTGGAGACATGGCACTGCTGATCAGAGATAGGATCACAGCTGCAGAAAAGGAGGAAGTCATGGAGCGATTGTTTACTGAGTCTCTGTGGGTGGATGTTAGAAACAGGAAGGGGTCAATAACTCTACTGGGAGTTTTTATAGTCAACTATTGGTAACAGGGACATCGAGGAGCAGATAGGATGACAGATTCTGTAAAGGTGTAATAATAACAGGGTCGTGGTGGAGGGAGATTTTGTTTTCCAAATATTGATTGGTACCTTCATAGAGCAAGGGGATTAGATGGGGTGAAGTTTGTTATGCGTGTTCATGAAGGTTTCCTGTTAAAATATGTAGATAAGCCTACAAGAGGAGAGGCTACATTTGACCTGGTATTGGGAAATGATATCAGGTCTCTCAGTGGGAGACCACTTTGGAGATGACGATCATAATTACCATAGCATTGGAGAACGATAGGAACAGACAAGTTAGGAAGGGGTTAATTGGAGTAAGGGTAAACATGAAGCTATCCGGCAGGAACTTGGAAGCATAAATTAGGAACAGATGTTCTCAGGGCAATGTACAGCAGAAATGTGGCAAATATTCAGGGGATATTTGCATGGCGTTCTCCATAGGTACGTTCCAGTGAGACAGGAAAAGGATGGTAGGGTAGAGGAACTGTGGAATACAAAGGCAGTCGAAAATCTAGTCAAGAAAAGAAAAGCATACGGAAGGTTCGAAAAACTAGGTAAAGATAGAGATCTAGAAAATTATAAGGCTAGCAGAAAGAAGCTTAAGGATGAAATTAGGAGAGCCAGAAGGGGCTATAAGAAAGTCTTGGTGAACAGGATTAAGGAAAACCCCAAGGCATTCCATAAGTATGTGAAGAACAAGGGGTTAAGACATGAGAGAATAGGACCAATCATGTGCGGCAATGTGTGTGGAACCAGAGGAGGTAATGGAGGTACTTAATGAATACTTTGTTTCAGTACTCACTACAGAAAATGACCTCAGTGATTGTCGGGATGACTTACAGTGGACTGAAAAGCTTGAACATATAGGCACTAAGAGGGAGGATGTGCTGGGAGCTTTTGGAAAGTATCAATTTGGATAAGTCACCAGGACCAGACAAGATATAACTCAGGCTGCTGTAGGAAGTGAGAGAGGGGATTGCTGAGCTTCTGGCAATGATCTTTGCATTATCAATGGGGACAGGATAGGTTTCGAAGGATTGGAGGGTTGCAGATGTTGTTCCCTTATTCAAGAAAGTGAGTAGAGATAGCCCAGGAAATTATAGACCAGTGAGTAATTAAGTTGATGAAGAAGATCCTGAGAGGCAGGATTTATGAAAATTTGGAGAGGCATAATGTGATTAGGAATAGTCAGCATGGCTTTGTCAAAGGCTGATCGTGCCCTACAAGCCTGATTGAATGTTTCAGGATGTGACTAAACACATTGATGAAGGAAGAGCAGTAGATGTAGTGTATATGGATTTCAGCAAGGCATTTAATAAGATACCCAATTCAAGGCTTATTGAGAAAGTAAGGAAGCATGGGATCTGAGGGGAAATTGCTTTGTGGATCCAGAACTAGCTTGCACACAGAAGGCAAAGAGTGGTTGTAGACAGGTCATATTCTGCATGGAGGTTGGTGACCAGTGGTGTGCCTCAGGGATCTGTTCTGGGACCCCTTCTCTTTGTGATTTTTATAAATGACCTTGATGAGGAAGTGGAGGCATGGATTAGTAAATTTGATGATGACACAAAGGTTGGGGGTGTTATAGATAGTGTGGAGGGCTGACAGAGGTTACAGCGGGACATCAAGAGGATGCAAAACTGGGCTGAGAAGTGTTATTGGAGTTCAATCCCGATAAGTGTGAGGTGGTTATTTTTGGTAGGTCAAATATGATGACAGAATATAGCATTAATGGTAAGCCTTTTGACAGTGCGGAGGATCAGAGGGATTTTAGGGTCTGAGTCCATAGGATACTCAAAGCTGCTGCACAGGTTAGCTGTGTGGTTAAGAAGGCATACGGTGCATTGGCCTTCATCAATCGTGGGATTGGGCTGAAGAGCCGATGGGTAATGTTACAACTATATAGGACCCAGGTCAGACCCCACTTGGAGTACTGTGCTCAGTTCTGGTCACCTTACTGCAGGAAGTGACGTGGGTGCAGAGGAGATTTACAAGGATGTTGCCTGAATTGGGGAGCATGCCTTATGAGAATAGGTTGAGTGAACTTGGCCTTTTCTCCTTAGAGCGACATAGGATGAGAAGTGACCTGATAGAGGTGTATAAGATGATGAGAGTCATTGATCATGTGGATAATGAGAGGCTTTTTCCCGAGGCTGAAATGGCTAATGTCAGAGGACGCAGTTTTAAGGTGCTTGGAAGTAGGTACAGAGGAGATGTTAGGGGTAAGTTTTTTATGCAGAGGGTGGCGAATGCGTGGAATGGGCTGCCAGTGACAGTGGTGGAGGTGGATACGATAGGGTCTTTTAAGAGGCTCCTGAATAGGTACATGGAGCTTAGAAAAACAGAGGGTGATGGGTAACCCGAGGTAATTTCTGAAGTAAGTACATCTTTGGCACACATTGTGGGTCAAAGGGCCTGTATTGTGCTGTAGATTTTCTATGTTTCTATGTTTCCAAGTTTAACTTCATCTGGACCCTTTCCAATACCAGACATCTTTTCTGAGATAAGGGGCCAAAAATTGCTCAGAATACTCCAAGATCAGTCTAACCAATACAAAGCCTCAACATTACATTATTCCTTTTATACAACAGTGCTCTCGAAATGAATACGAACAATGCATTTGCCTTCCTCGCCACCTAATCAATCTGCAAGTTAACCTTTAGGGAATCCTGCACAGGCACTCCCAAATCACTTTGCATCTCTGATTTCTGGATTTTCTTTCCTTTATTGGAAGAGAATAACAAACAGACAGAGTGTGGAGTGTCTGTATTCATAAGCAACATACTCATAATGCACTATCTGCCTTGGTGCATTGCTGAAAATATCAAACGTTATCTCTTCATTCTTCTCTGCTTGCTAAGAACTTGTTAAAGATCTATTAAAAGCACTCTCAATTTCACAAAATCCTTTGGTTTGGCATGCATGTACGCCTGACATTTTTAACCTCCTGTAGAACCTGGAAGAATCAACCTTCAGCTAAAGTGAAGAGAACGGTTTTGGTTCTGAGGAATCCGTGGAGAACGAGCCATCTGTGCAGGCCTGAAGCTTGTTAAGCTCAGCCAACGCATTGATTAGTGTCACAGGTACAATCTAATTATTGCTTTGGTTGTAACTATTTGTCATATGCCCAAATTTATGAGAAGAGTACAGAGGTGTACCAAGTGATAATGTGCTTAAAGAAGCACAAATTAACAGTAAATTAAGCAAATTCTTTTAATGCATAAAGAAGTTAGTCTCCTTAGAGGAACCAAGAAGCTAGTTGGAGAGTGAACAGAAGCTGAAAGACTGTGGGGACACTAAAGACTGCAGATACTGGAATCTGGAACAAAATCAAACTACTGGAAGATTCTCAAAGTCGAGTGACAAATTGAAGTTTATTGTAATCTGTGCAAGTACATGTCTGCACAGGTGCAATGAAAAACTTACTTGCAGCAGCATCACAGGCAGATAACATCAGAGACACAACATTCACAAGATAAACTCAAATTAGATATAAATTATACACATTTTTTACAAGAAAAAGCACAATTAGATTAGATTATGAGGACACCCAGTCCTCGTTTATTGTCATTTAGAAATGCATGCTTTAAGAAATGATACAATGTTCCTCCAGAGTGATATCACAAAAAAAACAGGACAAGCCAAAGACTAACATTGACAAGACCACATCATTATAACATATAGTTACAACAGTGCAAAGCAATACCATAATTTGATAAAGAGCAGACCATGGGCACAGTAAAAAAAATGTCTCTAAGTTCCGATGGACTCCTGATAGTCCCGATAGCAGGTGGCAGAAGGGAGAAACTCTCCCTGCCATAAACCTCCAGGCTCCGACAACTGCCGATGCATTGGAAGCACCCGACCACAACCGACTCTGAGTCCATCCGAAAACTTCGAGCCTCTGACCAGCCCTCTGACACCGAGCTCCGAGCACCATCTCTGCCAAGTGCTTCGACCCCGCCCCTGCCGCCAAGCAAATTTGGGCACCACAGAGGCGTAGAAATTAGCGTGATACTATTACAGCTCAGGGTATTGCAGTTCAGAGTTTAATTGTGGTGTTCTCTCAAAGAAGCTTGTACTTCCTTCCTGTGGAATGCGTGGGTTTGTTCTGGTTGCTCTGGTTTGCTCCCACAGACCAAAGACATACCAGGTAAGTCAATTGCTCTTTATAAGTTGTCCCGTGATTAGCTTGGGGTCAATTGGGTTTGTTGGAGGTTGCTGGGCAGCATAGTTTTAAAGGCCAGAAGGGCCTTTTCCATGTGGTATCTCTAAATAAATGAATGAAAATAAAATATGATTAGTTTTATCACTTTGCACTGAAATGGATTTTTTTTAATATTTTATTTTCATTGCTAAATTGTGGTGATTATTCATATGCAAATCATAAACACGAGAAATTTTGCAGTTGCTGGATATCCAAAGCAACACACACAAAATATTGCAGGAATTACAGTACTCTCAATGTTAAAAAAAAAACAGCTTTCTCTTTCAACACAAAACAAACTGCAGGAAGAAGTCAGAAGATCAGACAACATCTGTGGACAGTTGATGTTTTGTGTTGAGAACTCACATCAGGACTGGGCTAGATGAGGGGACTTCAATAAGAATATCAACTGCCCATTTCCCTCCACACATGTTGCCTGACTTGCTGAGTTCCTTCAACATCCAGCAGTTTGTGTTACGTTGAAAGTTAGTGCTGTTCTTTTGAGGCTGAGGGCAGACCATGCAAGTTCCATTCTAGATACGTGAAGCCAAGTTCTTCCTTATTAGCATTCCTTTTATCCTGACAAATTCCAACTTTCCTATCTTAAGACCATAAGACCATAAGATATAGGAGCAAAAGTAGGCCATTCTGCACACCAAGTCTGCTCCGCCATTCATTCATGGGCTGATCTAATTCTTCCAGTCACCCCACTCCCCTGCCTTCACTCCATTCCCTTTAATGCCCTTGCTAATCAAGAACCTATCAACTTCTGCTTTAAAAGACTTGGCCTCCATAGCCGCTCATGGCAAAAAATTCCATAGATTTACCACCCTCTAATTTCTCCGCATCCCAATTCTAAATGGACATCCTTCAATCCTGAAGTCGTGCCATCTTGTCCTAGACTCCCCTTCCATGGGGAATAACTTTGCTGTATCTAATCTGTTCAGGCCTTTTAACATTCAGAATGTGTCTATGAGATCCCCCCTCATTCTCCTGAACTCCAGGGAATACAGCGCAAGAGCTGCCAGATGTTCCTCATATGGTAACCTTTTCATTCCTGGAATCATTCTCAATGTGATCTATTTCTGAATTAGGGCAAATACAATGGCTTCCCTAGTTCCAGATTCAGAATTAGGTTTATCCTCATAGACGTACAGCTTGAAAATTATTTTGTGGCAGCTGTATAGTGCAATTCATAAAACTTACTATAAGTTGCAAGATAAATGAATAGTCCAAAAAAGGCACCATGAAATAGTGTTGAAGTAGTATTATCAAATGGTGTGAGAACAACAACCTAAATCTCAACATGGACAAGAAAAAAACAAACAATAGTGGACTTCAGGAAGAACATGTCAACCGCTCACATCAATAGCTCTGCTGTGAAGAACACAAACTTCCCTGGTGTGCACATGACTGACAGTCTAAACTGGACCCACAACACCTACTCACTAGTCAAGAACCAAATGCCTTGCTGAAATCCATATACACTACATCTACTGCTCTTCCTTCATCAATATGTTTAGTCACATCTTCAAAAAATTCAGTCGGGCTCGTAAGGCACGACCTGACCTTGACAAAGCCATGCTGTCTATTGCTAATCATATTATGGCTCTCCAAATGTTCATAAATCTTGCCTCTTAGGATCTTCTCCATCAACTTAATTAAGACTCACTGGTCTATAATTTCCTGGGCTATCTCTTCTCATTTTCTTGAATAAGGGAACAACATCTGCAACCCTCCAATCCTCCAGAACTTCTCCTGTCCCCATTGATAATGCAAAGATCATTGCCAGATGCTCAGCAATCTCCTCCCTCCCTACCCACAGTAGACTGTGGTATATCTCATCTGGTCCCAACTTGTTGCTTTCCAAAACCTCCAGCACATCCTCTTTCTTAATGTCTATATGCTAAAGCTTTTCAGTCCGCTGTAAATCAACCCTATAATCGCCGAGGTCTTTTTCCATAGTGAATACTGAAGCAAAGTATTCATTAAGTACCTCTGCTACCTCCCCTGGTTCCATACACACTTTTCCACTGTCACACTTGCTTGGTCCTATACTTCCACATCTTATCCTCTTGCTGTTCACATGCTTGTAGAATGCCTTGGGGTTTTCCTTAATCCTGCTCATCAAGGCATTCTCATGGCTCCTTCTGGCTCTTCTAATTTCATTCTTAAGTTCCTTTCTGCTAGCCTTATAATTCTCCAGATCTCTATCATTACTTAGTTTTTTGAACCTTTCATAAGCTTATCTTTCCTTAGCTAGATTTTCAACTGCCTTTGTACACCACGGTTTCCTATACCCTAGCCCCTTCCCTGTCTCATTGGAATGTATCTATGCAGAATGCCCTGCAAATATCCCCTGCACATTTGCCACATTTCTGCCATACATTTCCCTGAGAACATCTGTTCACAATTTATACTTCCAAGTTCTGTCTGATAGCTTCATATTTACCCTTACTCCAATTAACCCCTTCCTAACTTGTCTGTTCCTATCCTTCTCTAATGCTATGGTAAAGGAGATAGAATTATGATCACTATCTCCAAAATGCTCTCTCACTGAGAGATCTGATGCCTGACCAGGTTCATTTCCCAATACCAGATCAAGTGCAGCCTCTCCTCTTGTAGGCTTATCTACATATTTTGACAGGAAACCTTCCTGAACACACCTAACAAACTCCACCCCATCTAAATCCCTTGCTCTATGAAGATGCAAATCAATATTTGGAAATTAAAATCTCCCACTACCACGACCCTGTTATCATTGCACCTTTCCAGAATCTGTCTCCCTACCTGCTCCTCAATGTTTTTGTTACTATTAGGAAGGCTATAAAAAACACCTAGTAGAGTTCTTGACCCCTTCCTGTTCCTAACTTCCAGTGCCATGCCCTCACCTCTTTTGCCTCCCTCCCTGTCCTTTCTGAAACATCGAAAGCCTGGCGCCTTAAGCAACCGCTCCTGACCTTGAGCCATCCGAGTCTCTGTAATGGCCACTGCATCATAGCTTCAAGTACTGATCCACGCTCTAAGCTCATCCTCTTTGTTCACAATACTCCTTGCACTAAAATAGACACATCTCAAACTGTCCATCTGAGTGCGTCCCTTCTCTTATCACCTGCCTATCCTCCCTCACACACTATCTCCAAGCTTCTCTGTTTCTGAGTCAACCACCTCTTCCCCAGTCTCTTCAGTTCGGTTCCCACCCTCCAACAATTCTAGTTTAAACTCTCCCCAATAGACTTAGCAAATCTCCCTGCCAGGATATTGGTCCCCCTCGGATTCAAGTGCAATCTGTCCTTTTTGTACAGGTCACACCTGCTCTAAAAGATGTCCCAACGGTCCAGAAATCTGAATCCCTGTTCCCTGCTCCAATCCCTCATCCACACATTTATCCTCCACCTCATTCTATTCCTATACTGACTGTCGTGTGGCATAGGTAGCAATCCTGAGATTACCACCTTTGAGGTTCTGTTTCTCAGCTTCTCTCCTAACTTCCTGTAGTCTGTTTTCAGCACTTCCTCCCTTTTCCTACCTATGTCATTGGTACCAATATGTACCACGACCTCTGGCTGTTCACTTCCCACTTCAGGATATCATGGACGCGATCAGAAACGTCCCGGACCCTCGGCACCTGTGAGGCAAACTGCCATCCATGTTTCTTTTCTTCATCCACAGAATCACCCGTCTGCCCCCCGAGCTATAGAGTTCCCTGTCACGCTGTCACCCTCTTCCTTTCCCTACCCTTCTGAGCCACAGGGCCGGACACTGTTGCTTCTCCCAGGCAGGCCATCCCCCACCAACAGTACTCAAACAGGATTAGATTAGATTAGATTATGAGGACACTCAGTCCTCGTTTATTATCATTTAGAAACGCATGCATTAAAAATGATGCAATGTTCCTCCAGAAAGATATTACAGAAACACAGGACAAACCAGGATTAAACTGACAAAACCACATCATTATAACATATAGTTACAACAGTGCAAAGCAATACCGTAATTTGATAAAGAGCAGGCCATGGGCACGGTAAAAAAGTCTCAAGTCCCGATAGCCCCATCATCTCATGCAGATGGAAGCGCCGCAAACATGCTGATGCATTGGAAGCACCCGACTGTGGCCGACTCTGAGTCCGCCGGAAAACTTCGAGCCTCTGACCAGCCCTCCGGCACCGAGCACCGAGCACCATCTCTGCCGACTGCTTCGACCCCGCCCCGGCGGCCGAGCAGCAAGCAAATCCGAGGACTCGGGCCTTCCCCTCCGGAGATTCGGGATCACACAGTAGCAGCGGCAGCGAAACAGGCATTTCAGAATTTTCACCAGGTGTTCCTCCATGCTCTCACGTCTGTCTCCATCAAATCAGGATTGTGATGGCACCCCACTTGACAGATAACAGTTATCATTCACCGGAGTGGCCACTGCAAGCTGCGTCGCGCCACCATCTTCTCCTCCCTCTTATTGTACTTATTGTTAAGGGGTGCAGCCACAGGGGTACTCTCTAGTAGCTGACTCTTGCCCTTCCCGCTCTTAACTGTTACCCACTTATCTCCCAAGGCCCCGGTGTGACTATTTACCTATAGCTCCTCTCTGTCACCTCCTCACTTTCCCTGACCAGACAAATGTCATCGAGCTGCATCTCCAGTTCCCTAACTCGGTCCCTAAGGAGTTGCAGCTCGATGCACCTGGTGCAGATGTGGTTGTCCGGGAGGTGGGAATCTCCCAGACATCCCACATCTGACAACCAGTACAGAACATCAGCCTGACAGACATACTTCCTTTCCCTCACAAGTAGCTTACCTCGCCTCAAACCGTTACCAACGAAGACCCGTTGAGACAAAGCCCTTCTACTCTGTCTCCCTCTACTCCATTATCCACTCCTCCAATGCCCTCTCTGTAAAGCTGTCTTTTTTTAAATACTTCCCACCGGTCTAACTCATTGACATCCATGTGCTTGTGCAGTCGTGCCTCGATCTTCAGAGTCTTCCCTCCCCCCCCCCATTTGTGACGTTTACTGAGGGTATTGCAGACAAAGACCCCAAAGCATTGTTGAGGATCCCTACCACCCATCTTTGACCCACTACCATCAGGAAGGAGGTACAGAAGTATCAGGACTAGGACAGTCAGACTGGGTAACAGGTTCTTCCCTCAGTCTGTGAGACTAATGAATACCCTGCCACCACCGAGGTCTAATCCAGGACAGTAAGCTGTTTATTGTACTGATTACTGTTTAAATGTGCTGTGTTCATTTTCAATTACACTTTATTAACATACTTATAGAATAATATTTTGGTTTATGTGCTGTGTGTGATATATGTTGTGTGGGTGCAGCATGCTCCAGAGGAACATTGTTTTGTTTGCTCGTATACATGTACAGTCAGATGACAACAAATCTGAACTTGAACTTCATGTCCCATTCAGAAATTTGATGGGAGAAGAAAAGAAGCTGTTCTTAAAACACTGAGTGTGAGACTTCAGGCTTCTGTACTTCCTTCCCAATGGTTTATTTTCCTTATGTTTTGATATTTTCTCAGAATTTTTGGGAACACAAGGATCACTGGAAAGGCTAGCAACTTCCAGCACTTGTGGTGACCATATTTCCACATTGTTACTCCAGAGGAGGTTCCAAGATTTAGATTCGGTGTACATCTAGAATTAGATTAATTGGTTCTGCACAACGTCACGGGCTGGAGGGCCTGTTCTTCTGGGGTAATGCTCTGTGTATGTTCCATACTAACATTTTTCAGATTCAGGACGATGTGATGGAGCAGATGGAGTGTTGACTCTAGATAAACCCTGCCCTTTCATTTTCGCTGGTGCAGATTTCCAGTCTTAGGAGTTGCTATAAAACAATGTATTGTTTGTTTGTGTTGTCTGTCTTGTTTGACTTCTCTTTCCCATTCTGACATGCCAGTCCATAGACTCCTCTACTGCCATAATGAGGCCAAAATCAGGTTGGAGGATTAACAACTCATATTTTGCCTGGGTCCAACTTCTTCAACCTGATGGCATGAACATCAATTTTTCTAACTTCTGGTCATCAATCCCTTCTTCCCTTGCACCCCACTATTTTCCATTCCCCATTTTGTTTACTCTCACACTTCTTCTCTTTATCTGCCTATCTTCTCCTTCTGATGCCCTTTCTCCTTCCCTTTCTCCCATGGTTCACTCTCCTCTCCTATCAGATTCTTTCTTTTTCTGCCCTTTACCTTTCCACCTCTCAGCTCCCAGCTTCTTACTGCTCCCTCAATCCCCAACTAAATGACCTTCCCCCATCACCTGGCTTCACATATCACCTGCCAGGACAAACTCCTAATGCTCTGACACCCTGCTTATCCTGGTTTCTTGCCCCTTCCTTTCCAGTCCTGAAGAAAGCTCTCAGTATAAAACATCAACTTTTTAACTCCTCTCCATAAATGCTCCCTGACCTGCTCAGTACTGCCAACATTTTGTGTGTGTAACTCTGCAGTTCTTTCATCTATAGAATCTCTTGTGTCTGTCATTTGTACAACACAACTTGGATTTTGACTTCAGTAGAATCAAACTGTGGAGGTGGGCTGGTTGTGGCTGTCCGTGTATCCGACAATGACAGGAAACCTGTGTGGGAGAGTTTATAAAGTTGCAAAGCTGTTGCACTGGGGCATTTGCAATTTATCAACCATGGAAGTTCAGGTCCAGTGGTATGAGTAGTCATTATCACTACAGTCTTCCTTGGTTGCAATGGAAGACCATGACTTTTGTTCCTTGTCAGACTCTTCGTTTTCCACAGCATGTTGCAGAACCACCTTCCTGGCCATTGTATCTCACTGTGGATCTCATCACCCAGTCTATTGTAGTTGACTTGGCATGCTAGGACAAACATATTCTTATCTCACCTGGTGTACCCTGGCTACCGAAGTGGTGTATCAAGGTATGGCTGCTCTCCCATGCAAACAGCTACCTGGAGCCGCAGGACAGAACTATGTGTCTGGTAGGGACCAAAGATGAGTGAGCTGCCCAGAATGGACAGCAGAATCTCCTTCACCGGAGGTGTTCCCCCTCCATTAAGAACCCATCATACTGTGTATTTAGCATCTGTGGCATCTTGATGCTCTAGATTGCTGGTGCCTTGCATTTAGGGCAGCAAGGAAGGTTCTCCATCTCTGACTTTGCAGTTATTTGTGCAAGCTTGCTAGTGTTGACGTGGTTCATACATTTCAGAAAGCAATTTTATTCTTGGTCTTGGTGCTTTCAAGGCTTCCTTCACCATGCCAGTAGTTCCCTCTCGGTTTTCACTACTGTCAGTCTTGCAAGTCCTAGGTAGAGACTCAGGAATACTGTCACACACAGATATAGAAGGAACTTTCATTGTTTCTGTTTTAAAAAAAAAAGTTTGTCAGCAAGAGTTGTTAGCCCTGAGTTGAACCACCAAACCTGGAGGGCTGGTGGACCACTCTTAGTCTGGCCTCTACCCCTTGATCTATTTGGCATGGGTAACCCTATCAAAGGTAATTCTGCCAAGAGTCAAAGCAAAGCCCTGACTCCAGCCAACGTAGCTCTCCGGGTCATTGAGACATATACTCGGCCAAACCCAACAACAAGGTTGTGGTCGTCTTGGAGGACGCCGTCCGGAGACTTTGATTCAACTGTTGGTGTAGAGTCTTCATGTACTGAGTGTTACTGAATTTACAAGCAGTGCTCCAGTTTCCTTCCACGTCTGAACAAAACGCTGGGTGGTTAATTGGTTGCTGTAATTTATGTCATAATGTAGGTTAATGACCAGGATAACAAAACAGGAGATCAGGACTAGTGTCAGAAAACCATTTGCAGAGGCACAGCAAAATAAGGGGAAGGTTACTGTGTCCCAGTGTAGATACAGTGGATCTCAATAGGTTCATCCCTTACAGTTAGAACACAATTATCAAAGACAGTTTTTTTCTAAAAACCTGAACCCTGTTTTCTGATGGTGTTCAGTTTTCCCACCTACCAGATTTAAAATCTGGCGTTTGTTCAGTAGGGTCTGTGTAAGCACAATGTGACATTGTGGGGCTGCTGGAAGAGTCACTATCTGCATAAGACCATAAAACATTGGAGCAGAATTAAATCATTTGGCCCATCAAGCCAGCTCTGCAATTCTATCTTGGCTGATTTATTATTTCTCTCAACTCCATTTTCCTGCCTTCTCCCTGTAACCCCTGTGGACCTTTCGAATCAAGAACCTATCAACCTTCGCTTCAAAGACTTGGACTCCACCGCTATCTTTGGCAATGAATTCCACAGATTCACCACCTTATGGCGAAAGAAATTCTTCCTCATCTCTGTTCTAAAGGGAATTCCTTCTATTCTGAGTCCACGCCCTCTGGTCCTAGAGTCTCCCAGTATACAAAACATCCTCCCCATATCCGTTTTTAATATTTGATAGATTTCAGTGAGATCCCCCCTCATTCTTCTCAACTCCAGCAAGTACAGTCCCCAGCGACCCAAGTTTAGATGACCTTTGGCGCTGCCTGTGTGGAGTTTGCACGTTTCCTCCCACTGTTCAAGTTTCTTCCTATGGGTTGGGGTGTTAGTTGGTTACTGTATAATTCCTCCTGGAGGCAGTAAGCAGGAACAGTTAGAATAATGGAGGGGTATGCACCTTGTACAGGTAGATACGCAGTTTAAATGGTATCATACTCAGTACAAACGTTGTGGGCTGAAGGGCCAGTACCTCTGCTGTACTCTTCTATGTTTGACATGGAGGTGGGGACAAAATTTAAAGCACAAGCGATCTGCCAATGCTGGAAATCTAGTGCAATACGTACAATATGCAAGAATAACACAGCAGGTCAGGTAGCATCTATGGAGGGGAATAAACAGGCAATGTTTTTCACCAAGACCCTTTCCAAAAGAAAAGGAGAAGAAGCCAGAATAAGAAGGTTAAACAAAATTTAGATTTTTTTTGAATTATCACAATACAGGCCCTTCTGGACCATTGAGCCTGCACCACCCAATTATAGCCATGTGACCAATTAACCTACTAATTATCCAATTGACCTATCTTTGGAATGTGGGAGGAACTTGGAGCACCTGGAGGATATCTTTGTAGTCACAGGGAGAATGGACATACTCCTTACAGACAGTGGCGAAGTTGAATCCTGATCAGTCATCACTTGTGCTGTAATAGCATTACGCTAACTACTATGCTGCCATGCCGGGAATTATTGGGAATGTGGAAAGAAAAAAAGGCTACCATAAAATTAGTGAGTGACTGGGATTCTTGGTGAGCTGGCACAGTCTCGATGGGCTGTGCTGTTTTACATCATAAGGAAACATGGAAAGATCATGCTGGATCTTTTGTCACCCAATTTCCTTCCTTACTAACATAGTAAATCAGCACATCAACCATTGCATCCTCAGTTACAGCATTTAATGTGGGCTGCAACAACGGTCTGAACTGCATCATCAGTGCATTGTGCTGGTAGGAAGACAAAGAGAGAGCTGTTCCTGGAGGTAAGCCACACTGCATCAGTGATAAGCTCATGTCAAGGGAAATTCTCCTTAATGCTCACTGCAGAAATAATAGATAATGATGCTGCTTTCATACAGATCCATGAGACTTTATTGTTTGGCAGTGGGGGTTCTGACCTTCCATTTGACTCTGCAGAAAAATAGATAGAAGAAACAACACAATAGAAACAATTTTGGTTTTAATGTGCAAAAATATCCAGAGTTTGATTTGAATTACTCAGTTGGATGGACTGTAATGTGCTGAAGTTTAGGTGAACATCAGTGGAATAGGATGGGTGGAATCATAAACCCGAGAGATTCTGCATTCCCTTTCCGGTCTGTCAGTCCATGGCCTCCTCTTGAGGCCACCCTCAGTTTGGAGAAGCAACAGCTTATATTCTGTCTGGATAGCCTCCAATCTGATGTCTCTTACCTTGTCCCACCTGCCTGCCACCTCCCGTTGGGTCCCCTCTTCCTTCCCTTTCTCCTGTGGTTCACTCTCCTCTTCTGTCAGGTTCCTTCCTCTCCAGCCATTTACTTTTCCTACACAGCTGGCTTCACCTGTCGCCTTCTAACTACCCTCCTTCCCCTCCATCCACACTTTTTTACTCTGGAGTCTTCTCCCTTCCTTTTGAGTCCTGAAAAAGGGCTTGGCCTGAATTGCCGACTGTTTATTCTTCTTCATAGATGCTGCCTGACCTGTTGAGCTCCTCTCGCATTTTGCGTGTGTTGCTTTGGATTTCCAGCATCTGCAGACTTCTTTGTGCTTTTGAGATTCTGCAGATACTGGAAATCCAGAGCAACACAGTCTTGGCCTGAAACGTCGACTTTTTATTCATTCCCATAAATTCTGCCTGATCTGCCGAGCCCGAGTTCCTTTCAGCATTTTGTATGTGTTTCTCAAGATGTGTTGAATGTTCACTCCTTTATAAACCAACACAATGAATTTTAAAATTCTCATCCACTTTTTCCATCCTGTTCACATTATAAACTGTAACCCCTTCCAGCCTTGTAACCCACATCCTTCATCCGAGGACAACCCAACATCAAAATTCATCTTTAACATGGCTTCTATGAGCAGCATGGTAGCATAGGGGTTAGTGCAATGCTTTACAACGCTAGGTATAAGATTGGGGTTCAATTCCCACTGTTGTTTGTAAGGAGTTTGTACTTCCTCCCTGTGACCATGTGGGTTTCCTCTGATGCTCTTGTTTCCTCCAACATTCCAAGGACTATGGGTTAGCTTTAGTATGTTGTGGACATACTCATATGGTGCCAGAAGTGTGGTGACCCTTGTGAGCTGCCAAGCACAATCCTTGCTAATTTGATTTGACACAAACACACAATTCACTAGACACTCAGTAGCCACTTTATTAGTATTTCTTGTGCCTAATAAAGTGGCCACTCGGTGTATGTTTGTGGTTTTCTGCTGCTGTAGCCCATCCACTTCAAGGTTCAAAATGTTGTGCATTCAGAGATGCTCTTCGGCACACCATCATTGTAATCCATGGTTATTTGAGTTACTGTCATCTTCCTGTCAGCTTGAACCAGAATTTTTCTTTTTGTTTTTCACACCATTTTTTGTAAACTCTAGAGTCTGTTGAGTGTGAAAATCCCAGGGGGTCAGCAATTTCTGAGATACTCAAACCACCCCATCTGGCACCAACAATCTTTCCACGGTCAAAGTCACTTAGATCACATTTTTTTCTCATTCTGATGTTTGGTCTGAACAACAACTGAATCTTCTGACCATGTAGACATGCTTTTATGCCTTGAGTTGCTGCCACATGATTGGTATTAGTTATTTGCATTAACGAGCAGGTGAACAGGTGTACCTAATAAAGTGGCCATTTAGATTTACTACAAACAAAACTAATCTTAATCTATTCTCCTAATGCATTAGCTGAAAGCAGTCCTGGTGGTGCTTGAAGAGTCTGCAATGAGTGTTAACCAAATAAAATGCTCTCCCACAGAAAGTGCCTGGCTGACATGCTTTAATGCATCAACAATTAAATCTCAGCATGTAGCTTCCCATAACTGATGCTCTGCAAAGCTCATTTTTTTGAATCACTCCCGGATTTAATCCAAGTCAAAATAAATTAAAAATTTCATAGTTTTATCTTTCATTTGTTACATTGAATATATAGACGACAGGGTCAGACTCTCCCGCAGTCAACCTCTTTAGATGGCTCACAAAAATGTCTATGTTACTTCTTTTACATCTTTTTTTCATCTTATGTATGTGTCTGGGACTATTAGAGCCTGCTATTTACAGTATGGAGATCGACTGAGTGATCCAGTGTTTTACTGTCTCCGAGAAGATTCTGGGAAATGAATGTGTACTCGGACAGTCTCGATGTGATGACACTTTGACTGGGGTTCGAGCTGATGTTTGACTCCACTTCATTGGTTAAAGTTTCCATTCATCACCAATTAAAGTGCCAAGGAAGATTGAGACATCGAGACAAATGTGGATGACAAGGGAGAGTTCAGTGCCGTTTTCCATCCTTTTGATTATTGCCAGAGAAAGAATCTGTGAGTGACCTGTCACTGTGTGGCTCACTGTGGCAGGCTGGTAGGCCTCTCTTGCTTCATGTGGTGTCCTTCTTTTTCAATTAATGTCAGTGATATGGTTGGATGGTATCGTGGTTCTGCATTTATGGATTTGGACTGTTGCATTTATAGACTGTGAACTTTTTCGGACTTCTGGTTTTTATATTCTGTGTTTTTTTAATCACCTATTCCTTTTGCATTTTGTCGTGCGAGGAGAGGGTGTTTGAGGATTGATATTCTGTTGTGTTTTGCTAGTTATTTGTGTGGGGGAGGGGTTGTTTTGGGGGCAATGTTCTTGAATCATTTTGTGTGGGAGAAGGTGGTGTTCGGGGTTGATGATCAGGATGTTGTTCTTATTTATGCAGGGGAGGGCCAATTTGATGCTTCTCTTTGAATGACATCCATGTTCTTTCTTTGTCTCGTGGTTATCAGGCGAAGACAAATTCCAGAGTTGTATAATGATACAAGCTTTGATAATAAATGAACCTTTGAATCTTTGAGCCTTTCAACTTGGTTTCCAATGTAGATATTGTATAACTTAAAAATTATTGTCCATGTTTGTATTTCCTGTATCTATTAAAATAGATACGGAACCCCTGTGGTGGCATTGTAATGTGATGGTTAGTATAATGTTATCACAGGGCAAGTTATCCAAGTTCAATTCTGGCTGCAGTCTGTAAGGAGTTTGTACTCGTGTCCCCGTGACTGCGTGGTGCTCTGGCTTATTCCCACTTTCCAAAGATGTACGGGTTAGTAAGTTATTTGTTCATATGGGTGCAATGGGGTGGCGTGGGCTCATTGGGTTAGGAGGGCCTGCGAATGTGCTTTATCTCAAAAATATAAAAAAATAAAAATCTAAGAAATGAGTATCTTTTTAACAACTAAATTTGCACTCTGTGCTTTTGCTGTTCACTAATCAGATTTTTTTGAACATAATTCAGTTGAATAATAGAACAAAAGAGCTAGAAATCCTGCAGGAAGAGAACCAGAGCTAATGTTTAGGACATGAGACGTTTCAGATTTCAAGTATCTGCAACAGGAGACCATTTGGCCACTTGTAGCTAGTCTGGCCTTTCACAAGATTAAAGATTCACTTTTTTTAGTCTCATGGATGTTAAAGCACTGAAACATACAGTGAAATGTGTCGCGTGTATTAAATGAAATAAGCAACGACTTTGCTGGGCAGCCTGCAACTGGCAGCACAATTCCGGCACAAACATAGCATGCCTACAATTTACTAACCCTAACCAGTTTTGTATGCCTTTGGAACGTGGGAGAAAAGGGAACATCTGGAGGAAACTCACATTGTTACGGGGAGAGAGTAAAAAGTTCCTGCATAAACAAAAGTTTTGGACCACAATCTTATAGCTCGGCCTCTCATGTAACTGCACTAACTGTGTCACAACTATGGTGTACATCTCCTAATGCACATCTCAAACCCTGAAGTTTTCTATCTCTAGCAACAGAAAACCACACTTGGTTCCATTCCTGAACCTAATAAAATGGCCACTGAGCGTCTATCTATCTATCAATCAATCTGTCTATCTATCTACCCATCTACTTATCTTGAAAGCATCAAGTTGGATAAGTCACCGGGACCGGATGAGTTGTACCCCAGGCTACTGTGAGAGGCGAGGGATAAGATTGCTGAGCCTCTGGTAATGATCTTTGCATCATCAATGGGGATGGCAGAGGTTCCAGAGGATTGGAGGGTTGTGGATTTTGTTGCCTTATTCAAGAAAGGGAGTAGAGATAGTCCAGGAAATTATAGACCAGTGAGTCTTACTTTAGTGGTCGGTAGGTTGATGGAGAAGATCCTGAGAGGCAGGATTTATGAATTTGCAGAGGTATAATATGATTAGGAATAGTCAGTATGGCTTTGTCAAGGACAGGTCGTGCTTTATGAGACTGATTGAATTTTTTGAGGATGTGACTAAACACATTGATGAAGGTAGAGCAGTAGATGTAGTGTATATGGGTTTAGCAAGGCATTTGATAAGGTACCCCATGCAAGGCTTATTGAGAAAGTAAGGAGGCACGGGATCCCAGGAAACATTGCTTTGTGGATCCAGAACTAGTTTGCCCGCAGAAGGCAAAAAGTGGTTGTAGACAGGTCATATTCTGCATGAAAGTTAGTGACCAGCTGTGTGCCTCAGGGATCTTTTCAGGGACCCTAACTCATCATGATTTTTATAAATGACCTGGATGAGGAAGTGGAGGGATGGATTAGTAAGTTTGCTGATGACACAAAGGTTGGGCGTGTTGTGGATCGTGTGGAGGGCTGTCAGAGGTTACAGTGGGACAGTGATATGATGCAAAGCTGGGCTGAGAAGTGGCAGATGGAGTTCAAACCAGATGAGTGTGAAGTGGTTCATTTTGGTTGGTCAAATATGATGGCAGAATATAGTATTAATGGTAAGACTCTTGGCAGTGTGGAGGATCAGAGGGATCTTGGGGTCCGAGTCCATAGGACACTCAAAGCAGCTGTGCAGGTTGACTCTGTGGTTAAGAAGGCATATGGTGTATTGGCCTTCATCAATCGTGGAGTTGAATTTAGGAGCTGAGAGGTAATGTTGCAGCTACGTATTTAGGACCCTGGTCAGATCCCACGTGGAGTACTGTGCTCAGTTCTGGTTGCCTTACTACAGGAAGGATGTGGAAACCATAGAAAGGGTGCAGAGGAGATTTACAAGGATGTTACCTGGATTGGGGAGCATGCCTTATGAGAATAGGTTGAGTGAACTCGGCCTTTTCTCCTTGGAGCGACAGAGGATGAGAGGTGACCTGATAGAAGTGTATAAGATGTTGAGAGGCATTGATCATGTGTAAAGTCTGAGGCTTTTTCCCAGGGCTGAAATGGCTGCCACAAAAGGGCACAGGTTTAAGGAGATTGGAAGTAGATACACAGGAGATGCCAGGGGTAAGATTTTTTTACGCAGAGATTGGTGAGTGCATGGAATAGGCTGCTGGCAGCGGTGGTGGAGATGGATACGATAGGGTCTTTTAAGAGACTTTTGGATAGGTACATGGAGCTTAGAAAAATAGAGGACCATGGGTAACGCTAGTAATTTCTAAGGTAGGGACATGTTTGGTACAACCTTATGGGCCGAAGGGCCTGTATTGTGCTGTAGGTTTTCTATGCTTCTATGTTTTTATCTATTTGACCCCTGTTTTATGATCGGACAGTGGTGCAGATGCAGTAGAAGCAGTCCCGCGCAGCTCCGGAGCGGAACTTAAAAAACCCAGTGTCCATAAAGGAGAGGTACAGTCTAGCAAAGCATTCATCGTCGGAGTGGTCTGAGTCAGAGTGGTTAGGCTTTGGCTCTACAGGCTTCGGCAAGAACAGATTGAGGCAAGGTACGTAGGCGCGTTTATTTTCTTCTTTCATTTTCTTATTTAACTCTTGAAAGAATAGGGGGCATTTCTGCAGGACCAGTGTTCTGTTTTGCATGTCAGATGTGGGATTTCCAGAAGACTCCCAGTCCCCCCGATGGCTACATCTGCACCAGGTGCTTAGAGACGGTGGTAGGGAACTGGAGCTGCAGCTCGATGATCTTTGGCTTTTCAGGGAAAGTGAGGCAGTGACAGACAGGAGCTACAATAGAAGTAGTCACCTTAAGGCTACAGGAGACAGATAAATGGGTGACTGTCAAGAGAGGGAAGAGAAAATGGCAGATAGTGGAGAGCACACTTGTGGCCTCCTCCCTCAACCATAAGTACTCCATTTGAAGTACTGTTGTGGGAATGACCTACCCGGGGGAAGCAATAGTGGCTGTCCTTCTGGCATGGAGTCTGGCCCTGTGGCTCAGAAAAGTAGGGAACTGAATCGGATGGCAGCAGTAATAGGGGACTCCATAGTTAACGGAACAGATAGATGATTCTGCGGATGCAAAAAAGAAACACGGATGGTAGTTTGCCTCCAAGGTGCCAGGGTCTGCGATGTTTCTGAACACGACCGCAATATCCTGAAAAGGGAGGGTGAGCAGTCAGAAGTCATAGTACATATTGGTACCAACGACATAAGTAGACAAAAGGAGGACGTCCTGAAAACAGAATACAGGGAGTTAGGAAGGAAGTTGAGGAGCAGGCCCTCAAGTATAGTAATTTCAGGATTGCTGCCTGTGCTATGTGACAGTGAGGATAGGAATAAAATGAGGTGGCAGATAAGTGTGTGGCTGAAGAATTGGAGCAGTGGGCAGGGATTCAAGTTTCTGGATCATTGGGACCTTTTCTGGGGCAGGTGCGACCTGTACAAAAGGGATGGGTTGCACTTGAATCTGAGAGGAACCAATATCCTTGTGGGCAAGTTTGCTAGAGCTGTTGAGAGTGGTTTAAACTAATATGGCAGGAAGATGGAACCAGTATAATAGAGCTGAGAATAAGCCAACAAGTTTACAAATAGATGATGTAATATATAACATGAATATAAGGAAGAACAAGCTAATGATTGGGTACAACTGCAGACAGTGCAAAAGTTAAGTTGTACCACAGAGGCAAAATTCAAAAGGGCAAGGAATCCAGGACTGAAAGAGCTGTACTTAAATGCACATAGTATTTGGAATAAAGTGAATGAACTCATGATGCAATTAGAGATTGATCAGTATAATGTTGTGGGCATCACTGAGTTGCGGTTGAAAGAAGGTCATATCTAGGAGCTTAATATCAAAGGATATAATTTGTATTGAAAAGACAGACAAGAAGTTATAGGCAGTGGTGTGGCTCTGTTGGTAAGAGATGGAATTACATCTTTAGAAAGAAGTGACACAGGGTCAAAAAATGTCAAATCTTTGTGGGTGGAGTTAAGAAACTTCAAATTTAAAAAAAATATAGGAATCATATTTAGGCCTCCAAAATATAGCCATGATGTGAGGTTCAGATTGTAAAGGGAGCTGGAAAAGGCATGTAGTAAGAGTAATGTCACAATAGTAATGGGGGTCTTCAATACGCAAGGGGTTTGGAAAAATCAGGTTGGTGTTGGATCGCAAGAGAGGGAATTTGTTGAATGCCAACAAAGGGGTCGGCAACCTTTTTGCCTCTGTGGGCCGGATCGCATATTAGCGAGCCAGATAAATGCCATAAAGAACTTGAAATATGGGAATTACCCACTTAAGTACATCTAGTTATGTTTTGCCTCAAATTAATGAATAACACATGATAGAAAATCATTTGTGCTTAAGGTTGCCTACCCCTGGCCTACAGGATGGCTTTTTAGAGCAGCTTGTGCTTGACCCTACTAGGGGAATGGTTAGCTTAGACTGGGTGTTGTGCAATAATCCTGATCTTATTAGAGAGTTTAACATAAAGAACCCTTAGGAAGCACTGATAATAACATATTGCAATAGAAGAGGGAGAAGCATAAGACACATGTATCAGTTTTGCAATGGAATAAAGGGAATTACAGAGGCATGAGAGAGGAGCTTGCCCAGTGAAGGGTTTTGGCCCAAAACGTAGATTGTACTCTTTTCCATAGATGCTGCCTGGTCTGCTGAGTTCCTCCAGCATTTTGTGTCTATTGCTCAGATTTCCAGCATCTGCAGATTTTCTCTTGTTTGTGATTGGATTTCTAAACTGAAGTCTCTTCCAGGGATGCCTACCCTGAAGAGGTTCAAATCTTCCCACTTTTCTGGGTTGAGCTCCATCTGCCACTTCTCAGCCCAGTTCTGCATCCTATCAATGTCCCGCTGTAACCTCTGACAACCCTCCAGACTATCCACAGCACTCCTAATTTTTGCACCATCAGCAAACTTACTAACCCATCCTTCTTCTTCCTCATCCAAGTCATTTATAAAAATCACAATGAGGAGGAGTCCCGGAACATATCCCTGCAGAACACCACCAGTCACCATCCTCCTTGCAGAATACAAACCATCTACAACCGCCCTTTGCCTTCTGTGGCCAAGCCAATTCTAGATCCACAAAGTAAGATCTCCTTGGATCCCATGTCTCCTTACATTCTGAATGAGCCTTGCATGGGGAACCTTATTAAATGTGTTACTGAAATCCATACACACTACATCCACTGCTCTGGCTTCATCGATGTGTTTTACTTAAAGAATTCAATCGGGCTCATAAGGCACAGCCAGCATTGCTGGGATCATTCTCATGAAACCGTCTGGAACCTCTTCAATGCCAGCACAACTTTTCTTAGATAAGGGCCCATTACTGCTCACAATACTCCAAGTGCAGTCTGACCAATGCCTTATAAAGCCTCAGCATCACATCTTTGCTTTTATGTTTTAGTCCTCTCAAAATGAATGCCTATGTTACATTTGCCTTTCCACCAACTCAACCTGCAGGTTAAACTTTCAGGAAGCCCAAGACATGAGGACTCCCAAGCCTACTTGCACCTCTAATTTCTGAATTTTTACGTCATTTAGAAAATAGTCTATGCCTTTATTCCTCTTACCAACATGCATGACCATACACTTCCTAACGCTATATTCCATTTACCACTTCTTGGCCCATTTTCCTCATCTGTTTAAGTCCTTCTGCAGCCTCCCTGCTTCCTCAAGATTATCTGCCCTTCTATCTTTTTATTATATACAAACTTGGCCACAAAGACATCTAAACAGTCAATATTTCAGACTGAAACCCTTCATCAGTCCTGGTGCTTAATGTCAACAGTTTATTCCTCTCCACAGATGCTCCCTTATCTGCTGAGTTCCTCTGGCATTTTGTGTGTGTTACTCGAGATTCACAGCATCTGAAGAATGCCTTGTATTTATAAATATGTTTTTTTCCACTTAGAGATTGTTTGTTACTGGATGATTATGTCTGCTGATGAAGCAATAATTTTGCTATTGAATTACGCCCTTTAGTGTCTTCAGTTTGAACCTTTGAAATTCATAAAATGCTTATTCACACAAAAAAGCACCAGCTAAGCTTTCTGGAACTACAAAGTGTTATGTAGATTTTTTTTCTATGAGCAGCCTTCACATTGAGAATGAAATTCTGATGTTTAATTAAACTAGAAAGCTAAAATCCCCAAACCTACAAGATAATATACAACAGTGAATAAATAGAAATTTGGAGTCATATGATTATTGGCTGACTGGATGAGTTTGGATTATATTGTACTTTCAGAAAAGGTCCTTTGTTCATTGAAACATAGGACAAAATTGATATATCACTGGTCAGATTTAATTAGTAACATCATGATCTAATTAGCAAGAGGCAGCCTGGCTATGTGCACAGAAATCATGTCTTACTAAGTTGATTGAGTTTTTTGACAAAATGATGAAGGTGATTAATGAAGATAGAGCTGTAGATGTTGTCTACATGAATTTTGGTAAGATATTTGAGAAGGTCCATCATGAAAAGCTCATTCAAAAGGGTAAAATGCGTGGGATCCACAATGAATTGGTCTTTTGGATTCAGAACTGGCTTGCTATGGAAAACAGAGGGTCAAAGTGAGTTATTCTTGCTGGGTGGCCTGTGTTTACCCAGGTCTTAACTTATGCTCATTTTTACCATCAGGAGGGAGGTACAGAGGCCTGAAGGCACACACTCAGTGATTCAGAAACATTTTTCCTCTCTGCATTCCAATTTCTGAATGGACATTGAAGCCATGAACACTATCTTACTACGTTTTTAAATTTCTATTTTTAAACTACTTATTTAATTTAACAATCGTGTGTGTAGTGGCGTTTAGCAGGGACCTGAACTGTGGAAGCATGAGGGATTAGTTTAAGTGGCCATTTGATTATTAATTTATTTGATTTACATAACATTTTGGGCTGAAGGGCTTATTCCTGTGCTGTACTGGTCCAGGTCCTATGTAACCACTTTTGCATTGCTCTCTACGACTCAGAATTCAATCACCTCTCTTTCTTCTGCATCGGTTCTCACAATTCCCTCTCTCAGAGTCATGCACACACTTGTAATTTGTAAACACATACATGCAGTCTTGCACATGCACATGCAAAATAACCAAGTGCAAAAGCCAATCGAACAGGCATGTATGAGTCATTAATGAATATGAGCATGAGAACACATGTGTAGTCTTCATGAGTACAGAGAAAATTTATAAGGACCTCAGTTATAAGGAAATATTAAATAGGTTAGGACTTAGAACATAAAAGATTGAGTGGAAATTTAATCGAGGTATACAAAATTATGAGGGGTAAATGCAAGCAGTCTTTTTCCACTGAGGTTGGATGGGACTACAACCGGCGGTCATGGGTTAGGGGTGAAAGGTAAAAAGTTTAAGTGGAACATGAGGGGAAACTTCTGCACTCAGAGGATTATGGGAGTGTGGAATGAGCTGCCAGCACAAGAGCTCGACTTTAACCTTTAAAAGGTCGGGATAGGCATATGAATGGTAGGGATATGGAAGGCTAAGTTCCCGGTGCAGGTCAATGTAAGTAGGCAGCTTAAATGATTCGGCATGGACTTTCTGTGCTGTACTTTTTTATGAATCTATGACTCTATGTGCGATATACAGTACCTGCACACTTACAAAAACACACACACACTTATAAACCATATGGTCCAGAAAATCATACACATACACTCAGAAGTATACTGCATTTAATATTTGAGTAATATTGTCCATATATTGTTTGATTAAGCATTCTTTGTTGTTTACATAATTAATTTAAGGTTGTATGTATGAAGTATATGAGCAGCCTACATTATTACGCCACCATATCATATATGCATGACTCACTAAAGGACAGTATGTAGATCTGCTTACTGGTTTCCATGTTTTTCTTTTGATTAGTTTTTGGAGTTACAAAACAAAACATAACAATAAGCCACGAATGCACGATCCACAGTTCCTGCAGCTGTCGGTAAGGAGTTTGTACGTTCTCCCTGTGACCGCATGGTTTCCTCCGGGTGCTCCGGTTTCCTCCCACATTCCAAATATGTACGGGGTTAGTAGGTTAATTGATGACATGGATGCAAGGGCTTGTTGGGCTCAAGCATCCTGTTATCATGTTGGATCTCTAAAATAAAATATAAAATAAATAAAGTAAGCTCACATATTGGTGTACAGCCACATGTATTCCCAATCATTCACTCCCTCCTATATACACACACACACACACACACACTTGGGTGTTCAATCTATGTGCAAAAGACAATGAATTGTGCCATTAAGAAAGAGAGAAATAATGATAATGAATAAATAAGCAATAAATATTGAGTGCATGAGTTGAAGAGTCCTTGAACATCAGTCTATTAGTTGTGGAAACATTTCAATAATGGGGCAAGTGAAATTGAGTGAAGTTATCCCCTGTGCTCCAAGAGCCTGATAGTTGAGGGGTAATAACTAATCCTGAACCTGGCGCTGTGAGTCTTGAGGCTCCTGTACCTTCCTCCAGATGACAACAGTGAGAAGTGAGCATGTCCTGTGTGGACAGAGTCCCTGCTGATGAATCGTAAACTCAAGATAATCTGCAGATGCTGGGGTCAAAGCAACACTCACAACACGCTGGAGGAACTCAGCCACGGATGCTGCCCGACCTGCTGAGTTCCTCCAGCGTGTTGTGAGTGTTGCCCTGTTGATGAATGTTGCTTTCTTGCGACAGTTTCATGTAGATGTGCTCAATGGTGGGGAGGGCTTTACCATGATGGACTGGGCCGCATCCACCACCTTTGTAGGATTCTCCGTTCAAGGGCATTGACGTTTCCATACCAGGCTGTACTGCAGCCAGTAAATATACCCTCCACTACACATCTACAGAAGTTTGTCGAAGTTATAGATGTCATACCAAATCTCTGCAAACTCTTGAGGAAATAGAGGTGCTGCTGTGCTTTTTCATAATTGTACTTATGTGCTGGGCCCAGGACAGTTCCCCCAAAATAATAACATTGAGGAAATTTGTACATACCTCCCAGTGTTGGGTTGAATTTTGATTATGATTTTGAAAATTTACAGTAGCATGTTAACAACCTGTGGTACACCTTTCCCTGTTGAGGGGAGGGACATAAAATTCAGTCCGAATAAGCAGCAACACCTCAAGCTCCGTCACACTGAGCGTGGTGCCCCAAGGGTTGTGTTCTCAGTCTGCTGCTGTTCCCACTGCTGACTCATGACTGCACGGCCTGATTCAGCTCAAACCGTATCATCAGGTTCACTATTGATACTGCAATGGTTGGCCTTATCAGCAACAATGATGAGCCGGCATATAGAGAGGAGGTAGAGAAGCATGTCAAATGGTTGAAGAACAGCAATCTAAGTCTCAATGTGGACCAGACAAAAGAGATGATTGTGGACTTCAGAAAGGCACAAGGCGACCACTCTCCAGTGCACATCTATGGCTCTACCATGGAAAGAGTGAAAAACACGAAGTTCCAGGGTGTGCACGTAATGGATGATCTAACCTGGATCCAAAACACCCCCTTACTAATCAAGTAGACAATAGACAATAGGTGCAGGAGTAGGCCATTCAACCCTGCGAGCCAGCACCGCCATTCACTGTGATCATGGCTGATCATCCACAATCAGTATCCAGTTCCTGCCTTACCCCCATAACCTTTGATTCCGCTATCTTTAAGAGCTCTATCCATCTCCTTTTTGAAAGCATCCAGAGACTTGGCCTCCACAGCCTTCTGGGGCAGAGCATTCCACATATCCACCACTCTCTGGGTGAAAAAGTCTTTCCTGAACTCCGTTCTAAATGGCCTACCCCTAATTCTTAAACTGTGGCCTCTGGTTCTGGATTCACCCATCAGCGGGAACATGCTTCCTGCCTCCAGCTTGTCCAATCCCTTAATAATCTTATATGTTTCAATAAGATCCCCTCTCAGCCTTCTAAATTCCAGAGTATACAAGCCCAGTCGCTCCAATCTTTCGACATAAGACAGTCCCGCCATCCCAGGGATTAACCTTGTGAACCTACGCTGCACTCCCTCAATAGCAAGAATGCCCTTCCTCAAATTTGGAGACTAAAACTGCACACAGTACTCCAGGTGTGGTCTCACCAGGGCCCTGTACAGCTGCAGAAGGACCTCTTTGCTCTTATACTCAACTCCCCTTGTTATGAAGTCCAGCATGCCATTAGCTTTCTTCACAGCCTGCTGTACTTGCATGCTTGCTTTCAGTGACTGATGTACAAGAACAGCTAGATATCGTTGTACTTCCCCTTTTCCTAACTTGACTCCATTTAGATTATAATCTGCCTTCCTGTTCTTACCAGCAAGGTGGATAACCTCACATTTACCCACATTAAACTGCATCTGCCATGCATCCACCCACTCACTCAGCCTGTCCAAGTCACCCTGCATTCTCATAACATCCTCCTCACATTTCACACTGCCACCCAGCTTTGTGTCATCGGCAAATTTGCTAATGTTACTTTTAATTCCCTCATCTAAATCATTAATATATATTGTAAACAGCTGCTGTCCCAGCACTGAACCCTGCGGTACCCTACTGGTCACCACCTGCCATTCCGAAAGGGACCAGTTAATCGCTACACTTCGTTTTCTGTCAGCCAGCCAATTTTCAATCCGTGTCAGTACTCTGCCCCCAATACCATGTGCCCTAATTTTGTCCACTAATCTCCTATGCGGGACTTCATCAAAGGCTTTCTGAAAGTCCAGGTACACTACATCCACTGGCTCTCCCTTGTCAATTTTTATAGTTACATCCTCAAAAAATTCCAGAAGATTGGTCAAGCATGATTTCCCCTTCGTAAATCCATGCTGACTCAGACCGATCCTGTTACTGCTATCCAGATGTGTCATAATTTCGTCTTTTATAATTGACTCCAGCATCTTTCCCACCACCGACGTCAGGCTAACTGGTCTATAATTCCCTGTTTTCTCTCTTCCTCCCTTCTTGAAGAGAGGGACAACATTAGCCACCCTCCAATCCACAGGAACTGATCCTGAATCTATAGAACATTGGAAAATCATTACCAATGCGTCCACGATTTCTAAAGCCACCTCCTTAAGTACCCTGGGATGCAGACCATCAGGTCCCGGGGACTTATCAGCCTTCAGACCCGACAGCCTATCCAACACCATTTCCTGCCTAACATAAATTTCCTTCAATTCATCCATCACCCTAGGTCCTTTGGCCACTATTACATCTGGGAGATTGTTTGTGTCTTCCCTAGTGAAGACAGATCCAAAGTACCTGTTCAACTCGTCTGCCATTTCCTTGTTCCCCATAATAAATTCACCTGCTTCTGTCTTCAAAGGCCCAGTTTTGGTCTTAACTATTTTTTTTCCTTTTCACATACCTAAAGAAGCTGTTACTATCCTCCTTTATATTCTTGGTTAGTTTACCTTCATACCTCATTTTTTCTCTGCGTATTGCCTTTTTAGTTACCTTCTGTTGCTCTTTAAAAGTTTCCCAATCCTCCGGCTTCCCACTCGTCTTTGCTATGTTATACTTCTTCTCTTTTATTTTTATACTGTCCATTACTTCCCTTGTCAGCCACGGCCTCCCCTTACTCCCCTTAGGATCTTTCTTCCTCTTTGGAATGAACTGATCCTACACCTTCCGCATTATTCCCAGAAACACTTGCCATTGCTGTTCCACTGTCACCCCTGCTAGAGTATTGTTCCATTGAACTTTGGCCAGCTCCTCCCTCATAGCACCATAGTTCCCTTTGTTCAACTGTAATACTGACACTTCCGAATTTCCCTTCTGCCTCTCAAGTTGTAGATTAAAACTTATCATATTATGGTCACTACCTCCTAATGGCTCCTTTACCTCGAGGTCCCTGATCAAATCTGGTTCATTGCACAACACTAAATCTAGAATTGCGTTCTCTCTGGTAGGCTCCAGTACAAGCTGTTCTAAGAATCCATCTCGGAGGGACTCCACAAACTCCCTTTCTTGGGGTCCAGTACCAACCTGATTCCTCCAGTCTACTTGCATGTTGAAATCCCCCATAACAACTGTAGCATTACCTTTGCGACATGTCAATTTTAACTCTTGATTCAACTTACACCCTACATCCAGACTACTCTTTGGGATAGTAACGTAGTAGGCATAGTAACATCTACACTTTCTGAGGACATCAAGGGATGCAATGCTCCCCCACCCCATTCTAACAACTTTCGACAGGAGCACCATTAAGAGTGTTCAATCACAAACAGGGAAAATCTGCAGATGCTGGAAATCCAAGCAACAAGCACACAATGCTGGAGGAACTCAACAAGTCAGCAGACTCCTTTGTCCCTTCAGTCACCCTGATTGCAGACAATGATTCATCCATTGCCTTGCTGTCTCTACCCAGCCCATGTACCTCTTCAATGATCAGTGCTGCAGATAATGTAAACCAGGCAGTGTATGGATGGTGTGGTCCTTGATGATGGATGCTGCTTTCCTGTGACGGTGTACCAGCGCATGTACAACCCATCACCTCCCTTTGGTTCCCCTCTTCCTTCCTTTTCGCCCATGGTTTACTCTCCCCTCCTATCAGATTCCTTCTGTTCAGCTCTTTACTTCTTCCACCTTTCCCATTCCAACTTTCTCTGTAACTGGCTTCACCTATCACCTACCGGCTTTTACTCCTAACCCTTTTTATTCTGGCTTATTCCCCATCCCTTTCCAATCTTGATAAAGGGTCTCAGCATGAAACAGTCTGCCTCCCACCATAAATGTTGCCTGATCTGTCAAGTTCCTCCAACATTTTGTGTGTGTTGCTGGGGCTGTTGCTGTTAAGAGTGAGTGGTCAAATGGACAACATTTTCGAATATCGCACAAAGGATCTGTTCACAAAACTGAGGGAGATAAAATAAACGGTCTCACACCTTCCGCCGAGTTCAGCAAAGACATTGATGTTCCATCTGACCCTACAATACATCTAGCTGTAGTACATGACACTGCAATAGAGTATAAAAATAGAATACTGCTTCTTTGACTGGCCTACTTTCGACTGGCACATGACTTTCAAAAATACACAACCATAAATTTGTCTTGTCTGAAATATTAAGAGCCTATCTACCACAGTTTAAGTCCTTTGCTGTAGGTTAGGAAGATTACAGTTCCAGGCCATCAAACCAAGTGAGTCCTCCCAGAGGCGAGACCAAAATTGTTCTGTTGACATAAATACATCACAGTACATTCAGTAGGGTTTTAGCAGCTTTTTAGAGGTTCCTTTAGTATTGGATAGACTTCTGCTAGCAATGAAGGTCAGATACAGGAGCAGGTTTAATGGGACTTAAGACGAGTCTTAAGGGGCCGAATGGCCTTTTCCTACATCAATAAAGATCCAGTCAAGAGCAAAAGCAAACAAAAGGCAGAATTACTTCACTCCATAGATGCTTCCTGGCCTGCTGAGTTCCTGAAGCTATTTGTGTGTGTCGCTCCAAATTTCCAGCACCTGCAGAATCTCTTGAGTCTCTGAACAGGCACAAGGGGCAGTGTTGTTAACTCTGAGCCGAACCCCAAACCGGGAGGACCAGTGGACCACTTTTAGTCTGGCCTCTATCCTGTTTCCTGTTTGGTATGGGTAGCCGATCAAGATCCAAACCATAATGTCTGACTCCAGCCGGCACAGCTGTCCGAGTCATTGAGGTACGTAGGCCTCCAGCCACAACAGGATTGTGGTCATCTTGGATGATCTGGAACAGTGATGAAGAGGAATTTCATTAGCCAGGACATGGTAAATATGGTGATTTCATTGCCAAAGATAGCTGTGAAGGCCAAGTGTTTGGACATAGAGAGCTGGACTCTGCACCTCTATACTCATGTCATTAGAATGATGTGCAGTAGAAAACATCCTAACAAGTGGTATCACTGATCGGTACATACACTGCACTGCTGTGCACTGGAAAGCTCTACAATGGGTAGTCAAAGCTTCCCAACACATCACCTGCACCAGCCTACCCATCAAGGTCATATCTATATATAGGTATGGAAAAGGGCCAGTAACATCATGTAAGATCCCACTCACTCTGCTCATGGACTGTTGGATTCCACTCCCATCAGGGAGGAGGCTATATAGCATCCACACCAGGACCAGCAGACTCAAAAACAGTTACTTTCCCCAAGCAGAAAAGACTGATGAACACCCCCACTCACAAACCCACCCTTCCACACCCTGAACAACCACTAACTTCTACTGCTGTAGCCCATCCTCTTCAAGGTTCAATGTGTTGTGCATTCAGCAAAGCTCTTCTGTACACACACCATTGTTGTAATGCATGGTTATTTAAGTTACTGTCACCTTCCTGTCAGCTTGAACCAGTCTGGCTATTCTCCTCTGACCTCTCTCACTAACAAGGCCTTTTTATCCCCCACAGAACTGACGTTCACTGGTTGTCTTTTTTTTTGTTTTTCACACCTTTTGCTGTAAACTCTAGAGTCCAGTGTCTGAAAATCCCTGAAGATCAGCAGTTTCTGAGATGTTCAGATCATCAAATTATTGTCTAGCACCAACAATCATTCCACAATCAAAGTCACTTAGATTACGTTCCTTCCTCATTCTAATGTTTGGTCTGAAAAACAGCTGAACTTCTTGACCATGTCTGTGTGATTTTATGCATTGAGTTGCTGCCACATGATTCGCTCATTAGATATTTGCATTAGTGTGGTGTGTGGCCAAGTGGTTAAGGCGTCGGTCAAGTGATCTGAGGGTCGCAAGTTCGAGCCTCAGCTGAGGCAACGTGTCGTGTCTTTGAGCAAGGTACTTAACCATACATTGCTCTGCGACGACATTGGTGCCTAGCTGTATGGGTCCTAGTGCCCTTCCCTTGGACAACATCAGTGGCATGGAGAGGGGAGACTTGCAGCATGGGCAACTGCCGGTCTTCCATACAACCTTGCCCAGGCCTCGTTCAACATCAAAAATCGATGGACAGCCGAAGAAGAGAAGATGCTTACATTAACGAGCAGGTGTAGAAGTGTGCCTAATAAAATGGTCCCTGTGTCTATGAGCCAAATTTAGGCAAATGGGAGTAACTCACAGAAACCTTGGTCAGCCTGGACAAACTGGGCTGAGGGACCAGTATGCAAGTTGTGTAACTCTGCAGGGTGCAGTACTGGAGCAGACCTGAAGCTGGATTGAAGCTATGGGGCCCGGACCCAAGAGCAAAAAACTAACTGATGCCTTGCCGATTTAAGCCCTGACAGATTAAAAAGATTAATGTGTCGAGGCCGAGGGCTAAGGAAGAACCACTAATTTGTGAAGTTTACTCACCTCAGCTCTGACATGATTCTGCAGATGTAGCCTGCCACCATCGACACTCACTTCAGTGCTGAACTGGCTCCATGGCTGTGGCCTGCAGCCATCGGGCTGCTGGACTGGCTGCAGCACTGAGCTGGCTTGGTGTCTGTGGCCTGCAGCCATCAGGCTTCTGGACCAGCCGCAGCATTGAACGGCTGCATGGCTGTTGGCTCATTTTCGGGAACTCTGTAGTTCATGTTCTGTGTATTATTTCTTAGCTGTTTTATTGTTTGCACAAATTGTTTTTTTTACATATCGGGTGTTTGGCGGTCTTTGTTGTGTGGGTTTTTTTAATGTGTTCTGTTGTGTTTGTTTTATGGCTGCCTGCAGAAGACGAATCTCAAGGTTGTATATAGTATAAATATTTTGACATTAAACATACAGTACTGTGCAAAAGTTGTAGGCATATATATATAGATGAGTTGCCTAAGACTTCTGCACAGTACTGTATATGGCAATGAGGTTCACTCTCTGATCAACTCCATGCCTTTTTATACCTGCTC
Source organism: Mobula birostris (assembly GCF_030028105.1). NCBI lineage: Eukaryota > Metazoa > Chordata > Chondrichthyes > Myliobatiformes > Myliobatidae > Mobula > Mobula birostris. The sequence continues at coordinate 139,379,007 of NC_092379.1, forward strand.
TTAGGGAATATTCTGGAGTTACGTGAATAGAGCAGGTATTAGTTCAAGCAAGAACCAGTCTTCAGCTCTTAATGTAAATTGCAAGCAGTAAATTAAAGTTACTGTACTGTGCAAAAGCCTTAGGCACCTACGTATGTATATCATGTAAGTGCCTAAGACTTCTGCACAATACTGTACTTTGAACTTTGAAATTAGACTCTTCTATTATAAAGTTCAATATACAGTACAATAATAATTGAAGCTTTAGATTTTAAAAGGTGAAATGTTTAAGGGGAACATGAGGGGAAACTTTTTTCACTCAGAGAGCAGTGTGAGTGTGGAACCAGCTGCCAGTGCAAGTGGTGGATGCACTTTAGGTAGGTATATTGAAGGGAGGGATATGGTCAATGGGACTAGGCAAATTAAATGGTTCAGCACAGACTGGATGGGCTGAAGGGCCTGTTCCTGCACTGTGATCTTCTGACGCTATGACTCTATTCATTAATGGTTGTGGGTGTTTCCTGACTGGGAAAACAATTTCTGTGATTGTCATTTTTAACTCACCATTCCTTCAGAGAGACCTGGAAGCCACAAGACCATAAGACATGGGAGCAGAATTAGGCCATCTGGCCCATCGAGCCTGCTGTACCATTCAATCATGGCTGATCCTTTTTTTTATCTCCTCTTCAACTCCAGATCCTGGCTTACTCCCCGTAAACTTTGATGCTGTGTCCAATCAAGAACCTATCAATTTCTGCCTTAAATACACCCAATGACCTGGCCTCCACAGCTACATGTGGCAACAAATTCCACATTTGGTGAAAGAAATTTCTCCGCATCTCTGTTTTGAAAGGGTGCCCCTCTATCCTGAGGCTATGCCCTCTTGTCCTAGACTCTCCCACCATGGGAAACATTCTTTCCATATTCACTCTGTCTAGGCTTTTCAACATTCGAAAGGTATCAATGAGATTCCTCCTTATCCTTCTAAATTCCAGCGAGTACAGACCATCAGCCATCAAACGTTCCTTGTATGATAATCCCGGAATCATCCTTGTGAACCTCCTCTGGACCCTCTCCAATGCAGCACATCTTTTATAAGATGAGGGGCCCAAAACTGTTCACAATACTCAAGGTGAGGCCTCATCAGAGCCTCAACATCACTTCTTTGCTCTTGTATTCTAAACCTCTTGAAATGAATGCCAACATTCCTCATCACCTACTCAACCTGCAAGTTAACCTTAAGGGTGTTCTGCACAAGGACTCCCAAGTCCCTCTGCATCTCAGATTCCTGGATTTTCTCCCTGTTTAGAAAATAGTCTGCACATTTATTTCTACTACCAAAGTGCATGACCAGCATTCTCCAACGTTGTATTTCATTTGCCATTTTCTTGCTCATTCTCCTAATCTGTCTAAGTCCTTCTGCATCCTACCTGTTCCTCAACACTACCTGCCCCTCCACCAATCTCCATATCATCTGCAAACTTGGCAGCAGAGCCATCTATTCTATCATCTAAATCATTTATATACAGCATAAAATGAAATGGTCCTAACACCGACCTCTGTGGAACACCACTAGTCACTGGCAGCCAACCAGAAAAGGATCCTTTTATTCCCACTCGCTGCCTTCTACCAATCTGCCAATGCTCTAACCATACCAGTAATTTTTCCTACAACACCATGGGCTCTTAACTTGGTAAGCAGCCTCATTGTCAAAGGCCTTTGGAATGTCCAAATATACAACATCCACTTGTAATCTCAAAGAATTCCTACAGGTTCATCAGGCAGGATTTTCCCTGAAGGAAACCATGCTGACTTTGTGTTATCTTGTCCTGGGTCACCAAGTACTCCATCATCTCATCCTTAATAATTGACTGTGACATCTCCCAACCACTGAGGTCAGGCTAAGTGGTCTACAATTCCCTTCCTGATGCCTTCCTCCTTTCTTAAAGAGTAGGGTAACATTTGCAATTTTCTAGTCCTCTGGCATCATGCCAGAGTCCAATGATTTTTGAAAGATCATTTCTAATGCCACCATAATCTCTAATGATACCTCTTTCCGAACCCTAAGGTGCAGTCCCACTGGTCTGGGTGACTTATGTACCTTTAGGTACATAACCCATATAAATACCTCCTTGATGCCCTACACTTAAGAGATTTTGTCGATGTTGGAAATCTTGTGCAACACACAGGCACCATAGCATAATGGTTAGCAGAATGCTTTCCAGTACTTGCACTCGGTTCAATTCCCACCACTGTCTGTAAGGAGTTTGCATGCTTTCCCTGTTTCCTCCAGGTGTTCCGGTTTCCTCCCACAGTCCAAAGACATTTTGGTTGCAGGGGTTAATTGGTCATTGTAAATTGTAGGCAAGGGTTAAGTCGGTGGTTGCTGGGTGGCGTGACTTGAAGGGCCAGAAGGGGCTATTCCAAGCTGTCTCTCAATAAATAAGTAAATACACAAATGATTTTGCAGGAACTCCTCGTGAAAGGTCTCAGCCTGAGAAGTTAACTGTTCATTCCTCTCCACAGGTAATGCCTGACCTGCTGAATTCCTCCAGCATTTTGTGTGTGCTTCTCACACACCCTCTTGCTCAGGTTCAGCACAATAGTGAAGTGATTAGTGTCATGCTTTACAGCACCAGCTATAAGATGGGGGTTCAATTCTCACCTCTGTCTGTAAGGAGTTTGTTTTCCCCATGGTCATTTGAGTTTCCTCGAGGTGCTCCGGTACCTTCACACATTCCAAAAGACATACATTTAGGGTTGGTTAGTAGTGCACACGCTATGTTGGCACTGGAAACATGGCAGACTTGCAGGCTACCCTCAGCACAATGCTCACTGTTTTGATTGGACTCAAATGATGCATTTCACAGTATGTTTGATGCTAATTTTATCTGTATCAGCATAGATCTTGTCTTTACAAATCAACACTGGCCTCTCTTCTCAGCAGAACGTTTTCAAATGTGAATCTTTCCATCCTTAGTTGTTGACTCTCCAGATCTCCGTGCAAATATCAATTTGTAGTGTTCGTCCACCCGTGTCTGACGATGGCTGGAAGCTTGTGTAGGAGAGTTTTTAAAGAGAAAAATCCATTGCATAGGGGGAGTTCCAATCTCTTGAGCATAGAAGTTCAGGTCCAGTGGTACGAATAAGGGCCACAATGGGGGTTTTTCTTGGACTGCAGTGGATGACCGTGACTCATCATGCCCTTCACTCCGTATTGCAGAACTGCCTTCCTGACCTTTTATCCTGCCCAGTCTGCCAGAGATGACTTTGCATACTAGGACATGCATGTCCCTATCTCCCTGGGGTTTGAGGCCTACCAGCTACATTCGCCTGATTAACCCGCCTGTTGGTGCTGTGTACTGAGGTGTAGAAAACTGCTACTTGGAGCTACAGGTGAGAACTGAGTGTCCAGTGGGGACCAAAGGTGACTAAGCTTCCCCAGAATGGGCATGATAAACCCCTTGACGAGAGGTGCTACCCCTCCCTGGACACCCCGTATAGCTGACACATCAGATTAACTGACTGAAAATTCCATGGATTTTACCCCATCACTTTTCCTTCACTTGCTTCTTTAACATGTTTCGTTACCACATTTATCATCTTCCAGCATCTCCCCTCTCTCTGTCACAATGCCAAGGGGCCAGGTGAGAAGTGCATCTGGCATGTTCTTTCACAGCATTCATCCTTCAGCTGAAATTCTAAAACATCTGGGGCTTAGGATCCTCAAGACCAGGGGTTCCCGACCTTGCTTAATGGTATTGGTCTATGGCAAAAGAAAAGATTGGGAACTGCTGCACAAGACTTGGTTGGCACCAGGGCAGGAATGGATTCTCAATATTCCTGGATTTCAGTGCTTATAAAGGGATAGAGAGGGTGGAAAAAGGGGAGGAGGGATGGCATTATTGGTCAGGGATACTATTACAGCTACAGGAAGGGTGGGTAATGTAGCAGGATCCTCTTTTGAGTCAGTATGGGTGGAAGTCAGGAACAGGAAGGGAGCAGTTACTCTATTGGGAGTATTCTATAGGCCCCCTGGTAGCAGCAGAGATACCGACGAGCAGATGGGTTGGCAGATATTCGAAAGGTGCAAAAATAACAGGGTTGTTATCATGGGTGACTTTAACTTCCCTAATATCGATTGGCATCTGATTAGTTCCAATGGCTTAAACGGAGCAGAGTTTGTTAAGTGTGTCCAGTACGGATTCCTGTCACAGTATGTTGACAGGCCGACTAGGGGGAATGCCATATTAGATCTAGTATTATGTAACAAACCAGGTCAGATCACAGATCTCTCAGTGGGTGAGCATCTGGGGGACAGTGACCACCACTCCCTGGCCATTAGCATTATCATGGAAAAGGATAGAATCAGAGAGGACAGGAAAATTTTTAATTGGGGAAGGGCAAATTATGAGGCTATAAGGCTAGAACTTGCGGATGTGAATTGGGATGCTGTTATTGTAGGGAAATGTACTATGGACATGTGGCCAATGTTCAGGGATCTCTTGCAGGATGTTAGGGAGAAATTTGTCCCTGCGAGGAAGTTAAAGAATGGTAGGGTGAAGGAACCATGGGTGACAAATAAGGTGGAAAATCTAGTCAGGTGGAAGAAGGCAGCATACATGAGGTTTAGGAAGCAAGGATCAGATGGGTCTATTGAGGAATATAGGGAAGCAAGAAAGGAGCTTAAGAAGGGGCTGAAGAGAGCAAGAAGGGGACATGAGAAGGCCTTGGCGAGTAGGGTAAAGGAAAACCCCGTCATTCTTCCATTATGTGAAGAACAAAAGGATGACAGGAGTGAAGGAAGGACTGATTAGAGATAAGGGTGGGAAGATGTGCCTGGAGGCTGTGGAAGTGCACGAGGTCCTCAATGAATACTTCTCTTTGGTATTCATCAATGAGAGGGAACTTGATGATGGTGAGGACAATATGAGTGAGGTTGATATTCTGGAGCATGTTGATATTAAGGGAGAAGAGGTGTTGGAGTTGTTAAAATACATTAGGATGGATAAGTCCCCAGGGCCTGATGGAATATTCCCCAGGCTGCTCCATGAGGTGAGGGAAGAGATTGCTGAGCCTCTGGCTAGGATCTTTATGTCTTCGTTGTCCACAGGGATGCTACCAGAGGATTGGAGGGGGGCAAATGTTGTTCAAGAAAGGTAGTAGGGATAGTCCGGGTAATTATAGACCGGTAAGCCTTACATCTGTGGTGGGAAAGCTGTTGGAAAAGATTCTTAGAGATGGGATCTCTGGCCATTTAGAGAATCATGGTCTGATCAGGGACAGTCAGCGTGGCTTTGTGAAGGGCAGATCATCTCTGACAAGCCTGATAGAGTTCTTTGAGGAGGTGACCAGGCTTATAGATGAGGGTATCTCATCTATAAAGTGACGTGATCTACATGGATTTTAGTAAGGCATTTGACAAGGTTCCACATGATAGGCTTATTCAGAAAGTCAGAAGGCATGATATCCAGGGAAGTTTGGCCAGGTGGATTCAGAATTGGCAGAGCGTTGTGATGGAGGGAGTACATTCGGATTGGAGGGTTGTGACGAGTGGTGTCCCACAAGGATCAGTTCTGGGTCCTCTACTTTTCGTGATTTTTATTAATGACTTGGATATGGGGGTAGAAGGGTGGTTTGGCAAGTTTGCAGATGACACAAAGGTTGGTGGTGTTGTGGATAGTGTAGAGGATTGTCGAAGATTGCAGAGAGACATTGATAGGATGCAGAAGTGGGCTGAGAAGTGGCAGATGGAGTTCAACCTGGAGAAATGTGAGGTGGTACACTTTGGAAGGACAAACTCCAAGGCAGAGCACAAAGTAAATGGCAGGATACTTGGTAGTGTGAAGGAGCAGAGGGATCTGGGGTACATGTCCACAGATCCCTGAAAGTTGCCTCACAGGTAGATAGGGTAGTTAAGAAAGCTTATGGGGTGTTAGCTTTCATAAATCGAGGGATAGAGCTTAGAGTCGCGAGGTAATGATGCAGCTCTATAAAACTCTGGTTAGGCCACACTTGGAGTACTGTGTCCAGTTCTGGTCACTTCACTATAGGAAGGATGTGGAAGCATTGGGAAGGGTACAGAGGAGATTTACCAGGATGCTGCCTGATTCAGACAGTATGCATTATGATCAGAGATTAGGGGAGCTAGGGCTTCACTCTTTGGAGAGAAGGATGATGAGAGGAAACATGATAGTGGTATACAAGACAATAAGAGGAATACATAAAGTGGACAGCCAGCGCCTCTTCCCCAGGGCACCACTGCTCAATACAAGAGGACATGGCTTTAAGGTAAGGGGTGGGAAGTTCAAGGGGGATATTAGAGGAAGGTTTTTTACTCAGAGAGTGGTTGGTGCGTGGAATGCACGGCCTGAGTCAGTGGTGGAGGCAGATACACTAGTGAAATTTAAGAGACTTCTAGACAGGTATATGGAGGAATTTAAGGTGGCGGGGGGGTATATGGGAAGCAGGGTTTGAGGGTCGGCACAACAATGTGGGCTGAAGGGCCTGTACTGTGCTGTACTATTCTATGTTCTATGTTCTATTAAGACCTTTCTGCCTTCTGGCTCCTCAGGCGGCTGAGACATCCTATGTCACCAGAAGCCAGTTGCCTGTGGCTCCCAGACAAGTTTGAATCAGCCTGATATATAATTATTGTTCGATGTACATAGCACCTTGGGGGATTAAACTCCCTTGTGGGTGATGAGGCTTTAAATTTCTGCATTACTTCGTCATAGAATTATAGAGAAGTATAGCACAGGAACAGGCCCTTTGGCCTATCTAGACCTAGACGAACTATTAATCTGCCTAATCCCACTGACCTGCTCCTGGACCATAGCCCTCCATACTCTCCCATCCATGTATCTATCCAAATTTCTGTTAAATGTTGAAATGGAACCCACATCAAAACTTCCACACTGGATCCCCCTCATATTCCCCTTACAGATTTCACCTCTAGTTATAGACTCTCCCAACCTCAGTGGAAAATGTCTTCTTGCATTTACCCTATCTATACCCCTCATAATTTTGTAAACCTCTAACAAATCTCTTCTTGATCTTCTATGCTCCAGGAAATAACGTCCTAACCTATTCAACTTTTCCCTGCAACTCAGATCCTCATGCCCCAGCAACATCCTTGTTACAACTCAGTTCTACTTACAACTCAGTGCTTAGAGTGTAACTTGCAATATTTGTTCAAGCAAAATAATCCAGTGAAAGCTAATTTCAAGAACTTCTATAAGCAATTTTAATATGGATCTACAACGTCTCTAAGTGATATTGCAAATCCAATTGGTTTACAACAGGATGTGTGAGTGTACAGCCCCTCTTACAGCAGTCAGCATTAGTTGCAGCTTCACTAAATATTTCACCAGCAGGGTAGAAGACAATTGGCTGCATAAAGCTGGCGACCTAACTTCCTTATGTCAGCCTTACTGTCAACAGTCACAGCCTCACTCCCCGTTGCTTCACCCAATTGCAATAAACACTGTGTGAAAAGGATAAGCAAGCTGGCAAAGCAAATGATCTGCCATTTGGACACATTAAGCATGCAGACATTGGTAGAAGTTATTGTTGGACTGATTCTTTCCAAAAAACAAAACTTTATTCATAATAAAACTGTTGGTATGGGTATTGGTTTATTAATGTCACATGTACCAAGATGCTAATTATGTACATGTGCCAAATCTCATTAAAACCTTTCAAATATTGAGAGGGCTTGATAGTGTGGACATAAAACAGAGGCAGAACAGGTTTAATAGTTGAATAGTTCCATTTAATATCAGGGAATGGATACAAAATACAACCTTACTCTTACTCTATTTACTCTCTGCAAACATCCTCAAAACAGAAGGAAAAAACCCAAAGAATGAATTTCAGAAAAAGACATGAGAATCCAAAAGTCCCCTGTGCCCCTCCCACACACAAGCAACAGCAAGCAGGGTCAACCCTTCCCCTCCCACTTCTCCCACTTATTCTAACATAAAGCATCAGCATACCCACCACCCACCATTCCAGAAACAGCAAAGCCCCAGAGAGAGACCAGGGTCCACAGTACATCAAAAACTAACTGTTTACTCCAATATTTTTGAAACCCCACAGCTCTCTCTCTCTCACTAACAAGGGAGAGACAGATATCGCTCCTTCCACAGCAACAGGAGAGACAGCAGGTGCTATTTTGATGTTACTGTCAGTCTGAAGCTTTGCTTTTAATTCTGAGTTCTCCAATTCCTCATCACCAACATATGTCATGAAATTTGTTATTTTGCAGAAGTGGTACATTGCAATCCATAATAATAAAAAATATATAAATTACAATAGGAAATATATATAAAAGTAAATTACATAAATTGTGCAAAAAGAGAGAAAAATATGGTGCGCAGTGTTCGTGGGTTCATTGCTCATACAGAAATCCGATGGCGGAGAGGAGGAAGCTGTTGCTGAAATGTTGAGTGTGTGTCTTCAGAATCAGAATCAGGTTTAGTATCACCGCATAGGTCATTAAACTTCTTGTTATACAATTGCAGTACATAATAATAGAAACTGTGAATTACAGTATTAAGCATATATATATATATATATATATATATATAAAAAAAGTTAAAGTAAATAAGTAATGCAAAAAAGGGAAAAAATAGAGAGGTAGTGTTCATAGATTTAATGTCCATTCAGAAATTTGATGGCACTGGGGAAAAAGCTGTTCCTGAATTGTTGGGTGCATGTCTTCAGGCTATTCCCTATATGTTCCCTATAGTAAGGGACTCTAGGACCAGAGGGCACCACCTGAGAAGAGAGGGACATCCATTTAAAGCAGAGGTAAGGAGGAATTTCTTTAGCCAAAGGGTAATGAATCTGTGGAATCAATTGCCACAGGCAGCTGTGGAGACCAAGTTATTGTGTCTAATTAAAGCAGAGGTTGATAGGTTCTTGATTAGTCAAAGCATCAAAGGTTATAGGGAGAAGGCAGGAAAATGGGATTAAGAGGGATAATCAATCAGCCATGATGGAATGGCTGAGCAGACTCAATGGGCCAAATGGCCTAATTCTGTTCTTATGTATTACACTCTTATACAATACAAAGTTTTAATGACACCTGTGATTAGCAATGCATCTTTGCCTTTCCTGCATTGCACTCACCCTTTGACTGATTATTTAAAAATTAAATGATGCCAGAAGTAAGCCATTTGGTCACAGCACTGCCCTGCCAGATAGCAAGGTATGAGAGACACACAATTTACCTTATAAAGGCTTTGGGAGCATCGTGTCTGACAGGATGGAGCCAAGCTGATTTTCACAGACGCTGTGAAGACTTTTCATCCAATCAGCCGATCTCAGCTCAGGCAGAAAAAAAAGCTGGTAGCTACTCTTCAAAACTGCCAAATATGCAAATATTTGGGCTACAGTTCAAAGGATTGACACGTGAAGGGCAGATTTTCCACTTGGACACAATTGATGGTTTTGACATTGTTTATGTACAAAAAAGGTCTGATCTTCCAAATAAAAGTCACGAAACATTTTTTTGAACTTAAACTTTATTCCATAACTATCTATGTAGAATCTTCACAGAATGTGACAGTTTATTAAAAATCCATTGCTGAATGAATACGTGGTACTCCTTTTTATCACACACCAAATGCTGGAGGAACTCAGCAGGTGATGCAGCATCCATGGAATAAACAGTGGACATTTCAGGCTAAGACTCCTTTTTAATATGGATAAGGAATGAGGTTGTCACAAAATTAATACATTTTAATAAAACTGTACTTCTGATTTTAAATCACATTTATTGGTTTCATTTGTACATACTGGTCTGCATCTTGGTCGAAATCTGAACTTTAGCATAGTTTCTTAGCTATTAGATGTGAAGAGGTTATAAGAAGTGGTCAAAAATATAGAGATAAGATGGGTAAATAGCGAAAAGATTATTGAGTCTTTGAGTATTACAACATTTGGGCGTCACGGTAATGTAGTGATTAGTATGATGCAATTACAGCTCAGCACGTCAGAGTTCAGACTCGCATTTTGGGGACTTCTGTGCATGTGGGTTGCTTCTGGGTGCTCTAGTTTCCTCTCACAATCCAAAGACATACCAGTCAGTAGGTTATTTGGTTCTTGTAAATTTTCCTGTGATTAAGCTTGAGCTAAATCAGTGGATTACTGAGTTGTACGGTTAGGCACTGCATCTCAAAATATAAATAAGCATGAAATGTAAATAAAGTATAGGACCATGAGACAGTAAGGCATAGGAGTAGAATTAGGCTTTTCAGGCATCGAGTGTGATCTGTCATTCCATCATGGCTGATTTATTGTATCCCTCAACCCTATTATCCTGCCTTCTCCCTGTAATTATTGATGTCCTGACTAATTGAGAACATATCAACTGCCATTTTAAATATATGCAAGGAATTGGCCTCCACGGCTGCCTGTGGCAATTCATTCCACAGATTTACTACCCTCTGGCTAAAGAAATTATTCCTTATCTCTGCTCTAAATGGATGTCTCTGTAGCGTCAGGTTGTGCCCTCTGGTCCTGGACTCTCTCACTATTGCAAACATCCTCTTCAAGTCCATTCTATTGAGGCTTTTCAATATTCGATTGGATTCAATAATATCACCCCCACCCCACTTATTCTTCTAAACACTAGCAACTACAGATCCTTGGGCCAATTTTGTCTAAGATTCCCATTGGCCTGTGTTTAACCCATATTTAAACCAGGGATTCATAGGTTTTTTTATGCCATGGACCTGTACCATTAACTGAAAGTGTCCATGGATCCCCGGTTGGGAACCCCTGCTCTAATCCTTTCCTATTACTATTCTTAATCCAAATGTCTTTTGCTTGGGTTGTTGTATTTGCCATGACTGCTTTCTCTGACAGGCAAAAGTAATATAATATGGGACAATTTATATTAGCAGGGAAAATATTTGCAAATCAAGAAACATAAGACCATAAGACATGGGAGCAGAATTAGTCCTCTTGGCTCATTGAGTCTGCTCCACCATTTCATCAGGGCTGATCCATTTCCCTGTCCAGCCTATTCTCCTGCCTCTTCCCTGTATCACTTCATACCCTGACTAATCAAGAACCTATCAATCTTTTCCTTAAAACACCCAGAGACTTGGATTCCACAGCAGCCTATAGCTACAAATTTCACAGATTTACCACTCTGGCTAAAGAAATTCCTCCTTATCTCCATTCTAAAAGGATGCTCCTCTATTCTGAGGCTGTGTCCTCTGGTCCCACACTCTCCCACCATAGGAACGATCTTCTCCACATCCACTCTATCGAGGCCCTTCAACATCTGAAAAGCTTCAATTAGGTCATCTCTCATTCTTCTGAATTCTAGTGACTACAGGCCCAGAGCCATCAAATGTTCTTCATATGACAAACCGTTCAATCCTGGAACCATTTTTGTGAACCTTCTTTGAACCCTCTCCAGTTTCAGCAGATCTTTTTAAAGATAATGGGCCCATTCTGCTCACAATGCTCCAAATAAGGCCTCACCATTGCTTTATAAAGCCTCAGCATTACATCCTTGCTTTTATATTCTATTCCCCTTGAAATGAATGCTAACATTTTATTTGCCTTCCTCACCACAGACTCAACCTGCAAGTTGACCTTTAGGAAATCCTGCACAAAGACGCCCTAGTCCATTTGCACCTCAGGATTTTGAATTTTCTCTCCATTTATAAAATAACATACTTTTTTATGTCTTCTACCAAAGTGCATGACCATACACAGCCCAAAAACTATTTCATCCTTGTCCATTCTCCTGATCTGTCTAAGTCCTTCTGTAGCATCTTTATTTCTTAGAACTACCTGCCCCTCCACCTATCTTCATATCATTCACTAACATTGTAACAAAGCCATCAATTCCATCATCCAAATCATTAACATATAATATAAAAATAATCTGTCTCAACACAGATGACTGTGGAACACTACCAGTCACTGGCAGCCAACCAGAAAAGGCTCCCTTTATTCCTGCAGTTTGCCTCCTGCCAACCAGACACTGTTTTATTCTTATTAGTATCTTTCCTGTAATACCATAGGTTCTTAACTCATTAAATAGCCTCATGTGTGATTCCTTGTCAAAGGCCTTTTATAAATCCGAGTAGACAACATCCAACAGTTCTCCATGGTCTATCCCGCTTGCTATTTCTTCAAAGAATTCCAATAGATTTGTCAGGCAAGATCTTTCCATGAGGAAACCATGCCGACTATGGCCTATACCCTGAAGCCACATCCTTAACAATTGACTCCAACGTCTTCCCAAGCACTGAGGTTTGACTAACTGGCATATCATTTCCTTTCTTCTGCCTCTCCCCTTCTTGAAGAGTGGAGTGATATTTGCAATTTTTCATTCATCCAGAACCATGGCAGAATCAATTGATTCTTGATAGATCATGACTAATGCCCCCACAATCACTTCAACCACCATTTTCAGACACTGGGGTGTATACCATCTAGTCCGGGTGACTTACCTTCTTTCAGACCTTTCAATTTCCCAAAAACTTTCTCCCTCGTAATGGCAACTTCATTCAGTTCTGACCCCTGACACATTGGAACATCCACCATATCACGAATGTCATCTTCAGTGAAGAATAAAGGAAAATACTTATTCAGTTCATCCATTATTTCATTGCTCGCTATTAGTACCTCTTCAGAATCGTTTCCAGTGGTCTGATATTCACTTTCGCCTCTCTTTTACACTTTATGTACCTGAAGAAACTTCTGGTATCCTCTTCAAAATATTATTGGCTAGCTTACTTTCGTATTCCATCTTTTCCTTTTTAATGACTTTTTAGTTGCCCTCTGTTGGTTTTTAAAAGCTTCCCAATCATCTAACTTCCCACTTATTTCTGCTCTCTTATATTCCCTTTCTTTGGTTTCTATGTTGGGTTTGACTTCTCTTGTTAGCCATGGTTGTGTCATCTTGGCTTTAATATGCTTCTTCCTCTTTGGGATATATGCATATTTCCTGTGCTTTCCAAATTGCTTCCAGAAATTTCAGCCATTGTTGCTCTGTCATCATCAAACAATTTTGGCCTGCTCCTCTCTTATGCCTCTGTAATTCCCTTTCCACCACTGTAATACGGATACATCTGACTTTAGCTTCTCCTTCTGAAGTTTCAGGTTTAATTCAATCATCTTATGATTACTTACCTTAAGCTCTCAAACCAATTGTGGTTCATTGCACAACACCTAATCCAAAATAGACGATCTAATCCCCTAGTGGGCTCAACCATGAGCTGCTCTAAAAAGTCAATTTACAGGCATTCTAGGAATTCCCTCTCCTTGCGTCCAGCTCCAACCTGATTTTCCAATCCTTATACTGAAATCCCCCATGACTGTTATAACATTGCCCTTTTAGCATCCATTTTCTCTATTCCATTGTAATTTTTAAACATCTTATGCAGATATTGAGGGATTACAGAGCTCTGACATGCAAATGGATATGGATGTCTACTTTCAGGATTACCAAAATGTTAGAATGATACAATTCAGATTCAAATTTATCATTTGTACATACATCAAAACATACAGTGAAATGTGTCAATTGCGTTAAGGATCAACACACCCAAGGGTATGCTAGGGGCTGTCTGCAGTTGTCACCACACATTGAGCTTCCAGTTTAACATGCTCACCTTGTTCAATCTCACCCCAAAGCACAAGCTGACCATTTCCCTCCACAGACGCTGCCTGACTCACTGAGTTCCTCCAGCATATTGTTAGTCCCTCTGTATTCGACCACTGCATTTTCCTGTGCCAGAATAACCACAGTTGTTAAACTGAATTAGTAAATCAGTAAACTAGCTTCTTATTATCACAAATAATAAAGATGTAGGGTTGGTCTCTCAAAGACCAACCCTACATCCTTGTCATGGGAGATGGAAATGGCCTACAGGGCTCTGGTGCAGTTGTGCAGGCTAATCGCCTGTACAGTAGATGCAATGGATTACAGAAGCATTGATGAACTCCAACCAGACCATCAACTTTAGAGGATGAGGGAGATGGGAGGTCATTGGGAGGTCATCCCCTGGGAGCTCAGGACCCAAGTCCCATCACATGTACTAAGGTACAGTGAAAATTGTATGCCATCCATACAGAACATTTCATTTACAACAGTGCATTGAGGTCCTAAAAGGCAAAACAATAACAAAATACAGAATAAAGTGTTAGAGTTACAGAGAAAGTGCAGGTAGACAGAGTTAATAATGAGGTAGATTATGAAATCAAGAGTCCAACTCATCATACTAGGGAACCATTCAATGGCCATATAACAGTGGGATAGAAGCTGTCCTTGAGCCTGGTGGTATGTCTTTCAGGGTTTTTGTCTTCTAACTGATGGGAGTGAGGAGACAAAGCAGAATAAAATCAACTACAGTAAAAGTGAAATGCAGACAAGTAATAAAGTGAAAGATGACAACAATGCAGATTGTGAGGCCAAGATTCCATCTTATTGTACATGAGGACCATTCAGGAGTTTGATAAGAGCGGGATACAAGCTGTTTTTGATCCTGATGGTACGTTCTTCCAGGCTTTTGTATCCTTTGTCTGTTGGAAGAGGGGAGAAGAGGGAATGTCTGGGATGGATGGGGTCTTTGATTATGCTGGCTGATATTACTAAGAAAGCGAGAAGTAAAGACAGAGTACATGAAGGGGATGCTGGTTTCTGTGATGGGCTGAGCTGTGCCCACAATGCCTTAGTATACTCTGATGCTTTTTTTTGAGACACTTAACAATCATTGCCTAAAACTGGTGAACAACATTTAAAGTCATCCCCAAGAGCTGCCATCAGCGTAAACCTGCTCAGGCAATTATTTCAAAGCTTTCGAACTGCTCTTTAAAAATCGTAGAAATTGGATTGGCACAAACTGATTAAAATGCTACAACCATTTCTGCTGTCCTCAGTGACTTTTGATGAAATGTGCTGAAAAAAGTGATCCCAAACTACAGAAATCCTTGATCTAAGACTGAATAGGTTGCATGATTGAACTGAACATTATTTTGATGTTGGAAACAGGAATTTGTCAAGTAATTTTCAATGTTGCTGCTGTAAGTCCTCTGATACAACAGTAGCTGTCAGAAACCAACTTCAATTTTCTGGAAAATTGGAATAATATTTGCTGACTGATGTATTACTTTTAAGAAAGGTTTCCATTTCTATCAGGCTACAGAGAGGTTGAAGCATTAATGATCACTATTAACTACATGGAGCATCAAGAGATTTGATCTTAAGGTTAGGTGGCTGTAAAAGGGTTGCTGAAAAATTGTACACTTCAAGTCATATATCTGTGAGTTCATTTGGAAATTGAAATGTACTCTCCTGAAGGACAATAATAATGAAGAGAGTTCAAAGCTTTAGTGGGCACTGCTCTTGGAGGAACTTGATTTGAAAGAGTTTAGAAAATTGATTGCTGATACCCTGAGTGCACTATGGCCTCACTAGGGGTGGCCGTGTCGATTCCTAATGGTGGAAGGTGAATCCGAGATCATCTCTATAACTCTGCTCTGATTGAAGCATCGAGCAAAATTAAAATTGACAGGGACGAGAGTGGAAAGTGACTGGTTTTTCAGTGCCTTTGGCATATGTGTTTGACTGGTCTCCCTCTCGCTGCTGCCAGCAGAAGATGCAGGGGTCGTGGGTCCCATGCTGCAGGGTTTGATAGCCTCAGCGGCTCGTGGCCATGAACTCTCTTTTAGCTGTGGTTTGATTTTAATATCTTCAGCGCTGAACGTGCTTTATTACTTGCCTAAATTTATTGAGGTGTTTCGGTGTGGAACTGCATCTGCGGCGATGGCCTGCAGCCACTCGCACACCGCACAACTGACTAACTCGGTACACTCACAACACGCTGGAGGAACTCAGCAGGCCGGGCAGCATCCGTGGAAAAGATTGGTCAACGTTTCGGGCCGGAACCCTTCGTAGTCCTGACGAAGGGTTCCGGCCCAAAACGTCGACCGATCTTTTCCACGGATGCTGCTCAGTCTGCTGAGTTTCTCCAGCGTGTTGTGAGTGTTGCTTTGACCCCAGCATCTGCAGATTATTTTGTGACTAACTCGGTAGCTGTGGCGGTGGTCATCAGCTCCTAGACTGGTTTCACCTGCCTCGGCAGCTCGTGGCTGTGGACTCATGTTTGGTGATTGTGTGGTTTGATGTTTCACGTTCTGTGTGTTATTTGTTTGTTTTCTGTTGCTTGCATGATTTATTCTTTTTTTGCTTGTCTGATGGTCTTGTTGTGTGGGTTTTTTTCTTTAAACAGGTTCTATTGTCTTTCTTTGTTTTGTGACTGCAAGAAGATGAATCCCAAGGTTATATACTGTATACATCATTCCATAATAAATGTGCTTCGAACTCTGTACTTTGAACTTTTGAATAACAGCACAGTGGTGTAGTGGTTAGCACCATGCTTCACTGAGCCAGCGATCAATGATTGGGTTCAGTTCCCACTGCTGTTTATAAGGAGTTTGTGCACTCTCCCCATGACTTGTGGGTTTCCTCCCATGTTCAGCAAATCTTAGCACATGGAAGAACTGATTTACCACTTTTTCTGTTCTTTTTTGTCATCCGCAATAAAGTTGAAGTTATTCAAACTTTTCCCTCTACATTTTGTCACACATCAAGTAGAGAAGTGGTGAGTGCAATCGCTTCACAGCACCAGCAAACACCTATGGGTTTTGATTCTCACTGTACGTTCTCCCCATGACCACATAGTTTTCCTGCCGGTAATCCAGTTTCTTGTCACATTACAAAGATGTATAGGTGAGGTTTAGTGAGTTCTGGGCATGCTATGTTGGTACTGGAAGCATGGCAACACTTGTGGGCTGCCCCAGCACCTCCTTGGACTGTGTTTGTCATCCATTTCACAATGTGTTTTCATGTACATCTGATAAAATAAAACTGATATTCAATCTTTAAATCTTTTATCATCAAGGAGTCTGCAGTATGGTTCTCAGAGTTTGTCTCCAGATCCCAACTTCTGATTGGTATTTCATTGTTTATTATGAATGAGGATACTTCCTTTCAGCCTTTTGCCATTGCATCTCATCGAGGTGAGACTTTCAGTTAGCCAGGCTGATTGTCTTCCTATGTTCTGCAAAGAACTGAACATCTCAAGAACACACATGAAATCCCGAAGGAACTCAGCAGGTCAGGCATTGTCCATGAAAGGAAATATGGAATTGACATTATGGGCCTAGGCCCTTTGTCAAGGTCCATAGGTGCTGACTGACCTGTGGAACTCCTCCAGCACTTTGTCGATGTTGCACCAGATTTCAAACATCTGACTCTTTCTCGTGTGAAGTTGTGTTTTAATACGTATGGTAGTTTGATAGAAAATAAAAGATACATGATATGTCAATCATTTGTATAATGAAATTGATGACTTTGTGGCCAAGTTTGCAGATGATATGAACACAGGTGAAGGGGTATGTGGTGTTGAGGAAGCAGAGAGGCTACAGGACAGATTAGTAGAATGGGCAAAGAAGTAAAAGCAAAGATGTAATGTTGAGGCTTTATCAGGCACTATGAGGCCTCACTTGGAGTATTGTGAGCAGTTTTGGGCCCATTATCTTAGAAAGGATGTGGAGATGGTTCAAAGGTGGTTCACAAAAATTATTCCAGGGTTGAAAGTCTTGATATAAGAAGCATTTGATGGCTCTCAGCCTGTACTCACTGGCATCCAGAAGAATGAGGGGGAACCTTATTGAAACATATCGAATGTTGAAAGGCCTTGATAGAGTGATGTGGAGAGGATGTTTCCTATGATGGGGAAGTCTATGACCAGAGGACATAGCCTTAGAAAAGAGGTATGTCCATTTAGGAAGAATTTCTTTTGGCAGACAGTGGTGAACTTATGGAATTCATTACCACAGGCGGCTGTGGAAGCCAATTCATTGAGTATATTTAAGTCAGAGGTTGATAGATTCTTGATTAGTCACGGTCACGGAGAGATATACTTTATTGTCGTCAAACAATTGGTACTAGAACGTACAATCATCACAGCGATATTTGATTCTGTGCTTCACACTCCCCGGATTAAAAATACTAAATATTAAAAATAGTTAAAATTAGTACATATTAAAAACTTAAATTATAAATCATAAATAGAAAAAAGAAAAATGGGAAGTAAGGTTGTGCAAAAAACCAAGAGGCAGGTCCGGATATTTGGAGGGTACGGCCCAGATCCGGGTCAGAATCCGTTCAGCAATCTTATCACAGTTGGAAAAAAGCTGTTCCCAAATCTGGCTGTACGAGTCTTCAAGCTCCTGAGCCTTCTCCCGGAGGGAAGAGGAACGAAAAGTGTGTTGGCTGGGTGGGTCGTGTCCTTGATTATCCCGGCAGCACTGCTCCGACAGCGTGCGAAGGCAAGAGATCAGGGCTGAGCGGGAAATGGATCAGCAATAGTGAAATGGCAGAGCAAACTCGATGGGCCAAATGGCTTAATCCAGCTCCTATATCATATGGTATTATGGTCCAAAAGGTCAGTACCTAAGGTCCAAGGCCAATTTCCAAATATTCTACTGCAGGTAGTGCTTCTGAATCCCTGTCTGTGGTCATCAGCAGTTGTGTAAAGCTATTGATGATGAATTCATTGTGGGACTTCTCAAAAATAATTACAGGTTTGGAAAAGGAGAAATCACATTTGACAAGTGTAGTGGAATAAGAGTCATAGAAACATAAAGTTATATAGCACAGAGCCAGGTCCTTCTGCCCATTGTGGCTATGCTGACTTTGATGCCCATCTTCATTAATCCTACTTATCTGCATTATAACTGTATCCTTCAATGCCTTGCCTAATTAAGTAACGGCATAAATGCTTCCTGAACACAGTAATTGCATCAGAAACTCCAACCTCCGATGCTATCACTTTCTCCTCAAATTGCCCTTGATATTCCTTCCTCTCACCAAGGGTTGCACCGTAGCATCGTGGTTAGCATTACATTTAGCGCCACTGACCCAGGTTCAGGTCCCACCACTGTCTTTAAAGAGCTTCTACATTCTCTCTGTGACCATGTGGGTTTCCTCTGAGTGCTCCAGTTTCATCCCACATCGTATGATTTAAGGTTACTAAACTGTTGCCATGCTATGTTGGCGCAGAAAAATGGCGACATTTGTAGGCTGCCTCAGACTGTGTTGGTCATTCATGCAAACAGTGCATTTCACTGAATGTTTCGATGTACACGTGACAAATAAAGCTAATCTCTGGATAAAGAGAAATCTCTAATCTATCTAAGTGCATGGCCTCTTACTTTTGATACCTCTTCTATGGGTCTACTCTCACAATATTTAAAAGTTATCCAGACAACCACTCGGAACGCCAATGCATTGGAGTCTATGGATCAAATACTGGTAAGTGAGATCAGTAGAGAAATGTGATTGAAGGTGGCAGTTGGGAAATTTAAATTCAGGTAGGTAAACTCCCTGCAGTTTCTTAAAGCCATAGACAGAGCAGTTGCTATAATATGAGTCAAGATTCAAGATTGTTTAATGTCATTTCCTATACACATGAAGAAGGAGAATGGAATAATTATTACTCCGGACCTGATGCAGTACAAAAAATCACAAAAGATAAAAAATACAGTCATAATAAAACAAAAAACACAATAAATATAAATAAGTAAGATAGCTTATATACGTAGATCAATTGTATGTCCATAAGGTGACTGATGGGAAATAGTAAAGTAGTGGTGGATTTAGTGAGTGGAGGTTTTGACCAGCCTTACTGCTTGGGGAAAGTAATTATTTCTGTGGTCCTGACTACGTAGCCTCCTTCCTGATAGGAGTGGGATACGGTTCATGAGCGGGGTGGGTGGGATTCTTCATGATGTTGCTGGCACCTTTCTGTATACTGTATGTCCTTGATAGCAGGTAGACTGGCATCAGGTAAGCATTGGGCATTTCTGACTACCTGTTGTAGAGCCTTCGTGTCCACCGCAATCGCAATGCAGTTGCCACACCAAGCAGTGAGTATGGATGTGCTCTCTTCAGCCTCCTCAAAAAGTAGAGGTGCTGGTCAGCTTTGTTGACTCTGTACGATGTGTTCTGGGACTATGAGAGCTTGTGTGTGATTTGCACTCCCAGGAGTTTGAAACTGCACTCAGTTTCTACTACTGTGCCACCAATGTGAATGGGGTGTGAGTGGTGCAAGTTCTCCTGAAGTCAATAACCATCTCCTTTGCCTTGTTGACATTGAGGAAGAGGTTGACATTAAGCATGCGATACATCAGCATAATATGTTATCTACTGTGCATCTATAAAAATTTCTGAGGGTCAAAGGGGTCAAGTCAAATTTCTGTAGCCTCCTGAGGAATTAGAGTTGCATGTGCATTTTCTTGGCTGTGGGTTCTACATATATGGATCAGGACAAGCTATTTGTAATGTTCGCTCTTAGAAACTTGAAGCTCTCAATAGTTTAAGTTATGATAGTAACTTCAATAATTTTGGTGATTTGTGACCCTGAAAGCAATATTTCATTAGGAACTTAAGTAGAATTGGTATGTCACCAAAGAGACTCACAAATTTCTACAGATGTACTGTGGAGGGCTTTCTAACTCATTACATCTTCCATTGACTGGTATGGAAGGGCCACTGCACAGAATCATTAAGAGCTGCAGAAAGTTGTAAACTTAGCCCACTCCATCATAGGTGTTAGCCTCCGCAGCAACGAGGAAATCTTCAAAAGGAGGCATCCATCATTAAGGATCCGATCAATCAGGATATGCCGTCATAGACCATAAAACCATAAGTCATAGGAGCAGAATTGGGCCATTCAGCCCATCGAGTCTGCTGCACCATTCCATCATGGCTGATCCCAAATCCCACTCAACCCCAGACACTTGACTTCTCACCATAACTTTTGATACCCTGATCAAGCAGAAAAATAAGTCAAATCATTGCTACCATCATGCAGAACGTCCAGGAACCTGAAGACAAAAACTCAATATTTCAAGAACAGCTTCTTCCTCTCTGCCATCAGATTTCTGAATGGACTATGTATCCACGAACACTTTCTTGGTATTATTTTTTCTTCTTGTTTGACACTACTTATTTAATCATTTAATATATAAGTACACACACACACACACACACACACACTTCTTATTGTAACTTATAGTTTTTGTTGTTACGTATTGTTACCACAAAAACAAATTTTATGACATATGCTGGTAATGTTAAACTGCTTCTGATTCTGAAATCAGAAGAAGGGTGTTCAGTTAATGGTAAAATAATGAGAAACTCAGATAAGCCAAACAGTTAGAATTTTTTCCCCAGAGTCATCATAATCTTTATGTGCCATGTCGTATCACAGGGCGATCATGGTGCCATAACCAAGATTTTTCTTGAAAACTTTTCTACGGCAGTGTTTTGCCAATGCCTCCTTCTGGGCAGTGTCTTTACAAGCCGGGGACCCCCAGCCATTATCAATACTCTTCAGAGACTGTCTGATGAAGGGTCTCGGCTCGAAATGTCGACTGTTTGTTAATTTTCGTCGAAGCTGCCTGACCTGCTGAGCTCCTCCAGCACATTGTGTGTATTGCTCTAGATTACCAGTACCTGCAGTACCTCAGAGAGTGTCAGTCTGGTGTCAGTGGTCACATGACCAGTATTTGTGATATGCACCAGCTGCTCATACGACCATCCACCACCTGCTCCATGGTATCATCTAAACCTGACTGGGGGGTGGGAGAGGAGGTGGTATGTGGAGGGGGGCCAAGCAGATGCTACAACTTGCCCCTGAGTATCGTGCAAACCAGCAAAGAGAAGGGTTGCCTTCCAGTTCCTTTGGTGGAGACGTATCTCCATCCCGCCACCCATTCTCCAGGATAGCAATGGCAATTACTATGGAAGCCTTGATTAATTTAACCTGAGAGAGGAAGATATAAAGGGGATGAGCAGGTAGGTTTGTATGCAGTGTCGTGGGTGCCAGGGAGAGCAATAGAAGCAGATATCTTCTATGTGTTTAAGGTGCTCTTAGATAGCACGTGAATATGCAAAAAATAGAAACATATAGAAAACCTCGAGAAAATGGAGAGGTAAGCTTCATGTGCAGGCACTAGAGGTTTAGTCTAACTTGGTGTCATGCTTGGTACAGACATCACTGGCCGACAGGCCTGTTGTTATGTTTTTTTCTGTTCTATGAGAGTGGTCACAAGAATAGGGAATCGAAGTAATGTGGAGAGACCGGGTTATTCTTATAGTTCCTGAGGATTGGAGGGTGGCTAATGTAACTCCACTTTTTAAAAAAAGGAGGGAGAGAGAAACCGGGGAATTATAGACCGGTTAGCCTAACGTCGGTGGTGGGGAACTGCTGGAGTCAGTTATCAAAGATGTGATAACAGCACATTTGGAAAGCGGTGAAATGATCGGACAAAGTCAGCATGGATTTGTGAAAGGAAAATCATGTCTGACGAATCTCATAGAATTTTTTGAGGATGTAACTAGTAGAGTGGATAGGGGAGAACCAATGGATGTGGTATATTTGGATTTTCAAAAGGCTTTTGACAAGGTCCCACACAGGAGATTAGTGTGCAAACTTAAAGCACACGGTATTGGGGGTAAGGTATTGATGTGGATGGAGAATTGGTTAGCAGACAGGAAGCAAAGAGTGGGAATAAACGGGACCTTTTCAGAATGGCAGGCCGTGACTAGTGGGGTACCGCAAGGCTCAGTGCTGGGACCCCAGTTGTTTACAATATATATTAATGACTTGGATGAGGGAATTAAATGCAGCATCTCCAAGTTTGTGGATGACACGAAGCTGGGTGGCAGTGTTAGCTGTGAGGAGGATGCTAAGAGGATGCAGAGTGACTTGGATAGGTTGGGTGAGTGGGCAAATTCATGGCAGATGCAATTTAATGTGGATAAATGTGAAGTTATCCACTTTGGTGGCAAAAATAGGAAAACAGATTATTATCTGAATGGTGGCTGATTAGGAAAAGGGGAGGTGCAACGAGACCTGGGTGTCATTATACACCAGTCATTGAAAGTGGGCATGCAGGTACAGCAGGCGGTGCAAAAGGCGAATGGTGTGCTGGCATTTATAGCGAGAGGATTCGAGTACAGGAGCAGGGAGGTACTACTGCATTTGTACAAGGCC
Source organism: Mobula birostris (assembly GCF_030028105.1). NCBI lineage: Eukaryota > Metazoa > Chordata > Chondrichthyes > Myliobatiformes > Myliobatidae > Mobula > Mobula birostris. The sequence continues at coordinate 139,402,088 of NC_092379.1, forward strand.
TTGGTGAGACCACACCTGGAGTATTGTGTGCAGTTTTGGTCCTCTAATCTGAGGAAAGACATCCTTGCCATAGAGGAAGTACAAAGAAGGTTCACCAGATTGATTCCTGGGATGGCAGGACTTTCATATGAAGAAAGACTGGATGAACTGGGCTTGTACTCGTTGGAATTTAGAAGATTGAGGGGAGATCTGATTGAAACGTATAAAATCCTAAAGGGATTGCACAGGCTAGATGCAGGAAGATTGTTCCCGATGTTGGGGAAGTCCAGAACAAGGGGTCACAGTTTGAGGATAAAGGGGAAGCCTTTTAGGACCGAGATTAGGAAAAACTTCTTCACACAGAGAGTGGTGAATCTGTGGAATTCTCTGCCACAAGAAACAGTTGAGGCCAGTTCATTGGCTATATTTAAGAAGGAGTTAGATATGGCCCTTGTGGCTACAGGGATCAGGGGGTATGGAGGGAAGGCTGGGGCGGGGTTCTGAGTTGGATGATCAGCCATGATCATAATAAATGGCGGTGCAGGCTCGAAGGGCCGAATGGCCTACTCCTGCACCTATTTTCTATGTTTCTATGTTTCTATGTTTCTTATAGCAGAGCAGATTTGGAGGCGATTCAAGGCAAGGTAGTTTAGAGATAAGAAGAAATTGTTTCCAGCCTCAAAAGCTTTTGTAACCTGAGGACATAGGCTAAACTGATTGACACAGGAACCAGGGGTGACATAAGGAAGCCAGCAACTTGTTCCTGTCAGAAACTCACTGCCTGAAAGGATAGTTAGGGCCGAATCATCAATAGCATTATTTTTCATTTATTTGCAGATACCACACAGTAACAGGCCCTACCATCCCAACGAGCCTGTGCCACCCAGTTACACCCACGTGAGAACGTGGGAGGAATCCAGAGCACCCGGTAGAAGCCCGTGTGTCCACAGAGAACATGTATAAACTCCTTACAGATTGAACCCAAATTGCTGGCGCCTTATTAGAGTTAGACTAACCGCTATACCCTGACTTTCGACTTTGACTTTGCTTGAGAACACATAAGAGAATCGCCAGTCGATAGCATGATTGGGGAGTTTATGGGATTGCATGGACTAGACAAAATGCATGCGGTGATAAATTACTTTGAGTATACAAGTATTATCAATGGAGATGCAACTTATCCATGAAACTGAAGAGTTTGCATAAATTTGAAAATGGATTGAAAAATGAAGAGTAACACACACAAAATGCCGAAGGGAGTCAGCAGGTCAGGCAGCATCCGTGGAGAGAATAAGCTGTCAACTTTTCAGGCTGAGACCTTTCTGCAAGACTGGAAAGTAAGGGGGCAGAAGCCGGAATAAAAAGATATGGGGAGGGGAAGGAGTACAAGCTGGCAGGTGATAGGAGAGACCAGGTGAGAGGGGTCAATGTTGGGTCAAGAAAAGCTTACTAAGCTGAACCAAGGATAAGTTACAAAAGAAAATTCAGATGGACTAAAGAAGTGGCCTGTGCTGGGCATAGAAGTATGTCGATGGGTGGGAGGGATGGTCTTGTGTGTTGTTGTTGATGCTTGCATTGCTCTGCGGAACATTCTGGTCATGCTACGTTGGTGCTGAATGATGTGTGGCGACACTTACAGGTTGCCCCCCAAGGACATCATACATGGGCTGGCTGTTCACATAAACAACACACTTCACTCTGTTTCGAAGCTCTGGTGATAAATAAATGTGAATCTGAATCTGAATCTGAATCTGAAATCTGAAATCAAGCCTTAATCATACTTTGAGCAGGAAAGTCAAAGGGAGTGAAGGCTGCTGCTTCGTGGGATTCATGGAATGTGAAAATGCACAAGGAACAAGGCTGAATATGAGATGAACTTTTAATCATTCACCCAATATACAGGGGACCATGAACATGAGTATACTTCCAAGAGATGTGTCTAATTGGGAGAACACTTCAGTAAGCGAGATATGGATTCAAGTCACTTTAAGAGTCATGACTACAAGCTGACGTTCCTTAGGGAGTGCTTGGGAATGCCAAACTGCCATCTCAAAGTTCAAAGTAAATTTATTATCAAAGTACATATACAAGGGGTGATTGATAAGTTCGTGGCCTAAGGTAGAAGGAGTTAATTTTAGACAACATAGCATATTTATTTTTCCTACATTTACACACTTAGTCCAGCGGTCGTGGAGCATACGGATCCCTTCTTTGTAGAAGTTGGCGTCTTGGACCTCCAGAAGTGGTCCACAGCAGGGGTGATCGATAAGTTCATGGCGTAAGGTAGAAGGAGATGAGTTATTAACTTCAAACTTTCTGCATTTTCACTCAAAGAGTTGAACTGCACGTGCATGTAACGAGAGCTGTATAACTCATCTCCTTCTATTTTTTATTAGAACAACACACACGAAATGCTGGAGAAACTCAGCAGGTCAAGCAGCATCCATTCACAGGAATAAACAATGTTTTAGTCTGAAATCCTTCATTTGGATTCATGACTGGTTCTGACGAAGGGTCGCAGCCCAAAATATTGACTGTTTATTCCTGTCCATAGATGCTGCCTGACCTGCACAATTGCTCCAGACTTTTGTTAGTGATGTTCTTGTTTGGCAGCATCTGCAGAATCCATTGAGTTTAAGTTTTTTATGTGTACCTTGATCAATTCATTCTCAGTTCAAAAACATTTGGTCCATTTTGCTGAACTGGAAAGAGATTAATCCTCCCACTACATTTCATTGGTTCTCTCAAATTATGTTGTGTTTAAATTTAGAAAAAATTAGAAGTGTCATTTATGATCCTTCTATTAAATTCGAAAAGACTTTGAGGCCATTTATTCAACACTTCCATATGATGCAATTTGACCTTTTCCAAACCTATTCTATTACTTTTAAATATACGGCGAGAGGAGCAGAGTTAATGATACTAATGGTCCTATTTGACGTAACACAACAGCCCATGTCTTTTTCTTTTCTTTAGTTTAGTTGATTAGTATTGTTTAGATTAGTTTTTTTGGGGGGGTATTTGTTTTTCTTTTCTTTTTTCATGCTACTTCCGTATTTTTTTTCCTATATTCGTATTTTGTAAGATTTTGGGAGGTTTAATATCCATGTATTAACTGAGTTTATATTTATATACGCTAATTATTAACAATGTAATCCCAATAGCTTTGTATTAATACTATGTTATGTTTAACATTTTGATATTAATAAAAAGATTGGAAAAGAAAGAAAAAAACATTTGGTTGTTTACCTTCCATGGATATTAATGTCTTCCATCTGATGGGTTTGTGTTTGCTTTGTAACCACAGTGACAATATTGTGGAATTAATTCATTGGATTTAAACTAGTTTTTTGACAAGGTATCGTATTATTGAGGCATGTTATTTTCAGAGTTGTCTATCTTCTAACTAAATCCAATGACTCCTGAGATTTTCCCTGGGCCAGGATTACACAGGAGCAAAATAATGTGATTGCAATATTTCAAAGAGAATGTAATCTAAAAGCATAATTAATATAATTGCACAGTGCTGAATATTTTTAGAATCACAACCACAGTTGAATCCAGCAGTCATTCTTTATATTGCAGGAGTTATGGCAATGTATGAAAAAATAATAACTTACATGAAATATGCTGTGTGATGAGGGATGAAAGTATTAGCTCTTCCTGTGTAAAATACACCATTTGCTATTTGTTCTCATAAAGAGACATGGAAAAAATAACAGGCTAACAGAATCTGAGATCTATTTTTTAGAGAATGGATCAATATAAATGTCTTCAGGCCACCTGTACAAATCACTGGTCTGACAGATGAACCCTCTCTTAATTCCTCATTAAGGAATTAATAAAGAATTGATAAGGCACGGCATGGTAGTGGTTAGTGCATCATTTTACAATGCCTGAAATCATCAATTAGAGTTCAGTTCCTGCCACTCTCTGTAAAACAACACACACAAAATGCTGGGGGAACTCAGTAGGTCAGGCAGCATCTGTGGAAAACATTAAACACTCGGCATTTTGGGCCAAGCCCTTCTTCAGGAATAGGAAGGAAGGGGGAAGCTGTCAGTGTAGGGTAATGTAATTGGTGGAAATGTACAAAATTCACAACCACTGACATTGAGTTGAGGTTCACTTTAAGAACCTGGTCTGATGTGATGGTGTAATTATGTGAAGTTTCGTTACCGTGTTTTGTTTTCAGGTTTTTTGGAGTACAATAAATTAGTTGTTATGGTTTTCCTTAAACATAAAATAACTCACATCATTTTATTTGTGAAACCTACACCAGAGCAAAAAGCTGGGGGGAAGGGGGAGGCTAGCTGGATGATGATAGGTGAAGCCACGTGGGTGGAAATGGTCAACAGCTGGAGAGGAAGGAATCTGATAGGAGAGGGAAGTGGACAATAGGAGAAAAGGAAGGAGGAAGGGACCAAGGTGAAAGTAATAGACAAGGTGAAAAGAGATAAAAGGTCAGAGTGGGGAAGAGAGGAAAAGGGGGAATGAAATTAGTTCACTGGAAGTATAAATCGATATTCATACCACTCTCCGTAAAGAGCTTGTATGTTCTACCCGTGGCTGTATTGGTTTCCTCTGAGTTCTCCAGGTTCCCCAAAATTCTAAATATTTACATATATGTTGGGATTAGTAAATCGTGGGCAAGTTATTTGGTTCTGGAATGCAGCAACATACTTAAGCTGCCCCCAGCACAATCCTTGCTGATTTGATTCGAGGCAAACAATGATGATTTGATATATTGTGCAAAAGCTTAGGCACATATATATATAGTTAGGGTGTCTGTGACTTTTGCACAGTACTGAATTTATCAACATGAAATGGTGAGCAAGTTTGTGAACCTGGCAGGAGCAAAGAATTGTCAGGGAGGAGTGCTGTGGGAGGGGTGTGGGACAGATGACAGAGAAAGAGAGCCAGGGCAGGGAGGTGGGTCAGGCGCAGATACACCCAGCCCTGAGACGCAAGGCAAAGTCATTTGGTTCCAAAAATGTCTCTCTGGTGCTTCCTGCTCCCTTCCCTTCCCCCTCCCATTTTCCCAACTATGATTCTCCTCTCCCTGCCCCCTTCCCACTCTCAGTCCACAATAGAAACCCATATCAGAATTAGGTTTATCATCACTCAAACGTCATAAAATTTGTTTTTGTTTTGTGGCAACAGTACGGTGCAATACATAAAATTACCACAGTACTGTGCAAAAGTCTCAAGTATTCTAGCTATATTTATGTGCCTAAGATGAATAAAACTTTTTTATTCTTTACCTTTTCACAGGAATCTGTTATGAAATTTCAGGAATTTATTAGTGAAGCTTATGTCAGAGTGACAAATATTAAAACCAATTTTCTCTAATTGAAATAGGTAATTATGAATGTAATGATCTCAGACTAAGTAAAAACACAACAAAAATATCTCTGAAGAGGTTGAAGTTTATATGCGAGTCAATTTACCTACGGAATACTGAAAGCCCTACATAGAGTCCCTACATATTTCATGACATACGTGACTGATAATAAAGCTGATTCTGATGCGGGTCTCTTTTGTGGACTGTGAGTGGGAAGGGGGCAGGGAGAGGTTGGGAAAAGGGGAAAGGAGAGAAGAAGGAGCTGGAAGCACCAGAGTGACATGATCAACAAACCAATTGTTTGGAATCAAATGACCTTGCCTGGTGTCTCAGAGCTGGGTGTGTCTGCACCCACACTACCCCTGCCACTGTTACTCCTTCTCTGCCACTTGTCCCACACCCCTCCTGTGGCAGTCCACCCTTGCTCTTTTGCTCCCGACAGATCTACAAACTCGCTCTCGACTCCATGTTGACAGATACAGTATTGTGCAAAAGCCTTACCCTCCCTAGCTATATACAAGTGCCTAAGAGATTTTGCAGAGTACTTTATAATATACATACATCTGTTTATACTTTAATTGACCATTCAGAAATCTGATGGCCGAGGGGGAGAAGCTGTTCCTAGAACACTAAGTATCTCTTCAGGCTCCTGTACCTCCTCTCTGATGGTAGTTCTGAGAAAAGGCCATGCCTGGAGTGGTTGGGGTCCTTAATGATGGACTCTGTCTTTTGAGACATCTCCTTTTAAAAATCTCCTCAATGGTGGGGGGCTCGTGCCTATAATGGAGCAGAGAAGAAGTAACGTAAATTAACATTGATCTGCCAGCCCCACTTCAACACTTCTGCTGATCCTGCCAACATGATGGGAGAAAACCCTCCAGAATTCTATGAGGTCCTGTAAGTACTTATTGCCTTAACTCTGAATCCACTTTTCAGCCTGTGCTACTTTTCTCTGCTTTCTCTTGCCAGAGGAAATAGTTGCCCTATAAAGTAGCTACCCTATAAAATTGTTCTATAATTTTAAACACATTACTTCTCAATCTCCTAAACTCTGGAGAACATAACTCAAGTTTATACAACCTGTACTCATGATTTAACACCCATTTTATTCTTTAGCCTTGAGGGCAGTTGAGTGTTCAATAAGCCCAGTGAAACAGAGACAAATTCACCAGCTTTCCATAGATTTGCACAGTGATATCATCTCCCAGTCTCATTTTTCATCCATCTAGCGCTCTGAGCAGTGCTCTGTTCCAGCGCAGTTCATGCCCTATCTCTGTATGGTGTGTATCTCGTCGATAAATCGTTGAGACTTCCATGGGCTGGAGACTCTTTCACAGTGGATTTAATAAATATAACCCAAGAAGTCAAGATGCTCCAATTTCAACAACTGTTCCAATATAATATCACTAAAATGGAGGGCGACATATAATGTAACCTGACCAAGCTTGACCCTTAATTCACAATCACCCAAGATTCCAATTGCATACCATTTCTTGGTAATATTTTGGGAGAAAGATAAACCTAAAATTATATAGTGTGAATGCATTACTGTTCATTACAGAGATAATTATCCCATTTGAGTAACACACACATAATGCTGGAGAGACATTGTAGTAGCTATTAAGGAAAATGAACAATAGGTTTCAATAGGTATATTTAATGTCAGGGAAATGTATGCAATATACATCCTGAAATTCTTTTTCTTCACAAACTTCCATGAAAACAGAGGATTACACCAAAGAATGAATGACAGTTAAACGTTAGAAACCCAAAGCCCCTCCCCCAGCTCCCCCTCCCATGCACAAGTAGTGGCATGGCAATGACACACCCCCACCCCCACCAGCAAAAAAGCATCAGCATCTTCCACCTAGCACTCAAGTGTGGAGCAAGCATCAATAAAGACACAGACTTGCAGGACCCCAACAACTACTCGTTCACCCCATAAGTCGACATGCTACAGGCTCTCTCTCTCCCTAATGAGGGAAAAAGAGGACAACAGACAATATTTTGGGCAGAAACACTTCATTAGGACTAGAAGAGAAGAGGGCCGAAGCCAGAATGATTTCTGAGCTCCTTCAGCATTTTGTTTGATGCTCCAGCTTCCAGTCTCTGAAATCACATACCAGATTTTACTCCTTCTTTTTGCCTCCCCACCTTCCTGTTCTGACTTCTTCCTTGTTCCTTTCCAGTCGTGATGAAGGGTCTCGGCCTGAAATGTCAACTGTTTATTCCGTACATATATGCTCTCTGACCTGTTGAGTTCCTCCAGCATTTAGTGTGCATTTCCAGATTCTGCAAAACCTCTTGTGCTCTCGATAGAGTGGAATTGCAAAGGTTGTTTCTAACAGTGAGTGAGTCGAGGATATGCATCCCATTAGAAAAGAAATAATGAGGGTGGTGAATGTGTGGAATTCATTCCCACAGACGGCAATGGAGGCCACGTCATTGGGTATATTTAAAGCAGGGGTTCTTGATTAATAAGGACATCAAACGGTAGGAAAATTTAATTCAAATCAACCTTCATGGAATGGCAGAGTAGACTCGATGGGCCAAATGACCTAACTCTGCTCTCATTGTAGGTTAACTGAGATCTCATGGCATGAACTATCTTCACAAGAAATAATTGAATACAGAGCTGACTCTAGCAGCCGTACCATGTCAAAAATATAATAATACTCAGTGCATGCATCTCCCCAGAATATGAGAGATGACTGGGTACAGTGGAAAGAGAGATGTAAAGTATTGCTCTGAAACACAGCAATAAATGCAGCATGTTGCTGAATGGAAGAGAGAGATGCCCCCTTCCATTACAGTTCGGATTTCAATCCCGGGATTTTCTGTAAGGAGGACGCTCCCTTGGAATGCTTGGGTTTCCTCTGGGTGCTCCAGTTTCATCCCACAGTCCGAAGACACACTGGTTACTAGGATAATTAGTCATTGTAAATTGCCCTGTATTAGGTTAGGGTTAAAGCAGGAGTTGTTGGGTGTTTCTGGGAGGCACAGCTCAAAAGGCCAGAGGGCCTATTCAGCGCTGTCTCACTAAATAAAATTAAATAAATAAAATGCTGGATGATCTCAGCAGGTCAGGCAGCATCTACGTAGGGGAATAAAACATTGACGTTTTGGGCTGAGATTCTTCATCAGAACACCTTTCCATGGACGTTGCTGACTGGCTGAATTCCTTCAGTATTTTGTGTGTGTTGCCCTGCATTTCCAGCACCGAACAAATCAAATGCGTTTATAATTTTCCTACTTCTAGCGTTGTTTTGAATCAACATGGAACTGTAATTGATATAGTATTATAACTAAAAAACACAAATTATGTCACGTACAATCATGACATTGCATTGCCTCCGTTTACTGAAGTCAAAGTACTAACAGTCAGGAAGAAGAGACTAATAAGTACTTTCACCTCAATGGCAATATTAAAGCTCTGTTATTAATGCTGAGGGCAACCTCATTTCTCAAAGGTTTCTGCTAGTCAATAACTGCTTAATTCAATACTTAAATTCACTCCTAACCTTGAAACTTGTATCACGCAAGGATTTGACAATAATGTAATGACAATTTGTGTGTATAACGATCCGATCATTCTGAGGTTGGGCATTTTGTTACATTGAATACATCATAGAACTGGAAATATACTCAGTGCCACTTTATTAGGTACACCTGTACATCTGCTTGTTAATAAAAATACTTAGTCAGCCAAGACCATGAGACATAGGAGCAGAATAAGACCATTTAGCCCATCCAGTCTGCTTGACCATTCAATCATGGCTGATCCGTTTTTTCCCTCCTCAGCTCCACTCCCCAGCCTTCTCCCCTTAACCTTTGATGCAGTGTCCAGTCAAGAACCCATCAATCTCTGGCTTAAATACTTCAGATAACCTGGCCTCCATAGCTGCCTGTGGTAACAAATTCTACAAATTTACTACGGATTGGTGAAAGAAATTTCTCCATGTCTCTGTTTAAAATGGATATGCCCCTATCCTGAGTCTGTACCCTTTGTCCTAGACTGCCCCCCCCCAGTGGGAACCAACCTTTCCACATCTAATTTGTCTAGGCCTTTCAACATTCAAAAGGTTTCAATGAGATCCCTCCTATCCTTCTAAATTTCACCAAGTACAGAGGATGATAACCTGTATGATAACCCTTTCATTCCTGGAATCATCCTTGTGAATCTCCTCTGAACTCTCTCCAATGCCAGCATATCTTTCCTCAGATGAAGAGCCCAGAACTATTCACAATATTCAAGGTGAGGCCTCACCAGTGCCTTATAAGGCCTCAGCATTACATCCTTGCTTTTGTATTCTAGACCTCTTGAAATGAATGCTAGCATTACATTTGCCTTCCTCATCACTGACTCTACCTGCATATTAACCTTTAGGGCGTTCTGCAGAAGGACTCCCAAATCCCTCTGCATCTCAGATTTTTGGATTTTCTCCCAATTTAGAAAATTGTCTGCACATTTATTTCTACTCCCAAAGTCCATGACCATGCATTTCCAACACTGTATTTCATTTGCCACTTTCTTGCCCATTCTCCTAATCCATCTTAGTCCTTCTGCATCCTACCTGTTTCTTCAACACTACCAGCCCCTCCACTAATCTTCATATCATTCGCAAACTTAGCAACAAAGCCTTGAGTTCAACTCAGATAAGTGTGAGGTGGTTCATTTTGGTAGGTCAAATATGTTGGCAGAATATAACATTAATGGCAAGACTCTTGGCAGTGTGGAGGATCAGAGGAATCGTGGGGTCCAAGTCCATAGGACACTCAAAGCTGCGACGCAGGTTGACTCTGTGGTTAAGAAGGCATACAGTGCATTGGCCTTCATCACCATGGGATTGAGTTTAAGAGCCAAAAGGTAATGTTGCAGCTGTATCGGACCCTGGTCAGACCCCACTTGGAGTATTGTGCTCAATTCTGGTTGCCTCACTACAGGAAGGACGTGGAAACCATAGGAAGGGTGCAGAGGAGATTTACAAGAATGTTGCCTGGATTGGGCAGCATGCCTTATGAGAATAGGTTGAGTGAACTCGGCCTTTTCTCCTTGGAGTGACAAAGGATGAGAGGTGACCTGATAGAGGTGTTCAAGATAATGAGAAGAATTGATCGTGTGGATACTCAGAGGCTTTTTCCTAGGGCTAAAATAGCTAGTTTTAAGGTGCTTGGCGGTAGGTATAGAGTAGATGTCAGGGGTAAATTCTTTACATAGAGAGTGGTGAGTGCGTGGAATGAGCTGCCGGTGGCAGTGGTGGAGGTGGAAACGATAGGGTATTTTAAGAGACTCCTGGGTAGGTACATGGAGCATAGAAAAATAAAGGGCTATGGGTAAGCCTTGGTAATTCTAAAGTAAGGACATGTTCAGCACAGCTTTGTGGGCCAAAGGATCTGTATTTTGCTGTAGCTTTTCTATGTTTCTATGCTTTCTATTCCATCATCTAAATCATTTATATACAGCATTAAAAGAAGTGGTCCCAACACTGACCCTTGTGGAACACCAGTAGTCACTGGCAGCCACCCAGAAAATGATCCTTTTATTCCCATACACTGCCTCCTACCAATCAGCCAATGCTCTAACCATGCAGGTAACTTTCCTGTAATACCTTGGTCTCATAGCTTGGTAAGCAGCCTCAAGTACGGCACCTTGTCAAAGGACTTCTGAAAGTCCAAATATACAACATCAAATACATCCCCTTTATTTATCCTACTTGTAATCTCTTCAAAGAATTCAAAAATGTTCGTCAGGCAAAATTTTCACGGAAGGAAACCATGCTGACTTTGTCCTGACTTGTCCTGTGTCACCAACTACTTTATAACCTCATCCTTAACAATTGACTCCATTATCTTCCCAACCACTGAGGCCAGGCTAATTGGCCTATAATTTCCCGTTTGCTGGCGTCCTCCTTTCTTAAAGAGTTGAGCAGTATTTGCAATTTCCAGTCCTCTGGCACCATGCCAGAGTTCGATGATTTTTGAAAGATCATTACTCATGCCTCCACAATTTCTAAAACTACTTCTTTCAGGACCGTAGGGTGCATCTTATCTGGTTCAGGTGGCCTATGTACCATTAGGTCTTTCAGCTTTTTGAGCACCTTCTCCCTTGTAATAGGAACTGCACTCACTTCTCTTCTCTCACACCTTTCAACATCTGGCACACTGCTGGTGTCAACTGATGCAAAATACTCATTTAGTTCATCTGCCATCTCCTTGTCCCCCATGATTATTTCTACGGCCTCATTTTCTAGTGATCCTATATCCACTCTCATCTTTCTTTCATTTTTTACATACTTGAAGTACCTTATTACTATCCACCTTAATAATGTTTACCAGCTTGCATTATATGATCTTTTCTCTCCTAATGACTCTTTTAGTTGCTCTTTATAGGTTTTTAGTAGCTTCCTAATCCTCTGCCTTCCTGCTAATTTTTGCTTTGTTGTATGCCCTCTCTTTTGCTTTTACATTAGATTTCATTACCCTCGTCGGCTATGGTTGTACTATTTTGTTATTAGAGTATTTCTTAGTTTTTGAAATACATCTATTCTGCATCTTCTTCATTTTCCCCAGAAACTCATGCCATTGCTGCTCTGCTGTCGTCCCTGCCAGCATCTCCTTCCAATTTACTTTTGCCAACTCCTCTTTCACACCACTGTAATTTCCTTTATTTCACTAAAATGCCACTATGTCAACCTTCACTTTCTTCCTTTCAAATTTCAAGTTGAATTCAATCATATTGTGATCACTTTCTCCTAAAGGTTCTTTAACCTTAAGCTCCCTAGTCACCTCCGGTTCATTACATAGCACACAATGCAGTATAACTAATCCCCTAGCAGGCTCAATGACAAACTTCTCTTAAAGAGCCATTTTATTGGCATTCAACAAACTCACTCTGGAGATAAATTATCAATCTGATTTCCCAATCTACCTGCAAGTTGAAATATCCCGAGGCTATCATAATTTTCCCATTTTAATCTGTGATCCATATCCCAGCTTCTGTTGAGAGGCCAGTATTTAACCGCCATCAATGTCCTTTTACCTTTGCAGTTTATTAATTCAACCCAAAGGATTCAAAATCTTCCAATCTTATGTTACATCATTGTAGTGATTTGATGCCATTCTTTACCAGTGGAGCCACACCACCTCCTCTGTTTACCTTCCTATCCCTCCGATACAACATGTAACCTAGGATATTCAGCTCCCAATGACAACTATGCTTTATCCATGATTCAGTGATGGTTACAACATCATACCTCGCAATCTCTAATAGTGCAACACTTTTTTACCATCTTTCCTATCCTGAATCCCTTCACTTTGGTTCCCACCCCTCTACCAAATTAGTTTAACTCTCCCCAACAGCTCTAACAAACCTGTCCACAAGAATATTGGTCCCCCTAAGATTAAATTGCAACCCGTCCCTTTTGAACAGGTCATGTCTTCCCCAGAGGAAATCCCAATGATCCAAGAAGCTGAAGCCCTACTCCCTGCGCCAGCTTCTCAGCCACGCGTTAATCCACCAGATCATCCTGTTTCTACCCTCACTGGTGCATGGCACAGGCAGCAATCCAGAAATTACTACTCTGGAGGTCCTTCTTCTCAGCGTTCTACCTAACTCTCTAAATTCTCTTTTCAGTACCTCTTTGCATTTCCTTCTCATGTCATTGGTACCAATATGTACCAAGACATCTAGCTGCTCTCCCTCCCCCTCTAAAGTATTGTGGACGCAAACTCCAACCATTCCACCTACTTTGGATGATAGACGTAAGAGATCATCAATGTCCTATGCTCTACTGGGAGCTAAGGGCCCAAGAAGAAAAAGAAGAATCACGTGACAGCAACTCCATGCATAAAAGCATGCAGACATGGTCATGAGGTTCAATTGTTCAGAATAAAGATGAAAATGGGGAAGAAATGTGACCTAAGTGATCTTGACCATGGAATGACAGTTGGTGTCAGACGGGGTGCTTCGAACATCTCAGAAATTGCTGATCTCCTGGGATTTTGAAGCACAACACTCTGTATAATTTACAGAGAACAGTGAGAAAAAAAGGAAACATCCAGTGAGCGGCAGTTCTGTGGGCAAAAATGTCTTGTTCATGAGAGAGGTCAGAGAATGTCCAGGCTGGTTCAAGCAGAAAGGAGGGAAACAGTAATTCAAATAACCACATCACAACAGAAGGGAATTTCTGAACATGCATGTTGAACCTTGAAGTGAATGGGCTACAGCAGCAGAAGATCATGAACGTACACTCAGCGGTCATTTGATTTGGTACAGAGGTACAGAGGTATTAGTTTCAAGGAAGGTGAATATTGGGTTAAATAATGAGGGGAAGTTTTGAAGTGGTTTCATTTGCAGATGACACAAAGGTTGGTGGAGTTGTGGATAATGTAGAAGATTGTCTTAGTTTCTGAAAGGACAACGAAGGGATGCAAACCTCAGCTGATAAGTGGCAGATGTAGTTCAGTCCAGAAAAATGTGCAATGATTTACTGTGGAAGGTCAAACTTGAAGGCAGAACACAGAGTTACTGGCAGGATTCTCAGTAGTGTGGAGGAACAGAGGGAGAACAGATTTTACATCTATAGATCCATTTTACATTTATTTAAAATACATATATATACTTAGTGTAATTGATTTTTTTTTCTTTCCATATTATCAAATATTGCGTTGCACTGCTGCTGCTAAGTTAACAAATTTCACAACACATGCTGGTGATAATAAACCTGATTTGAGGATACCTCGAAGCTGCGGTATAGGTTAATCGAAGGTGTTAAGAAGGTCCTTGTTGGCCTTATTTGCTTGTGGGATTCAGTTCAAGAGCCGTGACTAAATGTTGCAGCTCTATAAAATCCTGGTTAGAACATATTTGGAGTATTGTGCTCAGTTTTGGATGCCTCATTGCATGAAGGATGTGGAAGCTTTGGAGAGGGCACACAGGAGGTTTACCAGGATGTTGTCTGAATTAGAGAGCATGTTTTTTGAGGAAATGTTGAGCGAGCTACGTCTTTTCTCTTTGGAGTGAAGGAGGACGAAAACTAACTTTGTCGAAAGATGATAAGATGATAGAGTGAACAGACTCTGCAAAAAGAAACTTTTCCTCAGGGTGGAAGTGGCTAAACTGAAAAGGCGTAATTTTTAGGTGATTGGAAAAAAGTGTAAGGGGGATGTCAGAAATAAGTTTTTTTGCAGAGAGTGGTGGGTGTGTGGAGCATGCTATCAGGTAAGGGCAGGCACAAAAATGGAAATTAAGAGACTCAGAGATATGCAAATGCATGAAAAAAATAGTTGGCTATGTGGGAGGAAAGGGTTAGTTTGATCTCAATGTAGGTTAAAAGATTGGCAAACATCATCGATTGAAAGGCCTGTACTGTGCTATAATGTTCCATGATTTATTATCTATATTCAAACAACGTGTGGGAATCATGGCTGCTCAGTTTTCTTCCTCTTGTTGCAGGTCACAATAGCACACACCACAGTTAATTGGTAAAGCTTCAGAACACTAACAGAGCCAACTGTCAGAGTCTCTTTAAACATTCTCTAAGAAGTTGGCCTCATTAGAAGCTACAGTATGTCAGATTTCTGAGCTTGTTTTAAAGACTGTTGTCCTTGCTGCTTTCTTGCCTGCACTATGATATGGCTAAAGCTCCACAAAGTGAAAATAAGTAACTTTCCAATTTTAAAATCTAAGATAGGTTACATAACATGAAACTAGTGTTATGCCTCTGCACTCCCACTTAGAGAATAAAAATTCTCTCAGTATATCAAAGAATTCATAGAATTATAAAACAGTGAATGAGACTAAAATAGGCATCCGATAGCCTCATGAGACCATGGATTTGCACCTTGGAAGGATTCCAAGGCACAGGCCTGAGCAAAGTTGTATGGAAGACTGGCAGTTGCCCATTCTGCAAGTCTCTCCTCTCCATGCCACCAATGTTGTCCAAGGGAGGGCACTAGGGCCGATACAGCTTGGCATCGGTGTCATCGCAGAGCAATGTGTGGTTAAGTGCCTTGCTCAAGGACACAACACACTGCCTCAGCTGAGGCTCGAACTAGCGACCTTCAGATCACTAGACCGACGCCTTAACCACTTGAATGTGACTATTTGGCTCACAAGAAGATGCCGAGCATAATCTTATCTTCCAGCACTGACTCCGTAACCCTGTTCAAAGACAAACCCAGATACAGTTTAATAAGGTGAGTGTCTGAAACGATTAGCTTTATTTGATACACGTGCTTAAAAACCTACAGGGAAATGCATCATTTGTTTCAATGACCAACATGGTCCTAGGGTGTGTTGGGCAGCCTGCACATGCCACCGTGTTTCCAGCATCAACATAGCATGCCCACAACTTAATAACCCTAACCTGTACATATTTTGAATGTGAAAAGAAATGAGAGCACCCAGAGGAAACCCACATGGCCATGGGAAGAATGCATGTATTTTCTCTGGGAGTTAAACCCCACACAATAAAATCCGGCATTAAACATTATGCTATTGTACTGTCTCCAGTCCCCGTCCATTCAATAAGTTAAAATCTTTATTTCCTCCAAAAGCCTTTATGAATCACTTTAAATCAATACTGCTTATAGGGCCCTACATTGAGAGAAATAGATCCTCCCGATTCACTCTGCATTGCCCATTTTTCTTTGCCAATAATAATCAAAGCCATATAAACTGAACAGCTGATTAACTCCTACAGCCAAGTCTCAACCCAACCCTGTGTCAAGCCCTTCGATATTACTTGGTATCAATCTTACCGAAATACTGTCAGGCTGATCTGAAAGTCAAATGCCTTTCAATAATATGCACTTAGTGGCCACTTTATTGGGTACACCTGCTTGTTAATGCAAATATCTAATCTGCCAATCATGTGGCAGCAACTCAATGCATAAAAGCATGCAGGCATGCTCAAAAGGTTCTGTTGTTGTTCAGACAAAACATCAGAATGGGGGAAAAATGTGAACTAAATTACTTTGATTGTTGGTGCCAGATGGGGTGGTTTGAGTAGCTTAGAATCTGCTGATTTCCCATAATTTTCACACACAGCAGTCTCTAGAGTTTACAGAGAATGGTCCAATAAACAAAACAGAAACAAAAAACATCCAGTGAACAGCAGTTTTGTGGGTGAAAAGTGTTGTTAATGAGAGAGATCAGAGGAGAATAGCCAGACTAGTTCAAGCCGACAGGAAGGCGACAGTAGCTCAAATAACAATGGTGTGCAGAATAGATTCTCTGAAAGCACAACACATCAAAATTTGAAGTGCTTGGGCTACTGCAGCAGAAGTCCACACCAGGTTTCACCTCTGTACCTCATAAAGTAGCCACTGAGTATATCTACCATTAGATGGGTTGCAGGCAATTTATTCAATGTGCAAATTGAATTAAGTCTGAGATTTCAAGGAACTCAAAAAAAGACATTTGTGCCTCTCGGTTGCTGTGACAACAGTTCTTAAACACTATGGAAACAATATCACAACCCAAGATTTCCTAATGGAGCCTGAACATCTGAATTGTTTTGTGAAGATTAATGTAATAACATTGATTATCATAAGTAAATTTGAAGAGTTTTGTGTGACGTTCATGGGCATCAAATTGGAAAGAAAACCATTGTACTCTGAGCGCAAAGACAAGATATAAACTGTAGAAGGTTAAAATTCTAAATTATTTCCACTCTGTAAATAGAAATGTTTCATTTGCGTTCCATTAATTGCTTTAGCAGTGAACTGCTACAGTACACTGCAATCAGAAAATATACACTGCTCTCCAGTGACTGCATGTACAATTGGGCCTGAGGAATTATAGCAACCAAGAAATCTTAATATTCTGTGCTGTGTTTTTTTTGTAGCAAGTTAGTATTGGATACAGAAAAAATGCAAATGCACTACAGTGACTGTTTATTAACAAGTTAATAAGCAGGAAAGTAGAGTTGTAATTGCTGAGAATCCAGACTGATTTTCTGTGTCTCTCTCTTAGTTTAGACCAGATGTAGAAACACAGTTAGGCCATTTATCCCAACAGGTCTGCTCTGCCATTTTATCATGGCTGATATATTTTCCATTTCAACACCATTTTCTTGTCTTGTAAACTTAGATACCCTTACTAATCAAGAAGCTATCAACTTCCGCTTTAAATATTCCCTATGACCTGTCCTCCACTGCTGTCCATGGCAAAGAATTCCACTGATTCACCACACACTGAATAAAGAAAAGTCATCTTCATCTCTGTTCTCAAGGGACATCCATGTATTCTGAGTTTGGGGCCTCTGGTCCTACAGTCACTGACTATAGGAAACGTTCACTCTATTTAGGCTTTTCAATATTTAATATTCAACATTTAATATTTCAAAGAGATCTCCCTTCATTCTTCTAAATGAATACAGACCCAGAGCCATCAAATGTTCCTCATACGTTAACCGTTTCATTCCCAGGAACCTCCTCTGGACCCTCTTAATTTTACCACGTCCTTTCTTGGATACGCGGCCCAAAACTGGCAAAGCTGCTTCATTGTGTGGCCCAAAACTGCTCACAAGTGTGGGCTGACCAATGCCTTATAAATTATTAGCATTACCAACCTTCCCTTCATATTCCAGTCCTCTCAAAATGAATGCCATCATTGCATTTGCAATCCTCACTACCGACTCAACCTGGAAGTTAACCCTCAGGACTCATGCACCAGGACTCCCTTCCACATCCTGTTTCTGAACTCTCCCTATTTTCTGTAGCTGCCATCAAACATGACCCTTTGAGTTTAACAACTGGTGAGATACTAAAGGCAGAAAGGAAGACTTTGACATAGTGTAACAGAGAAAGAAAACCATGAGGAGTTTTAACATGGGATATTAGGCAGTTACTGGAAATCCAGAGCAAAATATACAAGATGCTGGAGGAACTCAGCAGGGCTGGAACATCTATGGAAATGAATAAACAGTTAGTGTTTCAGGCTGAGACCCTTCATGAGGACTGGAAAGAAAGGGGGAAGAAACCAGAATAAGAAGGTGGGGGGAGAGGAAGGAGGACAAGCCAGAAGGTGAAGCCAGGTGGTTGAGGGAAGGGTAAAAAAAGTGAGAAGCTGGGAGGTGATTGGTGGAAAAGGAAAAGAGCAGGATAAGAAGGAATCTGATAAGAGAGGAGAGTGGACCATGGGAGAAAGGGAAAAGGGGATACCAGGGGATGTTGATAGGCAACTGAGGAGGAATGACGAGGTCAGAAAGCAGCCAGAGTGAGGAATGGAAGAAGAGGGAAGGGAGGGGGAATAAAATTACCAGAAGTTAAAGGAAATGATGTTCATGCCAATGTGTTGGAAGGTATCCAGATTGAAAATGAAGTGTTGCTCTTCCAGCCTGAGAGTGGTCGTATTGTGGCAGTAGAGGAGGTCATGAGCGGACATGTCGAAAGGAGGCGGGGATTGCAATTAAAAAGTTTGGCCACTGGGATATCCTGCTTGTTGCAAATGGAGTAAAGTGCTTGACATTATGGAGAAACATAATTGTTTATCACAGCTGCCAGTGTCACAGTACATCTGAAGGCTAAATAATGTGTAGCTGCTGTGGTGGCTGGCTTACACAAAAGGGGTCTTCATCTGTTGGTTTTTCAGTGCTGGTTGAGAGGGGTGAATGTTGTCTGAGACACCTGGAGAGAATTCTGATCTACAGACAAAATGCTGGAGGAACACAGCAGGTTAGGAAACATATATGGAGGGGAATAAACAGTTGACATTTCAAACCAAGACCCTTTTCCCTCTGCACAGATGCTGCCTGGCCTGCTGAGTTCTTCCAGGATTTTGTTTGTTTTGCCCTAGATTTTCAGCATCTGCAGAACCTCTTGTGTTTATGGAGAGACTCCCTGACTCTATTTGACTTTCTACATGTTTTGCAGGGGACATACTCGTTGTGAGAAGGATTTTCAAGCAATGTGCATCCTCTCAGCCTTGCAATAAGATTCCCAGCCTTGCATTTTCAAGAAGTGGACAAGAACTTACAGGCAATAATCAAATTTACATAAAGTCCACCCAATGGCCAATTGGAGTTCCAAATCAAAGCCTGATGGGCAACAGGAGGTACAGAACAAAGCCCGATAGCCAATCAAAAGTATAGATCGAAGCTTGATGGCCAATCAGAGGATAAGATCAAAACCTGATGGCCAATCAGAGGTCCAAATTGAAGACTGATAACCAATTGGAAGAGGCACGATGTCAATGCCTGAGGTCGGGGTTGAGGCCCAATGGCTGGAGCCTACTTCTGTGAATCCAGAGGTCTGCCGGAGGCTGAAGAAGATGACATGCCCTGGGATTAATGGAAAGCGACTTGTTTTGCTATTGTTGCTTTCTTGCTTGGAATTTTCTGTTTTGATGTTTTCTGTGTCATTTTGCTGAGCATTGTGGGCAAGTTATGTTTATTTATTCATTTACAGATAGAGTGAGGAGCAGACTCTTCCAGTCCAACAAGCCACACTGCCCAGCAACTCACCTATTTAACACTAGCCCAATGGCAGGACAACCTACAATGACCAATTAACCTACAAACCAGTACATCTTTATTTGCAAACACGAGGAAATCTTGGAGGGGCCCCACGCAGGCTGGGAGAACGTTTCGCTGAACACCTACTCTCTGTCTACCAGAAGAAGCAGGATCTCCCAGTGGCCACACATTTTAAGTCCTCGTCCCATTCCCATTCTGATTTGTCTATCCACGGCCTCCTCTACTGTCAAGATGAAGCCACACTCAGGTTGGATGAACAAAACCTTATATTCCATCTGGGTAGCCTCCAACCTGATGACATGAACATTGACTTCTCTAACCATCGTTAATGCCCCACCTCCTCTTCATACCCCAATCCCTTATTTATTTATTTGTTTGTTTGTCTGTTTGCTTATTTATTTATTTATTTATTTATCTATCTATCTATCTATCTGTTTGTTTGTTTGTTTATTTATTTATTATAATCCCCCCCCCCTTTTCTCTCTATCTCTTTTTTCTCCCTCTGTCCCTCTCACTATAGTGGGCTCCCCTCCCCCTTTCTTTCACCCTAGGCCTCCCGTCCCATGATCCTCTCCCTTCTGCAGCCTTGTATGTCATGGTCCGGTCCGTGAAGTCCGTATTCCAATTCACGGTCCAGTCCATTGACTCTTGCTCCAGGTTTTCCTGTCTACCCTGTTTTTGTTCCTGTTGAACACTAATTGAGGCAGCTGATTCTCGTTGGGGCTGGCTGCATAAATACCTCCAGAGACCAGGGCGTGGCTGCTGGATTGTTCTTGTCCTTACTCCTCGTATTCCTTCCCCTGCCTTCTGTTTCCTTGCCTGAAGCCTTGCCTTGTCTTGCCGGTAACTCTCGCCTCACTTTGCCTGTAGTCTTGTCTTGGAGCCACCCGGTACCTAGTTCCCTTCCTGTCCCTTGCCTCCGCCAGGTAAGTCAGGCCGTCTTGCCGTTACCCTGCGGTTGGTTCTGTCCCTTTCTGTCCCTTCCTGTCCCTTGCCTCTGTCGGGTGGAGATCCGCGCCCTGCCCAGGTGATCCGCACCCTGCCCAGGAGGATCTCAAAGACCCCAAGCCTCAAGTCTCTAGCCAAGCCTTGCCCCAAGTCTCTGGTCTCCAGCCTCGCCCCAAGTCTCTGGTCTCCAGCCTCGCCTCATCTTTGGTCTCCAGCCTCGCTTCAAGTCTGAAGACTCCAGCCTTGTCCTGCCTGCCAGCCAAGTCACGTCCTTGCCTAGTTCTGGGGTCTGAAGCAGAGGCAAGACCCAGGTTCTGGGTCCTTGTCCAGTCTCTGGCTTGGAGTCCAAACCTGGGCTCCTAGCTCTCTTGTCCTGTCCTGTCCTGTCCTGTTCTGGGTTCCCGGTTTTCGTGTCCATGTCCTAGCCCTCACCCTGTATCCTAGTCCTGTCCCTAGTACTTCCGTGTCTGTGTCTTGTACTTGGGTCTGTTCCCAGCCACCTCCTTATGACATTGTATCCATTTTGCCAATCAACTTTCCAGCTCTAAACTCCATCCTTCCCCCTCCTGTCTTCTCCTACGGATCTCCCCCTCCCGCTCTCACTTTTAAATCTCTTACTATCTTTTCTTTCAGTTAGTCCTGATGAAGGGTCTCGGCTCGCAAAATTTAACTGTACCTCTTCCAATAGATGCTGCCTGACCTGCTGCGTTCACCAACATTTTTTGTGTGTGTTACATCTTTGTTTGGTTGGGTGAAGTGGTAGCATAGCAATTAGTGCGACACCATTACAGTTCGGGGCTTTGGAGTCGGAGTTCCATTCCAGCATCATTTGTAAGGAGTCTATACATCCTGCCCACGGAGTGTGTGGGTTTTTTTCTGATTTCTTCCCACAGACCAGAGACATACATGTATGGGGTCTTTTTTTTTTGTATGTTAAATTTAAAATGGCTTCTTTGTTATGTTAGACGTGGGAATGCTTCTTTGTTATGTTAAATGCTGAGAAAGTCTCTAGCTAGACATTTGCTTGGGTTAATACGGACAGCAGGGTGCTATTAGCCAATGGGTATTCATGTTATCATTTTTTTCGGATGATAATGCTGTCTCATATGACTGGGAAAGGGGTTTTTTGGCAGGGAGTCGGAGGAGAGACGGGGAGGACGACGGACGTGCGGAAAGGCTCCGGTCGATCACTCCGGGTGGTCCCGAGCCGTGAGTCGACAGGATCCAGGTGGTCGTCAGGAATTTATTGAGCTCCAACGGTTGTGTACGAAGAACTTGGACTTCGATAAGTCTGGCGCCTTTTTTTTTTCCATCACTTCCTTTTCTGTATGGAATTGATATTAATTTCATAGACTTGGTGAAACATGCTGTGTGTGCTGGCTGGTGACTGATGTTTGGGAATGATTCGGACGGCAGTGGTGCAGCCACCAACTCCGTGGGAAGCGTTCAGGCAGGTGCTGGGTGGGATTTCCCCTAGACCTATACGAGCCAATATAACTGAGCATTACATACAGATTTTTAAGTTAATATGTCATTGTAAATTTTCTTGTTAGACTAGAATTAAATCGAGGGCCGCTGGGCGATGCGGCTCAAAGGGGCAGAAGGGGCTATTTCCATACTGTATCTAACTAACTGACTAAACAAGAGCACCCAGAAGAAGCCCGTGCTTTCATGGGGAAAATGTACAAACCTCTTCCAGAATCAGAGTTGGGTTTAATATCACTGTGGAATTTGCTTTTGTGCGGTAGCAGATGACAGTATGCAATGGAATACGTAGCAGTTCTTAGGGGCTACCTTCAGAACATCCTTGGGTGTCTTGGTTGTTAACGCAAAATGACAACTTTCACTGTATCTTTTGATGTGCATGTGATAGATAAATCTGAATCGTTACATCAATCCTGTTCTGTTATCTGAGATCAGAGGCACTTATATTCATGTTTATAACCCACTCTGGAAATATAAAGCTATAGCCTGATACTCCAGAGGGTACTGCCGATGAGGTTAAGGCTGCATGTTTAATTGGGCTTTAGGAGTTACAGCAACCAAGAAACCTTAATATTTCGCACTGTGGAACACACACAAAGTACTGGAGGAACTCAGCATATCAGGCAGCATCTATGGAAATAAATAAACTGCCCTGATGAAGGGTCTGCTCCAAAACGTTGACTGTTTATTCTTTTCCATAGATCCACCCGGACCTGCTGAATTCCCCGAACATTTTGTGTGTTTCAGGTAATACTATGTGAGACCAGGTGAGGGGGAAGATGGATGGATGTGGGAGGGTGGATGAAGTAACAAGCTGGGAGGTAACAAGTGCAAGAGGTGTGGTGCTATGCAGCAAGTGAATTTACCCTCTAAATTAATGTAAAAGATTCCTATTTTGGGGAAAATGAACACTGATTTCTACCCAGTGAATCAAGACCAATGTTTGTTCCTTAATCCATCATTACCAAAATAAATCTGATCATTATTTCATCCTGGCTGATTTATCATCTGTCTCATCCCCATTCTTTTGCTTTCTTCCCCTTACTAATCAAGAACCTTTAACCTCCACTTTAAATATACCTCATGACCTGGCCTCTACAGCTGTCTGTGTCAATGAGTTCCACGAATTCACCACCCTCTGGTTAAAGTGAAATCTGACCAATGCCTTAGAAAGTCTCAGCATTACATCCTTACTTTTATGTTCTGTATTGTTCCAGCAGAATATCTTGCGTTTATTGGTTCTAAATCACTTTGAGATTCTCTCTTTCTTATTGTTGTAAAGGCCATTTGAACTATTGACTCTCCCAACAATATTAATCCCAGTTTCCAGTTTATTTTCCTGTATCCTGTTCTATATCTCATGCCCAATAACTCCATCTTAAGTCTCTTATCACCTACCTAATTAAAGAAATAGAGTCTTACAGTTTGGAAATAAAATCTTTGACTTAATTCACCCATGGCGATTGTGTTGTCCGTGAACTCATCCCATCGGTCCGTGTTTGAGCCGTAGCTCTCTAAACCTCTCCTATCTGTGTACTTAACGGGATGGTTTTTAGATTGAACCCATGAGCACTTGCTCACTACTTTTCTATTGCTCCTTTTGCACTATTTATTTAACTTAACTTTTAAAAATATGTATGTACTTACTGTAATTTACAGTTTTTTAAAATCTATTACAATGTCCTACCGCCACATAACAACAAATTTCATGACGTATGCTAGTGATACTAAACCTGGTTCTGATTAGATGTTGCTAATGAGCCCACCTCAACTACTAATTCTGGTAACTCATTTCAATTACACACCATCCTATGCATGAAGAAGTTTCCCTGGCATCCCATTCAAAGGAGTAGAGTAGAGTTTAGAATAATTCTATTACAACATCTGTAGCTTGGGTTCAACTCCTGCCACAGTCTGTAAGGGCTTTGTAAGTTCTCCCCGTCATCATGTAGGATTCCTCTGGTTGCTCCGGCTCTCTCCTATATCCCAAACACTTGAGTGTTGGTAGGTTAATTGGTCGTAACTGTGCCGCGTGAGCTTGTTGAGCCAGAAGGGCTTGTTACCACGCTGTATCTTTAAATAAAATGAAGCTTAATTTCAAATTTTGCTTACTTACTTCCTGTTACACTGCTGACATTTCGGGCAGCAATGAAGGACCTCCATCTCTCTCTGTATGGAAGGATTCTTCTTTGCTGCTTCTGTAACAACTGATTTTGACTGGTCTGTCCTGAGCTGAACCCCTGAACCTGGACGACGGGTGGAATTATTAGTCTGGCCTCTACCTTTCGACCTGTTTGGCATGGGTGACCTTGCCAAGAGCCAAAGCACAAGGCCCTGTCTCCAGCCAACATAGCTCTCCAGATCATCCAGAAGAATCATAACCTTGTCATTGGCTTGGAGGCTTGTGTGCCTCTATGACAAGGTTATGATCCTTCTGGAGGATATAAAGTTTTTAAAAATGTTAAAATGTGACATTTCATGGCTGCCCATATCCCATCCCTCCGGTAGGTTGATTATGATGCAAGTGACACATTTCACTCTATGTTTCGATCTACATGTGGCAAATAAACTTGATTCCTGAATTTTGAATAGATTTCTCACCCCTGATCTTAACCTATTTCCTGCTGCAGGGTCTTGCCCCGAAATGTCAACTCTACTCTCTTCCATAGATGCTGCCTGGCCTGCTGAGTTCCTCCAGCATTTTGTGTGTGTTAACCTATTTCCTCTTGTTCTGACACTTGGGATAATTCTCGGTGACCAATTAACCTATCCACCAGCATCTGTGAGGATATGGGTGGCAATCAGCAGGAGAGATCATTTCTTGGTGACACAGCGTGACGTTTGAAAAGAAATTGGGTGCTTTCGGGACTTTTCAGTGGGCTGTAATTAGAGTGAGAGGTCAGTCAATGGTGAAGCAGCATGAGGTAGAAAGGGAGCTCAGGGCCTTTTGGAATGTTTCAGCTGTAGTCATCACGAGTGCTCATTCCTTGGTGACAGAGTATAAGGTTTGAAAAGATCAAGAATGCCTTTGGGGCTTTTTGGCTGGCTGCAATCATAACAATCTATTAGGCACTCAGCAGGGGCAAATAAAATGAAGCAAGGTGTAAACAGAGTAGCCATTGTGTGAGTGGACAGTGTTAGAGTGATCAGGCTTTGGCTCAATAGGCTTGGGCAAGCACAGTCAGAGTTAGTTTTAATTTTTTTTATTACTACATAGATAGTGTGCTGAGAATGAGTCCAGAGTCAGTGGTATTTTCCTTTTGGGAGATGTGGGATCTTTGGAAGACCTTCAGTCTTCTTGATAACTACATCTGTACAAAGTGCACTGCGATACAGCTACTTCGAGACCATGTTGAGGAAGCTGAGCTGCAGCTGGATGACCTTCAGCTCATATGGGAAAATGAAGAGTTGATAGACAAGAGCTACAGGGAGGCAGTCACACCTAAATTGCAGGAGACTGGGTACCTGGGTGACAGTCAGGAGTGGGAAAGGGAATAGGCAGCCAGTGCAGAGTAGCCCTGTGGCCATTTCCCTCAATAATAAGATACTATTGGATATTATTACTGAGGACAATCCACCTGGGATGCTGCAGTGACCTGATCTCTGGCAC
Organism: Mobula birostris; assembly: GCF_030028105.1. Lineage (NCBI taxonomy): Eukaryota > Metazoa > Chordata > Chondrichthyes > Myliobatiformes > Myliobatidae > Mobula > Mobula birostris. The sequence continues at coordinate 139,427,934 of NC_092379.1, forward strand.
TGAGTCTGTCTCTGTGACTCAGAAGAAAAGGGAGAAGAAGATTGCAGATGTGATAGGGGATTCCATAATTACAGGAGCAGATGACAGATTCTGTGGACATGAAAGAGACATCCGAATGGTATGTTGCCTCCCAGGTGGTCTCAGATCAAGTCCACAGCATTCTAAAGAGGGAGGGTAAACAGCCAGATATCATGGTGCATGTTGGCACCAATGATCTGCAGTAGGTACAAAAAGGGAGGAGGTCTTGAAGAGATAATAAAGGGAGTTAGGTAGAAAGCTGGACAGCGGGACCTCCAGGGTAGTAATCTCTAGACTGCTGTCTGTGCCATACACCAGTGTGGGTAAGACTAGGATGATTTGGCAGATGAATGCATGGCTGAGGAATTGGTGTCGGGAATAGGGTCAGATATCTGGATCATTGGGAGTTCTTCTGGGGAAGGTACAACCAGTACAAAAAAAATGGGTTATACATGAACCCGAGGGGGACCAACATCCTTCTGAGGGGCTTGCTAGAGCTATGGGTGAGGGTTTAATCTAATTTGGCAGCAAGATGGGAACCAGGGTGATAAGGCTGAGGATCAGGCAGCTGGTATTCAATTAGGTGCACTGTGTAGTGAGGCTGTCAGGAAGAACAGGCAGATGATAGGGCAAAATTGCAGTCAGTAGAATGAATTGAAGTATAATGGGAGCAAAAATCAAAAAGGGTGTTTGTAGAGTTAAGAACCTGCAAGGGTATAAAGACTCCAATGGGAATTATATACACGACTCTGATCAATAGCTAGGATGTGGGCTAAAAATTACAACAGGAGATAGAACAGGCATGTAAGAAGAACAATGTTGCAATAGTCATGGGGGATTTCAATATGAAGGTAGATTGGGAAAATTAGGTTGGTGTTGGATCCTAAGGGAGGGAATTTGTAGAATGCTTACAAGATGGCTTTTCAGAGCAACTTGTGGTTGAGACCACCAGGTGAAAGACAATTCTGGATTGGGTATTATGTAATGACATAGATTTGATCAGGGAGCTTAAGTAAAGAAACCCTTAGGAGACAGAGATCATAATATGGCAGAATTCAGCCTGCAATTTGAGAAGGACAAGCTAAAATTGGATGGAACAGCGGAGTAAAGGGAATTACAAAGGGATGAGAGAGGAGCTGGCCAAAGCTGATGTAAGGGGACACTATCAGGAATAACAGCAGAACAACAATGGCTGGAGTTTCTGGGAGCAATTCGGAAGGCACATGAAAGATACATGCCAAACATGAATAAATATTCTAAAGTCAGGATGACATGACTAAAACACCAGGTGAAACCCACCCAGTCACAGGAAGAATATAAATTCTCCACGGAGGTAACACTAGAGGTTGGGATTGAACTTGGCTTTCTGGAGCTGCAAACAGCAGCTTTACCTACTGTTCTATTGCACCATCGTAAAATCATGAAAAGTGTGACTGAATGAAGAATTTGTTACAGAAATTCACTCCCTGTTAATAATACTAGGGGTGAAGTATTATGCCATATGGGACAGAAAGGTGCCAGAAAAGGGCCAGTAACACCAAGAAGGAGGGGGCAACATAGCATCCACACCCGGCTCAAAAACAGCTACGTTCTCCAAGCAGTAAGGCTGACAAACACCTCCACCCACTAATCCACCCCTCCAAGCCCCAACCGCCACTGCTTTATCATCCCCTGTCAATCACCTTATGTACAGACCCTACTGTGCCTAGTGTCACTTTATGTACATACATTCAATCTATGTATATAAGCTATCTTACGTAATTATATTTATTGTGTTTTTTCATTATTAAGTTCTTTTTTTGTGTTGCACTAGATCCAGAGTAACAATTGTTTCATTTGCTCTTACACTTACGCACTGGAAATGACATTAAACAATCTTGAATCTTGAGTACAGTATGTCGTACTGTGCATCTGAAAAATTGTTCTAACTCAATGTGTCATGGGGTTAATCTGACACTCAGATTGAATGGTGTCGAGTGCTTATATTATGGGAAAGTCGCCTCCCTGCGATGTAAGTTGACCTTCAATTAAATTTATTAGTGAATGTGCCACGTCCACCTACAGACTAATGATGGAAATGATTTTAGGCAGCAGAGCTTGCTTCTGTCCTTGGGTGAATCATTCTCAAGGTTTGGAAGGAGGCATTTGATCTGTACCTTGGAGTCTTTTATTATCTTCGTGGCACAATACGAAAGTCCTGTTGCAGAGGTTTCAAGTTCAAGTTTAGTTGTCACTCTGCCATACAAAGGTATGGTGGTTGTCCGTTGTATCCGACAAGGACAGGACACCTGTCCAGGTGGGTTTTTGTAGTGGGAAAAGCCCTGCACCGGGGCAGTTCCACTCTCTCGACCAGGTCCTGGTCCAGTGATATGAGTCATCGTCACAACTGGGTACTTTCTTGGTCGCAGTGGATGACCATGACCTCTCTGTGCCTCGTCATGCCCTTTGCTGTCCATGAAGCGCTGCAGGACCGCCTTCCAGGCCGTCAGATCTCACTGTAGATCTGTCTACACCCCGTCTGCTGGTGTTGACCTCACTTGCTATGACAGGCATGTTTGTATCTCACCAGGGTATGAGGCCCACTGACTATCCTCACCTGATATAGCTAGCCCGTCGGAGCGGTGTACGGGACTCTGGCCGCTGTCACAGGCGAACATCTGCTTGGAGCCGCAGGTGACAGCTGAGTGCTTGGTGGGAACCAAGGTTGAGTGAACTGCCCCTTCACCAGAGGTGATAATCCTTTTCGGACATTCTATACACCCCACATGTATACAGCTAAACAAAACAGTGTTCCTCCAGGACCTAGGTGAAAAACAGAGTACGTACAGTATATCACGTACAACACATATAGTTATGATAGCACATGCAGTCATAAAATAATACTACCACAAGGCCCTGAGTGCCACGGCCTAAAGATCGATGGATGTTGTCCTGGAGTCACATTCCTGCAAGAATAAGCCTGCAGCCAGCTCCTCATGTCCTGCTGTGTCAAGCACAGATCAAAGTAAACCAGCTTGTCCGCCACAGAGTGAAGACTGGAAGGCAGCGCCGATGGGAGAACCAGCCTGCAGTGGCCAGCCCCCTACCCAGAACGGGTTCCAGCCAGCCCGCTGCTGAAAGATCAGTGATTCTCCTCACAGGTTCTGCTCAACCTCATGAGTCCCTCCAGCCTTATTGTTTTCATTTGCTACAGACACGCCCACTTGCAGATTCTTGTGTTTACGTGATGCAAGGAAAATCCTGTCCTTAGACTGAAAAATAAAAGCAGAAGGATCTGAGCCACAGCATAACAGTTAGCGCAACACTATTACAGCCTGGGGTGTCGGAGTTTGGAGTTCAATTCTGACGCTGTCTGTAGGAAGGTTGTACGCCCTTCCCATGTGCTGGTGGTAGCATATACATAGCATGATAGTGTGGCAGTTATTGCGATGCTATTGTAGCTTGGAACATTGGAGTTCAGAGTACATTTCTGCCTCTGCCTGTAAGAAGTTAGTACATCCTTCCCATGACCGTGTGGGTTTCCTCCCTCCGTCCAAAGACGTACTAGTTCATAGGTTAATTGGCCTTTGTAAATTGCTCTGTGATTAGGCTAAGGTTAAATCGGTGGGTTGCTAGGTGACACAGCTTGAAGGACGACAATTGTATCTCTAAATAAAATAAAATGAAATAAAATCTTTCTTGGTGACAAATATTCCAGCAAGACCTTATGAGAAAATTGAGAGGAAGTTGTAACTTGAGTGCATCTGTGTTTTGGCAACAAAAGACCTTCATTAAAAAAGAAGTGAGAATCAGCTAAGATTAACTTCTAAATTTCACTGATGGTGTTGTCAGCATTGTTAGTTACTCCCAACTGACCTTTTTACAATAATAATGATGGACAGTACTGAGAGAACGCAGCCCGCAAGCAATAAGCAAACAGAATTCTCAGCAATAATTATTTCCCAATCACTGTGGGGATAATTTATAGGGGCCAGTTAGACCTGCTCTGTTCATTTTGTTCATGGTGTCAGCTTTGTAAGACACACTCAGTGGCCACTTCATTAGGCACAACTGTACAGCTGCTCATTAATGCAAATATCTAATTGGCTAATCATGTGGCAGCAGCCATGCATAAAAGCACGCAGGTATGGTCAAGAGGTTCAGTTGTTCAGACCAAACGTCAGGATGGGAAAGAAACATGATCTAATTGACTTTGACCATGGAATGATTGTTGGTGCCAGAGAGGGTGGTTTGAGTATCTCGGAAATTGCTGATCTCCAGGGATTTTCACACACAACAGTCTCTATAGCAGGGGTTCCCAAGCAATGGTTCATGTGGCCATTGGTTAATGGCAGGGGTCCATGGCATAATAAAGGTGGGGAACTCTTTTTCTAGAGTTCACAGAGAATGGTGCGAGAGAAACAAAAAAAAAATCTAGTCAACAGCAGTTCTGTGGGTGAAAATGCCCTGTTAATGAGAGAAGTGGAGGAGAATGAACAGACTGGCTCAAGCTGACAGTAAGGCCACATAACTCAGATAATCACACATTATCACAGTGGTGTGTGGAGGAGCATCTCTGAATGCACAACACATCAAAGTTTGAATGGGATAAATGACAGTCGCAGAAGACTGTAAACCCGGTGACCACTTTATTAGGTTAGTAGGTACCTAATATGGGGTATATGGGGTGTCATAGTAGGTACCTAATATGGGGTATATGGGGTGTCAGGGAGGGGTAGCACCTCTGGTGGGGGAACCTGTTGCATCCTTTTCAGGGCGGTTAGTCCACCTTTGGTCCCCACCTGGCACTCAGCTCTCACCTGTGGCTCCCCGTAGCTGTTTGCATGCGACAGCGGCCACACCCCGGGCAACGGCTTCGACAAGCCGGCTAAACCAGGTGAGGGTAGCCGACGGGTCTCAAACCCTCGGTGAGATAGGGAGTTGTCTATCCCAGCATGTGAAGACAGACTCCGGTGGATTGAGCGGATGAGACCAATGGAAGGTCCAACGGTCAAGAAGGAGGTCTCTGCAAGCGTCATGGAACGTGTAGAGCAGGACAAGATACAGAAGACGTCCTGGTCATCCACTGCACCTAGTCCCATCTCCAGCCGTCTAGACTCTGTCTTGCCACTGGATCCAGATGGGAATTGGGAAGAGAGAGTGAGGCTGACGCTGCGCAACTCTCCCTCACTTAAATCCAAATCACGCGCTAGTCTCGACACCATCATTATGGTGTCGAGGTCCTCTTTGATGTCTACGATGGACGAACAACAAACAACAGGTACCTAATAAATTGGCCACTAAGTTTATATCTCAAAAAATACACTTGAGTGTATAGCTCGCAATATACCTCGTCAAATAACCCTGTTTTTCTCAGGGTCATTCTTGTGAACCTCCTCCGGACTCTCCAACACAAGTATCGGATCCTATCAGACCTTTACTTAAGTTATTTCAAGTCCACCACTGTCAACTCTCCAACAATAACAAAGTTGTCAATACATGCTCTTGGCACAAAAAAATCAGTACAATTTCTGTTTAATTGCCATCCCTTGCCAGGGATATGCAGATTCATAGGTTAATTGGTTACAGTAAATTGCCCTTCATGAGTTACTGTGTGGTTGAATCTGGTTAAAGCCCTCCGCAGCATTGAGAACATCTACATGGAACACTGTAACAGAAAAGCAGTATCCACCGTCAGGGACCCACCCCACTACCCAGGTCATGCTTTCTTCTTGCTGCTGCCATTAGGAAGAAAGTACAGGAGCCTTAGGATCCACACCACCAAGTTCAGGAACAGTCATTACCCCTCAACCATCAGGCTTTTGAACCAAAGGGGATAACTTCACTCAACTTCACATCCTATCTTTGAAATGTTCCCTCACCCTATGGACTCACCTTTAAGGATTCTTCATCTCATGTTCTTGATATTTATTGCTTGCTTTCTTGTTTGTTTGCTTGTTTGTTTGTCTGTTTATTTATTATTATTATTATTATTATTATATCTTTCCTTTTGTATTTGTGAAGTTTGTTGTCTTTTGCACACTGTTGAATATCCAGATTGGGGCAGTCCTTCATTGACTCTGTTATGGTTATTATCCATTATGGATTTCTTAAGTATGCCACAAGAAAATGAATCCCAGGGTTGTATGTGGTGAAATACATGTATTTTGATAGTAAATTTACTTTCAAATTTGAACCTTGAACGTTCAATTGATGAGCGAGTAAAACATGATTGGTTAGGAATTGATGTAAAACTGTGCTTTGATGGTCGGTTAATCCATGGAGACAGGAACATGGAGATACGAGCATGAATAGGCCAGAAATACAAGAGACTTTGTAGATTCTGGAAATCCAGAGCACACACAGAAAATGCTGCAGGAATGTTTCGGGCCGAGACCTTTCCTCAGGACTGGAAAGGAAGGCAGAAGATTCCAGAATAAGAAGGTGGGGTGAGGGGAAGGAATACATGCCAGAATGTGATAGGTGAAGCCAGGTGGGTCGGGGAGAGTTGATGAAGTAAGAATCTGGGAGGTGATAGGTGGAAAATGTAAAAGGCTGGAGAAGAAAGAATCTGATTGGAGAAGAGAGTAGACCATGGGAGAAAGGGAAGGAGGAGGAGGGGACCCAGTGGGAGGTGATAGGTAGGTGAGTTTAAGGTGAGTAGGCCACTCGGCACCTCAAGCCTGCTCTGTCATTCAATAAGGTTTATGGGTGATGTACCCTGTGGCCTCATCTCCTTTGTGCCCAGTTCCTGATCTTTCACAGATGTATCCACTTCCGCTTTAAATACCAGGGGCCTATTTCTGTATTTATGACTAAGAGAGTCAGTGACTCGATGACTCACTCTGCTATCATCACCACAGTGACAGGAGATGTTGTCAACAGTGCCATTAAACACAACATGTCAACAGCCTGCACAATGTGTTCCTCCAGGGCCAATCAGCTCCAGACCTTTTCACAGTACTGGTCCTAACGTGGACAGAACTGAAATGAATTGAGTGGGAGTGACACTAGCATTATATGACTGAATGTGACACTGGAGAGCTCTGGTAAAACTATCTGGACAGATAGAGCTCGTCAGCTGTAGCTGGCAGCTCTTCTAGTAGGTCTGATCTCAAACCTCAGAAGCCTTGCAGCTATAACCCCTCGTGGTGAAGGCTTCGGGAGTAAACCCAAGGAAAAATCAGTGCTGAGGTCCCTAAGGCAGTCCTCTTTGAGTTCAACAGTGATTGGCAAGTCCTGTGGCGTCACTGGTGTCAAACAGTATTGGTGTCAGCTCTTCGTTTGGATTCATCAGCTGCATGGAGAGGGGAAGCCTGCCGCATGGGCAACAGCTTGCTCTCCATATCGTACTGCCCTGCCTTGCGTATCACAGCTAGGATGCAACACCTACGGTCGACCATGACCACAGATGGTAAACTACAGTCGAGGGACAGCTCCCCTCTGAATGGTGTCATCCCTGATACAAATGAAGGTCAGTTTACGTTGCTGGAGGTCAGCAAACCCAGATCTAGAACATTCATAATGGTGAGTTTGCTAGGAGTGAACATCACCAACACCCCATCCTGGACCAAACATTTTGACACCACAGTTAAGAAAGCTCACTATTAGCTCTATTTTCTCAGGAAGCTAAAGCATGTCCCCTTTAACCCTTACCAATTTTTATCCCCTCTAGATACATCATGGTTTGGTGTTCCAAGTGCCCTGTACATGACCATAAAAAACTTCGTAGAACGGTAGACAAAACTTAGTGCATGTCAAAAACCAGTCTCCCTCCACAGACTCTGACTACACCCCATACTGCCTCAGTAAAGCAGCCAGCCTAATCAAAGATTCTCCCACACCCAGCCTTTTCTCTTCTCTCCACTCCCTATGGGCAGAATTGTATTTTATTTAGAGGCACAGTGCAGAATAGGCCTTCCTCTCCCTTCAAGCCGTGCCACCCAGCAACACCTGAGAACACTGATTTAATCCTATCCTAATCACAGGAAAACTTACAATGACCAATTAACCTACCTGGTACATTTCTGGAATGTGGGAGTAAACCGGAGCACCCAGAGAAAACCCATGCCTTCCATGGGAAGGATGTAGAAACTACTTACATATGATGCTGGGACTGAACTCTGAGCTCCGTTGCCCCAAGCTGTAATAGTGTTAACTGCTACACTGCTATGGCGCCAGTACAAACGTCTGACAGTATGGGCTACCAGGATCAAGGATAACTTCTTCCCTGCTGTTTTCAGTTTGTACTATCTAAATGCACTATTGTATTGAAGAAGGGTCTTGGCCCAAAACGTCAACTGTTCACTCTCGTCCATAGATGCTGCTTGGCCTGTTGAGTTCCTCCAGCATTTTGCATGTGTCACCATTGTAATGAATTGATCTGTGCTGATGGATTCCACACAGATTTTTGCACTGGGTAAAAGCTCTGGCTATTCATTTTATCTATGCCTGTAACATCTGGTACACCTCTATCAAGTCACCCCTCATCCTCCTTTGCTCCAAAAAGAAAAACCCTAGTTCATGCCATCTATCCTTATAAAAGATGATCTCTAATCCAGACAGTATCCTGGTAAATCTCCTTTGCACCCTCTCAGGTGCTCCAGTCTCAGCAAGGATGTTGCTGGGACTGGAGGACCAGAGTTATAAGGAAAGATTGAATAGCTTAGGACTTTATTCCTTGGAATTGAGGGGAGATTTGATCAAAATAAACAAAATTATGAGGGGAATCACTTGGGTAAATGCAAACAAGCTTTTATCGCTGAGGTTGGGTGGGACTACAACTAGAGGTCATGGGTTAAGGGAAAAAGGTGAAAAGTTTAAGGGGAGCATGAGGGAAAACTTCTTCACTCAGAGGACGGTGAGAGTGTGGAAAGAGCTGCCAGCACAAGTAGTGGATGCGATCTCGATTTCAACGTTTAAGAAAAGTTTGGATACCAACGTTGATGGGAGGGGTATGGAGGTCTGTGGTCTGGGTGTAGTTCAATGGGTCTAGGTAGTTTAAATGGTTTGTCATGGACAAGTTAGGCTGTAGGGCCTGTTTCTCTGCTGTACATTTCTATGACTCTGTGAAAGCTTTCACATCCTTCCTATTACATAGGAACCAGAACTGAACACAATATTCCAAGTGTGGTCTTACCAGATTGTATTAGAGCTACAACATTACCTGAACTCAATCCCTGACTAACGAAGGACAAAACTCCATGTGCCTTCTTAAACAACCCTTTTAACTTGTGCAGCAACTTTGAAGGATCAATGGATGCAGATCCCTCTGTTCCCCCACACTGCTATGAATTGTGCCATTAACCCTGTAGTGTATCACTTCAGGATTGAACTCCTTCTGCTACTTCTCAGCCCAGCTCTGCATCCTATCAATGTCTGGTTGCAATCTACAATAACCTTCTGCACTATCTACAACACCAACAACCTTCATATCCTCTGCAAACGTACTAACCTATTCTTCTACTTCCTCATCCAACACATTTATAAAAATCACAAAGAGCAGGAGTCCCTTCAGATCTCTGCAGAACACGACTGATCACTAACTTCCAGGCAGAATATGCTCCATCAACACCACCCTCTTCCTTCTGTGGGTAAGCCAATTCTAAATCCATACAGCCAAGTTTCCCCCGATCCCATGGCTCCTGAATTATGCAGTATCCTTTCCAGACCTTGCACTTGCTTCTATGTTTCCTTGTCCTTGGACCAGAATGGTGTGCAGACTGTGATGCAAAGTGCCTTTCATAACTTCATGATGTCCAAAAATAATGTACACTGAATGAATCTCTCCAGAAGTGCTGTCAATGTTGTGATGTACCAGTTGATTTACACAGAGCAAGGTCAAAGAAAGAGCAGCGTGTTGGCAACCTGTTTTGATGGTATTGGTTTGGGGCCAATCCACAAAATTCTCTCCAGTTGTTTGTTCAACAATATGATAAGAGCAAGAGGCATAGAAGCAGAATTAGGCCATTCTGCCCATCGAGTCTGGACTGCCATTCAATCATAGCTGATTTATTTTCCTACCTTCTACCCGTAACCTTTGACCCCCTTACTAAACAAAAACCTATCAACCTTTGCTTTAAATATACCCAGTGACTTGGCCTCTGCAGCTCCCTGCTTCCTCAAGATTTCCAGCCTCTCCTTCAATCTTTATATCATCCACAAAGTTCACTACAAAGCCATCAATGCCATCATCCAGATCGTTAACGTATAATTCAATTCAATTCAAGTTTAATTGTCATTCAACCTTACATGTTTACCCAGGAATACAGTCAAACAAGACCGCCTTTTTCCGGGACCAAGGTGCAAAACAATTTACAAACAATCATACACAGCACATACAAAATAGCAAGCACATGTAAGATATCAATAAAATACAGCCACGCAAGAAAATAGTCCAGACCCGGAGGCCATGAATGTCACTGAAATCTTCAGTCGACCACAATACAGCTTGTCTTCTGCTCAGCAAACACTGGGGGGCAGCACTGACTGCAGCCTGGATGCTGCGCCACATCACCCCCAGTGAAGCACACTGGCTTTGACGCCTCTCACCTGGCAGCTCTGAACAGGCAACACTGGAGCTTAAGGCCTGATCATCGCTCTGACCGTGACCACGCAGTTCTCCCACTGTCCATATATCAATGAATCATATATACGGCTGTCAGTATACCATAGAAACATAGAAAATAGGTGCAGCAGTAGGCCATTCGGCCCTTCGAGCCTACACTGCCATTCAGTATGATCATGGCTGATCATCCAGCTAAGAACCCTGTACCAGCCTTCTCTCCATACCCCCGATCCCTTTAGCCACAAGGGCCATATCTAACTCCCTCTTAAGTATAGCCAATGAACTGGCCTCAACTGTTTCCTGTGGCAGAGAATTCCACAGATTCACCACTCTCTGTGTGAAGAAGTTTTTCCTAATCTCGTTCCTAAAAGGCTTCCCCTTTATCCTCAAACTGTGACTCCTCGTTCTGGACTTCCCCAACATCGGGAACAATCTTCCTGCATCTAGCCTGTCCGATCCCTTTAGAATTTTATATGTTTCAATAAGATCCCCCCTCAATCTTCTAAATTCCAATGGGTATAAGCCTAGTCGATCCAGTCTTTCATCATATGAAAGTCCTGCCATCCCAGGAATCTATCTGGTGAACCTTCTTTGTACTCCCTCTATGGCAAGAATGTCTTTCCTCAGATTAGAGGACCAAAACAGCACACAATACTCCAGGTGTGGTCTCACCAAGGCCTTGTCCAACTGCAGTAGTTTCTCCCTGCTCCTATACTTGACACCTTTTGCCATGAATGCCAGCATACCATTTGCCTTTTTCACCGCCTGCTGTACCTGCATGCCCACTTTCAATGACTGGTATACAATGACACACAGGTCTCGTTGCACCTCCCCTTTTCCTAATCTGCCACCATTCAGATAATAATCTGTTTTCCTATTCTTGCCACAAAAGTGGATAACTTCACATTTATCCACATTAAGTTGCATCTACCAATGAATCAGACTTGCAGCACTCCAGACTAATAATGTCCAAAAGTGTCTTGCAGTGATCATATAACTTAGAACGTAGCAGGCCCAATACCGACCCCTGCAGAACACTACTTATCCCCTTAGTGATGGAATGCTTCGGTCTCAGCTATCATTTATTCTAGTAGGCAACCCCTCCATCATTGTAGTTCTCCTTCGGTATCAGAAATCTGTGACCGAGATTTTGGACACTGCTCTCAGCTATGAATCAATGTATTCAACAGTAATTGCCTTTCACTTTGTTATAGTCGGAAACAGCAGCTGGAGGACATTCATTCCCAATGGAAAGAACAGCCAATGATTGTACAAAAAGTTCTTATTGGTGTGATTATTAGTTTATTATTGTCATCTGTAAGATAAGGCAGGGTGTAAGAGCTCTCTATGTAGAAGTGAATGGGTGGGAGGGAGGGAGGGATGAAAGGGGCCTTTCTTGCTGTTGTTCTGTTTAATTGCTGTTTTTGTGTCTTCGTTGCTGCTGCCTGTGTTTTTCGGGTGAACAGTGTGACTATCCGATGTTAAAACTGGAAAGTGTGGCAACGCTGGCAGGCTGACCCAAGCACACCCTTAAGTATGTTGCTTCTTAACGCAAATGACCCATTTCACTGCATGTTTCATTGTATTTATGATAAGTAAATGAATCTGAAAGAGTAGAATCAGGCCATTGGGCCCATCGAGTCTGTTCCACCATTCAATCATGGCTGATTCTAATAATCCTATTCTCCTGTCTTGTCTGTGTAACCTTTAACCCCTTTAATAATCAAGAACCGATCAATCTCTCCCTTAAATATACAACAGCCATCTGTGGCAATGAATTCCTCAAGTTTAGCACCCTCCAACTAAGGAAATTACTCCTTATCTCAATTCAAAAGGGATTATTCTTTGTTCTGAGTCTGTGTGCTTGTATTCTAGACTCTCTTACAAATGGAAACATTCTCTCCATGTCCACGCTATCCAAGAGTTTCTGTATAGTGTATGTACCAAGATGCCATGAAAGGCTTTTGTTTTGCACGCCATCTGGACAGACGATGTCATATTTAAGTACACTATGGTTGACATTTCTGGCTGAAACTCTTCATCAGAACTAATAAAAGGGCCTTGGCCCAAAATGTCTCCAGTTCATTTCCCTCCATTAGAGCAGCCTGATCTGTTGAGGTCCTCCATCATTTGTGTGCTTTGAACCCAAGAGAAGAAACAATTATTACTTACCATTCACACATTGCAAGAGATAATTAGAGATAGTCCAAACTGAGGGGTGGCTTGTGAAAAAGACTATAAAGCATGATCAAAAGCCAAACACTGAAGACATGCTTGGTCACCAACGCACTAGAATGTCTGATTTTGTTACAGAACTTTTATTCTTCAATGTATTTGATGCCTGAAAACTAACTTGCACTTGAACAACACTCTTCATACGAAACTGTGCAGAATCATTCAATTAAGTTTAAGGAAAAGTCCTTCCATGCCCATATCTTAAGAAATAATTTTGTAATAAATAATTTTGTAAGAGGACTTTGTGAAAACGCGGGACGTCTGCAGTGGAGGTTAGGCCAGCTCCCACCCCTGAGAGAGATATTCTTTTGGAGGACAAGGACCTGGATGTGTGGTATATGCTGCCTTTCGCTAACTCCCTAATGATTGAGGAAAAGACTCAGAGCCATTCTCTCACTGAGTCAGGTGAAGTGGAGGGGGGGGCTATCTGTGGGCAGCCTAGATTGCAACGGAACCCTGCAGGGGATGAAGCGGGGCTTGGCCATGGGACAGAGCGATCAGAGTTGCAGGTGGGCACAAGTGATAGGTCGAGGGAGGCCTCGCCACATAGACTGGAAGTGTCCCCAGTCGTATCTGAACCTGAGGAGTTAGGTGAGGGGGTTACAGATGTCTCAGAGAATTGGGAGACCACTGGATAGGCTAGTCTACATAGCACCGGGGGGACAGAGTGTGACCCCTACCATTTTGGGGAGCTATGTCACTGTCTTTTGCACCTGGATCGGACTTTGTGTTTTGCAGGAAGGGTTGGCGAATTATCTCAACGTCATAAGGACATGACAAAATTTGGTGGGGGGAGACTGTAACGCTCTGTAAGGTTTCACGGCTAATGTAGTGGCCTCTCTGTAATGTTTCACTGCTAAGGTATTGGTTTCTCTGTAGCAGCAATGTTTGGGTTATGACTAGAGATAACGGGGCCTTTGGAATCTGTGTTAGCCAATGAGCAGGATGGTGTTCTTTCTTGAGGGCCTGGGAGCAGGGATTTCATGGCTCTTTGTCGGTGAGAGATGAAGACAGAAGACGGGAGTGGACAGAGTAGGTAGACCACCTGACAGAGTGGACTAGGAACGAGTGTCCAAAGGTCAGCAATGCTCAGAAGTTGATGGGAAACAACTGGAAGAAATCGTGAGCTCCAACGTGTGCTTTAGACTGTTTCATTCAAATGGGCCTTTTTTTTCTTTTTATTTTCTTTACTAACCCTACAGTCAGGTTAATATTTATAAAGTTCACTCATCTAATTTCATATGGTATGCAGTTTGATATTTTGCAGTTCAGATTTATAACTGGGCAACACCACGCAGCATCCACACAAAACGAGATTTCTCAGTTTAGCTGGGCCAGATGCTATCTTCCCCTAGACAAACACATGCTGGCCGAACCTAGGGGTTACAATTATTATTGCAATGTACTGCTACTGCATGACAACAAATTTCACAGCGTATGCCGATGATATTAAACCTGATTCCATTTCTGATTATTGTTAGCAGAGTAATGGGGAGCAGGGTCCTGGAGGTGACAAGCTATGAAACAGGGTCAGATCAAAGAATCCCTGTGGCCGCCTAGATACAGAACAAAGCCTCAACAGTATCAAGTTCAAGTTCAACCTCAAGTTGAAGGGCGGAGCTAAAGATGGCGCCAGAAGGCGATTTTGCTCAGCTCATAAGCTGAGAGAATTTTTTCCTATTCTAATGCCTCTATTTCCCTTTTCAGGGTGACTGGGTCCTATCAGGATCTTTGATCTACAGTGGCACTCAAAAACTGCAGTTCTGTAAAACGTCGTGTTCCCGTTTTTGGAGCTCGCCGATCGGTCACGTTTTGGTAGGTCCATGTTCGGCCTGAAATCATGCGACTTTGGGGCCTGCACAGGCCTGTGGACAAACCTTTTCGCTGGTGTTGCATACTGAAGTGTAGCGGCAGCCAGACCATCGGAGCTAGTGAGAGTGGTTGTCAGAGGGCGTTGCACTCGGTAATTGATTTGCCGATTCTCGAGTTGGAGAATGTGAAATAAAAAGGCAACGTTTCAAACTGACTGTAACATCAAAATAGCAACTGTTGTTGTGGAAGAAGCGAGATCTGTCTCCCTTGTTAGTGAGAGAGGGAGCCTGTGGGATGTGGAAATGTTGAAGTGTACAGTTAATTTTTGACTTACTGCAGACTATGGCTTTATTGTTGCTTGCACAGTGGGTGGAGGGAAAGCTGATGCTTTATGCTTGAATAGTATTTGGGAGGGGAAGGGAGGAGGTTTGATGCTGCCTGTGTATGGGAGAGGGCATGAGGCATTGGAGTTCTTCTGTCTTTTTTCTGTCATTCATTCTTTAGGTTTTTTTTTCCTGTTTTGAGGATGTCTGTGGAGAGTAAGACTTTCAGGTTGTATATTGAGTACATTTTCTGATATTAAATTGAACTTTTGAACTATTGAATTATTAAAGTTCAATTTTAATTCTCATTCAACCACATACATGTATACAGCTAAATGAAGCATTGTTCCTCCGAGGCCAAAGTGCAAAACACAGTACCAACAGTCACACACAGCACAAAGCACATATGGTTGCGTTTGCACATGCAGTCACAAAATAATATCAGCACAAGTCACTGTGTGGCAGGGCCATGGGAATTGGCTTTTTATTATCGCGTGTACTGAACTATACTGATTATTTTTTCTTCGCATGCATCTAGACAGATTATTCCAAATGTAAATACATCAAGATAGTTCAAGAGGAGAAGCAATAAATAGAAATCGGTATTTAGAGTTTTAGTTACAGAGGAAGTTCCATGCAAGGTGATAAATAAAATGCAAGGATCATAATGATGTAGACTGAGAGATCAAGAGTTCATCTTTAATCTACAAGAGCCTTAGAGCAGAAGCTCAGAATCTGAATCAGGTTTAATTTCATTGATACATGCCATTAGATTTGTTGTTTTGTGGCAGTAGTACAGTGCAGACATAATAAATTATTATAGGTTAGAATAATAGACAAACATACAAATAAGTAAAAATATGCAAATAAGTAAATAGATAAATAAATAGATGGATGGATAGATAAATGATAAATAAATAAATAAAGAAAGAAAGAAAGAAAGAAAGGAAGCAAAAGAGGAGTGCATAGGTAGTGTCGATGGATCATTCAAAGATCTGATGGTGGAGTGGAAGAAGCTGTTCCAAAAACAGCAAGCTCCTGTTTCTCCTCTTTGATGAGAAGATGGTATTTCCTGAATGGCAAAAATCCTTAATGCTGGATGATGTCCTCTTGAGCTACCACCTTTTGAAGGTGTCCTCAGTGTGTGGGCACGTGGCCAAGTGGTTAAGGCATTGGACTAGCAACCAACCGAGGGAACATGTCGTGTCCTTGAGCAAGGCACTTAATCACACATTGCTCTGTGACAACACTGGTGCCAAGCTGTATGGATCCTAACACCCTTCCCTTGGACAACATTGGTGTCATGGAGAGGGGAGACTTGCAGCATGGGCAACTGCTGGTCTTCCATACAACCTTGCCCAGGCCTGCACCCTGGAGAGCGAAGACTTTCCAGGCGCAGATCCATGGTCTCGCAAGACTAACGGATGTCCTTATTTCAGTGGTGGGAAAGCATATGCCTGTGTTGGAGATGGTTGAGTCCACAACCCTCCAAAGCCTCTTACAATCCTTTGCACAGGAGCCTCCGTACCAGATGGCGATGCAGCCAGATGAAATGCTCTCCACAGTTCATCTGTAGAAACTTGCTAGAGTCTTTGGTGATGTACCAATTTCCTCAAACTCGCAGTGATGTGCCTTTACCAAGACTGCATCCCTATGGTGGGCCCAGGATAGATCATCAGAAACATGAAGCTATTCATCCTTTCCATCACTGACCCTTCAGTGAGGAATGGCATGTGTTCTCACAACTTCCACTTCCTGAACCCACAATAAGTTTCTTGGTCTTGCTGATGTTGTGTGCAAGGTTTTTGTTGTGATACCACTCGATCAGCCTATCTATTTTGCTTCCGTATGTTACGTGACCATCTGAGATTAAGCCAACAACACGGTGTCATTGGCGAATCTATATATAGTGTTTGAGCTATGCAAAAAAATGCACACATTAGTAGAAAGCTGGTGATGCATATCTTCAAGAATAGCGTTAGGGCATGGGATGAGGAAAGTGTATCTATAAAAGTTGTAAGGGTCACTTGGAAGATACCAAATTTTCCTTAGCCTTCTGAGGAAGCAGAAGTGCTGGTTTTCTCTCCTTGTCATCGAATCTATGTGATTGGACCAGGAAAGGTTACTAGTGGCGTTTATAGATAAAGAATTGAGCTCTTAAGTATCTCCCCTTCACCACTATTGATGCATACAGGGGCACGTACATAGGCACAGACCCACAAGAAGGAAAAAAACATCACAAAGTACAAATACTCAGTAAGAAGGTGCTGACATAATTAAGGAGTAGGGTGAGGAAAGTGTTTGAAGAACACTAAGTCAATATCAAAATAAAGCACTCTAAGACCATATTCGGCCATTTTGTCCCATCAAGTCTGCTCCACCATTTCATCATGGCTGATCCATTTTTCCTCTCAGCCCCAAACTCCTTCCTTTTTCCCATATCCCTTCATGCCCTGACCAATTAAGAATCTATCAACCTCTGCCTTAAGTATACATAAAGACTTGGCTTCCACAACTGTTTGTGGCAAAGAATTCCACAGATTCATCACTCTCTGGCTAAAGAAATTCCTTCACATCTCCCATAATAAAAGGATGGCCTTCTATTCTGAGGCTGTCTTCTGATCTTAGACTGTCCCACCATAAGAAACATCCTCTCCACATCTACTCTATCAAGGCCTTTCACCATTGATAGGTTTCAATGAGGTCATCCCCGATTCTTCTGAATTCTAGTGAATACTGGCCCAGAGCCATCAAATGGTCTTCATGACAAGCCATTCAATCCAGGAATCATTTCTGTGAACTTTTTTTGAACCCTGCAGTCTACTGGAGGGAAGGAGCACCTTCCACCTCCTGTGGTAGAGGTGTATCTCCATCACATCACATAATTATCCTTGGTGCCCTTTTCAAATAAATGCACATTAGCCACTCTCCTCCTCCAGTTCCAGTGTATCCGCTATAGCAAATAAAGATCAAAAACCATCTGCCAAGGCCTCAGCAATGTCCCATCTAGCACCTCCTTTGTAATGTTCATATGATCAAGGATATCTAGGTTAGCAGGTTTGCCAGAGTTGTTGGGGAGGGTTTAAGCTATATTGGCAGGGGGATGGGAACTAGAATGATAGGACTGTAGATGGGCAGTTGGTATACAAGTTGATGCAGTGGATTGTGAGACTGCAGAAGGACAGGATGATGATAGGAGAAAATTGCAGTCAGTGAGATGAGGTAAAATGTAACATTGGAGCAAAATCAAAAATGGTGATGAATATAGGACTGAAAGTGTTATATTTGAATGCACATGGTACTCAGAATAAGGTAGATGATCTTGCAGCACAGTTAGAGATTGGCAGGGATGATGTTGTAGGATGGGAAAATTGAAAATGTCACTCCACACTTAAAAAAAGTAAATTATACGCCTATTAGCCTAACTTCAGTGGTAGGAAAGATGTTGGAGTCCATTATTAAGGATGGGGTTTCAGGATATTTGGAGACACATGACAAAATAGACCAAATTCAGCATGGTTTCCTAAAGGGGAAATCTTGCCTGACAAATCTGTTGGAATTTTTTGAGGAGATAACGAACAGCACAGACAAAGACGAGTCAGTTAACTTGAAGTTTGAGTAGGTGGTAAGGAAGGCAAATGCAATATTAGCATTTCAAGAGGACTAGAATACAAAAGCAAGGACGTAATGCTGAAGCTTTATGAGTCATTGGTCAAATGGCACTTGGAGTATTATGAACATCTTTGGGCCCCTTATTTCAGAAAAGATGTGCTTTCAAGTGGAGAGGATCCAAAGCAGGTTCACAAGAATGATCCCAAGAATGAAATGGTTAAGATATAAGGAGTGTTTGATGGCTCTGGGCTTGTACTCACTGGAGTTTAGAAGATTGCGGAAGGATCTCATTGATACTTGTCAAATATTAAAAGGCCTAGATAGAGTGGATATAGAGAGGAAGTTCCCTATCGTGGAGGAGCCTAGGACCAGAGGGCACAGCCTCAGAAAAGAGGGACATTCATTTAGGACAGAGATGAAGAAATACTTCTTTGGCAAGAGGGTGGTAAATCTGTCGAATTCATTGCCACAGATGGCTGTGCAGACCAAGACATTGGGTATATATAAGGCAGAGGTTGATAGGTTTTTGATTAATCAAGGCATCAAAGGTTACTTGGTGAAGGTAGGAGGATGGTATTGAGAGGGATAGTAAATCAGCCGTGATGGAATAGTGCAGCAGATATGATGGGCCAAATTTCCTCTGTCTGATGGTCTTATGGTCTTGTGGTTTTAAAAAGGAGTAAAGGGAATTACAGAGGCATGAGAGAGGAGCTGGCCAAAGTTGATTGGAAGGAGACAATAGCAGGAATGATGGCAGAACAGCAATGACTGGAATTTCTGGGGACAATTCAGAAGGTGCAGGATAGATACAGTATGTACATCCCAAAGATAAAGAAGTATTCTAAAAGGAGGTTGATGCAACTGTGGCTGAAAGAAAGGACAAAGAAAGCAAAAAAGAAAATATAGGGCATATAATAGAGCAAAAATTAGTGAGAAGTTAGAGATTGGGATGCTTTTAAAACCAACAGATAGCAATTAAAATAGCCATAAGGATAGAAAAGATGAAATACGAAGATAAGCTAGCCAATAATATAGAGGAAGATACAATTTTTTTCAGATAGATAAGGAGTAAAAGAGAAGTGGCTGTAGCTATCAGCCTGCTGATATGTAGTAATGGAGGACAAAGAAATAGTGCATAAACTGAATAAGTATTTTGCACCAGTCTTCATGGGTGGAAGACACTTGGAAGAACAGAAAGGGTAAATGCAAGCAGGCTTTGTCCACTGAGGATGGGTAAGATTATGACTAGAAGTCATGGGTAAAGGGGGAAAGGTGGAATGTTTAAGAGGAATGTAGCACTATGGTAGTGTAGCAGTTAGCACAGTACTATTACAGCTCGAGGCGTCGGAGTTCGGAGTTCAATTCGGATGTTGTCTGTAAGGAGTTTGTACTTTCTCCCCATGAATGTGTGGGTTTCCTCCATGTGTTTCAGTTTCCTCCCAAAGTCCAAACACGTACTGGTAGGTAGGTTAATTAAGTCATTGTAAATGATGCTGTGATTAGGCTAGGGTAAAATTGGTGGGCCAGAAGGGTCTGTTCCACACTGTATCTCCAAATAATTAAATAAGTATACATGAGGGGAAACTTCTTCATTCAGGGAGTGGTGAGAGTGTGGAACGAGCTGCCAGCTCAAGTGGTGGATACAGGATGTATTTGAACGTTTAAAAGAAATTCAGATAGGTACATGGATGGGTGGGTATGGGGGCTATAGTCCAGAAGCAGATCAATAGGACTAGGCAGAATAATAGTTCAGTATGACTAGATGCATCAAAGGGGCTGCTTCTGTGCTCTAGTGTTCTATGATTCTATGACGTTATGTTAATAGGCAGTCAAGTGATTGGACTGTGAATAAGGAGCAAAATCATGACAAAACAGTGATGAGTAATGTTAATTAGGTGGCATCTCAAGTGCCCTCGCTGACACTCAACCAATAAACCCACTGTGTTGAAATAAAAGAACAGATTCTTTGCCACTGCAAAAACCAGACTCTGTGAAAGGAAATGTGAAGTTGCAAGATGAAAGAGACTTTGATGTACGTGGAATTTTTCAAAAGGATCCAACAGGGATCGGATATGTAAATAAATGTTTTGTGGGAAGTTTTGGGTGCCATATCTAAAAATAGATATGCTCACATTGGAGAGGGTCCAGATGGTTTTCACCAGAAGATCATGGGAATGAAAAGGTTAACATATGAGGAATGTCTGATGGCTCTGGGTGGATATTCACTGCAGTTTAGAATAACGAGGTGGGTGGGGGATCTCATTGAAGCCTATCAAGCATTGAAAGGCCTAGATAGAGTGGGTGTGGACTTATGGTCTTTTGAGTATTCGGGACTGGTAGTTTCACTAAATCTGATTAAATGATCAAACCCCAGTTTGAGGACTATCTACTGCTTGAATCATACCATTACAGAAGAGATATAATTGGAATGGGATGGAGTGCAGAGGAGCTTTACAAGGAACACACACAAAATGCTGGAGGAGCTCAGCAGGCCCGAAACATCAACCGTACCTTATTCCATAGATGCTGCCTGGCCTGCTGAGTTCCTCCAGCATTGTAGTGTGTGTTTCTTGTAAAACTCCTCTACACTCTATCCCTGTCCAATTATACTGTATCTTTTCTGTAATGAACACTAGCTCACTATTTTGCTTTCTTTTTACTCTATTTTTATATTTTTACTGTAAATTATAATTTTATAATAATATATTATAGTATTATAATATACAGGTTGAGTGCTCCTTACCTAAAAATCTGATATCTGAAAACCTCAGAAAGCAATAATTTTTTTCATGATGTCACAAATGGAAAATTCCACAATGCACTAGGAAGGTTTATAGGTTTCTGTGCATCACAGGGAGTTCTGAGAAGTGATCCTGTGTGTTTTTGCAAATAAAACAAAGTGAGGTGTTTATCTTTAATTAAATCTGTAACACATTTTATTGAGCTCCAAAACTTAAACACAAAAGCACACACAAAATTTTTATGTAACAACGTCATCACATCAAAACGTCCTCTTAAAATGAAACCCCAATTCAATATTGGTGGTTGTGAATTACATTACCCTATACCCTCTAGTCCCCTAGAATTCATTAAAAGTAGCATTTTGAACCTGTCTGGAGCTTGGACAAGTGCCCGGCTCAGGTCCTGTGTCCATGGGTGAAGGAACAGTAGGTGCCTCTAGCTCTTCCTGACGTGCGTTGACATTTTCATGGTCATGTTGTGTTGCAGGGGGCATTGTTCTTGCAGAGTGAACTGGGCCTCATATTGTACAAACCAAGTTTCTGCATTTTGCTCCCAAAACTCCAACAATTTCAAAGCGACTGTGTTGGTCACCATATTGAATAACTCTGGAATTGTCTGAGAGCATCACTAAATGTAGATTTTTGCAAGTAAAATGAAATGAGGTGTCTTGTGTTTAATGAAACCTGTAACACATTTTATTTAACTCGAAAACCTACACACAAAAGGATGCTAAAATTCTTTATGTAATAACGTCATCATGTCAGAACAGCCTCCTAAAATGAAACCCCAACTCAATGTCAGTGGTTGTGAATTATATACTTTTCTTCCAATTACGTTACCCTACAACCGCACATAATGAACAGAAGTTAATGAAAAGCAGAAAAAACACAGTGTAAAATGAAAAGTGAAGATTTAGATCGTGTATTAAAAGAGTGGATTCGGACTCATTAGAACGAACATATGCTGCTTAATGGGGTGATGATCATGAAACAAGCAAAGATCTATTACAATGAACTGAAAATTGAAGATATTCAGTAGGTTGTTTGCAGACATTTAAGAAAAGGCACAATGTTAAATTTTTAAAGTGTTTGCTGATCACAAAGCAGCAGAGAGAATCATTGATGAGTTTGCTAAGAATGTCACTGATGAAAATCCAACAGCAGAACAAGTCCACAATGTGAATTGTTTTTATACCTTACATAAAACCCAATAAAAATTAAAACACAAATACATTGTACTGTAATTTTTTAAATCAAAACACAGCATTGACTGAAAGCCTACCTTTATTCAACAACTGATTTAGGTATTCTCCCAATGCTGCTGTGGTGCTTTTGTTACCCTGTGCACATTATATTTTCTGTATATTAAAGGAATGTGTAATTTTTACTGTTAAGTACATATGTGTGATGAACAGGTGTCAGACAAAGACAGCTTAGTGGTAGAACATAAATTCAGAATCAGAAATGATGGCAATCCCAAGCAATCTCATTATATATTCCAAAATCCAAAAGAGTCCAAAATCCAAAACATTTTGGCCCCAAGCATTTTGGATAAGTGGTACTCAACTTGTAATATTATTAATATACTGCATATTTATAATACTAATCTAGTAGACCATCATATAGTCTGTCAGGTAGCTATTGGCAAGAAGGATGTATGTTAGAAGACCTGGGTAAATCAAACGAGAGACAAAAGGGACAGGCGTTGAACTCAATATTCACACTGTTGAATAAGTGAAGCTGAATACCCAAGTGGATAAGAGGAGTAGATCCTCTAGTTTGTACTTGGTCTCACCCTGGCAGTAGAAGAGGCTGAAGACAGAGGGTGAAACCATAGAAAGCATCTGCCCAAGATGGGGTACCTGGCCGAGTACTAAAGTGCTGATCAACTGGCTGGAGTGAGGTATACACCTGCTCCAAGCAGGGTTCATTTATACCGGTGCCTAAGAAGAACGTGGTGGCTATTGTCCAGTAGCACTTATCCGCTGTGATGAATTGCTTTGAGAGGTCGGTGATGACTAAGGAACAACTTGAATCTGCTCCAATTTGCCTATCGTCACATATGGTCAATATCAGATGTCATTTTATTGGCTCTTCACTCAGCCCTGGAACATCTGGACAGTGAAGATTCAGACATCAGGATGATCATCGTGCACTACAGCTCTGCATTCAACACTATAATCACTTAAAAACTAAGCAATAAGCTTCAAGACCTTAGCCTCAATAACTCCTTGTGCAATTGGATCCTCCGTTTCCTCACTTGCAGACCCAGTCAGTTCAGATTGGCAACAACATCTCCTCCACAATAAGCATCAACACGGATGCACCACAAGGGTGAAGGATGTGTGCTTAGCCCCCTGCTTTTCTTGTTTTATACTTATGACTGTGAAGCTAATAATCTTCTTGTGTGAAGCTCGAAGTCAATTCTCAGATGATCATCTGGGTAGCAGTTGGATGAGACATGAGCTGAAAAATTCTTAACAGAAACTGAGATAAAACAAATAGTTTTTACTGACAGCTGGTAGCTCATTTTCTCAAAGAACAAACTGAATTTTTCTGATCACTTCTGTAAGGCCATATTTAGGAGCATAATTAGGTTATTTGGCTCATAGAGACAGTTCCACCATTCCAACATAGCTGGCATTATCCATCTCAACCCTATTCTCCAGCCATCTTCCATTAATTTTTGATGCCTTGATTAATCAAGAAACTATCTACCTCCATTTTGAATATATTCAATAACATGGCCTCCAAAACCATCTGTGGCAATGAATTTCACAGATTCACCACCCTCTGGCTGAAGAAACTCCTCCTTATCTCTGTTCTAAAGGGACATCCTTGTATTATGAAGTTAGTCCCAGAGTCTCCCACTATAGGAAAAATCCTCTCCATGTCCACTCTATCTAAGCTTTCCAATATTTGAAAGGTTTCAATGAGATCCTCCCTCTTCCTTCTAAACTGAGCGAGTACAAGCCCAGAGCCATCAAATACACCTCATATGTTAAATATAAGCTACATGTTATTTAATTCATATGCGATACATTATGAAACACTCTGGTTTCCTTGATTGCATTGTCTAG
Source organism: Mobula birostris (assembly GCF_030028105.1). Lineage (NCBI taxonomy): Eukaryota > Metazoa > Chordata > Chondrichthyes > Myliobatiformes > Myliobatidae > Mobula > Mobula birostris. Next base: position 139,452,301 of record NC_092379.1, read on the forward strand.
TGAAGACAACCTCCGGCCCCGCTGCACTCGGGAGACTGAGGCCTAAACCCTGGTTTGTGTGGATGCTGTGTCATTTGCTACCCTGTTACAAATTAATGCCACTGAATAACAGACAGTACACAGCATATGATTAAAGGAATTATATTTACGAATCTTAACTGAAGGGTTAGTAAAGAATAACAAAACGAAATGAGCCCATTCTAGTTAAACAGTCAAATATGCACAAGTTGGAGCTCATCTTGATCTTCTCTGTCACTCACGCACTGGGCCCTCGGTCAACGTGAAAGCACACACCACCTTCCGAATGTCACTCGCAATCCATCTCGAACAAATGGATCTCCCACCGGATAGTATGCTATGACCAGTTCTCCCCAGTGTCTTCTCTCTTCATTTACTCTTGAACAAAAGCAAGTCCAACCTTACTGTCCCTCATCAGAGAACCTCCTCTCAATTCGACCATCCTAATTGGATGGCACTCATTTCTCTTCTCCCTTATCTTCAACAAGCCCAAACATAAGCTGAAAACAAGCAGCTCGCACAGCAGAACAACACAAAATGAAATACATGCAGCATAACAATAAAAAATATGAACTAGGGCATTACACTCTTCCCCCAAAATACTCATGCCCTCATGACTTTGAAATAATTTGTTATTCCGTCATTAATAACACTGTTTTCAAAGGAACTTTGTGATGTCAGAGCCTCCAATCCATTTGTAAATGGTAGTGACATATCTCACTAGGGGGAATAGTTTCAACTCTTTGTTCCCCCGGTGCTATAATAGGCCAACCGATCTGGACAGAGGGGGCTCCTGACTCTTTGAGACCTCCGTATCCCATCATCTACATTCAGTTTCAGACATTCCTTGGGATACTTCTGGCCTACTCCTGTCTATTACTCGTGCTTTCCAGCAATTCAGGTCCCTCTGTGACTTGGCTGAGCTCAGCTTCATTCCCAGTTACTTTAGAGCCCAAACCCCCGTGGCCCAGCTGCAAACCTGCCTGTCCACAGATAGTCCCCCCGATTTCACCTGCCTCAGTGTGAGAAGGATTGGGAATCTCTTCCTCAGTTAATGGGGAGTTAGCAAAAGGTTGCATATACAAAAACAACCCCATTTCCTCATCCTCCAAATTCATATCCCTTTCAGGGTCTCCACGTCACTGCAGAGTCCTCTTACTAGGTGTGGGGTCCAGGTCAGGCTCTGGGTCAATATGCACCTCTTGTCCCAGAGGTAGAAAGTGGTTCCGATGGTTTCTTGACAGGCCCATTCCCGTCCTCTGGTACATTTGTCATCTGACTCTCCACTACATAGAAGTGAGCCACCCAGCAGTTAGCCAACTTATGCTTCCCAGGTACCACCAAGTTCTTTATGAGGACTTGATCTCCCAGCATGAGTTGTGAGAACCTAACTTTTTGACCATACCTCCTCTTATTTCCTTGATTCTACTTGGCAGCCAAGACCTTAGCTAATTCATAAGCCTTTTTCAGCAACCTTCTCATATTAGACACATACTTCAGATAAGTCCTCTTTTTAACAGCTTCACTCATGGATAGCTGGTAATACACATTCCATAGGTCCAGCACACTGAACCACATCACACCATTCAGGCAGCCCAGCGCATCCTCGATTCTCGGGGCTATATACTAGTCGGAGACTGTACGCCTGTTCAGAGTCCTATAGTCCACACACATCTAAACCTTCCCATCCTTCTTCCTGGCCACTACTATTGGGAATGCATAGGGGCATCTGGACTCAGTAATGATCTCAGCTTCCTTCAGCTTCCATACCTGCTGCCGTACATCTTCCACCTCTGCAGGTGCAAGTCGCCACAACCTTTCTCTGAATGGGATGTCGTCTGTAACCCAAATGGTGTGGTGAGTGCTCCTGGAACAACCCACATCAAACTCGTCAGTAAAAAAGACCTTCCAGCTTCAACAATTTCTCTATCAACCTCTTCTTCCAACCTCCAGGTATCAGGTACTCCCCAAAGTTGAATGATTCGGCGGTCATCTTTCCTCTTTTCAGAGAGAGTTTCTCCCTGGCTTGTCTCACAGAGACACTAGATGCTACCGTCACCGGGAAGAGATGCGCCATTAGCATCCCCCGCCTGAGGGTGACCTCCCGCTCCAAAGTGTTCCTGACACTTACTGTCATCCTGTCCATCTGTACAACTAAGGGCTTCTGCAGTTTGGGCCTCATCAGTACCTCAGCAGGTAAGCCTGACTCTTCTTCATGGCCTTCCAGGGCGTCCACCAAAAGGGCCTTGGCCTCAGACATTCCTGGAAATCTGGGGTTTCCCATCACTCTTGCTACTTCCCCAGGCCATAACACGACTGGTTTGGACTGGGGGTATTACACAGTCCCTCGCTTATCCTCATCATCCAGCCCAGTGCGGCCACACACTTCCTCAAAAGCAGCTCGGAACACAGGGTGAATGGACGGTGTTTTCATAAAGCTCTCTCCAGCTTTCCCCTTGCAAGCTTCCACTAGCCTCCTCACAGTAGGAATATTCATCTCCACGATAATAGAAGTTTCGTCCCTCTCAACCGGGTCCGGACAAACCAGCACTAATGTAACAAGGACTTCAGCTACTCCCACATCTGCCTCCGAAAACTCCAGCTTCAATGACAAATAACTATGGTCATCTATTTTAAGACCCCAGATCTCGAGCCCAGTGAGTGGTGTCAATGGTAAATGCGTCAAATACCGGTTGTAAAACGAACAGTACAGCAGAATAACCTGAGAGCCGGTGTCAAGTGTGGCTCTAACATAAATGCCTTCAACTCGTAGCGATACACTGGAGCTTGGCCCCGATAAGCCTTCAGGAATAGGGTGTTTTGCTTTAGGGTGTTCCTTGATATATTGCCGGTAATGTGTTCCCCCTGAGATGCCAGTCCATTCCCTCACTCGGTCTCTTCACTTGGGGACTCTGGGGGCTCACTCTCCAAGAGGTTTCCTGTCATTCACACTCTCACCTGAAATGTCCCTCTTCAGTACCGTTATAACAGACAATACCAGACACTCTCCTCACGGGACCCTGGCCGCTAGCAGCCCTCTGTGTAGTCCAACCCCTTAGAGGGTCTGCCTCCCTATCAGCTCTATCGTACGGGGGAGGGGGGTGCGCACCCACTGATAACAACTGGTTCTCAGTCCTAAACTCTGCCACAAACTCCTTCACCATTCCCCGGAGTGGGTTATCAGTGGTCACCTAGCCAAGGGGACTAATACCGAGGACTGTACACTGCAGACGGAGGCCTCCCTCACCTCCATCACATTCGCCTCCTCTCTTACTTCTCCGATTAGCTCGACAAACAGCAGGGGGGGGGGCACGTCTTATGAAAAATTTGGAGACCCCAAACGATCAGGTCTGGTGAATGGGAGCCTTTCGCCACTTGGTCCGTTCTTAACTGATTCACCTCAACAATTTGAATGGCTCCTCTACTCCTCAAGCAATTTAGCTGCCTCTCTAGCTGAAAAATGTAGACAGAAAGCTTCTCCCCTTTCTCCCGAAGCATGTTCTGAAACCCCGTCATAAGCTCCAATGGGCCCCCTGTCACGCCAAACACTTTCTCTAGCGCTTGCATGTAGGCCGCAGAGGTAGCAAAGGGGTTCTGTGTCTCTACGGATCTCACTAGTCAATAGCCGGCCCCTTCAAACTTTCAACCAATTGCTGTCTTTTTTTGTCATCAGATCACTGTCACTCATCCAGCAACTGAGAGGCTGCTCTGCCCGAATCTCACGCTCCTCTTCCCCTTTAGGGTGGGCTTCGTTCCTGAGAACAGACTGAAGCTGGGACTTTGAATCTAGGCATTTTGCCATTTATTCACCAGGGAGGTAAGGGCTGCTACTAACTCAGAATGCTCAGCTCTCGGCTGGAGGACTCATTAGACCTTCTACATCAGACCACTCCTTCCCCTCGCTCCACAGAAATGGCAGCAACTTGTCTTTAAAGTCTCCTCCCCCGGCTACGGGAAACTTGGCTTCCGATTCAGCACGCTCACCTACGCTTCCCTCCTCCCGGAAAGTATGGACGGTCCACAGCCGCCCCTCACCCGGGGCCCCAATAGTACCAGGCCATTCTACTGCCATTACGACAGTACTAGTCCGAACTAGAACAAGGTCTTTGCCCACCATTTTATCAAACCTCTGCTCCACCCGTGCAGCATCCATAACCACATATTGTAATAACTTTCCCAAACAATAGTTTAACACAGACTTATACACACAACCCACTGGATATATGCTCAGGGCAATCACACAGCATCCAACGAAATCGATCCCAGGCGAGACCCCACAATGAAACACCCTGGTTTCCTTGGCTACGTAAGTCTAGGGAAGACAGCCTCATGAGATTGAGGTGTGCTCAATCCCACCCCAAACCCCGTTTGGTGTGGATACTGTGTCATTTATTACCCTGTTACAAATTAATGCCATGAAATAACAGACAGTACATGGTATTCGATTAAAGGAATTATATTTATGAATCTTAACTAAAGGGTTAGTCAAGAATAACAAAATGAAAAGAGTCGATTCTAATTAAACAGTCAAATGTGCACAAGTTGAAGCTCATCTTGAACTTCTCTGTCACTCACGCGCTGGGCCCTCGGTCAACCTGAAAGCACACACCACCTTCCGAACATCGCTCTCGATCCATCTCGAACAAACGCTTCTCCCACCGGATCGTATGCTACAACTGTTTCTCCCCAGGGTCTTCTCTCTTCATCTCCTCTGAAACAAAAGCTCCAAATCCAACTTTAGTGTCCCTAACCAGAGAAACCTCCCCTTAATCTGACCATCCTAATTGGATGGCACACATTTTTCCTCTCTCTCATCTTCAACAATAACCCAAATACAAGTTGAAAACAAGCAGCTCGCACAGAACAGGACAAAATGAAATGCATGCAGCATAACAGTAACAATATGAACCAGGGCACTACAGTTATGATTTGCATCTGTTATGAAATATCTGTTATTTCATTATACGTTTCCTCATACAGTAACACACATAAAAGTTGCTGGTGAACGCAGCAGGCCAGGCAGCATCCCTAAGAAGAGGTACAGTCGACGTTTCGGGCCAAGACCCTTCGTCAGGACTAACTGAAAACTAACTTCATCAGTTAGTCCTGACGAAGGGTCTCGGCCCGAAACGTCGACTGTACCTCTTCCTAGACCTGCTGCGTTCACCAGCAACTTTTATGTGTGTTGCTTGAAATTCCAGCATCTGCAGATTTCCTCGTGTTTGCGTCCTCATACAGTAATTCAGTTTGGTTAATAAAGGAAAGAAGATCAGGGTCATATATGGTGATGTGTATATTTTTTTGAGAATAAACTTATTTTTAACTTTGAAATTTGAAAAGATCAAAAGCTTCCTTAAGAAGTGCTCCACACCATGCAGATTAAAAATCTGCCAGATTAAAAGGTTTGGGACAGGGAGTCAAACCAATATACAGCTCAATATTCTGAGTCAGCCAGGATAACCTAACTGAGCCCATTTCATCTGTGTGCATTTCACCCATCTCCTTCTGTTCTTGCTGCAACCATTTGGTGAGTGGTGCAGGCGTCTTGGGTCCCATGCCACCAGGACTGGCTGCACTCGTCTCAGTGATGAACCAACTCCATGGTTCACTTTCGGAGACTCTGCAGTTCATGTTCTCTGTATTATTTGTCGGCTTTTTAAAATGTTTGCACTGTTTTCATATATTGGATGTTTGACAGTCTTTGTTGTGTGGTGTTTATCACGGATTCTATTGAGTTTCTTTGTTTCGTGGCTGCCTGCAAGAAGAGGAAACTCAAGTTTGGGGTGTCCTGATGAAGGGTCTCAGCCTGAAATGTTGACTGTACTCTTTTACATAGATGCTGCCTGGCCTGCTGAGCTCCTCCAGCATTTTGTGTGTGTTGGCTGTACATGGTATACATACCTTCATAATAAACGCACTTTGAAATTTGATTCCATAAATTGCGAAGTTCTCTTTCCACTCAGCTGAGATTACCCCTTAAGCTTTCCTATCTGGCCAGTAAACTTTAAGAAAATAATCTCTAATCAAGTGCATCAAATAAATTGGAAAGTCAACAAAGCCGTTTTGTTATCACAAAATTGAATGCAAAAGTAGAAAGGTTTTGGTTCACTTAGATATGGTAATGGTGAGACCTGCATCTGGAGGTCTATGTCATGTTGATCTCTTAATTTAACTGTTAGAGAATCATAGAGTCATAGAGTACGACAGCATAGAAACAAGCCCTTTGGCCCATCTTGTCCATACTGACCCAGTCTTCTACCTAGTCTCATTTACTGGCACCTGGACCATAGACCTCCAAACCCCTCCCATCCAAATTTTGATTAAATATTGAAATTGAACCCGCATTCACCACTTGCACTGGCAGCTCATTCCACACTTTCACCACCCTCTGAGTGAAGAATTTCCCCATCAGATTCCCCTTAAATAGTTCACCTTTCATGCTAAACTAATGACCTCTAATTCTAGTCTCGTTAAACCAGAGGAGAAAATGCCTGCAAGCATTCACCCTGTCTATACCTCTCATAATTTTATCTACCTCTATAAGATCTCCACTCATTTTCTTTGAAGCAGTTAAAGCAGATTTAGTAGACCAATACTTGGATTGGGCAAGTGATCAAATTAGGTTATAATAGATGGACAGTCAAGGCTTAGATCTGCAGGACATTGGAGGAGCATTGTTTGATGGACTGAATGGTCTCATTCTGCATTGTTATAAAACATAATAGAATTAAATAATATTCCATAAACCAAAATATTCAAGTAAATTTCAAAGTAAATATATTATCGAAGTACATATATGTCATCATATACAACACAGGACATACTTAATAAATCTATAGAATAATAACCATAACAGAATGAATGAAAGACCACCCAACCTGGGTGTTCAACCAGTGTGCAAACAGAAATAAATAAACAAACAAACAAACAAATAAGTAACTGCATATAAAAGGAAGAAATAATAATAATAAATAAATAAGCAATAAATATCAAGACATGAGTTGAAGAGTCTTTGAAGGTGAGTCCATTGGTTATGGAAACACCTCTTAGCATTGTCATTGGAGCAATACTGAGAGGCTGCTGCATTGTTGGTGTGGCAGTACCGAAAAAATTTTACACCCTCTTGTTTTCTTTTCATTCTATATATACATTTAACTTATTTTATTTAGAGATACAGCGTGGAACAGGCCCTCCCGGACCAACGAGCTGCTCCACCCAGAAACCCACCTATTTAACCACAGCCTAAACACAGGATAGTTTACATGACCAACTAACCTACTAACTAATACATCTTTGGACTGTGGGAGGAAACTGGAGCACCTGGAGGAAACCTATGCATTCCAAGTGGAGAATATACAAACTCATTTCAGAAAACGTGGTCACAGGGAGAATGTATAATCTCCTTCCAGATAGCAGTGGAATTGAACTCTGAACTCTGGAATATGCCAAGCTGTAATAGTGTTTCACTAACAGCTACGCTAATGTGGCATCTTGTTATATGAAGTTATAAATGAAACATTAAAGCATAGTTGTAATTTCCCTACTCAGGCAAGTGTAAATGTTATCATGGATCAGGGATCAACATTATTCACCATATACATTTACATAAATTAGAAATTTGCTGTGGTGTCTTGGCATAAGATGCAACAACAAAATAACAACATTCAACAATTATAAAGAACTATAATTGTTATTATGTTAATAAAAGTTTATAATTATAATTGGCACCATTGTAGCATAGTGGTTAGCATGATGCTATTACAGCTCGGAGCGTTCCAGAGTTCGAAGTTCAATTCTGGAGCTGTCCTGTAAGGAGTCTCTATACATCCTCCCTGTGGAATGTATGGATTTCTCCCGGTCCTTCGGTTTCCTCCCACAGTCCAAAGACATATCAGGTAGGTTAATTGGTTATTGTAAATTGTACCATGGTTAGATTAGAATTAATCGGGTATGTCGGGGTTGTTGAGACACTGTATCACCAAATGAACAATTAAAGAATTATATGAAAATTAAAGATAGAGATTAAAGTGCAGATATGGAATAAAATGTACATAAATAACCAGCATCCTGTAGAAAGATTCCTTTCTTCAGTGTATTTCAGAAATTAAAATAAGTTCCTTTTGTGCGATTATATTAATTCCATTTTAACTGAGAGTTTTCTAACTGAACTTCTGTACAGGCATAAATCAACTTTGATTATTGGGAAGAAGTAAGTAATATCCATTATAAAATTATTGATGGCATAGATGTTTCAGTTTGAAAAATTACTGGAGTTTGACAAAGACTGAGACTTCTTTAAAAAAATCATATCACCACAAGAATCCAGTTTGACCTTGAGAAATGCGAATTTATTAATCAGGAATGCTGTCCACATTCATTACATATCTACCTTGATTTACCAATCTAAAAATCACAGATTCCTTGAAAAAGGCAAAGTCATCTTTGATCTAACTTACTCAATAATGGGATTATACCTTCTTGTGTGGTGAAGGTTATCCAGCAAGGAAGACTACCTTCAGCAAAGTGAAGACAAGCAAGGAGACTGAAGGAGACAGCTTTCTGCATATTTGATTTGAGGATGAGGGGTAGGTTTGGCAAAGCTCCCTTTATAGTCCATGAGTTAATGGTTGTTGAGCCTTTATACACCAAAGCAATGATTTATGTTTAAGGGTGGCATGGTAAGTTAGCAGTTAAAAAAAAACTTACAGTGCCAGCCAGCAGTCACTAGTCAAGGATCAATTTCAACTATACTCTGTAAGCAGTTTGTACGTACTCCCTGTGACCTTATGGGTTTTCTCCAAGTACTCTGCTTTCCTCCCACATTCCAAAAATGAACAGATTAGGGTGAGTAAATTGTGTGCATGCTCCATTCCTGCTATGCGTGCTGCATCACTTGCTGGTTTCCTCCAGCACAATCCTCGGACTGTGTTGGTCATAGCCACAATCGATGCAGTTGACTGTATGTTTCAAAGTACACATGACTAATAAAGCTAATTTTTAATCTGTTTTCACCAGATTGCCTGTAGGTCATGGTGTTGATGTAATCCAGACCAGACAGAACAAAAAGACACGAGATTCTGCGGATGTTGGAAATCTGGAGCAATGCTCACAAAATACTGGAGGAACTCAGTAGGTCAGGTGGCATCAATTGAGGGAAATTGCCAGTCAATTTTACAAGTTGAAGCCCTTCGTCTGGACAAAGACACTGAGTTGAATTGTACTAATGATAAAAAAAAAACCTGCAAATCCGAGAAAAGAGATGTTTTGTTAATTTGTTAATTCATTTACAGTTATCCCGGGATTTCAGAAACACCAGATTCTACTGCAAATCCTGAATTGCCAAGGGGATATCTGATAGAAATTCGTAAGATTATGAAGGGCATAGATAGAGCGAAGAGCTGGTAGCTATTTTCCCCAGGGTCAAAATGGGTTTATATCTAAAATGAGAGGCCGTAAATTTAAAGGAGATACACCGGTGATATTTTAACACAGATAGTGAGACATTCGTGATTTCTCCTTCAGTAAGAGATACGATTTTACTTCTGTTGAAAATTCGGGCAGTTTTTAAGGATTCTTAAGAAAATTGTTGATATGTATTTCATATAGATGAAGGCAAGTTAGTTTTTTATACCAATAGTTATGAATATTATCACTGCTGGTTCTTTTCCAGCTTTGGGTATTTTTTTGTAACTGCTTTTTTCATATCCATTGTAACTTTAGGTGTTTGCCTGTCTTAAATTGTGTGAGTGCATTATTTTACCTCCCTCATCCCGCTTGCTCTTTAATCGTGCGTCACTCTGTTTGAGAAGATATTACACCAAATATTCATAATCTCCTTGTTTGTTGGTAATTCTGAGTTCGGTTGGTAAAATTTTGGTACATTAATGTTATTATAGATATATTGTATAAACCTTTTTCATTGTTCCTGAACTTGTAATACAGTTATCTATATTTGGCTCGTCTCCTGCGTAATCCCTTTATACTAGGCATTCTTGGAAATGTGGTTCGCCAGCCCTTTGCTAACAGCCACTGGTCTCCGTGGCGAGGAACCCACCTTTCCCAGGCTTCACACATCAAAGTTGCTGGTGAACGCAGCAGGCCAGGCAGCATCGCTAGGAAGAGGTGCAGTCGACGTTTCAGGCCGAGACCCTTCGTCAGGACTAACTGAAGGAAGAGTGAGTAAGGGATTTGAAAGTTGGAGGGGGAGGGGGAGATCCAAAATGATAGGAGAAGACAGGAGGGGGAGGGATGGAGCCAAGAGCTGGACAGGTGATTGGCAAAAGGGGATACGAGAGGATCATGGGACAGGAGGTCCGGGAGGAAAGACAAGGGGAGGGGAACCCAGAGGATGGGCAAGAGGTATATTCAGAGGGACAGAGGGAGAAAAAGGAGAGTGAGAGAAAGAATGTGTGCATAAAAATAAGTAACAGATGGGGTACGAGGGGGAGGTGGGGCCTAGCGGAAGTTAGAGAAGTCGATGTTCATGCCATCAGGTTGAAGGCTACCCAGACGGAATATAAGGTGTTGTTCCTCCAACCTGAGTGTGGCTTCATCTTTACAGTAGAGGAGGCCGAGGATAGACATGTCAGAATGGGAATGGGATGTGGAATTAAAATGTGTGGCCACTGGGAGATCCTGCTTTCTCTGGCGGACAGAGCGTAGGTGTTCAGCAAAGCGGTCTCCCAGTCTGCGTCGGGTCTCGCCAATATATAGAAGGCCACATCGGGAGCACCCAGCCTTCGTACATTTAGGGTGCATATGACTTTAGTTCCACCAAACTCGTAAGGTTGGGATGTCTCACCCACCAAAACCCCGGTTTGTGTGATCGCTGTGTGATTTACTGCCTCCTACAATCGCCCCTTGGCAAGAAATAACAGATCGCATACTGCAGACAATTATAGAGAAAATATAGGAATGCTAACTTAACCAAACAGTTATTAAAGAAAAGAAAGGAAAGAAACAAAAGGGTCCATCAGAATTAACCAGTCCTATGAGCACATAAGTTCGAGCTCATCTTGCAATTTTCTTCAATTCGCATACTGGGCCCTTGATCTGCGTGAAAGCACACACCACTTTCTGAATGTCACTCAAAATCCATCTCGAACAAACGGACTCTCCCATGGGAGTACTGGTTCAAAAGTCCAGCTTCAAGAATACTCTTACCCCTTAGAGAATCTCAAAGGACAAGAGGGCACAGCCTCAGATTAGAGGGGTGTCCATTTAAAACTGAGATTTGGAGAAATTTCTTCAGCCAAAGGGTGTTGAATTTGTGGAATTTATTACCACTCGAAGCTGTGAAGGCCAGGTCATCGGGTGTACTTAAGGCAGTGCTTAATAAGTTTTGATTGGACAGGGCATCAAAGATTATGGGGAAAAATCTGGGGAGAGGGCCTGAGGAGGGGAAGAAAGGATCAGCCATGATTGAATGGCGGAGCAAACTCGATGGACCAAATGGCCTAATTCTGCTCCTTTCTCTTATGGAGATGATAGTGGTGTGTCCCTGGAATGTTCCACCAGGGGTGTGTAGAGGCGAATACAATATTTGTGTTTACAAGGTTCTTCAACAACAATATGAACATGTGCAGAAAATGCAGAAAACTGGATGTTGTGTAAGCAGATGGAATTAGAATAGTTAGGCTTCAAATTTCTAGTTTAATTAATTTGACACCACACTGTGGGACAAAGGGCTTGTTCCTGTGCTGCCGAAGGGTCTTGGCTTGAAACGTCAACTATACTTTTTTCCACAGATACAGCCTGACCTGCTGAGTTCCTCCAGCATTTTGTGTGTGTTGCTTCGATTTCCAGCATCTGCAGATTTTCTCTTGTCTGTTTCTGTGCTCTACTGTTCTCAGTTCTATGTCCTGAGCAAATGAGATATTCACCAGGATGTTGAATTGGTGGGCTTACTTCTAAAGGGAGGTTGAATAGGCTGGGTTTACTTTCATTGCAATATGGGTGACTGAGGGGTAACATTAAAGAACTTTATAAAATTATGAGGAGCATGGATAGGTTAGTGGGTGGCAGGGTCGATATATGTTTCTACCAAACCCAGTGGAAGGTGCTCCTTTCCTCTGCTAGTCTACAAGTCACCCTTGTGAAAGGTGAAGCACCTGCTGTGACCCCGTGCAGGGTCACGTAAAGCCATGGGAGTGGGTGGTCTTATGAGCAGCAGGTGCATATCACAAGTCCTGGTTATGTGACCACTGATGCCAGGCATACAATCTCTGAAGAGTATTGATAATGGCTGGGATGACCTGTCTTAGAAAGGCACTGCCCAAGAGAAGGCAATGGCAAATCACTTCTGTGGAAAAATTTGCCACGAGCAATCATGGTCATGGATAAAGCCATGATCGCTGAAGTAACTACAACACAGTACATAATGGTAATGAGATAGGGTAGAGAGATTAGTTTGCCTTCCAGGGTACAGAAGTTTAAAAACTAGAGAGCATGGGCTTATGGTGAGAGGGGAAAAGCTTTGAAGGAAATATGAAGGGATAAATTGTCACACAGAGTATGGTGGCTATATTGAATACGTAGCTAGAGAAAATGGTGGATACAAGTACAATTAGAGCATTTCAAAGATATTTGGACAGGTACTTGAGTTGGAAGAGGTAAGGAGAGGTACTGGCATAATGTGGATAGGTGGAATTAGTAGATTGGCACCTTGGTCAGCATAAGACCGTAAGACCACAAACCTTAAGACATAGGAGCAGAATTAGACTACTGATCCAATTGAGTCTGCTCTACAAGTCCACCATGGTTGATCTTGGATCCCACTCAACCCCATACACCTGCCTTCTCACCATATCCTTTGATGCCCTGACCAATTAGGAAACAATCAACTTCCACTTTGAATATACCCATGGACTTGGCTTCCCATGCAATCAATGGCAGAGCATTCCACAGATTTACAACTCTCTGGCTAAAAAATTTCCTCCCTACCTATGTTCTAAAAGGTTGCCCCTCAATTTTAAGGTGGTGCCCTCCAATTCTGGACACCTCCACCATAGGAAACATCCTCTCCACGTCCACCTTATTTAGTCCTTTCAACATTCGATAGACTTCAAAGAGATTCCCCGCATTATTCTAAATTCCAGTGAGTATAGACCAAAGCTGCCAAATACTCCTCATATGTCAACCCCTTCATTCCCAGAAGCATACTTGTGATCCTCCTCTGGACTCTCTTCAATGACAACATAGCCTTTCTGAGATATGGGCGCAAAACTGTTGACAATACTTCAAGCACGGCCAGACTAGTGTCTTATAAAGGATCAGGATTATCTGTAAGATTTAAATAAATTCTATGCTATTCTATTCCTTGCTTTTAAATTCTATTCCCCTTGAAATAAATGCCAACATTGCATTTGTCTTCTTTACTACAGACTCAATCTGTAAGGTAAACTTCTGGGAGTCTTGCACGAGGACTCTGATGACCCTCTGCACTTCTGATGTTTGAATTTTTTCCCATTTTGATAGTAGTCTATACTATTGGTCCTCTTACCAAAAGGCAATATGATACTTTTTCCATCACTGTATTCCATCTGCCACTTTTTTGCCCATTCTTCCAAATTATCTAGTTCTTGTTCCAATCATATTGCTTCGTCAGCACTACCTGCTCTTCCACCTATCTTCGTATCACCCACAAACTTTGCCACAAAGCCATCAACTCCATTATCTAAATAACTGACAAACAATGAGAAAAGTAGCGGTTCCAATACTGATCCTTGAAGCCTCATGGGTAGCATCTTGTAAAATGCCTTTTGAAAATCCAAATAAAAATTACCAATTTTTGCAGCAATCGCTTCTGATCCGGGCCGACATTTACGTGCTGGGTGGCACCTAGTTAATTACCTTGTTTATTTCTTTTTTTTCTTCGCCTACCACTGCACTCCTGCACGTTTTGTGGCCCAGAGGTTGGGGACCACTGCTCTAGAGACATGCCAAAATCAAATGATTCTTGAAAGATCATATCCAATGCATCCATTATCTCTTCAGCAACTTCTCTCAGGACACTGGGATGTAGTCTATCTGGTCCAGGTGTCTTATCCACCATGGGATGTAGACTATCTGATCCAGGTGACTTATTCACCATGGCATGTAGTCTATCTGGTCCAGGAGACTTATTCATACCAGCATGGGAAAGTTGGGCTGAATGGCCCACTTCTGTGCTATACAATTTTCCACATCTATCCTTCAAATGGAAAAGTTGGTAGGCTCTGAGAAAATATGATTATACAGGGGCTTCTTCGGAAAGACAGACGAGGATTAAAGATGGCCTCTCTCTGTGTTGAAGATATCTATGGATTTCGTTTCACTCTTAGGTAAAGTTGTCCAAGTTGAAGAGCTCTGGTCAGCAGTAATAAACAAAGATTCAACAGAGAACTATTTTATCTTTTCTGAGTCCTCTGGATCAATAACACAGATTTCATTACCTTACCCACTGTGAACTGAGGAGAGATAGGGGACAAGGTGGGACATCTTGATGGACTTCTGGGATTGGTGTGACATGTCAACAGTCATCTTCTGCCAGCCTGGTTGACCAACCGTGACTGGGGTAAAACTGAGTGGCCAGATCCATGTCTATAATAAATATATTGAGAGCAGGTGTTTCATAAGAGTTATAGAGTCATACAACATGGAAAATGGTTCCTCAGCTTAAATGGTCCATGACAACCAAGGTGTCCATCCAAGTGAGTCACAATTGCCCATGTTGGGTCCATATTGTTCTAAATCTTTCCCATCCATGTACCTTTACAGATATCTTTTACTTCATCTTATGGGGAATTCAAAGACACGGATCAACAAAACAAAAAAGGCTGGTCATAGACTTCAGAAAGGGGGACAGTTCATATGCTTCTGTCTACATCAGCAGTGGTGAGGTTGACAGGATTAAGAGCTTTAGGTAGGTGTGAACATCTTCAGTCATCTGTCCTGGCCCAACCACATTGATGTTATTGCCAAGAAAGCTACCAATGTGTTTTGTTTCTTCAGCAAGATAAAGAAACTTGGACTGACACCATCAGCCCTTACCTATGTTTACCAATGCTTTATAGAAAGCATTCTGCTTGGATGCATCACAACTTAGTATGGCAACTACTCTGCATGTGACAGCAAGAAGCTTCACATCACAGAAATTAACTCCCCTCTACGGACTCCATGGAGTAAATAGTTGACATTTCAGGCTGAGGCCCTTCATGAGGACTGGAGAAAAAGATGAGAATTTAAAGTAAGAAGGTCAGGGGTGGGGAGGAAGAAGTATAAGTTGGTAGATGATAAGTCCCCCGGGGGGGGGGGGAGTGAAGTAAAGATCTGGGAAGTTAATTGGTAAAAAAGATAAACGGTTGAAGGAGAGGGAATCTGACAGGACAGGATAGAAGACCATGGAAGAAAGGGATGGGGAGAAGCACTAGGGAATGGGGAATGGCAAAGGCAGATGGTGAGTGGGATATTTTATTAGCTGTTCAAGAAATCAATATTCATGCCATTAGGTTGGAGGCTATCCAGACAGAATATAAAGAGTTGGTCCTCTGACCTGACTTTAGCCGCATCACGACAGTAAAGAAAGCCAGGGACTGATATGTTGGAATGGGAATGGGAAGTAGAATTGAACTGGGTGGTCATCGGGAGATCCCACTTTTTCTGGCGGACTGTGGGTAGGTGCTCAGCCAAGCAGTCTCCCAATCTACACAGGGTCTCACCAATATACAGGAGGCCACACCGGGAGCACCGGATACAGTAGATGATCCCAACAGGCTCAGAGGTGAAGTGTAGCCTCGGCTGTAAGGACTATTTCAGCTTTGAATGGTAGTAAGGAAGGAGGTGTAAGGGCAGGTATGGCATTTGTTCCACCTGCAAAGAAAGACCCTACTCACCCAGGACATTCTTTCTTCTCCCTTCTCACATCTCAGATCTAGCATCTCCTTCTAGAAGAAAATACAAAAGCTTTAAAACCTGAACCATTCAAGAGTCTAATAAGAGAGGGATATAATCTCAAGAGCAGCTTATATCTCTTTCTTATCAGACTCTTGAATGGACCTCTTGTACGATAAAATTGAATCTTGTTCCCATAATCTACCTTGTTATGATCTTGCACTTTATCGTTTACCTGCACTGTAAATTCTTGGTAGTTTTTACATTTTATTCTGCATCATTTTTTTTTTACCTTGCACTGTGTAATAATCTGATTTGTATGAAAAATATGCGAGAAAAGCTTTTCACTGTTTGTTGATACATGTGACAATAATAAACCAATATTTATTCCAATAAATAAACAAATGATGGAATTTATTGTATTGGAATGCATTTATGTATTAATCATATGTCCATCGACATGTACTGCCGGAATGAGTGCTGACACTTGTCACAATTCACAGAATCTGACTGGGAGATCAAGAGCTCATCTTTGTTGTGCATGAGGTCCATTAAAGACTCTTAATATGACATTGCCTCAGAAATAGAGGGGCATCCTTTTCGAATGGAGATGAGGAGGAATTTCTTTAGCCAGAGAGTGGTGAATCTGTAGAATTCATTGCCACAGGAGGCTGTGGGAGCCAGGAAGGAAGAGATTGATAGATTCTTGATTGGTCAGGTCATGAAGGGATACGGGGGTGGGGGAGGGGAAGGCAGCAGATTGGGGCTGAGAGAGAAATGGGATCAGACATGAGGAAATGTGGAGCAGACTCCATTTGCCAAATGACCTAATTCTCCTCCCAAATCTTATGGTCTTATGATCTAAAAGCTCTTGTTGAGCTTGGCCATTAATGATCTCAAGTTTTTGTTACTTCTGCCCAGTGGGAGTGGACTGAGAAGAGAGAATGACCAGGCTGAGAGGAGAGTTTGATTATGTTGTCTGCTCTCCTAATACAGAGTGATGCAGTGGGAGTTCTTGAAGGGGAGGCTGGTTTTTGTGTCAGAATGTGTTCCAGCTACAAGCACAGGTGAGCCCATGCAGATTTAAGCTCGGTCACGTAAAATGACAGAAGGAATGGAGGAATATCCAAGGAAGGCCATGTGGTGAGAAGTGAGTGCCAGCAGTGGTCTATGGGCCAAATGGCCTGTTGATTTGCTAAAATGCCATGTAATTCCCTGTGAAAGGGAACAGCTAGCTTTGTAGTTTTATTGTTTATGTACTTTTTCTGCTGCAGAAACCAGTCAGATTGATAGTTTAGATGGAAACATCTGGAGCAGCGAGTACTTTATACATCATGATATTGTTCTTTAATAGTCTAGCCAGCTGTTTGTGAGAAGAGCGAGGTGTCAGCATTCTAGTAGGGGAAGAGCTGTGTTTGTAATCTATTAGTTCATCATCTAGGGACGACGTAAATAAAACTCAGAGCTGGATCTGTCTGGAGGGGAGTTCTCAGCAATTAGAATCAGAAATGAGTTCTGATAGCAAAGCCTTGAGGACAAAAACACATCTGAGTCTTCACAGACATCTGTCCTTATAAACATCTTGTCCCATAACCCATCTCCTCAACCAACCAAGAAGAGGCATTTTATTTTTGCATTAGATACCTCTAATAATGAAAAGGAGCACTTAAAAACATCGTTTGTTTGTTATGTGCCATTTTGAATGATGTGGGCGATTATGGTCTTTCCATAACCATGATTGTTCCTGGCAAATTTTTCTACAGAAATGGTTTGCCATTGCTTTCTTCTGGGCAGCGTCTTTGCAAGACGGGTGACGGCAGTCATTATCAATACTCTTCAGAGATTGTCTGTCTGGCGTCAGTGATCATATAACCAGGGCTCGTGATATGCACCAGCTGCTGATATGACCATTCACTACCTGCTCCTACGGCTTCACATGACCCTGCTCGGGGGGCTAAACAGGTACTACACCTTCACCAACGGTGACCTGCAGGGTAGCAGAGGGAAGGACACTACACACTACCTTTGGTAGAGACATATCTCCACCCCAACACCCATTTAAATACATAGTGATTGAATATAAGCAATAAAAAATACATTGTATTTACAGAATAATTAAGAATAAAAAATGCATGTTTTTGTAAAAATATTGTTGCAGTAATTCAAAAGCATAAATGCAAAGTGAAATGAAGGAAAATATATGCAAATATTCCAACCTACAGTTCTTCATTTGAACGAAAGTAGGTGATCTGTGCAGGGTACTCTTCATTCATAAATTCAGATGTAGCTGAGGGCTCTGATGTGAAGTGCATCCTGCCTTTAAGGTCAGCATGATGTGGACACTTCTCAGCTTCCTGGATTGTAGAGTGAGAGGTTCAGGTTGTGCGTTAATACTTTCACATTTCACTGTATGTTCCAATATATATGTAAAAATAAATCTGAATTTGAATTACCATACACAAACACAAAAATGACAGAGGATGCTCTGTCAGGGTCATACAGAAACAGATCCTTTTGGATCAGCTAGTTGTGCTGAACTGTTATTCTGCCTAATACCATCTACCTAAACCAAGACCATAGCCCTCCATACCCATCTCATCCATGTACCTACGCAAACTTTTCTTAAGTAGAGTATCACGATTGAATCCAGATCTACCACTTCTCTGTGACAGCTCGTTCCACATTCACACCACCTTCTGAGTGTAGAAGTTCTCCCTTGGATTCCCTTTGAATATTTCACCTATTGCCCTAAAACTATGACCTCTAGTCTTACCCAGCCTCAGGTGGAATAGCTCACATGTATTCACACAATCTCTACCCCTCATAATTTTGTATACCTCTGCAACCCCCTCACCAGGGCTTGTATACAAACTTGGCACGTTAGCTAACTCTGCTAACAGCCATGTGACTCAGTGAAGAGAAGGCCACCTTTCATGGACATTATACATCTAGGGTTGGTAATAATTTGGTGTTCAATCAAACAGGAGAGTTAGGATGTTCCAGCATAGGTTGTAGTGAATGCTGTGTAAATACTGTTATCAGTAACTCAACAATGATGATCACATACCAACATAAAATTATAAAGAAAGTACTAAATCTTAACCAGGGCATTACACCTCTATAGGATCTCCCCTCATTCTCCTACACTCTAAGGAATAAAGTCCTAACCTATTCGACCTTCCCTTATAGCTCAGGTTGTCATCCTGGCAACATTATTTTTAATTTTCTCTGTACTCTTTGAAGTTTTTCTAAGTCTTTTCTGTAGGTAGGTCAACAGAACTGCACACAATTTTCCAAATTCACCTCAGTAACATTTTAGACAATTTTAACGTAACATCCCAACACCTGTACTCAACGTCCAGTTTAAGAACACCAATGTGACTTAAGCTGTCATTATGACCCTATTTCCCTGTGATGCCACTTTCAAGGAATGATGGATTTGTATACCTAGGTCCCATTGTTCTACCACACACCTCAGTGCTCTACCATTCAACTGTTTAAGTGTTACACTGGTTTGTCCTCCCAAAGTGCAACACCTCACACTAAGGATGACAGCTCAACCTTTAAGACTCTGAGAGATAGGATCTATAGGCATTTAGAGAATCATAGTCTGATCAGGGATAGTCAGCATGGCTTTGTGAAGGGCAGATCATGTCTAACAAGCCTGATAGAGTTCTTTGAGGAGGTGACCAGGCATATAGAGGAGGGTAATGCAGTGGATGTGATCTATATGGATTTTAGTAAGGCATTTGACAAGGTTCCACATGGTAGGCTTATTCAGAAAGTTAGAAGGCATGGGATCCAGGGAAGTTTGGTCAGGTGGATTCAGAATTGGCTTGCCTGCAGAAGGCAGAGGGTGGTGGTGGAGGGAGTACATTCAGATTGGAGGATTGTGACTAGTGGTGTCCCACAAGGATCTGTTCTGGGACCTCTACTTTTCGTGATTTTTATTAACGAGCTGGATGTGGGGGTAGGGGGGTGGGTTGGCAAGTTTGCAGACGACACAAAGGTTGGTGGTGTTGTAGATAGTGTAGAGGATTGTCAAAGATTGCAGATAGACATTGTAGGATGCAGAAGTGGGCTGAGAAGTGGCAGATGGAGTTCAACCCGGAGAAGTGTGAGGTGGTACACTTTGGAAGGACAAACTCCAAGGTAGAGTACAAAGTAAATGGCAGGATACTTGGTAGTGTGGAGGAGCAGAGGGATCTCGGGGTACATGTCCACAGATCCCTGAAAGTTGCCTCACAGGTGGATAGGGTAGTTAAGAAAGCTTATAGGGTGTTAGCTTTCATAAGTCGAGGGATAGAGTTTAAGAGTCGCGATGTAATGATGCAGCTCTATAAAACTCTGGTTAGGCCACACTTGGAGTACTGTGTCCAATTCTGGTCACCTCACTATAGGAAGGATGTGGAAGCATTGGAAAGGGTACAGAGGAGATTCACCAGGATGCTGCCTGGTTTAGAAAGTATGCATTATGATCAGAGATTAAGGGACCTAGGGCTTTACTCTTTGGAGAGAAGGAGGATGAGAGGAGACATGATAGAGGTGTACAAGATAATAAGAGGAATAGATAGAGTGGACAGCCAGCGCCTCTTCTCCAGGGCACCACTGCTCAATACAAGAGGACATGGCTTTAAGGTAAGGGGTGGGAAGTTCAAGGGGGATATTAGAGGAAGGTTTTTTACTCAGAGAGTGGTTGGTGCGTGGAATGCACTGCCTGAGTCAGTGGTGGAGGCAGATACACTAGTGAAGTTTAAGAGACTACTAGACAGGTATATGGAGGAATCTAAGGTGGGGGCTTATATGGGAGGCAGGGTTTGAGGGTCGGCACAACATTGTGGGCCGAAGGGCCTGTACCGTGCTGTACTATTCTATGTTCTATGTTCATGAGTTCAAACTGAGCTCCCTTTGACTTATCCTCATATTTAGAGTGTTTCGCAATATTTAGAAGTTCCGAGGCTTAGATAGAGTGGACAGCCAGAGACTTTTTCCCAGAATGCTGATGGTTAATATGAGGGGGCATCATTCTAAGGTGATTGGAGGAAAGTGCAGTTCAATAGTTCCATTGAATATCAGAGAAAGTATACAATATACAATCTGAAATTCTTCTTCTTTGCAGACATCCACCAAGCAGCCCCAAAGAATGAGTGAAATTAAAAATATTAGAACCTCAAGGCCCCTCTACTTATCCCCTCCCACGCACAAGCAGCAGCAAAGTAATGACCTCCCCCTTCCACTTACTTAAGCAAAAAAAAAGTTGCAGCACCCTTCACCCACCAAGCAAGGACCACGGTCTACATTACAACAAAAACTAATTGTTCACCCCGATAATTCAACATAGCACAGGCTCTCTCTCTCTCTCTCCCTAATGAAGGGACAGGGAGCTGTCCCCATTTCACAGTGAGAGAGGAAACCAACAAAGACAAACAACTCACTGATTACGATGTAAAAGTCTGTCATGTCACTTATTTTTTCCAAATTCTCTGATGCAAAAATCACAACAAACTCTCCCCCATACTCCCCCAAACTCATAGATAGGCACACGATGAAAGAAAAATAGACGGCTAAGGGGGAGAGGAGAGTTAGATTGATCTTACATTACGTTAACATAACATTGTGGGCTGAATGGCCGGTACTATGTGTACTGTTCTATGTTCTACTTTATTGTCACCAAACAGTTGATACTAGAGCGTACGATCATCACAGCGATATTTGATTCTGCGCTTCGTCTATGATCAATGTTTTCACGTTGGTTCAACTCTGTTGGCCCCAGATTGTGAGTTTGGGAGAATCTGTACAACAGTAAGTCTCCTTCCTATGCTTCCTACTTACACCCGGTTGAATTGAACATCATTGGCCATACCAAGAGAAAGTTTTTTCCTGGGGTTTGAGGAGTGTGTGTGTGTGTGTGTGTGTGTGTGTGTGTGTGTGTGTGTGTGTGTGTGTGTGTGTGTGTGTGTGTGTGCGTGTGCGCGTGAGAACGCGCATGCCAGGGGTGCATTAAGTGGATGGGTGGGTGGGAGGAAGGGAGCTTTTTTTGCTTTTGTTACTTTGTTGTTTCTGTTGAACATTGTGGACATGTTATTTTAAAATTCACTTTTGTGCTCTTTGCTGATTTGGCTCGGGGTATTTGCACATGTATTCGCAAAAAGAAAAGAAAACAATGCACTTGTTCAATGTCAAAGGAAGACACTTAATTAGAGCTAGCAGAAATGCAATACAAAAGGAAAAACAAATCTCTACAGCAGTGTGTAGTAACAGTACAGAAATCAAAATAGTACTTATCATCCTCTAAATGAGCTGATCAATGGAATGCTAACAGACTTTCAGACAGCCTCTCCTGTCTCCCTAAGTCTAAGACTAGCTCTGACTCAACATGCTTTGACTCTCCTTGATCTCCTGTTCATTATCTTAGTACCAGCCACCAGCCATGACCTAGCCTAGGACAAAACTCCCTTCCCTTGCACCAAGAAGGTGCTCCATATATACTCTTCATGACTCCTTACACTGGTGCTTTTCCATAAATCTGGTAACAGCCGCTACCACAATGACCTCTCCTTCCCGTGAAAACATGTTTTTTTTATCATTTTCCACTATTTTGACTGTAGACTTGTACTCCCTTAACTTTCTCACAACATTGCTGTGAATTGGTTTTCTTGTGCTTTCTCAAAACAATTTCGTTCCAAGCTAACACCATTTTGTCGTACACATCCATTTTATTTTGGCATGTACCAAGGAGGAACCACACTCTAGTGTTTCCTCACAGTTGACACCGGAATGTGTGGTGACACTTGTGGGCTGCTCATATTGGTTATTAATACAAAACAATGCATTTCATTGGTATATTTCAAAGCACAGTACCGGTGATAATTACATCTGATTAAGACTAGTCATGAAACTCTTCTATATACATCATGTAGTGGAAAATGTTTAAAATAATTTCCATCGAGCTATTGGTTTCAATTGATCTTTCCTGTGACTCCAGTCTATTCCTCTGTGATGGTATTAATCAATGAATATAACTCATTACATAACTAGACCTTGACAACAGGTTCAATGGGAGAAGACAGCAGGAAACTGTTTTCCTTTATTTGGTTCAACGCCTTTGCCCAGAGATTAAATACGTCAATAGTGGCTTGCAGTTTGAATCTGTCAAATTAATCTTGAGATTATCAACATTCATACTGGCTATACTACAAGGTAAACTGTTGGGTCACTGTCAAATACAATCTGGTCTTGGCCTACTATAAGAAACCTTAAAAATGGCTTCATATTTGGTTGGCAAGTTAATGGAGAAGATCCTGAGAGGAGCAGGATTTATAAACATTTGGAGAGGCATAATGTAATTAGGAATAGTCAGCATGGCTTTGTGAAAGGCAGATGTGCCTTACGAGCCTGACTGAATTTTTTGAGGATGTGACTAAAACACATTGATGAAGGAAGAGCAGTGGATGTAGTGTATATGGATTTCAGCAAGGCATTTGACAAGGTACCCCATGCAAGGCTTATTGAGAAAGTAAGGAGGCATGGGATCCAAGGGGACATTGCTTTGTGGATCCAGAACTGGCTTGCCCACAGAAGGCAAAGAGTGGTTGTAGATGGGTCATATTCTGCATGAAAGCTGGTGACCAGTGGAGTGCCTCAGGGATCTGTTCTTGAACCCCTACCTTTTGTGATTTTTATAAATGACTTGGACGCAGAAGTGGAGGGATGGGTTAGTAAATTTGCTGATGACACCAAGGTTGGGGTGTCGTGGATAGTGTGGAGGGCTGTCAGAGGTTACAGTGGGACATTGATAGGATGTAAAACAAGGCAGAGAAGTGGCAGATGGAGTTCAACCCAGATAAGTGTGAGGCGGTTCATTTTGGTAGGTTTGCTTTATTTTAACGTGTCGCACCAGACTGTCAGCCATTCTTGTCTGGCGCGTGGTGTCAGGATTGGTCTCCTTTCAGATTAAGCAGGTCATGATATAAACGTTCCTGACTCAACCCATTTTTTGTTCATGAGGCCGAGTGGCTAGTTCGACGCTCAACGTGGCACGGATGGTAAGTGTGCTTGGGGGTGGGGGGGGAGGTGGCCCGACTTGGATTCAAACTCAAGAGCCTTCAATACGGAGTCCGATGCTGATGCCATTGAGCCACCAGCCAGCTATTTTGGTAGGTCAAATATTATGACAGAATATAGTATTAATGTTAAGACTCAGGATCAGAGGGATCTTGGGGCCCGAGTCCATAGGACACTCAAAGGTGCTGTGCAGGTTGACTCTGTGGTTAAGAAAGCATACAGTGCATCAGCCTTCGTCAATCGTGGGATTGAGTTTAGGAGCCGAAAGGTAATGTTGCAGCTATATGGGACCCTGGTCAGACCCCACTTGGAGTACTGTGCTCAGTTCTGTTTGCATCACTATAGGAAGGATGTGGAAACCATTGAAAAGGTGCAGAAGATTTACAAGGATGTTGCCTGGATTGGGGAGCACACCTTATGAGAATTGATGAAAGAACTCGGCCTTTTTTCCTAAGAGCAACGGAGGATGAGAGGTGACCTGATAGAGGTGTATAAGATGATGAAAGGCATTGATCATGTCGCTAGTAAGAGGCTTTTTTTCAGGGCTGAAATAGCTAGCATGAGAGGGCACAGTTTAAGGTGCTTGAAAGTAGGAAAGGAGCTGTCAGGGGTAAATCCTGACGAAGGGTCTCGGCCTGAAACATCGACTGTACCTCTTCCTAGAGATGCTGCCTGGCCTGCTGCATTCACCAGCAACTTTGATGTGTGTTGCTTGAATTTCCAGCATCTGCAGAATTCCTGTTGTTTGTGTGGGCCTGTATTGTGCTGTAGGTTTTCTATGATTCTATGTTTCTATGCTTCTATAGAATCGCAGAGTAATGCAGCATCAAAACAGGCTCATCTGCAGTGTGACGAGTGCTCTTGGAACAACCCCCATCAAACTCGTCAGCGGAAAAGACACTTCCCAGCTTTAACATCAATTCTACCAACCTCTTCTTCCAACCCACAGGAAACGGGGAGTCCCCGAGGTTGAATGACTCAGCGGTCTACTTACCCCACTTTTCTAATAGTTTCTCCCCGGCATGTCTCACAGGGACATTAGTCATTGCCATCACTAAGAACAGATGCATGAGGGGCATCCTCCGCCAGAAGGTGACCTCCCTCTTCGTAGTGTTCCTGACAATCACTGCCATCCTGCTTGTCTGTACAACTGAGGGCTTCTGCAGTTCGGGCCTCACCAGTACCCCAGCAGGAAATCCTCATTCCCCCTCATGGTCTTCGAGAGTGTCCACTAGGAGGGTCTCACCCTCAGGCACTCCGGGAAATTTGGGGGTCCCCATCACTCTCGCTTCTTCCCTAGACTGTACCACTATTGGCATCGACTGGGTGGACCACACAGTCCCTAGTCTAAATTTGGTATTCAGCCCAATGCAGCCACGCATTTCCTCAAAAGTATCTGGAAACACCAGGTGCACAGACAATGTTCTCAGAAAACTCTCCCAGCCTTCTCCTTGCAGGACCTCAAGAGCCTCCTCACCAGAGGAGTGTTGGTCCCCACCAGGACTGAGACACCGCCCATTTCAGAGGAGTCCGGACAAACCAGCTGTAATGTATCAAGGACCTCAGCCACTCCCATATTAGCCTCTGAAAACTCCAGTTACATTGACAATAAAACATTGTATAGATAATCACCAGTACTAAGACCCAAGATCCCCAGTGCACTGAATAGTGTCAACAGTAAATGCGTCAGATATCGGTTGTAAAATGAACGGTACAGTAACGTGACCTGCGAACCAGTGTCAAGTATGGCTTTAGCATAAATACCCTCTGTCCGTAGCAATACACTAGAATGTGGCCTCACTAAGCCTTCAGGAATAGGGTCTTCTGCTTTTGGGGGTTCCTTGGTACATTGCTAGGAACGTGTTCCCCAAGAGACACCAGGCCGTTCCCTCAATGAATCTCCTCTAAATTTTCCCAATGACCCTCTCTGCTTAGGTACCCTGGGGCTCACTCTCCTTCCCACGTAATACCGACTGCTAAAAGCCCTCTACAGTGTTTGTCCCCCTGGGGAATCTGCACCCCCATCAGCTCCATCATATGGGAGGATCACACCCGCTGATAACCGGAACATCTCAGTTCTCAACTCTGCCACAGTCTCCTTTACCACTCCCAGAGCAAGCTATCCGTGCTCACTTCACCACAGCGGACCACTACTGAGGACTGTACCCTGTTGAAGGAGGCCTCTCGCGCCTCCGACGCATTCTCCTTCTCACGTACTTCTCTGATCAGTTCAACAAATGAGGGAGGGGGTCGCATCTTACGAGACAGTCAGAGACCCCAAGCGATCAGGTCCTGGGACTGGGCGCCCTTTAAATCTGTCTAATTCTCAACACATTTATCCCATCCACCTGAATGGCCTCTCTGCGCTGCAAGCAATTTGGCTGCCTCTCTAGCCGAAAGATGTAGGCAGAAAGCTTTTCTGCCTTCTCCTGACACATGTTCTGAAACCCCATTGGGCTTCCTGTCGTGCCAAAGGCATTTTCCAGTGCTTTCATGTAATTGTCCATAGTTGCTAGGGGATACCAGGACCTGACAGCTCTCACAACGTCAGCAGCCCGCCCACTCAAACTTTCAACCAATCTCTGTTGCTTTACGTCATCAGAGCACTGCCACTCATCCAACAACTGAGCAGTCTGCTCCGCCCAAGTCTCATACTCCTCTTCCTCTTTAGGAGTGGGCGTTATTCCACAAAACAGGTGAAGCTACCATAGCAGGGACTTTGGACCTGGGCATTTTCCATTTATTCGCCAGAGCGGTAAGGGCGGATACTAACTCAGAATTCTTACTCTTCCCTGGGGGACGGGGTCTAATTAGGCATTCCAAGTCCGACCACTCCTTCCCCTCACTCCTCAGAAAAGAACCCTGCCTTTGAAGTCTCCGCGCCCAGCTATGGGAACCTCGACTTGTGATTTGGCCTGCTCCGCTACCATTACGTTAGCGCTAGTCTGCAGTAAAATGAGCTTTGCGTCGCCATTTTATCAAATCTCTGCCCAGCAATTTTAACAGTACTCAACAGGCAAATTAACAATTCATGCAGAGTATGACCCCACTCAACACGCACGCGTTAGTTACCAGTAACCTCCGTGGATGAACACCACCGTTCCATCGCGGCAGCATCCATACTAACACAGACTTAAACACACAACCCACTGGTTCAATGCATCCAACGAAAGCAATCCCACAACTGTCACCCTCGGGTTCGGCCAGCTGCTTTAATCTAGGGGTTGACAGCCTCCGGCCCGGCCAAACCTGACAAATCTTGTTTGGGTGGATGCTGAGCGATATGTTCCCCTGTTACAAATCAGTACCACAAAATAACAAACAGTACACAATATGCAATTAGATAATTGAGCTCTATAATTCTTGATTTGAATATAGGGTTAGTAAAGAAAACAAAAAGAAAAAGGATCCATTTTAATGAAACAGTCTAATGAGCATGTTGGAGCTTTTCCCGTCTGTTCGTTCTCCATCGATCTCCTCCCAGGCGTCGTCAACTCCCGACCCCATTCCAAGTCCGCTCAGACCTACAGTCTATGACTTCCCCATTCTGACATCTTCTGTCTCCATCTTCTCCTGAACCAAAAGCCCACAAATTCCCTTCTCTCAGGCACATAAGAAAGAAAAACACCTCCCCCCAATGGCCAGCGCACATTCCAAAGCCCCTGTTATCTCTAGTCATAACCCAAATACTGCAGCTACAGAGAAACCATTACATTAGCAATGAACTCTTTCCCATGAGGTTCATTTTTTGTGACTATTCACAATAGATAAAAAGAAACAGAATAGAATCATTGAAAAACTACACAAAAACAAAGACAGACAATCAATATGCAAAAGAAGACAAACTGTGAAAATATGAAAAAATCTAATAATAATAAAAAATAATATGGAGAACGGGAGCTGTGGTGAACTTGAAAGTGATTCCATTGGTTCTGCAATGAGTTCAGTGTTGAGGTGAGTGAAGTTATCCACACTGGTTCAGGAGAGATGACAAGGTGGAGGATAGAGAGGTTGAAAGGGAGGCACAGAGAAATAAAGAGGTGGAGAGATGCAGCTGTGGAAGTACGGAACAGTGGAGAAGAAGCAGGGAGGTGTGGAGTGGTGGAGAAAAGAGGATACGTTGAGGTGAAGAGACAGGATGAGAAGCAGAGAGATGAAGAGATGAAGTGGAGGGATGAGAAAACCTAACAAAGGGCTCTCTAGAACTTTGTTCCTTAGGGCTGAAGACATACAAGCCAATACTGGAGCATTTTATGAATGCTAAAAAACTCCAACTACGGGAAAGCAAATTCTCCTCAGATTGGTTTATGTAATGGAGGGACGATATTCAGATTGACGGTTGGGCATTTAATTGTTGATCTTTTAATTGAAATATATGTACAGATATATTAGGTTCATAATCTAACTCTTCATGTGATAAACTTTATAAAGATTAAAGATTAGCATTATATGTCACATACACATTGAAACATACTGTGAAATGCATCATTTGCATCAAATCAGTGATGAATATGCTCACTTGTTTGCCGTACTTTTGGTGTTACATAGTAGGCCCACAACTCACCGTACATCTTTGGAACATGAGATGAAACCAGAACACCTGAAGGAACCGCATGCAGTCACAGGGAGAATGTATAAACTCCTTACAGAGGGAAGCAGGAATTAAACCTTGTCGGCAATTGCTGATGCATTACTCTACTGTGCTGACCTTTCAATCATTCAAACTTTGTTTAAATTCACTGTCTGAATTCCCTATGTTTGAGCATTCAGACTTTGCTTCTTGATATTTAAACAAAATATAGTTGTAATCCCTAGGATTCATATATGAGACAGTCTTGACAGAGATAGATGTATCAGGAAATCGATGAGAAGAAGTTCACAGATACACAGGTGATTTATAACACAGCTAGTACCACTGTCTCTACTCCACAAATCAAAAAAACTCACGTCACAGAATTAGCTTCTCCTCAATGGACTCTGTTTACACTTCCTGCTAACTCAGTAAAACAGCCAACATAATCAAAGACCCAACCCACCCTAGACATTCTCTTCTCCCCCTCTCCTATCAGGCAAAAGTTAAAAAAGCCACCAGGCTCAGGGATAGCTTCTACTCCACTATTATAACATTATTGATTGGTTCCCTAGTACGCTAAGATGGGCAATTGATCACAAGCCTGCACCGTTTTACAAAAAGATCGGGCAGATCTCTTATCTAAGCACTCTACCCCTGTGTCTCTTGATCCCTTAATTATTGAATCGTGTCCAATTTGTTGATAACTGAGCCGGCATGTCACTAGCCTTTTGAGAATCAACATCTCCCACATTCCTGATTGGTCGGGTATCAAGAGGTATAGTGAGAGGGCAGGTGTATGGGGCTGATTGGGATCCAGAATCAGCCAGAATGAAATGTCGGAGTGGATTCAATGGTCTGAATAGCCCAATTCTGTTCCTATGTCTTATGGTCTTATGATCTAACTCTACCCTCCTTGTGCCTGAGAGTGCCTGTACTATTTGTCTCATTCCCATCTGGGAGAAGTTAATGTAGCATCCACACCAGGACCACCAACCTCAACAACAATTACTTTCTCCAATCAGTAAGGTTGATCAACATCTCCACCCACTAATCCACCCCTCCACACCACCAACTGCCACTGCTTTGTCACTACTTACGAGCAGATACTCCTGTGCCTCACGTATCTTTATGGAGATTCAATCAATCTATCTTATTCGTTTGTTTGTTTGTTTACATATTTGTTTATTGAGTTACAGCACAGAATTGACACTTCCAGCCCTTCGAGAAGCACTTCCCAGCAACCCCTGGTTTAACCCGAGCCTAATCGCAGGACAATTTACAATCGCCAAGTCACCTACCAACCAGTAGGCGTTTGGACTGTGGGAGGAAACTGGAGCACCCGCAGGAATCCCACTCAGTCATTGGGAGAACATACAAACTCCTGACAGGCAGCAGTGGGAATTGAACCCTGGTTGTTGGTATTGTAACACATTGTGCTAACCACTACATACATTACCATGCTGCCCACGTATTTATATTTATTAGGGTTTTTTTATTATTGTGTTTTTTATCTTAATGTTTTTTTCCTGCTGCATCAGATCCTGAATAACAAATATTTTGTTCTCCTTTACACTTGTGTACAGGAAATGACATTAAACAATCTTGAATTGAACCTTGAAATGTTCCTAATGAATTTGCCCCCACAACCCCCCTGGCAGAGTGTTCCTCGCACCCACCGCTGTCTGTCAAAAGCCTCCCATATTTTCCTCCAATCACCAGGCTGGAAGAAGATGGCACCAGCAAACAATGCTGCCATGCACAACATTTTCCAGATGGTCCATGAAAATGTTTCTTTCACTTCATATACATCTTCTTTTCCTTTTAAGTGTGATCCTGGTACTGTCAGAGCCTGTGATCTACAGTTTGACGGTGTGTTTTCAGGCTGATAGAGTAACCCATTTCTTTGCTGCTTCTGAGAAGGTTTCGCGAAGCGAGCAGCCCAGAGGGCAAGAAGCTTAGAGACAGGGCGTGGGATCTCATTCCTCGCACGTTTTGCCAATTAAAGCATTGAGGCAGATTGGAAACATTCAGGTGAGTGTGGAAAGCAGGCGAGTGTTCAGCAGGGTCTACCAACCTCCCGCTCGTTACTGCTAGAGGATGATGTCTGCATATGACGCTCTTTCTCCCTCCCTCTCATTCGCTACTCCTGAGGGATGGCCATTGCATTCGAATGGCTTCCCTCTTCCTCCATGCTGTCAGAAGACAGTACCAAAGTTCTGGGTCTGCAGTTTGTAGATTGGACTATCACTCCTTTTCCTGTTGCTAGTTTGCTAATTTGGTTGACTTTGAATCAGGCCAGACTGCGGATAATGAACACTGAGCTGAACTGAATGTGGACTCTTTTGATTTTGTATTTTATATTCCGTGTTTTTGCTCAATCTTTCTTGATGCCACTTGCACGGGTGGGTCAGGGGGTGGGTGTATGTTGATGTTTTTCTTTGAACAGGTTCCATCGTTTTCTTTGTTCTGTGGCTGTCTGTGGTGCAGATGAATCTCAGGAATGTATACTGCATATCTACTTTGATAATAAATGTACATTGAATTCTTTGAAAATTATATCTCCTTGTATTAGCCATTTTCGCCCTGGGGAGAAAAAAATCTCAGGCTGCCCACTAGACCTATGCCTTTTACTGCCTTTCCTACAACAGCACATTTTCTTCATCTTCTTCTTAAGCTTAAAACCCCTGGTGAGGCATAGGCTGCCAACGTCAGCTCTCCACAGTCCCCTGCCTTGGGCTGGCAGAAGGTTGATGGGCCCTGAGGTTTCTACTTTCACCACATGGCTTCATACATCTCCAGGCGAGGATCCTTCCTCTCGCAGGGAGGAAGTCTTTGGGGCTTCTGTTGGTATTTCTGTAGCTCTGGATCTTTATGAGATGTAGTTGCTAGCCCCATGCCCAATCTCCTCCTTTCGCATCCGGGATTGGGGCTGTCCGTGGCGAAGTTAGCATTTCGTCACAATAGACACTGATCATCAGTGTTATGTTTTGTAACTTCAAAATACTGAACTAATTCAAAGAAGGTACCGAGTACGGGAAGGCGGGTCTGGTTTTGTCTTTACTCTTAGTGAGGTGCACATGTATCACGTGGTTGCGCGATGATGTATACAATTAACATATTTTTTACATATAACCCATAAAGATTTATTTAAACAAACAAGAATACTTAATCAAACAAGATATATAGTACAAGATTACTCAAATTTTATTGAAACATCAAATACACAACAGTCATGTTCTTTCCCAAATATTTAACCACTTCATGTCCTTGTGTACAAACACCATGCACCCTCCCACAACTCAATTTCATATTTAACTAAATGTCAGCATTCTTCATTTCTGTCAATTATCTAATCTGTAATTCACAATAAACATGGTTCCCAATCCTATCAGCCTTAATTACGTGCAATAATCGTTCATGGAACATCTTAGCAAGTGTTTTTAAAAGGGTTCATAGAGTGACAACAGAGTAGCCTGCCAGAGCAGAGGTAATAAGTAATTCCCCCGTTGATCAAGCTAAATGGCAATACTGTTGTTGACAGAGGCTGTTGCACTTAATTTAAATGTAACTAACCTTAGCTCACTGCATTCGTCTGGCAAGAACACCTTGCACTTATTGGAAGAGATTGTTTTTGCTTTTAGGCATAATCCTTGGCTGTTTAAGCAGATCATAAGAGATTCTACAGATTCTGGAAATCCAGAGAAACACACACACACACACACAAAGGAGGCGACACAGTAGCGTTGAGGTTAGCACAATGCTTTACAGTACAGGTGACCCGGATTCAGTTCCTGCCAATGTCTGTAAGGAGCTTGTATGTTCTCCTTGTGACCGTATTGGTTTCCTCCAGATGATCCAATTTCCTCCCATAGGTCCAATGACATACCAGTTGATAAATAAATTGTTAATTGTCCTATGATTAGGCTAGGATTAAATATGACGACTGCAGATTGGCCTCAAAGGGCCTAATCTGCACTGTCGTTCAATAAATAAATAACAAATAAAATACCGGAGGAACTCAGCAGGTCAAGCACCATCTCTGGAGTAAGATAAATAGTTAATTTTTCAGGCAGTGACCCTTCATCAGGTCTAGTCAAGAAGGGGGAAAAAGTCAGAATAAAAAGGTGAGAGAGGAGAAGGAATAGAAGCTAGAAGATGATAGGTGAAGCCACATGAGGTTAAAGGTGGGAGATGATAGGTGGAAGAAAAGGAGGACTAAAGAAGGAATCCGATAGGAAGGGAGAGTGGAACATGGGAGAAAGGGAAGGAAGGGGCATCAGGGGAAGGTGATAGGCAGCTGAGGAGAAATGAAAAGGTAAGACGTGAGCCAGAGTGGGAAATGGAAGATTGGGAAGGGGAGAGAGGGAAAAAATACTGGAAGTTAAAGAAATTGATGTTGATGCCATCAGATTGGAGGCTGCCCAGGTAGAATATGAGGTGTTGCTTCTCCAGCTTGCAAGTGATTTCATTATTACAGTAGATGAGACTATAGACTGGTATGTTGGAATGGCATTGAGGACTCGAATTAAAATGGTTGTCCACTAGAAAATTCTGCTTGTTGCAGATGGAGTGACAGTTCTTGACAAAATGGTTCCCAATCTATGTTGGTTCTCATCAATGTAGAGGAGGTTACATCTAGAGATTTGCAGGTGAAATGTTGCCTCACATGGAAAGACTGTTTGAGGCCCTGAATGGAGGTGAGGGACAAGGTAAATGGACAGGTGTAGGGATAAGAACCTTTAAGCAGGAGACATTTGCTCATTCAGTGGACTTGTTCGTACATCATCTGCACTCAAAATTTAATTCATTGGCTAACCAATCCTCTGGATTTGAAAACCCATGTGTATTGTATGCTTTCCTCCCTCTTACCTGTCCTGCCCAACAACGTCAACCCATAATTTAAAAAAAATCCAGACGTTGTATATTCACACAACTACTGTTTCAGAAACAGAATCAGGTTTATTGTTACTGCATTCTGTGTCATGAAATTTGTTATTTTGCAACAGCTGTACAATGTATGGAGTGTGCAGGGAGGGGTAGCGCCTCTGGCAAAGCAATGGGCAGCTCATTCACCTTTGGTCCCCACTGGACACATCAGTGGTTCCAAATATCTGTTTGCCTGCAACAGTGAGCAAATTAGGATACAATGCTTTGACAGGCAGGCTAAACCCGGTGAGGGTAGCCAGCATGCCTCGTACCTCGGTGAGACAGGAACAGACCTATCCTATCATGCAGTCAGCTGCGGCAGACTGGGTGGATGAGATCTACAATGAGGTACATCAGCCAGGAAGGCAGTACTGCAAAGCTTTGTGGAGAGTGAAAGGCACAACAAGGCACAGAAAAGTCATGGTTATCCACTGCAACAACGGAAGACCTTGGTAGTGACGACTACTAATACCACAGAACCTGGACTTCTGAGGTCAAGAGAATGGATCTGCACCAGTGCAATGGCTTTTCACTTTAAAAGCTCTCCCATACGGATTTCCTGTCATTGTTAGATACGATGGACAACCACCACAGTGCAATGTATAAAAATACTATGCAGTACAATAAGAAATATAAATAGATAGATAGATAGATAAATAAATAAATAAACAATGCAAAAAGAGAACAAAAATAGTGAGCTATCGTTCATGGGTTCATGGTTCATTCAGAAATCTCACGGCGGAGGGGAAGGAGCTGTTCCTAAATTATTGAGTGTGTGTCTTCAGGCTCCTGTATCTCCTCCCTGGTGGAAGCAATGAGAAGAGAACATGTCCTAATTGGAGGAGGTCCTTAACGATACATGCCGTCTTCTTGAGTCTTTGGCTTTTGAAGGTGTCTTCAATGCTGGGGGGGGTCTAGTGCCTATGATGGAAGGGCTTTACTGAGTTTACAACTTCCGACAGCTTTTTCCAATCCTGTCCGGTGGCTTCTCCATACCAGACAGTGATGCAACCAGTCAGAATGCTCTTCACGTTTACTCACGTTGCAAAATGATCATTTATGACATTGGCAAGGAAAGAACTGGAAAGGGATAAGTGCTTGGCTCAGGTGAAAGCTTTTATTTCAGAGATACAGTGCAGAACAGGCCCTTCCAGCCCAACAAGACTCACCACCTAGCAATCCACCTATTGAACCTTAGTCTAGTCACTGGACAATTTACAATGACAAATTAATCTACTAGCCAATGCATCTTCAGAATGTAGGAGGAAACCAGAGCACTTGGAGGAAACTCATGCAGTACACAAGCAGACTCTACAAACTCCTTACAGATGCTGTTAGAATTGAACTCCAAACTCCATAACACCCTGAGCTGTAATTGTGTCACTACCGTGGCAGCCGTAATTATGAATTACCAAATAAGTAATTATCACGGAAATGGAATAACAAAATATGTTCATGGTTTCATGGGCTATTCAGAAATATGAGGCCAGAAAGAAACTGTTCCTAAACTGATATCCCAAGCTGATAACTTTCCAAGTGTTCAAACCAGGTATTCTATGACAACAGATCCAGGAACTGCCTCGATCCTTTAACTTGAGTGTAATTATATTTTGAAGGCTGAATACACTATGTCATCGCATTTTCTTTTATTGAGCGGTATGATTTCATTGAACATAGATCAGTGCAATACAGATACAAGCTCTTTGACCCACAATATCAGGACCAAATGCAACACCAAATTTTACTAAACGCCTTCTGCCTGAATACAATCCATTGCCTGCATTTTCTTAAACACCACTATCGTATTTGCTTCAATCACTCCCCCCAGCAGCCGGTTTCAGACACCCACCACTCTCTGTGTAAAACCTAACACCACATATCTCCACTAAATGTTCCCCACCCAGTTCAAATGTATGTCCTCTATATTTGATCATTCTGGCCAGGGAAGAAGGTACTGACTATCTACTTTCTCATAATTTTATGAATTTCTATTATATCTTACCTCAGCGTCCAATGCTCCAGAGAAATCCGTCTCTGACACCGAAGAGAAGATTCCCCGATAAAAGTACGGTATAATTCAGAACTGCTATCTTCTAAGGCCTGTCTTAAGTTGGGAGAAATTTGACGTTGATCTAAATATGCAGGGTTAAGTTCCCCTGTATCCATTTACATCCATTGCAGTCTATCAATCTCAGTTGGATTGATAAGGTGGTCTCCGATATCCCATAGGCATTAGCAATCAAGAGGTTTATCCGTAAACATTTCCATTGTTTGATCATTAAAAGTTCAAAGCAAATTTATTATCAAAATACATACATGTCACCATGAACAACCTTGAGATACATTTTCTTGCAGGCATTCACAGAAGGTACAAAGGAACACAATCAAGTCAATTAAAAAATAACATAACAAGATGGACAAACAACCAATGTGTAAATGACAACAAAGCATGCACATATATAAAAAAAATAAGCAGTAGATATGGAGAACATGAGATGAAGTGTCCTTGAAAGTGAGTCCATAGGTTGTGGGAACAGATTAGTGTTGGGGTAATTGATGTTACCCCTCTGGTTCAAGAGCCTGATGGTTGAGGGGTAATAACTGTTCCAAAATAATAATTGAATGATAATTATTTTTAACTTTAGCTATCCTTAAGCTTCTGTCAAACATCCTTGTCCCTGATATACTGGATAAATCAAGTATAAATCTAAGCCACTATGATAAGAATTGTAGAAGTTTGAACGCTGACCTGTAATGAGCTAGATATTCCTATCTCTGATGGAAGTTAAAGGATTGCTGCGATATCTCGCGGGAAATGAGCCAATAACTGCTCCTACTTCATTAACCATCACCCTCTGGCTAGCGAGTATCTGATTGCAACTTGTACTTTTTTTACACTGAATTCAGCAGACAGTTATTTAAGCTTTGCTTGCTTCCCCAGGTGGCTGTTCTGAAATATTTATCAGACAATTTTTTTTCAAAAGCTGATATGTGGAAAGAATTGAATTTCACTGCAATGTTTCCATAGCTAAATGTCCATTGGCTGTGATTGAACCAGCAGTCCACACGACCACAAGACATAGGAGTAGAATTAGACCATTAGGTCCATCGAGATTGCTCTGTCATTCCATCATGGCTGATTTATTATACCTCTCAAATACATTCTCCTGACTTCTTCCCATAATCTCTGATGCCCTTAATAATCAACAACTTATCAAGCTTCACTTAAAATATACCCAGTGACTTGGCCTCCACAGCCATCTGTGGTAATAAATTCACAGATTCACCAACCACTGGACTAAAGGAATTCTTCCTCATCTGTTCATAAGGGATGTCTTTCTACTCTGAAGCAGTGTTCTCCGATCCTAGACTTCCCCCACTATATGAGATCCTCCCTCATTCTTCTAAACTCCAGCGAGTACAGACCCAGAGCCACCAAAAGCCCCTCATATGTTAACTTTTTCATTCCCAGAATCATTCTCATGAACTTCCTCTGGGCCCTCTTCAATGCCAGCACATCCTTTCTTAAGTAATGGGCTCAAAATTGCTCACAATACTCAAGGTGTGGTCTGACCAGCACCTTATAAAGCCTCAGTGTTGTATCCTTGTTTTTGTATTCTAGTCCTTTCAAAATGAATGCTATCACTATATTTGCCTTCCTTATGTAGGGTTCTCAGTAATATTATCTGTAATGTTAACTGTTAACTGCTAATTATGAAATGGCTCCTCAAGTGTAATAACGAGATGGCTTCTTTGCAATGTTAATGACGAGGTAATGTTCTCTCTGGCTGAAATGTTTGGACTATAGTTATAGATAATGGAAGTTATGTTATTCTATCTGTATGTGTGGGAACCTGGGTGAGTGCACGGGCTTTTCCGGAGGAGAACCGAAGGGGAAGGACGTGCTGAATGCGCTCTGGTCGACCACTGGGGTTGGTCCCAGGCGGCGGGTCGAGGAGGTCGGAGGAGATCGAATGGTGGAAAGAAGACCCCGTTAATTGAGCTCCAATGGTTGAGCATGAAGTAGTTGAACTCTGATAAGTTTGGCGCCTTTTACTTTCCTTTTATGTTGTATTTCTATTAACTACATAATCCAGTAAGATCTATAAAGTGTAATCTGTAAATCGTACATTGTGTGCTGTCTGACATTTGATGTGTGAGTTTGTACCAGGGTGCATTACACAGCAACGACGCAAACTGTGAGACAAGGTTTGGCAGGCAGAATGGGTTTCCCCTAGACAAACACGAGCCATTAGACCTGAGTCTTATACTTACCGCTCTCTCAACCTGCAAGTTAACCTTTATGGAATCCTAATTCCTCTCCTGCTGTCTGAATCATACATGTCAGTGCAGAGAATGGAGTCGGAAACACTTGCCTGACTTCACCCATATAGAAGTGCAACATTATTGGAGGTCTGGTCTTGCAGGAGAGATATTCACACTTAAAATATTGTGTTTATTTCTGGCCACCTCATTAAAGGGATAAATTTGTCCTGGTGAGGAACATAAAGAATGGTAGGGTGAAGGAACCATGGGTGACAAGTGAGGTGGAAAACCTAGTCAGGTGGAAGAAGGCAGCATACATGAGGTTTAGGAAGCAAGGATCAGATGAGTCTATTGAGGAATATAGGGAAGCAAGAAAGGAGCTTAAGAAGGGGCTGAGAAGAGCAAGAAGGGGGCATGAGAAGGCCTTGGCGAGTAGGGTAAAGGAAAACCGCAAGGCATTCTTCAATTATGTGAAGAAAAAAAGGATGACAGGAGTGAAGGTAGGACCGATTAGAGATAAAGGTGGGAAGATGTGCCTGGAGGCTATGGAAGTGAGCGAGGTCCTCAATGAATACTTCTCTTCAGTATTCACCAATGAGAGGGAACTTGATGATGGTGAGGACAATATGAGTGAGGTTGATGTTCTGGAGCATGTTGATATTAAGGGAGAGGAGGTGTTGGAGTTGTTAAAATACATTAAGACAGATAAGTCCCCGGGACCTGACGGAATATTCCCCAGGCTGCTCCACGAGGTGAGAGAAGAGATTGCTGAGCCTCTGGCTAGGATCTTTATGTCCTTGTCCACGGAAATGGTACCGGAGGATTGGAGGGAGGTGAGTGTTGTCCCTTTGTTCAAAAAAGGTAGTAGGGGTAGTCCAGGTAATTATAGACCAGTGAGCCTTACATCTGTGGTGGGAAAGCTGTTGGAAAAGATTCTTAGAGATAGGATCTATAGACATTTAGAGAATCATGGTCTGATCAGGGACAGTCAGCATGGCTTTGTGAAGGGCAGATCGTGTCTAACAAGCCTGATAGAGTTCTTTGAGGAGATGACCAGGCATATAGATGAGGGTAGTGCAGTGGATGTGATCTATATGGATTTTAGTAAGGCATTTGACAAGGTTCCACACGGTAGGCTTATTTAGAAAGTTAGAAGGCATGGGATCCAGGGAAGTTTGGCCAGGTGGATTCAGAATTGGCTTGCCTGCAGAAGGCAGAGGGTGGTGGTGGAGGAAGTACATTCATATTGGAGGATTGTGACTAGTGGTGTCCCACAAGGATCTGTTCTGGGACCTCTACTTTTCGTGATTTTTATTAACGAGCTGGATGTGGGGGTAGAAGGGGGGGTTGGCAAGTTTGCAGACGACACAAAGGTTGGTGGTGTTGTAGATAGTGTAGAGGATTGTAAAAGATTGCAGAAAGTCATCGATAGGATGCAGAAGTGGGCTGAGAAGTGGCAGATGGAGTTCAACCCGGAGAAGTGTGAGGTGGTACACTTTGGAAGGACAAACTCCAAGGTAGAGTACAAAGTAAATGGCAGGGTACTTGGTAGTGTGGAGGAGCAGAGGGATCTCGGGGTATATGTCCACAGATCCCTGAAAGTTGCCTCACAGGTGGATAGGGTAGTTAAGAAAGCTTATGGGGTGTTAGCTTTCATAAGTCGAGGGATAGAGTTTAAGAGTCGCGATGGAATGATGCAGCCCTATAAAACTCTGGTTAGGCCACACTTGGAGTACTGTGTCCAGTTCTGGTCACCTCAGAATAGGAAGGATGTGGAAGCATTGGAAAGGGTACAGAGGAGATTTACCAGGATGCTGCCTGGTTTAGAAAGTATGCATTATGATCAGAGATTAAGGGAGCTAGGGCTTCACTCTTTGGAGAGAAGGAGGATGAAAGGAGACATGATAGAGGTGTACAAGATAATAAGAGGAATAGATAGAGTGGATAGCCAGCGCCTCTTCCCCAGGGCACCACTGCTCAATACAAGAGGACATGGCTTTAAGGTAAGGGGTGGGAAGTTCAAGGGGGATATTAGAGGAAGGTTTTTTACTCAGAGAGTGGTTGGTGCATGGAATGCACTGCCTGAGTCAGTGGTGGAGGCAGATACACTAGTGAAGTTTAAGAGACTACTAGACAGGTATATGGAGGAATTTAAGGTGGGGGCTTAAATGGGAGGCAGGGTTTGAGGGTCGGTACAACATTGTGGGCTGAAGGGCCCGTAGTGTGCTGTACTATTCTACGTTCTAAAGGAATGATGGGGAAGTCTGAGAGAGGGTGCACAGATTTAGCAGGAGTTTACCTGGATTAGAGAGCTTGTCTTATGAGACAAGGTAGAGCAAGCTAGGGCTTTTCTCTTTGGAGCAAAGGAGAATCAGAGGTGACTTCATAGAGGTGTCCAAGATGAGATGAGGCATAGAGAGAACGGATAGCTAGAGACTTTTTCCCAGGGCAGAAATGGTTAATACAAGGGGGCATAATTTTAAGGTGTTTGGAAAGAACGGGGTGTGGGGGAATGTCAGAAGAAGTTTTTTTACACAGAGTGGTGATGTGTGGAACAACCTACCGGGGTGGTGGTAGAGGCAGATACATTAGTGAGAATAAAAGACTCTAGGGCACATGGATGAAAGAAAATTGGAGGGCTAATATGAAGAAAGGGATAGATTGATCTTAGACTGGATTAAAAGATTGGACCAACAGCTGAAGAGCCTGTACTGCACCTTACTGTTCAATTTTCTAACAAGACAATGGTGATGCCATATTTGAAGTATTATGTTCAGTGTTGTTCACATGCTTTAAGCAGAATGCTCAGATCTCTCACACTGCTGTAGAAAAGCTGCCAATAAAATGGAAAAATACAGAGGAGATTCATGAGAAAATTGCCGGTACTCAGGGCACTGTTATGGAGAGAGACTGAGCAGGTTGGGTTTTTTTTTATTAAAGCTTAGGGGGTCGAAGGGTGAGCTTGTAGATGTACATAAAATCATGAGGAGCATACAATAGGTAAGGTGATTGCTCACAGTCTTTTTTCCTGGATTGGAGACTCAAGAACTAGAGGCATTGGTTTAGGGTAAGAGGAGAGAAATATTTTTATTGGAATCTGAGCAGCAACATTTTTTCACCTGGTGAGTGACCAGTACAGGGAATAAACTGACAGAGGAAGTGGTGGAAGTAGGTACGATATGACATTTAAAAGGAAATTCTACAGGTACGTGGATGGGGGTGGGGTGGGGGGGTGTCTTTACCAAAGCAGGTGTAAGGCATTCCTTCCCTCCACTAGGCTGAAGGTCACCCTTGGGCAAGGTGTAGCAGCGGCTTAGCCCCAGTCAGGGTCACGTGAGGACATGGGAGCAGGTGGTGGATGGTCATATGAGCAGTTGGTGCATATCTCAAGTCTTGGTTATGTGACAACTGATGCCAGGTAGACAATCTCCGACGAGTATTGATAACGGCTGGGGTCAGCTGTCTTGTAAAGACACTGCCTGGAAAAAGGCAATGGCAATCCACTTCGGTAGAAAAACTTGCCAAGAATAATCATGATCAGAAAACCATGACTGGCTACGTCATATGATACAGCAGGGGTCTCCAACCTTTATCGCACTGCGGACCGGTTTATTATTGACAATATTCTAGCGGACCGGCCAAC
Organism: Mobula birostris; assembly: GCF_030028105.1. Classification (NCBI taxonomy): domain Eukaryota; kingdom Metazoa; phylum Chordata; class Chondrichthyes; order Myliobatiformes; family Myliobatidae; genus Mobula; species Mobula birostris. Next base: position 139,493,661 of record NC_092379.1, read on the forward strand.
TGGGGGTGGTGGTGGTGGTGGTGGTGGTGATAGGGTTGCCAATGGACAAGAGTAATACGCTGGGTTTACTCCGATTTAGACTACAATGACCATGAAGCCTTGCGCGGGCACTAGTGTGCATGCGTGACTTGCAAACGCGTGTACGATTTCTTTCCGCAAATTGTTTTTGGCGATTCTGTTCGGGAGGGTGGGGGTGTTAATCACAGCCGGAATATCGGTGATAAGTACCTAATACACTCAATTTCCTTTCTAAAAGGGTTTATCTAACGAATTTAATATTAAACACACAGCGCATATTTTCATCGCATGAATATAGTGATAAGTCAATTATCAGGGGAGGACAGGGGAGCTTGAAGTGTTGAACGAACTTCCAGTAGAAGCGGTAGAGGCAGGTTCGATATTGTCCTTTAAAGAAAAATTGGATGGATATATGGACAGGAAAGGAATGGAGGGTTATGGGCTGAGTGCAGGTCGGTGGGACTAGGTGAGAGTAAGCGGCACTAGAAGGGGAGAGATGGCCTGTTTCCTTGCTGTAGTTGTTATATGGTTATATAAGTAAGTCAACAGCATCATAACATTTTAAGTAACGTTTGGATATTAAACACACAGCGCATATTTTCCCCGTATGAACATATAAAATCATTGCAACACACCAATATCACTGAATCAGTGGGAGCCCTGGGCTTGTTTTCCTGCAACAAGACGGTCCTATCGAGGGGTGATCGGAGACAGTGATACTCGAAGGGAGTTCCTTATGTCCAGTCTATTCTGCAATTTAGTTTTCGTTGCATTCATTGCAGAGATATGTTGGAAATGGAAGCAACGTTTTCAGTGCTTTCGTGGCTATCTCAGGATATTTAGCCTTGACTTTAATCCAGAATGCCGGCAGAGATGTTCTGTCAAACATACTTTTCAGCCCGCCGTCATTTGCAAGCTCGAGGAGTTGATCTCCTTCCCGCACTGACATGGATGTCGCGTGGATAATGACCTCGCATGCGTTCAAACTCAACAGGGCGTGACAGGGAATGAGGAAAGGTGCAGCTGACTCATATCACCAAATCATATCGCTTCCTTGCGGCCCGGTAGCGCATGCTTTGCGGCCCAATACCGGTCCGCGGTCCCGGTGGTTGGGGACCGCTGTGATACAGCACATCATGATGATGATGATGATGACGACAATGGTAGAAAAGGGTTACCCAATTTTTTTTATGCCATGGACTAATACTTTATACTTTATTTAACACCATTAAGCAAGGAGTCCACGGACCTCAGGTTGGGAACCTCTGCTCTAGAGAGGTATGGCCCAAATGTAGGCAAACAAGACCAGCTTAGATGGAATCTTAATCGGGCTGCAAGGTCAATTTCAGTGTTTTATTGCTTTGTGACAATGATGCCATTCTTCCACTAGCAGTTTTCAAATGAAGTTAACACTTAAAAGTGTTTTTGAGTTTCAGCTCAGCTCAGAAGTGGAATTTCAATACCTCATCTCTAGCCCATTGTGTTTCTAGTCCTGACAGTTCCTGAAGACAGAAGGAGGCTGTTCAGTCCATCAAGTCCAATTTGGCTCTTTGTATGGCAATTCAGTCAGTTTCCTTCCTTTGAACTTCGACAAACTGAGCCCACAGAGACAATTAACCCTAACAGTGATACATTAGCTGAGAATAATCTCTGTGGTATCATTTACAAATGCAGATATAATAGTAAAAGAAAGTTCAGTGTCATAATTATAATTATCCTGATGCACTGCTACTCAGTTTGCACGTTACATCTCTCCACTTCAAAATTAATGGTGGGAGTTTTGGCTTACTTTAATGCAGTTGTCTGCTAATGTCGAATTCTATTCTAAGTTTGTACTTAAGCGAGAGCGATTTCCATTTAAGAAGCAGCTTCAAAGTAGAAAAACACCTCCAAAAATCATAAGACCATAAGATATAGGAGCAGAAGTGGGCCATTCGGCCCATCGAGTCAGCTCCACATTTCAATCATGGGCTGATCCAATTCGTCCAGTCAACCTCATTCCTCTGCTTTCTCCTCATACCCTTTGATGCCCTGGCTAATCAAGAACCTGTCTTCAATTCACCCAATGACTTGGCCTACACAGCCACTCGGGGCAACAAATGTAACAGATTTATCACCGTCTGACTAAAGTAATTTCTCCACATCTCTGTTCTAAATGGATGTCCTTCAAACCTGAAGTTGTACCCTCTTGTCCTAGAATCCCCTATCATAGGAAATAACTTTGCCATATCTAATCTGTTCAGGCCTTTTAACATTTGAAATGTTTTAATGAGATACCTCCTCATTCTCCTGAACTCCAGGGAATACAGCCCAAGTGCTGACAAACGTTCCTCATACGGTAACTCTTTCATTCCTAACATCTCCAAGTTCTTCACCAGAACTTACAGATGTAATGACCAATTAATCTACCTGGTATTGTGGTATGTATTTGGATGTGGGCACGTGGCCAAGTGGTTAAGGCATTTAACAAGCGAACTGAAGGTCATGAGTTCGAATCCCAGCCGAGGCATTGTGTTGTGTCCTTGAGCAAGGCACTTAACCACACAGTGCTCTGCGACGACACTGGTGCCAAGCTGTATGGGTCCTGATGCTCTTCCCTTGGACAACATCGGTGTCATGGAGAGTGGAGACTTGCAGCATGGGTAACTGCCGGTCTTCCATACTACCTTGCCCAGGCCTGCGCCCTGGAGAGTGAAGACTTTCCAGGCGCAGATCCATGGTCTCGCAAGACTAACAGATGCCCTTAATGTATTTGGACTGTGGGAGAAAACTAGTGCACCCGGGGAAAACTCATGCATTCTACGGGGAAGAACGTACAAACTCTTTTGAGAGGATGCTGGGATTGAACTCTGAACTCCAATACCTAGAGCAGTAGTAGCATCGTGCTAACCACTACCATGAATTATGAGACCTAAAATGATCCAGAGCCCATTACAAAAGTTTTAGACTGGTTTTCAAAAGTTTGTTTCATGGGAGGACTTCAGGGGAAATAATGTGAGAATGGGAACAGAAGTAATCTGGGTCACTGGTCATATCAGGAAGAAAACAGATGATGTTGTCCTAATACACTCAGAATCAGGAGTGTTGTCTTGATTCCTAAGCTCCAGAACCTGCGCCTTAGCACTCAGATCTGCAGCTGGATCTTCAACTTCCTCACAGACAGGACCCAGGCAGTCAAAATAGTGGACAAGCTCTCCTCTACAATCACTCTGAGCACCGATGCCCCACAAGGCTGTGTACTCAGCCCCCTGCTGTACTCACTGTACACCCATGATTGTATAGCCAAGTTTCCATCAAACTCAATATATATGTTTGCTGATGACACAACAATTGTAGGCCGTATCTCGGGTAATGATGAGTTTGAGTACAGAGAGGAAATTAAGAACCTGGTGGCATGGTGCAAAGACAATAACCTATCCCTCAGCGTCAGCAAGACGAAGGAATTGGTTGTTGACTTCAGAAGGAGTAGCAGACCGCACGACCCAATTTACATCGGAGGTGCGCAAGTGGAACAGGTCAAAAGCTTTAAGTTCCTCGGGGTCAATATGACAAATGACCTGACTTGGTCCAACCAAGCAGAGTTCACTGCCAAGAAGGCCCACCAGCACCTTTACTTCCTAAGAAAGCTAAAGAAATTTGGCCTGTCCCCTAAAACCCTCACTAATTTTTATAGATGCACCGTAGAAAGCATTCTTCTAGGGTGCATCACAACCTGGTATGGAAGTTGTCCTGTCCAGGATCCGAAGAAGGTGCAGAAGATCGTGAACACAGCGCAGCACATCACACAAACCAATCTTCTGTCCTTGGACTCACTTTACACCGCACGCTGTTGAAGCAGTGCTGCCAGGATAATCAAGGACACGACCCACCCAGCCAACACACTTTTCATCTCTCTTTCCTCCAGGAGAAGGCTCAGGAGCTTGAAGACTCGTACAGCCAGATTTGGGAACAGCTTCTTTCCAACTGTAATAAGACTGCTGAACGGATCCTGACCCGGATCTGGGCCATACCCTCCAAATATCCGGACCTGCCTCTCGGTTTTTTTGCACTACCTTACTTTCCATTTTTCTATTTTCTATTTGTGATTTATAATTTAAATTTTTAATATTTACTATCGATTTGTAATCCAGGGAGCGGGAAGCATAGAATTAAATACCACTGTGATGATTGTAGGTTCTAGTATCAATTGTCTGGCGACAATAAAGTATAAAGTATATAATAGGCACTGAGAGATGTTTACAGAGAAAATGCAGAGATTGATAGGTATCTGAGTAGCCAGGGCATCAAAGGTTATGGTGAGAAGGTGGGGGAGTGGGACTAAATGAGAGAATAGATCAGCTCATGATAAAATGGCAGAGCAGACTCGATGGGCCGAATGGCCGACTTCTGCTCCTTTGTCTTATGGTCTTATGGTTAAAGCAAGCTGTCCCCAGCTCATCTCTGACTATGCTGGTTGTTGCTGTGGGCAAAGCATTTCACTCTATGTTTCGATGTACATGTGACAAATAAAGCCAGGCTTTAATTTTGAAATTGGCAGGCTAACCAATGAGAAGACATAAAAAAATAGACTTACTGAAGAGCACTTCCCCATACAAACATTATCTACTGACCAACAAATGGCTTCGAAATAGTGCAAAACCTAACAGGTTCACAGAGGGTAGTGGTGAAAAAGTCAATAAGGGATTGTGTAACATGATTTAAAAATCTTTGTAAGCTGTTTATCCTAATATAAAATGCACTCAATGGCCACTTTATTAGGCACAGGAGGCCACTGAGTGTATGTTTGTAGTCTTCTGCTGCTGTAGCCCATCTACTTCAAGGTTCAAAATATTGTGCATTCAGAGACACACATCAAGGTTGCTAGTGAATGCAGCAGACCAGGCAGCATCTCTAGGAAGAGGTACAGTCGACATTTCGGGCCGAGACCCTTCGTCAGGACTAACTGAAAGAAGAGCTAGTAAGAGATTTGAAAGTAGGAGGGGGAGGGGGAGATCCAAAAAGATAGGAGAAGACGGGGGGGGGAGGGATGGAACCAAGAGCTGGGCAGGTGATTGGCAAAAGGGATATGAGAGGATCATGGGACAGAAGGCCTAGGCAGAAAGAAAAGGGGGAGGGGGGGAAAGCCCAGAGGATGGGCAAGGGGTATAGTGAGAGGGACAGAGGGAGAAAAAGAATGTGTGTATATAAATAAATAACTGATGGGGTACAAGTGGGAGATGGGGCATCAGCGGAACTTTGAGAAGTCAATGTTCATGCCATCAGGTTGGAGGTTACCCAGACGGAATATAAGGTGTTGTTCCTCCAACCTGAGTGTGGCTTCATCTTTACAATAGAGGAGGCCGTGGATAGACATATCAGAATGGGAATGGGACGTGGAATTAAAATGTGTGGCCACTGGGAGATCCTGCTTTCTCTGGCGGACAGAGCATAGGTGTTCAGCGAAACGATCTCACAGTCTGCGTCGGGTCTCGCCAATATATAGAAGGCCATATCAGGAGCACCAGACGCAGTATATCACCCCAGCCGACTCACAGGTGAAGAGTCACCTCACCTGGAAGGACTGTCTGGGGCCCTGAATGGTGGTGAGGAAGGAAGTGTAAGGGCATGTGTAGCACTTATTCTGCTTACAAGGATAAGTGCCAGGAGGGAGATTGGTGGGGAGGGATGGGGGGGGGAACGAATGGACAAGGGAGTCGAGTAGGGAGCGATCCCTGCAGAAAGCAGAGAGAAGAGGGGAGGGAAAGATGTGCTTAGTGGTGGGATCCCGTTGGATGTGGCAGAAGTTACGGAGAATAATATGTTGGACCCGAAGGCTGGTGGGGTGGTAGGTGAGGATAAGGGGAACCCTATTCCTAGTGGGGTGGTGGGAGGATGGAGTGAGAGCGGATGTGCGTGAAATGGGGGAGATGCGTTTGAGAGCAGAGTTGATGGTAGAGGAAGGGAAGCCCCTTTCTTTAAAAAAGGAAGACATCTCCCTCGTCCTGGGATGAAAAGCCTCATCCAGAGAGCAGATGCAGCGGAGACGGAGGATTTGCGAGAAGAGGATGGCATTTTTGCAAGAGACAGGGTGAGAAAAGGAATAGTCCAGATAGCTGTCAGAGTCAGTAGGCTTATAGTAGACATCAGTGGAGAAGCTGTCTCCAGAGATAGAGACAGAAAGATCTAGAAAGGGGAGGGAGGTGTCGGAAATGGACCAGGTAAACTTGAGGGCAGGGTGAAACACGTCGTGCATTCAGAGATGATCCTTGCACACCACTGTTATAATGTGCGGTTATTTGAGTTAATGAACACCTTCCGATCAGGTTGAACCAATGTGGCGATTTTCCTCTGACCTCTCTCATTACCAAGCACCTTTGCCCACAGAAATGCTGCTCACTAGATGTTTATTTTTGTTTTTCACACTGGGTAAGCTCTAGAAACTGTTGTGCATGAAAACCCCAGGAGATCAACAATTTCTGAGATAATCAAACCACCCTGTCTGGCAAAAACAATAGTTCCAGGCTCAACATCACTTAGATCACATCTCTTCCGCATTCTGATGTTTGGTTTAAACAACAACTGAACCTGCTGACCATGTCTGCATGCTTTTATGCATTGAGTTGCTGCCACAGGATTGGCATTAATGAGCAGGTGTACAGGTGTACCTAATAAAGTGGCCACTAAGTGTAGGTAGCTTGGGCTTCAGATAATGAATTTTAAAATGCCAACTTGTATTTAGAAATAAAAAAGAAACTTTTTGGTATTTTTTTGCTCTTCAGGTGTTGTGTAGTTATTTTCAGACTACTAGCAAGAGCAGAGAATGAGCAATTGTTTCAGGAAAAGGCTTAGCTTGCAAGTTATCTTTAACGGAGAAAACAAATAGTCGCTTTTCCATAAACACATAAATCTACCAACAACATTCATCCAGGCAGCTGTTTTCATATCATGAAACATTGGCATGGTTAAAGATTTCATTACAAAATAGACAAGCAGTTTATATTCTTTGTAAGATTCCTCTGCATTCTGAACTACCTCATAACCTGAGTGATTTGAAGCTTAAAAACAAGAGATTTTGCAGATGTTGGAAATCCAGATTAATACACACAAAATTCTGAAGGATCTCAGCAGGTCTCCCTCTCACTAGTTGCTATTGGAGGAAAGTGCAGGAGCCTTGGGTTCCACGCTCCATGTATTGATTGGTGAGGCTCGTGGCTGTGGACTTGTTTAAGCACCTTTGCGTTCTTGTTGCCTGTGTTTCTGGATTCTTGTTACTTTTTTTTTTGCTGTGTAGGTAGCTTGGGCTTCAGATAATGAATTTTAAAATGCCAACTTGTATCTTGATGCTGCAAATCGGAAATAAAAGCAGAAGAACAGAAAATGCTGATAGTATTTTCCAGTCGCAGAAAATGCCAATTGCAGGTTTTTCTTATTCACTGTTACTGTTAATAAAGTCATTAAATTGAAAAGGTTTAAATTAATTCCATTTGCTTTGTTAGGTATCTGAAGATAGGCAGGAGAGGATAAGAGAGGTGGTAAGAGAGGGACCAGAGTGAGGATTGCTAGCTTGTACTCCTTCTCATCTCCCCTCCTTCTTATTCTGGTTTCTTTCCCCTACCTTTCCAGTACTGTAGAAGGATCTCGGCTTGAAACATCAGCTGTTTATTTATTTCCATCGACGTTGCCTGACCTGCTGAGTTCCTCCTGCATTTTGTGTGTGTGTTGCTGTGAATTTCCAGCAACTGCAGACTACCTTGTGTTTAAGATGATAATAGATTGACCAGTGGATTTATCAATATGCCTTGGAGGCCAAGTCATTGAATATAGTTAGAGGTGAGGTTGATAGGTTCTTAATTAGTAAGGGTGGTCAAAGGCTACGGGGAGACGGCCTATTGCGTATCGAAATTCCTAGATACCTGAAGGACAGAGGAAAAGTGGAAAATCAAAGACAATTTGGCGCTGTACCATAGAGGCAGAAATGAGAACCCTGAACCACTTCTGGGACACAATAGAGAAGATGGCCAAGGACAAGCAGAGATGGAGGACCTTCATGGCTGACCTAAGCTCAAGCAGCATAAGGGACAGAAAATAATTAGATAGAGTAGATATCGAGAGGATGTTTCCTATTGTGGGGGAGTCTAGAACCAGAGGGCACAGCCTCTGAATAGAGGGACATCCATTTAGAATCAAAATGAGGAGGAATTTCTTTAGCCAGAGGGTAGTGAATCTGTGGAATTCACTGTCTAGGCCAATTCATTGGGTATATTAAAAACAAAAGTTGATAGGTTCTTGATTAGTTAGGGCATCAAAGTTTAAGAGGAGAAGGCAGGAAAATGGAGTTGAGAGGGATAATAAATCAGCCATGATGTAATAGACGAATAGACGAAGTGGGCCGAATGGCCTAATTCTGCTTCTGTATCTTATGGTATTATGGTCTTGTCCAGCTCTACCACCCTCTTGACCCATTTTTGTCTGTCTCCATCTATCACTCACATGCCACTGTCTCCCAGCTCTATCACAACTCCCTCGCTACCTGGCATAACCTTCCACTCACACATGGGTAAGAGTTCCACTTGTGTCCCTACCTCGATCTATTCTGGATAGAATCAGAATCAGAATCAGGTTAGTTATCATTCATATATTGTATAACATGAAGTTTGTTTTGTGGTAGCAGTACAGTGCAAATATATAAAATTAATATAAATTACAAAATAGATAAATTGTCAAAGGAATAATGATGTAGTGCTCATGGGTTTATGAACTGTTCAGAAGTATGGTGACAGAGGGAAAGAAGCTGTTCCTGAATCATTGAGTATAGGTTTTCAGGCTCCTGCACCTCCTTCCCAATGGCCAATGACGAGACAAGGGCATGTCCCAAATGGTGAGACTGCTTCAGAATGGATGCCACCTTCTTGAGATGCCACCTTCTGAAGCAGTCTTGGATGGTGGGGAGGGCTTTGCCCGTGATGGAGATTGCTGAGTGTACAACGGTCTGTAGCCTGTTGTGATCCTAAAGTTTCCTACCAAGATGTGATGCAACTAATCAGAATGCTCCTTGGTGACATGCCCAATCTCCTGAAACTCTGAGCAAAGTAGAGCTGCCAACATGCCTCCTTCATGATGGCATCAATGTGTTGGGCCCAGGACAGACCCTCAAAATATTTTCCTCTTTTATTTTGTCAACTTCTTACTCATTTCCTGGCCTGCTGAATTTCTTCAACAATCTGTGTCTGTTGCTCTAGTTTTCCAGTGTCTGCAGAATCTCTTGTGTTTATGATTTACTGCTCCACTTTCAATTCTCTTCAAGGAATGCCTCCCCTGAAGAAGTTTAAATCTTCACTTCAACGGGAGTTCACTAAGGCCCTCTCTCACCAATCCCCCTCTGTGATCTCTGCTGCTCTCTAACTCTTCACTTCATCTATCACCTTCCAGCTTGTACTCTTTCCTCTCCTATCACCTTCTTATTTTGGGTTCTTTTCCCCTTCCTTTCTGGAACTGAAGAATGGTCTCGGCATGAAACGATGACTGATTACTCATTTCCATAGATGCTATCTACCTGCTGAGCTCCTCCAGCATTTTGTGTGTGTTACCGTGTTGTGTCCCTCTTTTATTTATGCTTTTGGATTTTAAAGAATCTGCTGGGATTGTGTATTGTATCTGGTACTCCCGATGCGGCCTCCTCTACACTGGTGATACCTATTGTAAATTGGGGGACCACTTCATTGAGCACCTCCGCTCAATCTGCCACAAGCAGGACTTCCCGGTGACCAAACATTTTAATTCTCATTTCCATTCCCATTCTGATGAATCAGTCCATGGCCTCCTCTTGTGCCAAAATGAGACCTCCCTCAGGGTGGAAGAGCAGCATATTATATTCTGTCTGGGAAGCCTCCAATCTGATAGCCTGAATATCAATTTCTCCTTCTGGTAATCAAATTTCCCTCTCCCTTCCCTCTTCCTCTATTCCCCAGTCTGACATTTTATCTCTTCTCACCTGCCTATTACTTCCCCTTGAGTTCCCTCCACCTTCCCTTTCTCAAATAGTCCATTGTCCTCTCCTATCAGATTCTTTTTACTACAGCCCTTGACCTTGCCCACCCACCTAGCTTCATTTATCACCTTCCAGCTAGCCTCTTTCTTCTCCTCCACCTTTTTATTCTGATATCTTCCCCCATCCTTCTCAGTCCTGAAGAAGGATCTCGGCCTGAAATGTTGATTGTTTATTCATTTCCATAGATGTTGCCTGGCCTGCTGAGTTCCTCCAGCATTTTGTGTGTGCCTTGCTTTGGATTTCCAGCATCTGAAGATTTCCTCATATTTAAATTTTTTTGTTCCTCTTCAGCTTTTTTTCCTCTTGTTTGCTTGTTCCTATGAAGATAATCCTGTTCAGATCGAATTCTATGCTGAGAGCCATATCTTACTTTCTCATTTATGCCACACTTACATACTGTACATTGTAAAGAAGGCAGCTCTCTGCCCCTTGTCCTCAAATATGGCTTACCCAAGGCTTACCAAAACGTCGACTGCACCTCTTCCAATAGATGCTGCCTGGCCTGCTGTGTTCACCAGCAACTTTGATGTGTGTTGCTTGAAATTCCAGCCTCTGCAGATTTCCCCGTGTGTAAGTTTCATGCTGCTTTTCCAATCAAGCGCACTTCTAATGTAAGTATGGTTTGATACTTGGGTCCTTGCTGAGGTAAGGGTTGGAGATTTTCAGCAAAGCCACTCTCTGCGCTGGATTGCACTATTGTGACTGCACAATTCCGGTCTTCCACTGGGGAAATCAGACCAGAGTTAACATGTAAACGAGTCTGCCTGCTTGATTTCTCACTGGGCTGAAGATTAGAATCTCAAGTGAGTTTGCAGCCCAGGGTAAGAACCAACCATTCAGAAGTAAATGGATCATTATCAGTTCAGCAGAATCTCAAAATGAACTATGTGGAGGTTATCAGTTGGGAACATACTTCAAGAACACAAAAAGCTGAGCATATAAGGCATTTCTGAGTCATAGAATCATTGTGTAATACAACACAGAAGAAGGCTTTTCTGAGTCTATTACTTCAAAAGAGAAGGCCTATTACTTGCCTCCTCTGCTCTTATAGAAACATAGAAACATGGAAAATGGGTGCAGGAGTAGGCCATTCGGCCCTTCGAGCCTGCACCGCCATTCAGTATGATCATGGCTGATCATCCAACTCAGAACCCTGTACCAGCCTTCCCTCCATACCCCCTGATCCCTTTAGCCACAAGGGCCATATCTAACTCCCTCTTAAATATAGCCAATGAACTGGCCTCAACTGTTTCCTGTGGCAGAGAATTCCACAGATTCACCACTCTCTGTGTGAAGAAGTTTTTCCTAATCTCGGTCCTAAAAGGCTTCCCCTTTATCCTCAAACTGTGACCCCTCATTCTGGACTTCCTCAACATCGGGAATAATCTTCCTGCATCTAGCCTGTCCAATCCCTTTAGGATTTTATATGTTTCAATCAGATCCCAACCTCAATCTTCTAAATTCCAATCAGTATAAGCCTAGGTCATCCAGTCTTTCATCATATGAAAGTCCTGCCATCCCAGGAATCAATCTGGTGAACCTTCTTTGTACTCCCTCTATTGCAAGGATGTCTTTCCTCAGATTAGGGGACCAAAACTGCACACAATACTCCAGGTGTTTGCCCATCTATTTCCACAATTTTCTCCTTTCTTGTATTAAAGTTTAAAGGGATTTTATTATCAAAGTTTGCCTATGTCGGCATATACAACTGGAGGTTTATTTTCTTGCAGGCATTCACAGTTGCTACCAACAAGGAGGAGCTACAGGAGCCTGAAGACACACACTCAACTTTTTGGGAACAGCTTCTTCCCCAGCGCCATTAGGTTTCTGAATGGACGTTGAACCCATGAACACTTCTCGGTATTTTGCTGCTCTTTTTGCACTGCTCTTTCAATGTATTTTTATTGTAATTTGTAATTTTATTATTATGTATTGCGATGTACTGCTGCCACAAAACAACACATTTCACAACATATGCCGGTGATATTAAACCTGATTCTGATTCAGGCAGTGTTCCAGATCATTTTAAAAGAGTTATTGGTTCTTTTGCGAGTTCCCATCAATTACTATCTTCTGCTCCCTCACCTTTCTCTCACTGGTGACCATTCCTTCCTATTTCCTCAGTGTCAGCTAATCAAAAGGGCTGGTCATTGACTTCAGGAAAGGAGATGTTGGTGATGAAGTCAATCCCGTTTAGCACAATGATGCCGAGGTTGAGGGGGTTGTGAGTGTCAATTCATAGGACCGAACATAGTCAATAGCCTGCAGGTTGATGGGAGTAGGCAGTTTAAATGGATTGGAATGGACTAGATGTGCTGAAGGGTCTGCTTCTGTATTGTTTTATTTTATGACTCTATGATTCTAATTTACCTCATTATGACTATTTCAGTTCAGCAGGACTCTTAAACCAGAAATACTAACTGTTTCTCGTCCCTGAGTTTTTGCCCAACTTGTTGCATGCTTCCAGCAATCTCCTTTTGTTTACTTCAGATTTCCAGAACTGTAGCTTGTTTTTTTTTTTACATTGTTTTCTACTTGTGAGAGTCATATCATAATTACTTATTCTACAGGGACTGTGCCTGCTGTGGTTCTATCCAGAGCTGGATTCTCAGCAATGCAGTCATTGTACATAGAACATAGAGCATTACAGCACAATGTAAGTACTTTTCCTCACAATGTTGCGCTGATCTTCTTTGTACTCTAAGCTCAATCTGGCCCTTCTCTCCCACAGAGTCCTCCATTTTTCTCTCATCTATCTGCCGACTGAATACTTTTTTTAAACGTATTCCTTAATGTGTCTGCCTCTTCCACCATCACTGGCAGCACATTCCATGCGCCCACCACACTGTGTGTAAAGAAACATACCTCTAACATCCCCCCACACTTTCCTTCAGACACCTTAAAATTATGCCCCCTTGTATTAGCTATTAATGTCATTTGAAGGAGTCTCTGATAGTCCACTCTCTCTGTACCTGTTATTATCTTGTACACCTCTATAAAGTCACCTCATTCTTCTTCACCCCAAAGAGAAAATCCCGAGCTGACCCATCCCTTCCTCATAAGACATGCTCTCTCAATATCCTGGTAAATCTCTGCTGCACTGTTCGGCAGCTCGGCGAGAACATTTTCACCCTGTGCTCGATCACCAACGTGAAACCATGGTCACCTGTCTGAAAATGGTGTGGAAATGAAGGCTCAATGTTTACAGGGTTTTGTGCATTTCAAATGCGTCCATCTCTTACAAGATTCATATTCAGATTAATTTATCTCATGTACATTGAAACATATGGTGAAAATTATTGTTTGCATTAACAGCCAACACCCGAGGATGTGCAGGGGGCAGCCCACAGGTGTCAGTACACATTCCAGCGCCAACATTACATACCCACAATGCTCAACAGAACAGCAACCGTATAACAACAGCAAAACAAGCTCCTTTCCTCCCTCCCATCCACCCACCCACTCACACACAGACAGTCCTCTTACACCATGACAGGCCACCTTCAGGCCTCCAGCCTCCATTGGACTCATAGACAGTGAGCCTCCAACTTCCACAGTGGAGTCATCAAACCAGGGTTCAGCTTTCTGATTGATTGATCTTCGGTATTGATCCCAGGACTCACCAATGACAAGACCCTGAATTCAGGCCTCAAATAGTGTACTCATTGATGACGGGACACCATACTCCAGGCCTCGAACTCCAGCCTCGTTGATGACAGAACCCTGAAATGTAGGCCTCAAACTACAGACTTGCCAACCCATGTACTTAGGATGATAATTATTAACCTCTAAGAACTTCAGGCAACGTCATCCATGTGTGATGGAAATTCCAGCGAGGTCTGGACTCCATCTTCATCTGTACCCAATTTGTCTTCAAGAGTAAGAGTTTCACTTAGAAATCGGACACCAACAGAACAGCTGACACATAGTTTTGTAAATTGTTGCTTTGCAAGCAAGCTGCAGCCCATTAGTGAGTTTACAGGCACACGCAAGACTTTCAAAATGAATACTGTCTAATTGTTGCCATGGTAGTGCTCAGAACTATATCCACTTTCTCATTTCTATTTTCGACGTTATCCTTAGGAAGACAAGAATTAGTGTCAGTAACTATGAAAGTCTCGATTTAGAAATCTCCCAGCGATATTTGCAGCAATTAAGAGTGGAAATTTCAGAGGAAAGCAATCAAATGTGCTTAAAGGAGAAATATAGAGAGTGGGAGAAAAAAAATCATCATGAAAATGTGCAAGAGATAGAGTAAAAATTATTTTGCATCGAGGTCAAAGCTATGGTGCAGCTGAATAATGCAACATCCCAACTTGCCAATGGCCTTTTTGAGTGTTATGGACTATCAAAGTCACTTGTTGCATGTAAGTATGTGATTTTTAAAAAAATTGACCTGTACCGCATGCATTGTAAATACTGAGGAAGAAGCACAGTTGATGTATTGGTAGAGACCTCTCATCAGGATGAAGGGTCTCGACCCGATACGTCGACTGTGCTTCTTCCTATGGATGCTGCCTGACCTGCTGCATTCCATCAGCATTTCGTGTGTGCTGCTTGAATTTCCAGCATCTGCAGATTTCCTCGTGTTTGCATTGTAAATACTTGTTTTGCATGGACCTTATATCACCACAATCTCGTTGTCTTGACCAACATCAATGAAGTTCGATTCTATACAATTCTGTTCTATCACACAGAGCACTGAGCTGTGCAACTGAGCAAGATAAAACACCAACGAAGCGAAATAAAATGTAACAGCTATAGAGAAAGTGCAGTGCAGGTAAACAATAAGGTGCAAGATCAAAATGAGGTAGACTGAAAGGTCAAGAATTCATCTCATTGTATTAGGGGACCATTCAGTAGTCAGTGCGGTAGAAGTTTTTTCTTGAACCTAGTGTTCTGTATGTAATAATTCAATATTTGAGTATTGTATATTTATTATTTAATTAAGCTTTCATTTCAATAATTATGTTTATATGTAAAATATGTTAATTGCATACATCATCATGCTACCACATGATATGTGTGTCCCTCGCTTAAAGTAAACTCGAAGTTAGACCCCCATTTTTGGATTCCCATGTCTTCTTTCGAATTAGTTCAATGTTTTGAAGTGATAAAACATAGCACCTGGTGGTATGGCTTTCCAGGCTTTTGTATCTTCTGCCTTTTCAAAGAAGGATGAAGAGATAATGTCCGGATTGAGTGGAGTCTTTGATCATGTTGGCTGAAGCAGCACAAAGTGTAGGTAGATTCCATGGAGAGGAGATGGTTTTCCGGGATGTGTGGCCCTGTGACCATAACTGTATCACGTCCCACAGTCTCACTATTATCGGCAAAGGAATGGTTATGGCTGTAAGAGGCACACAGTCACATCCACACATCACCTCTCCAATGATTGCCATTCTCTGCCTTCTCTGATACCGAGACTGGGACATCATCAATGAGGTTTTGAACGTACAGGCTAACAATGTCTACCTACACTACACCTTCTCTGTAGTAGTTTGCACTTTATTCCGCACGACAGGGGTGGCACTGTAGTTTAGTCATTAGTGTAACGCTTTACAATGCCGGCAATTAGAAGATTATGGGTTCAATTCTCATTGCTGTCCATAAGAAGTGACTGCTTGGGTTTCCTCCAGGTGTTCCAGTTTCCTCCCACATTCCAAACTCAATGTACGGGTTAGGGTTAGTAAGTTGTTGCAAGCTATTTTGACACCACAGCATGGCCACACTTGTGGACTGTACCCAGCACATCCTCAAGCTGTGTTGGTTATTGACACAAGCAACACATTTCTTTGTATGTTTGATATTACAATTATATGTGATAAACAAGGCTAATTTAACCTTTTATCTGAAAATTACTTTTATTATTGGACTTCTAAAAGTGTATTTTTACAGAGAGACAAGTAAAAGTTAATCTTTTAATGTAAGCTTAATGACTTTGTTATTGCTTTACCTTGTAGTATCTCGAAGCACTAAGAATTGAATTGATCTGTCTGAACAAAGCCTTTCATCATACCTCGGAACATGTGACAATAATAAACCAATTCCAATTCATATGAGTCACCTTGTTTCCGACTCACTGAATAATCTGCCTTGACAACAAGCTGGACTTGGTGTCTCCAGTTTCTTTCCATTGAAAGGGACTGTGAAACCTTATAATTGAAACCTATCGAATGTTGAGAGGCCTTGATAGAGTGGACGTGGAAAGGATGTTTCCTTTCGTGGGGAAGTCTAAGACCAGAGGACCCAGCCTCAGAAAAGAAGGGTGTCTTTTTACAATGGAGTTGAGGAAGAACTTCTTTAGCCAGAGAGTGGTGAACCTGTGGAATTCATTGCCACAGGCAGCTGTGTAGGCCATGTCATTCGGTATATTTAAGGCAGAGGTTGATCAATTCTTGATCAGGGCATGAAGGGATATGGGGAGAAGGCAGGAGATTGGGGTTGAGAGAGAAAATGTATCAGCCATGATGCAATGGCAGAGCAGACGTGATGGCCAACTGGCCTGATTCTGCTCCTAGATCTTATGGTCTTGTATGTTACACCAAGGACCTCTATTCAGGTGTGTACAGGAATGTATGTTCTCATCAAAAGCAGAAGCTCCTATATTGCGATGATTAGAACAGGAAGGCTTCACCTTGTAAAGTGCAACTCTAATGGAGGACCACTGAGATAAAACACTAATAGTTTTCCACTAAAGATACACTCTGTGGCCACTTTTATTAGGTAGACCTGTGCACCTGCTCATTAATGCAAATATCTAATCAACCAATCACCTGGCAGCAACTCAATGTCTAAAAGCATGCAGACATTGCCAGGAGGTTCAGTTGTTGTTCAGACCAAACATCAGAATTGGGAAGAAATGTGATCTAAGTGACTTTGAGTGTGAAACGATTGTTGGTTCCACATAGGGTGGTTTGAGTAGCTCAGAAATTGCTGAGCTGCTGGGATTTTCACACACAGCTGTCCCTAGAGTTTACAGAGAATGGTGTGAAATTCAACATGTACCCAGCGAGGAGCAGTTCTGTGAGTGAAAACACCTTGCTAATAAGAGAGGTCAGAGGAGAATGGCCAGAGTGGTTCAAGCTGGCAGGAAGGTGACAGCAGCTCAAATAGCCATGCATTACAATACTCCAAACCCAGGTCAGGCTATCGTCAGCCTCCAGCAGACTCAGGCCTCAGAGTCGCAGACATTGGGCCTTCAACTTGCTCAGTGGACTCACGGAGATTTGGATATGTTGCTGCAGATATTTGTATATGCTTCTGTACAAGACATTGGTAAAAGCTCACTTACAATATTGTCCACAGTTCAGGTTGGGGTGCCATAGGAAGTGTATGATTAAGCAGGAAATGATGCAGCAACGATTCACAATGATGTTACCAGAACTGGAGGGCTTGTGTTATGCTGGATAGGCTGCGACTGTTTTCTCTCTTTAAAGGAGGCTGAGAGGGTGACATTATAGAAGTTTATAAAATCAGGTGGGGCATCAATAGGCATATATAGAATGGATGTGCAGAGGGTGTTTCCAATAGTAGGGGAGTCTAGGACCAGTGGGCACAGCCTCAGAATACAAGGATGTTGTTTTAGAAAAGAGATGAAGATTTTTTTTTAGCCAGAGGGTGGTGAATCTGTGGAGTTATGGGGAGAAGGCAGAGGACTGGTGTTGAAAGGGATAATGAATCAGCCACGATCAAATAATAGTGCAGACTCAATGGGCCAAATGGTCTAATTCTGTTCCTATGCCTTATGGCCTTATGGTAACATAGTCACAGTCTTTTTTCTCAGGGATGGGGAATCTAATAATCAAAGTCATAGATTTAAAGTGAGAAGGGAAAGATTTGAAGGGATCTGGGGCAACATTTTCAGAACATGGGTGGTGAGTATCAGGAATAAGCTGTCAAGGAAATGTTTGAGGTGGGTACAATTACCAAATTTAAAATGACAGTGGGTCTGGTACACAGACAGGAAAGGGTTAGGGCAGGGGTTCCCAACCTTTTTTATGCCATGGACCAATACTATTAAGCAAGGTGTCCGTGGATCCCAGATTGGGAACTCCTGCGTTAGAGAGACATGGGCCAAATGCAGGCAAATGGGACCAGTTCACGGAGGCTTCTTGGTTGGCATGAGTAAGTTCATATTTTTCTGTGCTGCTTTGTAAACTTAGAGATTGGAACAACTGCTGGAGTTCCCTGTTCCCCCGCCTCCCCGATCCATTTAATATCTTGCTCTTCATTTCAAAGCTATGAGCTGAAGAAGGCGGATTAAACATCACATTAAACCAGGTTTGAAGGTAATCAATGACATGGCCACTTTTATATCTTACTTGAGGATGTTACTAGAGAGAAATGATGCTTCACAGTAGGTGTACTTAGCACTGTACGTTCTGAATGATTTGTTCAGTATTAGACAAAGCAAACACAAAGCATTCAGATTGAACTTTATACCATCCATATCTTACCTTACTGCCAGTAACGTGATTGGCCTTCAGTGCAGTAATGAAGGTCCTCCATCTCTGTCTATCCTTGTCCACTCAGATATAAAAGGATTCTTCATTACTGTTTCTGTGACAATTTTGTTTTATCAGTCAGAGTTGTTTTGCCTGAGCTGAATTCCCAAACCTGAAGGACCTGTGGACCAGTCTTAGTCTGGTCTCTACCCTTTGACCTGTTTGGCATGGGTGACCCCACCAAGAGCCAAAACGTGAAGCCCTGACTCCAGCCAGCATAGCTCACTGAGGCAAGCAAGGTTGTGGACCTCTTGGGGGACACCATCTGCCGCGGTTCATGCTCGCAGGACTGGACCCAAGTGCGGAGGAATGGCAGACTGACTCTCTCTGTTACAGTGGTTACTGGCACTGGCTCAACCCAGGAGCTACAGGTGTCACAGTGACCTCTGGTGATGACTCAACCCTGGACTGCAGGAACAGTGGACTCTCCTTGAAGAGACCGAAATAAAAGATTACACATAGGAATACCAACAGAGGCATGACTGAGTGACAAATCATTCTCTACAAACAGTCAGACTCTGCTGACGGAGCAGAATGAGAATCCCCTTTAAATAATCATAGAATGTGAGAAACTCGTGTTAGTCACAATTAACTTGACAAGACATGGCACGCCACAGGGTTCAGCAGGGCTCATGACAACTGTCCACAGCTTCTAATATAAATCCGACTTTCTCTTACAACTGGAATGAAGGAAAAATTTATCTTAAAAGCCAAATATTTCAAGCCTATGTGTAGTGAATTTTTAACTGACAGATAAGTTTCCTACTAATGTTGCAAAAGAGAGAGGCTGGGCAGGCCAGAACAGCATTTCTTGGAATACAGGAGAACAAGGATTGATTTAATAGAGGCATAGAAAATCATTAGTGGTGCAGAATTAATGAATGCATTAGGTCTTTTTCCTAAGAAAGGGAAACTAAAACTAGAGGGCATAGGTTTAAGGAGAGAGGTAAAGGATTTTAAAGAGAGCTGCTTGGTTCTAAGTGCCCCACTGGTTCAAGCTAACAGGAAGGCGAGAGTAACTCAGATAACAATGTGTTACAACAGTGGTAACCAAAAGAGCATCTCAACACCCCACATATTGAACCTTGAAATAGATAGGCTACAGCAGCAGAAGACCAAGTCCATATAATCAGTGGCAACTTAGTTAGGTACAAGAGGAACCCAATATAGTGGGGACTGAGGGTACCTCTTGGCATGCAGACTGTTTTCACAATTTCATGTTTTCTCATCATTCCTCTTAAACATTTTGATCATAACATCTCAAAACCCTCACCACCAAGTCGAAAGAATGACACGTTATTTGAGAAGATTAATGTAACTGCCACTTATCATGTTGAGCAAAGATGTTTGCCAGGTACTGTTGTAGACTGAAGAATGGTTTGAGATTTCAAATCAGTTTTTTATTGTAACCACACAGATCACTTTGATGGATCATGCCGACAGTTAATGGTGCAGATATGGACTTGTTCCAGTGCATGAAGTAACCAATGAACTTCTCAAGGCAAATGAGAATCAGGGTGTTTTTATTTTCAAAACATAGGAGATTCTACAGATGCTGGAAAATTGAAGTGGTACACACAAAATGCTGGAGAAACTCAGCAGGTCAGGCAGCACCAATCAATCAGGTGAAAGCTCTGAGCCTGAAACATTCACTGTTTATTCCCCTCCATAGATGCTGCCTGGCTTGCAGAGTTCCTCCATCAGTTTGCGTGTGTTGCTCAGATTTTTTTCTTCAGAGGCCACAGCCTCAAAAGAGAGGGATGCCCATTTAGAACAGCGATGAGGAGGAATTTCTTTAGCCAGGGTGTGGTGAATCTGTGGAATTCATTGCACAGACAGCAATGGAGACGTCTTTGGGTATATTTAAAGTGGAGGTCGAAAGGTTAATGATTAGTCAGGGCATCAGTGGTTATGGATAGAAGGCAGGAGAATGGGGTTGAAAGGGGTCATGAATCAGCCCTGATGGAATGGCAGAGCAGACTCGATGGGCCAAATGGCCTAATTCTTCTCCTATGTTTTATGGTCTTATAGACATTGTAGGAGGCAATTTGACCTAGTGAGCCCATGACAATGAAAGAGTTAATCTGATGATTACATTATTTGTGGGATCTTACTGCGTACAAGTAATCCATTATGCTTTTTTCATAAAGCAACAGTGACTAGAGTTAGAAAATGCTGGGGTTCGAGTAAGCTCTGAGGGTTGGAGAGAGTACGTAGCAAGTCTAAAATGTTGGATAAGTTGTTGAATCAGGGGAAAGAATTAGAAAGTGAGTTTCTTCATGCAATTTCGTACACTAACTGAAATTTAAGAATGGTGGTGAACATTTCCAGTATGAGATTTTATCTACAGTATAGTACTGTGTGGTAAGCTGCACTTTCACAAGTATACACAGAAAACAGAACATTATAGCATAGTACAGGCCCTTCTGTCTATGATGTTCTGCCTACTTTTTAACCTACTCTGATGTCTATCTAACACTTCCCTGATGCACAGCTTTCCACTTTTCTTTCATCCATGTGCCTATCTAAGAGTCCTTAAAATGTTCCTAATGTGTCTGCCTCTACCACCACCTCTGGCAGCACATACAATGCACCCACAAGTCTCTGTAAAGAGACGTCCCCCCTATACTTTCCTCCAATCACCTTAAAACTATACCCTCTTGTATTTGCCATTTCTGCCTTGGGGAATAAGTCTCTGGCTGTGCATTCAATCTATGTTTATTATCATCCTGTACACCTCTATCAAGTCACCTCTCATCCCCCTTCACTCCAGAGACAAAAGCCCTAACTCGCTCAACTTATCCTCATAAAACATGTGAGTGAAGTTTCCATTATATAATCCAAACATAGAAATGCCTTGCTTAAGGAAGATTCTTAGTAAATGGAATTTCAATCTCATTCTAAAAATGTTACTTCACTTATCGCAAGAATCCAGCCCGCAGTCAATAGGACTTACCCAGGAAGGGGTAGGAATTTGTATTTGATTTTAAATTAATATTTTGAGACCGTTCTGTGTTACTTTGTGAGCAACAGAAAATCCTTATGGGAATTGTTCGATTGAAGAACATCGATGAGATTATGTTGTCACATCGGCAACTCTGGAGCTGCAGAACCATTTAGGATTCAATTCTTCACGAGCCCCAAGTGTTCTGGCACATGTGAGGTATGTACTGTGCTTACTGAATAAAGATACTTCATTCTTTTCAAATTGGATGAGTCAAAGCAATGTCACGTTCTTTCACAGGATTAAAGTAACTATCACTTATTGGGCTGAAGCAAGCTGTGTGCAAGTCCAAGTTCAATTTTATTGCCATTCAACCATATATATGTATACCGCCAAATGAAACAACATTCCTTCAGACCAAGGTACACAACACAGAACATATAATTCACACACATAGCACATAAAGTAGTATTATCATAAATAAATTAATAATTAATAAGGTGGATTTATGACACGTCAAAAAGTAAACAGTATAATGCTACTGGTGCTTCACACATGAGGAGACCTGGCTGATGGCAGGAAGTTCAGTAACCTCACAGCCTGTGGGAAGAAGCTGTTTCCCATCCTAACGGTTCTTGTCTCATGCTACAGTATCTCCTGCCTGATGGCTTGTAGGATGGATGGGAGTGAATATTGACAATGCTAAGGGCCACACATATTGATAACTATCTCAGATGGCTGGTGGAGAGACCCAGTAATCCTCTCAACAGTGTCATCAAGGTACTGTTGTAGACAGCTGTTAACAAAGGTGATTCATTAGTAATAATAACCAACTGGCCACAGAAAGGAAATATATTTACTAATGTTACGTATCCCGTAACTGGGTTGCCAAACCAGCAGAAATGGACCACTTAGTTGGAGTCTGGTTAACAGAAACTAATAATGTTCTATTAAAGAAATAAGCAACACAGTACTCTAATCATAAGGATGTAAAATGCAACAGGTTAGCAATGATAAAACACACATGTACACAGAACTAGGGTAATAGGAATCAACCAAGCTCTATCGCAGTCTAGGGGTAAAATGATCAGTCTCAAGTGACACAGAGTTCAGTTCAGTTTAGTTCAGTTCACAGTAATCGCTGTTGTGCCATTGGAGAGAGAGAGAGAGAGAGAGAGATAGAGATATTCAAATCTGATTCAGCAGACCTTTGATGTTCTTTGCAGTTAGCTCTCGGGCAGACCCTTTGTTATGTCTTCTGTGGTCACCGACTGTGACCCCTCCACTCCGGATACGACCGTTCTTCCGCGGTGAAACCGGCACCCAGGCAAGGGCGGACACACACTCCAGGTTCCCGCCGATCGTACCCTTTCACCCTGTGTGTCTATGGTCGGTTCCTGCGATCAGACCTCCAAACTCCTACCAACTTGTGGGGGCACACCGCTCTTCCAGGGTCTCGTTATCTCGTGATCTCGTGGTGTGTGTCGTGCCTTGGCGAACCTGTTCTTTTTATCTCCCTGCTGGGGTATCGCCTGTCCATCAAATTTCAAACAGTTCAGGTTCAAAGCAACCGGTCTGTCAATATTCTGAAATGTGTTTCTTTCTCGTTAATCTCTCTCTTCTCTCTTATTAGCATTTTGAATGTTTCTCCATTGTCTCCCTTATCTCTCTCATCAGCATCAATCTTCTGATAACTTGGTTTGTCGTCACACTGGCAAGTACCTTTATTGCCTCAACTAACAAACTCATGAATTCATAAACTAAATACTTGGGTGCTCATCCACTAGGCTTCCCTGTCTCTCCTGAATAATCAAAGAATAGAAAAGGTAATACCCGGGATAGCAGTCTACACTGGTCAGGCATTCCTCATAGTCCCAAGCAATGTGACGTCACTCACATCTGTATCTGCAATGGCTATTTTCTGGAGTTGTCACTGCCTCACATTCGATGCCTCTCATTTTTATCCACTTTCGTCACCAGTTCAAATGTTACATTTCAATCTTGTTGGTTAGAGGTCATCTGTCTAACATGTATCAACTTTTTATTGGCTATAGTCCAAACCAGAATTCATTTATTGCCCCATAGCACAAGTGACAACTGGTAATTTTTGGATCTTTGTTCTAAATCAGTTACCAAACCAGTAACCAGTTTGACTCACTCATGCAGACACAGACCCTATCACTCACAAACCTATGTTTTATATCATACCAAAGAACACCTCACAAATAATTTCTTATTTGGAAATGATCTCTAGTCCAGCAGATTTTCCAGAGCATCATTTTCTCTACTTTAAAACACCAATTCAGCCGAACAAAACCAGTTCACAAAATGGAGGATACAAAGCAGCTTCACAAAATAGCAGCCTCTATTTCCTTCATACTCCTGGAAAGAACAAAGTCAATTGGTTTGTCTACTTCTACTGTCTTTGATTCATTCAAATTCACTGATTTGTACACCGTAGATCTTTCTGGCCAACACCGCAGAATAGGTTTCAGATTTCTCAGAAGTTCATTACAGTATTTTATCCCAACAGACCATTTTGATGCATCATATCTATAGTCAGTGATGCAGTTTTTGACTTTGCTTCTGTACATGAAACAAGCAAGCCAGCATATCAATGCTAATGAAAATCAGAGCGTATTTCCATATTTCCTCAAAACATACTGCAGAAAGAAACCAGTTGGCCTATTGAATCAATACTTCCCCTTCCCATTCCCTTCTATTTTTTTCATGAATCCTCTTATTGTTCATGTTACATTCAGCTACAAAACAGAGATAGAGATCTGACCCTGCCACCACCCCTGACAGTGTGTTCCACCCAACCACCACTCTGAAAAAAACTTATCTATGACATCCCCCCTATATTTTCCTCTAATCACCTTAAAATCTAAAACCATAAGACCGTAACACAACATAACAGCAGAATTAGGCCATTTGGACCATTGAGCCTGCTCTGCCATTTCATCACGGTTGATCCATTTCTCTCTCAACCCCATTCTTCTGCCTCCTCCCCATAGTCCTTCATGCCCTGACTAATCAAGATCATAACCCTCTGTCTTAAGTGCACTCAGTGACCTTGTCTTTACAAACATCTGTGGTAATGAATTCCACAGATTCAGCACCCTCTGGCTGAAGAAATTCCTCCTCATTTCTGTTCCAAATAGATGTCCCTCTGGTCTGAGCTGTGCCCCCTTGTATTAGCCATTTCCACATTCGGGGAAAAAATCTCCATCTGTTCACTTTATCTATGCCTTTTATCATCTTGGACAACTCTATAAAGTCACCTCCCATCCTCCTTTGCTCCAAAGAGAAAAGCCCTAGCTTACTCAACCTATCGACATAAGACATGCTCTCCACTCTAGGCAGCATCATGGTAAATCATCTCTGCATGCTTTCTGAAGCTTCCACGTCCTTTCTACTATACTTCTAACTGTAATTATCCACATATCTACGATGTTTTATTGGAAATTATGTATTGTTTGAAATGCCATTAGATAGAAAACAGTGTTCAGTTTTTATAGTGATATTGGTCACAGGTAACTATCATGTCACGATATCAAGGAAAACATCCATACATTTCCATTTGGTTTATTCATATCTACTTCAGGGAGGTGGGGTGTCAGATTGAGAATGCTTAATGCAAGAGTGTTGGAGCAAGGCTCAAAGTTCAACGTTCAATGATTCAAAGTTCAAAAGTGTATTCATTATCAAAATACTTTCTATGTCAAAATATATCATGCTGAGGTTCATTTCTTGCAGGATCTCACAGTAGACATAAGGAAACACAATGAAGTCAATGAAAAACAACACAAACATCTAAAGTCCAAAAGACAAGTTGTGCAAGTAAAATAAAATAATAATAATAACAATAATAATAAATATAGATAAATAAATAAATAGTACAAAGTACATGAGATCCACGTTGGTTCTGGAGCCTGATGATTAAGGCTCCTGAACCAAGTTAAGATAGAAGAGTCTTCTAGATTTTTGAGGGAGGTTTGAATATGTTGGATGAGAAGAAGGAGTCTGTTCCACAGGGGGCCAGTACAAAATGTCAGCACCACAATATGTGGTCTAGTATTAGTCAGTAAGGAAACAATAACAGCTAATACTAAAGAGCAAATAATTTATTTATTCTCTGGATGTAGATACAGCTGGCAGTTTTTGACAAAAGATTGATTAATTGGTCCATTTAGCCATTTTGGAAGGTCTTTAAAAGCAAACCAATATTGACCAGATGGGTGAGCGTAGCAGATATTCTTTGGTGACGAGCAACACTGAACCAAATGTTGTCTATGCCAGTCTTACAGATCCATGTGTGTTGTGTTTTTCATTGCTGCCAGCATTTTATTTAGTTTTCTGATTCCTGGAACGTTTTCATGAAGACTTATTGCAATTGGATCTTGCATTCACAGTCTCAGTCTGGCTCCATCAAAGAGCAATCCATTTAATTTCCCACCCTGCTCTCTGAAATATTTATGAAGCATTTTTCTCTGCCAAGCATATACTCATATTCTTTACAACAGCAATTGAATCCGTATTCATTGACCTTTTGACAGTCCTTCCCAAATCAGTGAGTTGTTACTGCATGGAAAGAGACCTCTTAGCCCATTACTCCCTTGCCAGCTCACTGCACCAGTCCCATTATCTCTTCCAATTTTTTCTCATGAAAGTGGAAATATAATTTATTTTTTAAATCACTGATCATCTCTGTTTCCAACACCTTTCTCTCCTCTGTTTTAGGCTATATACCTTAAATTGATGAAGTTCTGGGGTACCTTTTCATTCATTCAGATGAGTCTCCTTATTCTAGTTAAACACAAATGCCTCTTAATTTTCTCCACCAAATCCTCTCCTTGTCTGTTCTGCTTAGCGGACACAATGTGACTATGGCCCCATCGTCCTTTCAAGCTTTTGCTGGAATGGGTGTATTTAAAGTGGACTTTGTCAACATTCGAGGGGCGATTGATAAGTTTGTGGACAAAGGTAGAAGGAATCAATTTTAGAAAACCTTGTACATTTATTTTTCAACATAGTCTCCTCCTACATTTACACACTTACGCCAGCAGTCATGGAGCATACAGATCTTGGACCTCCAGAAAGTGTCCACAGCAGAAGTGATTGATAAGTTTTGTGGCCTAAGGTAGAAGGAGATGAGTTACACAGCTCTCATTACTTGCACGTGCAGTTCAACTCATTGAGTGATTATGCAGAAACTTTGAGGTTAATAGCTCATCGGTCACTAACTCATCAGGGGTGATTGATAAGTTTGTGGCCTAAGGTAGAAGGAGATGAGTTATTAACTTCAAACTTTCAAAATTAAGTTACATTAGCCACCCTCCAATCCTCAAGAACTAGTCCAGAATCTAACAAGTTTTGAAAAATTATCACTAATGCATCCGCTATTTCTTGGGCTACTTCCTTAAGCACTCTAGGATGCAGACCATCTGGCCCTGGGGATTTATCTGCCTTCAATCCCTTCAATTTACCTAACACCACTTCCCTACTAACATGTATTTCGCTCAGTTCCTCCACATCACTGGACCCTCTGTCCCCTACTATTTCTGGAAGATTATTTATGTCCTCCTTAGTGAAGACAGAACCAAAGTAATTATTCAATTGGTCTGCCATGTCCTTGCTCCCCATAATCAATTCACCTGTTTCTGTCTGCAGGGGACCTACATTTGTCTTTACCAGTCTTTTCCTTTTTACATCTCTATAAAAGCTTTTACAGTCCGTTTTTATGTTGCCTGCCAGTTTTCTCTCATAAGCTTTTTTCCCCTTCCTAATTAAGCCCTTTGTCCTCCTCTGCTGAACTCTGAATTTCTCCCAGTCCTCAGGTGAGCCGCTTTCTCTGGCTAATTTGTATGCTTCTTCTTTGGAATTGATACTATCCCTAATTTCTCTTGTCAGCCATGGGTGCACTACCTTCCTTGATTTATTCTTTTGCCAAACTGGGATGAACAATTGTTGTAGTTCATTCATGCAACCTTTAAATGCTTGCCATTGCATATCCACCGTCAATCCTTTAAGTGTCATTTGCCAGTCTATCTTAGCTAATTCACGTCTCATACCTTCAAAGTTACCCCTCTTTAAGTTCAGAACCTTTGTTTCTGAATTAACTCTGTCACTCTCCATCTTAATGAAGAATTCCACCATATTATGGTCACTCTTACCCAAGGGGCCTCTCACGACAAGATTGCTAATTAACCCTTCCTCATTGCTCAAAACCCAGTCCAGAATAGCCTGCTCTCTAGTTGGTTCCTCGACATGTTGGTTCAATAAACCATCCCGCATACATTCCAAGAAATCCTCTTCCTCAGCACCTTTACCAATTTGGTTCACCCAATCTACATGTAGATTGAAGTCACCCATTATAACTGCTGTTCCTTTATTGCACACATTTCTAATTTCCTGTTTAATACCATCTCCGACCTCACTACTACTGTTAGGTGGCCTGCACGCAACTCCCACCAGCGTCTTCTGCCCCTTAGTGTTACGCAGCTCTACCCATATCGATTCCACATCTTCCCGGCTTATGTCCTTCCTTTCTATTGCGTTAATCTCTTCTTTAACCAGCAACGCCACCCCACCTCCCCTTCCTTCATGTCTATCCCTCCTGAATATTGAATATCCCTGAACGTTGAGCTCCCATCCTTGGTCACCCTGGAGCCATGTCTCTGTGATCCCAACTATATCATAATCATTAATAACAATCTGCACTTTCAATTCATCCACCTTATTACGAATGCTCCTTGCATTGACACACAAAGCCTTCAGGCGCTCTTTTACAACTCTCTTAGCCCTTTTACAATTATGCTGAAAAGTGGCCCTTTTTAATGCTAATAAGTGGCTAATACACTCAATTTCATTTCTAAAAGGGTTTATCTAACGAATTTAATATTAAACACAGTGCATATTTTCCTCGCATGAATATAGTGATAAGTTAATTATCAGGGGAGCTTGAAGTAAGTTTTGAACGGACTTCCAGTAAAAGTGGTAGAGGCAGGTTCGATATTATCATTTAAAGTAAAATTGGATAGCTATATGGACAGGAAAGGAATGAAGGGTTATGGGCTGAGGCAGGTTGGAGGGACTAGGTGAGAGTAAGAGTTCGGCATGGACTAGAAGGGCAGAGATCGCCTGTTTCCGTGCTGTAATTGTTATGTGGTTATATAAGTAAGTCAATAGTATCTTAAAATTTTAAGTAATGTTTGGATATTAAACACACAGCACATACTTTCCCCGTATGAACATATAAAATCATTGTAACACACCAATATCACTGAATCAGTGGGAGCCCTGGGCTTGTTTTCCTGCAACAAGACGGTCCTATCGAGGGGTGATGGGAGACAGCGATACTCGAAGGGGGTTCCTTATGTCCAGTCTATTCCGCAATTTAGTTCTCGTTGCATTCATTGCAGAGATATGTTGGAAATGGAAGCAACGTTTTCAGTGCTTTCGTGGCTATCTCAGAATATTTAGCCTTGACTTTGATCCAGAATGCCGGCAGAGATGTTACGTCAAACATACTTTTCTACCCGCCCTCATTTGCAAGCTCGAGGAGTTGATCTCCTTCCCGCGCTGACACGGATGACGCGCGGGTAATGACCCCGCGTGTGTTCAAACTCAACAGTGGGCACGACAGGGAATGAGGAAGGGTGCAGCTGACTCATATCACCAAATGATATTGTTTCCTCGCGGCCCGGGAGCAAACGCTTTGCGACCCAGTACCGGTCCGTGGCCCGGTGGTTGGGGACCGCTGCACTAGAGGATTAGCAATACTGGATTGAGTGTTATGTAATCAACTGGAGGTGACTAGGGAGCTTAAGCTAAAAGAACCCTTAGGAGGCAGTGATCACCATATGATTGCGTTCAACTTGAAATTTGATAGGGAGAAAGTAAAGTCTGCTGTAGCAGTATTTCAGTGAAGTAAAGGAAATTACAGTGGTATGAGAGAGGAGCTGGCCAGAGGAAATTGGAAGGAGATGCTGGCAAGGGTAACAGCAGAGCAGCAGTGGCTTGAGTTTCTGGGAAAAATGAGGAAGGTGCAGGATAGATGTACTCCTGTCACAAGGGGGGGCGCTAGTAGCGGACCCAAATGCAGGACTCAGACACTGAAGTACAGGGAACAGGACTTGACTAGAGTAGGGACGTGACAGGATACAAACAAGGAGCAGGGACAAGAACGCAGACTTGGGCTAGAACATGGACAAGACAGGGAATCCGGACAAGGAACTATGCACTAGGAGCCTGGACTTGAGCTCTTAGCCAGAGACTGGACAAGGACCCAGGACCTGGGTCTTGCCTCAGGCTTGGGCCCCAGAACCAGGCAAGGACATGACATGACTACAGGACAAGATGTCACTGGGGTCTATAGGCTTGAGGCTTGAGGCTGGGGCCTTGGTCTTGAGGCTTGAGGCTGGGTTCTTGGCTCATGAGGCTTGAGCTTGGAGACATGCTGAGGTCTTGGGTCTTGAGTCTTGAAGCTGCAGGCTGGGAGCTGGGGTCTTGGAATGTGGAGGCTGGAGCTCGGAGACAGACTGGGAACTGTACATCAACATAGAGCCGGGACTTATCCTTAGACAAGCTGGGACTCAACTTCTCCACACCAAGGTGGGACAGGTCCATCTGTCAGGTAATGGCAGAATGGCCAAACTTACCCAACAGAGGTAAAGACAAGACAAGACAAGACAGGTCCCCCCGCAGGCCAACGGCAGAACGGCCTGACTTACCCCACGGAGGCGAGGACAAGATAAGACAGATCCCCCCGCAGGGCAACGGCAGAATGGCCTGACTTACCCCACGGAGGCGAGGACAAGACAAGACAGATCCCCCAGCAGGGCAACGGCAGAACAGCTTGACTTACCCCACGGAGGCGAGGACAAGAAGAGACAAACACCAAAGAACGACAGACAGTTCCATGTCTGCATCGGGGTTGCTTCGAGTCGCAGTTACGGCCAGCAACCTTGGCTGACTACGGAAACAGCCGGATCTCTACCTAGCTTGGAGTGACTGACGGCCACTCAGCTGGCCCGGGAAACGGCCGAATCCATACCGCAAAGACGGCTCTGACTACCGACAGCAAGGCTTCATGAAGCGAAGGTTCACTCAACGCGGCCTAAAGATGGCAAGTGGCCGCTCTAGCCTTCCACTGGCAGGTTGGTCCCGGGGATCTTGACAAGACAAACCAGCCGCCCACACTTCTTCTTTTTTGTTTTATGGTGGTTGGCAACCAGTTTTTCAGTGCATTACTGCCACATGCTAGACTTGTGGTGTTCCAACCAACTATGTCCTGGAGTTCTCTACTTTAGACAATCTAGTTCAGCCTGCAGTTCTCTATTAGCATCACTCTGTGGTTGCAATTCCCCGTGAATGCTTCATGTGCTCATTAGATAATGCCGCAATCTGCCATTCTTCCCTAATTTTGTCACACGTTTTCATGTAGTTGCATTACCTCAATTACATTGATTTCATCTACATCACTTGCAAGACTAAAAGGGTTTTGTTAAAGAATAGTAATTACCGCATGTTATACTTTTAAAATTGCTGTTTTTCCAAGTCTATCTGCTTTTTCATGTTTTCCTTTTCTTGGATCATAGCCTGCAGTTGTTTACTGAGACCTCGGAGTTCTTCTTCATTTGCCTCCATGTTTTCATTTTATAATCTGAATGTAGATAATTCACTTTGCAACAAATTTCTTTTCATTTTGCATCCTTGTAATAATTTCCTCCATTTTCCAATCTCTTTCCAACCCACAGTTGTTCTTGTTGGGTACTTCCATTTGTTGTTGGAGTTCTGCACATTTACCCTGGGCTTCAACCATAAAATCTGAGGACTTTCCTTAAGTCCTGAAACATATTTCTTAAATTCTTGACCATTTACGATAAATATGCTGCCATTAAGATTCCATCTCCCCTGCCTGTGAACTGTTGGATCCTCCATTCAGCGTTTCTTTGACTTCTTCCTACCTAATCCCTTTAATACCAAGATACTTCTCTGCAGACTTGACTATAATTTTTATTTTATCAGTTCTTTTGCTTGTTTGCACTGAACAATTAATTGCATCCACTATAAAAAGTATGAAATCCTTTCTACTCATTAATAGTGTATCCTTGCTTTTCATATTACAGCCCTCACAATTCACCAGTTTATTATTCCCTGTATTTGTTTGATTGATGCCTTTTTTCAGCGAATTCTTTCACTGCCTCTACATAACTGATTCCTTGAGTTACGGTTACATATTGTATCTCAGCCGCCTTCTTGCTATAAACGCACCTTTGATAAACTGCGCTGTGTTCCTCGCCAGAATTGCAGCATTTCAGCCTAGCTCCCACTTCAAATTTCCCACATTCATATTCTCCAACGCACCTCCCACATCTTTGTTTTCCTCTACAGACCGCCGAAATGTGCCCAAATTTCTGACATTTATAGCATCTTAAAGGCGGTGGTATATATATTCTAACCATATAACACAAATACCCTAAGTAAACGCTAGTCGGCAATCTCTCTTCATCAAAGTTAATCATTACCGATAAACTATCACACTTTTTCCCCTTTCTTGTAACTTTCAAATGCTTGGACTCAATAATTTTTCTCCTTTTATGTTCTGTTTAATGTCATCCATAGTAACTTTTGTTGGTATCCCCGAAATAACTCTTCTAGTCCACTTTCTATTGTTGGGTATTGAGCATTGTACTTCTTTGCCAACTATTTTGCTTAATCTTGTCACTTTGCCTTTATAAGGCACTGCTGAGGCCTCACCTTGAGTATTGTAAACAGTTTTGGGCTCCTCATCTCAGAAAAAATGTGTTGGCATTGGAGAGAGTTCAGAGGAAGTTCGCAAGAATGATTCCAGGAATGAAAGGGTTATCATACAAGGAATGTCTGATGGCTCTGGTGTTGAAATGCTTAGACAGAGTGGATGTGGAAAGGATGTTTCCCATGATGGGGGAGTCTAGGACAAGAGGGCACAACCTCAGGATAGAGGGGTGTCCATTTAAAACAGAGATGTGGATAGATTTCTTTAGCCGGGGGTGGTGAATATACAGCTCCAGAGGTTAGGTTGTTGGGTGTATTTAAGGCAGAGCTTGATAGGTTCTTGATTGGACAAGGCATCAAAGGTTACGGGGAGATGGCTGGGAAATGGGGCTGAGCAGGGAAAAAAGGATCAGCCATGACTAAATGGTGGAGCTGACTTGATGGGCAAAATGGCCTAATTCTGCTCCTATACCTTATGCTCTTATATGACACAGGATCAGAATAAAGCCATTCGATATATAGAGTCTGCTTTGGCATTCCATTACGGCTGATCCCAAATCCCACTGAACCCCATACACCTGCATTCTTGCTAACCTTTGATGCCCTGATTGATCAGGAAACTATCAACTTCGGCTTAAGTATACCTATGAACTTGGCCTTTATCGCAGTCCGCGGCAGAGCATTCCACAGATTCACAACTCTCTGGCTAAAAATATTTCTCCTTATCTCTGTTGTAAAACATTGCCCCTCAATTTTGTGGCTAGGCCGTCTAGTTCTGGATACCCCCAGCACAGGAAACATCCTCTCCACATCCACCCTATCTAGTCCTTTCTACTTTCTACACTGACACCTAAGCTCTGTCCGCCAGAGAAAGCAGGATCTCCCAGTGGCCACACATTTTAATTCCACATCCCATTCCCATTCTGACACGTCTATCCACGGCCTCCTCTACTGTAAAGATGAAGCCACACTCAGGTTGGAGGAACAAATTGTTATATTCCATCTGGGTAGCCTCCAACCTGATGGCATGAACATTGACTTCTCTAACTTCCGCTAATGCCCCACCTCCCCCTCGTACCCCATCTGTTATTTATTTTTGTACACACATTCTTCCTCTCACTCTCCTTTTTCTCCCTCTGTCCCTCTGACTATACCCCTTGCCCATCCTCTGGGTTTAAACCCCCCCTCCCCCTTTTCCTTTTCCTTGGGCCTCCTGTCCCATGATCCTCTCATATCCCCTTTGCCAGTCACCTGTCCAGCTCTTGGCTCCATCCCTCCCCCTCCTGTCTTCTCCTATCATTTTTGATCTCCCACTCCCCCTCCCACTGTCAAATCTCTTACTAACTCTTCCTTCAGTTAGTCCTGACGAAGGGTCTTGGCCTGAAACGTCAACTGTACCTCTTCCTAGAGATGCTGCCTGAATACATGAGGTAGTTAATGAATACTTTCACTGCGGGAAAGGATCTTGGTGAATGTAGGAATGACTTATAGTGGACTGAAAAGCTTGAGCATGTAGATATTAAGAAAGAGAATGTGATGGAACTTTTGGAAAGCAACAAGTTGGATAAGTCACCGGGACCGGACAAGATGTACCCCAGGCTACTGAGGGAGGTGAAGGGAGGAGATTGCTGAGCCTTTGGCAATTATCTTTGCATCATCAGTGGGGATGGGAGAGGTTCTGGAAGACTGGAGGGTTGTGTATATTGTTCCCTTATTAAAGAAAGGGAGCAGAGATAGCCCAGGAAATTAAAGACCAGTGAGTCTTACTTCAGTGGTTGGTAAGTTGATGGAGAAGATCCTGAGAGGCAGGACTTATGAACATTTGGAGAGGCATAATATGATTAGGAATAGTCAGCATGGCTTTGTCAAAGGCAGGTTGTGCCTTACAAGCCTGATAGAATTTTTTGAGGATGTGACTAAACACATTGATGAAGATAGAGCAGTAGATGCAGTGTATATGGATTTTAGCAAGGCATTTGAAAAGGTACCCATGCAAGGCTTATTGAGAAAGTAAGGAGGCATGTCCAAGGGGATCTTGCTTTGTGGATCCAGAACTGGCTTGCCCACAGAAGGCAAAGAGTGGTTGTAGATGGGTCATATTCTGCATGGAGCTCGGTCACCAGTGGGATGCCTCTCGGATCTGTTCTGGGACCCCTACTCTTCATGATTTTTATAAATGACCTGGATGAGGAAGTGGAAGGATGGGTTAGTAAGTTTGCTGATGACACAAAGGTTGGGGGTGTTGTGGATAGTGTGGCAGGCTGTCAGAGGTTACAACGGGACATTAATAGGATGCCAAACTGGGCTGAGGAGTGGCAGATGGAGTTCAACCCAGATAAGTGTGAGGCGGATCATATTGGTAGGTCAACTATGATGGCAGAATATAATATTAATGGTAAGATTCTTGGCAGTGTGGAGGATCAGAGGTATCTTGGAGTCCGAATCCATAGGACACTCAAAGCTGCTGTGCAGTTTGACTCTGTGGTTAAGAAGGCATACAGTGCTTTGACCTTCATCAATCCTGGTATTGAGTTTAGCAACCGAGGGGTAATGTTGCAGCTATATAGGACCCTGATCAGACCCCACTTAGACTACTGTGCTCAGTTCTGGTTGCCTTACTACAGGAAGGGTGTGGAAATCATAGAAAAGGTACAGAGGAGATTTAGGAGGATGTTGCCTGGATTAGGGAGCATGCCTTACGAGAATAGGTTGAGTAAACTCAGCCTTTTCTCCTTGGAGCGACAGAGGATGACAGGTGATCTGGTAGAGGTATATAAGATGATGAGAGGCATTGAACTTGTGGATAGTCAGAGGCTTTTTCCCAGGGCTGGAAGGGCTAGCACGAGAAGGCACAGATTTAAGGTGCTTGGAAGTAGGTGCAGAGGAGATGTCAGGGGTAAGTTTTTTTATGCAGAGAGTGGTGAGTACGTGGAATGGGCTGCCGACAATGGTGGTAGAGGTGGATACAATAGGGTCTTTAAGAGACTCCTGTATAGGTACATGGAGCTTAGAAAAATAGAGGACTATGGGTAACACTAGGTAATTTCTAAGGTAAGGACATGTTTGGCACAGCTTTGTGGGCCGAAGGGCTTGTATTGTGCTATAGGTTTTCTATGTTTTCTATGTTTCTATGAAGTGGTGCAGCATACCTAATGGACCAAATGGCCTATTTCTGCTCCTATATCTTAAAGTCTTATGGTCTTCTGGTGGGGGAGAAGGAGGTGTGGATTTGGTAATAGCTGTTGTGTGATGGGTAGAAGTAATAGGCTGGAAAGTAATTCATAAGTGTTTCCACATAATCTTCTAGTCTCCATCTCCACCTCCAACCTTCTTTTCTTCCATCCAGCTCCATCAGCCCCTCAGCTGGTTACACCGTCATCTGTCAGCCCCTGACTCACCCTTCCCTTGCACCTCTTTAGATTAAATATCTCCCCTCATGTGGGGTCTTGACTGAAAACAATGACTGCTCCTCTGCCTCCACAAACGCTGCCTGGGTCGTTGAGCTCCTGAGGCACCTAGCTTCGTTCTGCCGGATGGTATCAGCATCATTAGTGTAGTGTTGGGGGATGATTACTGCTGATAGTCTGTTCAAATTTCAAAGTAAATTTATTATTAAAGTATATATATGTCACCAACTACTATCCTGTGATTCATTTTCTTTCTGGCATTCACAGTAGAACAAGAGTATAGTAGAATCAATGAAGAACTACACATAATGACAAATTGTGTGAATACAAAAGGAACAAGTAATAATAAATAAATAGATAGGTAAACACACAAACAAATAAGTAGATACACACATACTTAAACTAGTAAATAAATAAATAACGGTTGTGAAATTCTTGAATGTGAGCCTACAGGCTGTGTTCAATTATATTTCATTGTTGTCGTGAGTGAAGATGTCCACGTTAGTTCAGGAGCTTGATGGTTGAGGGATAACAACTGTTCCTGAACCTGGTGGTGTGGGACCTAAGGCTCCTGCACCTCATTCCGGATGGTACCAGTGAGACAAGAGCAAGGCCTGGATGGTGGGGGTCCTTGATGATGGATTCTGTTTTCCAGTATCAGCGCTCTTGGTGGATGTGCTCAACTGCAGGGACAGCTTTTCCTGTTACGAACCTGGCTGTACCTAGCATTTTCCAACCTAAAGCATGATTCAATCAGTCAAGATACTCTCCACTGTGCTTCAATAGAAGATATAGATCTATTGTTAGTACAGATTACCTGAAGAAGGAGAATGAAGGATTTAGACCTAATGACAGAGTTGCCAAGATATTGTTGTGAGGTGGAGGAAGATCCAATTGTGGATTCATCCCATGTCATCTCAAAGGGCGAGACTGTCATATGTTGAAAGATTGGAGTGACTGGGGTTGTATACACTGGAATTTAGAAGGGTGAGAGGGGATCTGATTGAAACATATAAGATTATTAAAGGATTGGACACGCTAGAGGCAGGAAACGTGTTCCCGATGTTGGGGGGGGTCCAGAACCAGAGGCCACAGTTTAAGAATAAGGGGTAGGCAATTTAGAACAGAGTTGAGGAAAAACTTTTTCACGCAGAGGGTTGTGGTTCTGTGGAATGCTCTGCCTCAGAAGGCAGTGGAGGCCAATTCTCTGGATTCTTTCAAGAAAGAGTTAGATAGAGCTCTTAAAGATAGCGGAGTGAAGTGATATGGGGAGAAGGTAGGAGAAGGGTACTGATTGTGGATGATCAGCCATGATCACAGTGGATGGTGGTGCTGGCTTGAAGGGCTGAATGGCCTACTCCTACACCTATTGTCTATTGTCTAAATGAAAAGTCTAATCCTACACCCTGTTTAATATCCGCACTGAAGGGATTGTCTAGCCTCGGCGTGTTTCAGATAAGAATGTACCTTACTGGTGTAGTTAATGTTGTACTGTTCAAAATGTGGCAGCCATTTTGTGCATACCAAGCAACCACAAATAAAAATTTGATAACGATAACCATTCTGGTTTAATCCTGTTGATTGAAGATTAGATTGTGGCTGAGGAGGATTTTGCAAAGTGATCTAAAGGAATGTTTTACAGCCAGCAGAAAGTGTCCCAGTTTGACACTACAAAAAGTGATAGATACAGGCCAATCCATCACAGACAAAGCCCTTCTGTCACTGAGCACATTTACAAGGAGCACTGCCACAAGAAAGCAGTTTTCATCATCCAGGCCATGTCCTCTTCTTGCTACTACCATCAGGGAGGAGGTACAGGAGCCTTAGGTCCCACACCTCTGAGTTCAGGAACAGTCATTCCCCTTCACCCATCAGGCTCCTGAACCAAATTGGATGTCTTCACTTACCTGAACACTGAACTGATTCTACAACCTATGGACTCGGTTTCAAGGATTCTTCATCTCACGTTCTCGATATTTATTGCTTATAGAAACATAGAAAACCTACAGCACAATACAGGTTCTTTGGCCCACACAGTTGTGCCGAACATGTCCCTACCTTAGAAATTACTAGGCTTACCTATAGCCCTCGATTTTACGAAGGTCCATGTACCTATCCAAAAGTCTCTTAAAAGACCCTATCGTATCCGTCTCCACCACCATCGTTGCCGGCAGCCCATTCCACGCACTCACCACTCTCTGAGTAAAAAACTTACCCCTGACATCTCCTCTGTACCTACACCCCAGCACCTTAAACCTGTGTCCCCTTGTGGCAGGCATTTCAGCCCGGGGAAAAAGCCACTTACTTATTTATTGTTATTCATATTATTTTTTTCTTTTTGTGTATACAGTTCGTTGTCTTTTGCAGATTAATTGTTTGGTTCTGTCTGTCCTGTTGGGGTGGTCTTCCATCGATTCTCTTGCATTTTTTGTATTTACTGTGAATACCCACAAGAAAATAAACCTCAGAATCGGATATGGTGGCATATAAGTACTTCGACAATGAAGTCACTTTGAACTTTCACGCACAGGGCTTGAAGCATCTTTGAAGCAAGTTATTCCAAATACGTGTAAAAGACTCAAATACAGTCCACTTCCCAGGGTATTATTTGCAATCCACTTCATCCACTTCACTGAATGGCAATTGTACTGTATTGAAATTAGTTTGATTCAATCAAGAATAATGAAATTCCTAGTCAGTTCATAAAATTTTAGGGTTCATTAAATATGCCCAATATTCTAACAGCTGGAAGTAATGGTGACAGATTAAATTTTATAAGCAGAGTATTTTTTTATCACTATTATTTAAACACAAGTATGCCAACAAAATTAATAAAGCCGCTCATTAGTATGATTTTGCAGCTTGATTTAAAGAGTTCACATCAATTAAAAAGGGCAAATGATGAATTAAAAATGAGATATTGATACCATCAGTAGGAGTCTTAAAACCCACACAGTGATTCAGGAACCGTTTCTTCTCTCTGTCATCAGATTTCTGAACAGTCCATGATCCCATGAACACGACCTCATTTTTCTTTTGCATTATTTATTTAGCTTGGTAGTATATAGTCATTTTATGTCGTTGTACAGCACCGCTGGTGCAAAACAACAAATTTCATCTCATGTATCAGTGAGAGTAAACCCGATTCTGATTCTGAACTTGGCATCACAAACATGAAGGCATCTC
Source organism: Mobula birostris (assembly GCF_030028105.1). NCBI lineage: Eukaryota > Metazoa > Chordata > Chondrichthyes > Myliobatiformes > Myliobatidae > Mobula > Mobula birostris. The sequence goes on from NC_092379.1 coordinate 139,532,511, forward strand.
CTATTAAATCCCCTGCTCTACTGTGCAGTATGTTCATATCTAGAGTTGAAAACTTAATTACTGACTGACCGTTACCCCCCTGCATTTAGGCAGCAATGTAGGCCCTCCATCTCTGTCTGACCTTGGCCATCAGCTCTATTGTGCCCCGGGTGTGGTTCAGGGTCTTCATTTCTGTCTCCACGTTACAGCACCAAGTTGTCTTTTGTCTCCCATGTTTCCTCCATCATTCAGGGGTCCAAAGAAGTGCTGTCTAGATGACAGAGTTGATCATGACAAGGTAGCAGGAATCTATCAGACTTTCTGGCATTGTATTTATAAAGGTTAGATGGAAGGGTGGCATGGTACTATAGTGGTTAGCAATGACCTGGGTTCAATTTTTCTGCTCTCAGTATGGAGTTAATACCATCTCCCTGTGATCGTGTGGGCTTTCTCCGTGTGCTTCAGTTTCTTTGCACATTCCAAAGACCTACTGGCTACATGGCTAGTGGGGTGACAGGGTGGAGATGCGTCTCTAGGGTGCTCCTTCCCCTCCGCTAACCTGAAGGTCTCCCTTGCGCAAGGTGGCATGGTGCAGCACCTGTTTAGCCCGGCCACCCCAGTCTGGGTCATGGGAGCAGTTGGTGGATGTTCGTATGCATATCACAAGTCCTGGCTGTACAACCACTGATGCCAGGCAGACAATCTCTGAAGAGGACTGATAATGGCTGGGATCACCTATTTTGTAAAGACAGTGCCTGGAGGAAGGCACTTGCAAACAACTTCTGCAGAAAAATTTGCCAAGAACAATCATAGTCAAATACCATGATCAACCTATGTCATATGACATGGCAGATTATGATGACAATGACTGGTTAGTAGGTTAATTAGCCACATGGGTGTAATTGGGCTCATTGGGCCAGGAGTGTCTATAACTGTGCTGTATCTCTAAACAAAGATGGTTTACATCTGCGAGGCTTCTGCTCTACATAGTATCTGGTGCCATATGAATCCAGTGGCTCTAGGACAATTTCTACCCCACACTTAAAAGACTATTAAATGGTTCCCTAGTATGATAAATTGGACCTCACGATATACGTACTTCAATATGATCTTCCACCTTATTGTCTAGCTGCACTGCACTTTCTCTGTAACTGTTATTGCATTGTTACTGTTTTTCCTTATACTTCATTTGTGCTCTGTTTAATGATTTGATCTGTGTGAACAGGATACAAGACAAGCTTTTCACTGTATCTCTGTACACGTGACAATTCCAATTCCAGTTCCAACCTGTGGAGGAAAAAGGCTAGTCAAAGTTTTGGGTTGAGCAAGACTGGCAACCCACATGCAGGGTCTTGTCACAAAATGCGGACTAATCCTTTGCCCCCACAGATACCGCTTGACTCACTGAGTTCATCCAATATCTTGTTTCTTGTTCCATATTAGGTCATCTGTAGTTTTCATTACTGTCTGTAGGGAGTCTGTATGTTCTTCCTGAGACTGTGTAGGTTTTCTCTGAGTGTTCTGGCTTCCTCCCACATTCCAAAGAAGTGTAGGTTTGGGTTAATAAGTCATGGGTGTGCGACGTTAGCACAGGACGTGTGGCAACAGGGAGAAAAGGAGAAAGGAATAGGGATTAAGTTGAGAAAGAAAAGTCTGACGTAGCAGTAACACTCACAACACGCTGGAGGAACTCAGCAGGTCGGGCAGAATCCATGGAAATGATGAGTTGACGTTTCAGGCCGGAACCCTTCATTAGGACTGAAGGGGGAAGGGGCAGGGACCCTATAAAGAAGGTTGGGGGAGGGTGGGAAGGAGAAGGCTGGTAGGTTCCAGGTGAAAAACCAGTAAGGGGAAAGATAAAGGGGTGGGGGAAGAGAGGCAGGGAGGGGATAGACAGGAAAGGTGTAGAAAGAATAGGGGAAAACACAATGGGTAGTAGGAGGCGGACCATGAGGGAGGTGATAGGCAGCTGGGGGAGGGGCAGAGTGACATAGGGATAGGGGAAGGGAGGGGGAGGGAATTACCAGAAGATGGAGGATTCTATGTTCATACTAAGGGGCTGGAGACTACCTAGACGGTATATGAGGTGTTGCTCCTCCAGCCTGAGTTTAGCCTCATCATGGCAGTAGAGGAGGCCATGTATGGACATATCTGAATGGGAATGGGAAGCAGAGTTGAAGTGGGTGGCTACTGGGAGATCCTGTCTGTTGTGGTGGACGGAGCGGAGGTGCTCGACGAAACGATCCCCCAATCTGCGTCAGGTCTCACCGATGTAGAGGAGGCTGCACCAGGAGCACCGGATGCAATAGATGACCCCAACAGACTCACAAGTGAAGTGTTGCCTCACTTGGAAGGACTGTTTGGGGCCCTGAATGGTGGCAAGAGAGGAGGTGTAGGGACAGGTGTAGAACTTACACTTACAGGGATACCCTCATGGTCCCGCCTCCTACTACCCATTGTGTTTCCCCTATTCTTTCTTCACCTTTCCTGCCTATCACCTCCCTGCCTCCCTTCCCCCAGCCCTTTATCTTTCCCCTTACTGGTTTTTCACCTGGAACCTACCAGCCTTCTCCTTCCCACCCTCCCCCACCTTCTTTATAGGGCCTCTGCCTCTTCCCCTTACAGTCCTGACGAAGGGTTCCGGCCCGAAACGTCGACTCATCGTTTCCACGGATGCTGCCCGACCTGTTGAGTTCCTCCAGCGTGTTGTGAGTGTTGCTTTGACACCAGCATCTGCAGATTATTTTGTGTTGACGTAGCAGTACTTCTGTGGAATAAAGGAAATTACAGAGGTATGGGAAAGGAGTTCACCATAGTAAACTGGAAGGAGCTGCTGGCAGGGATGACAACAGAGCAGCAATGGCGTGAGTTTCTGGGAAAAATGAAGGTGGTGCAGGACAGGTGTACTCCAAAAACGAAGAAATACTCAAATGGAAAAATAGTACAACCGTGGCTGACAAAGGATGTCAAAGCTAATGTAAAAATAAAAGAGAAGGCATGCAACAAAGCAAAATTTAGCAGGAAGACAGAGGATTGGGAAGATTTTAAAAACCTCCAGAGAACAATTAAGAGAATTATTAGAAGGAAAAAGATGAAATAAAGCTGCCAAACAATATCAAAGTGGATAGTAAAAGCTTTTTCAAGTATGTAAAAAATAAAAAAGAGATGAGAGTGGATATGGGACTGCTAGAAAATGGGGCTGGAAATAATATCGGGGGACAAGGAGATGGCTGATGAACTAACTGAGTATTTTGTATCAATCTTCACTGTGGAAGTCACTTGCTGTGTGCCAGATGCTGTAGTGTGTGAAGGAAGAGTTACCATTGAGGTTACTATTACAAGGAAGAAGGTGCTCAAAAAGCTGAAAGACCCAAATCGTAAGTCACCTGGACCCAGATGAACTGCACTCCAGGGTTCTGAAAGATGTAGTGTTAGAGATTGTGGCAGCATTAACATTGATCTTTCAGAAATCAATGGACTCTGGTAGGTTGCCAGAGGACTGGAAAATTACAAATGTCACTCCACTCTTTAAGAAAGGAGGAAGGCAGCAGAAAGGAAATTTTAGACCAATTAGCCTGACCTCAGTGGTTGGGAAGATGTTGGAGTCAATTGTTAAGAATGAGGTTATGGAGTACTTGGTGACACAGGACAAGATAGGACAAAGTCAGCATGGTTTCCTTCAGGGAAAATCCTGTCTGACAAACCTGTTGGAATTCTTTGAAGAGATTACAGGTAGGATAGATAAAGGGGATGCAGTGGATGTTGTATATTTGGACTTTTAGAAGGCCTTTGACAAGATGTCACACATGAGGTTACTTACCAAGTTAAGAGCCCATGGTATTACAGGAAAGTTACTAACATGGTTAGAGCATTGGCTGATTGGTAGGAGACAACAAGCGGGAATAAAAGGATCCTTTGCTGTTTGGCTGCCAATGACTAAGGTGTTCCACATGGGTCATTATTGGGACCACTTCTTTTTATGCTGTATATAAATGATTTAGATGATGGAATAGATGGCTTTGTTACCAGGTTCGCAGATAATAAAAGATTGGTGGAGGGGCAGGTAGTAGTGAAGAAATAGGTAGGCTGCAGAAGGATTTAGATGGATTAGGAGAATGGGTAAGAAAGTGTCAATTTTAAAAAAAAAAATTTAGATTATTTTAGATTATGAGGACACGCAGTCCTCTTTTATTGTCATTTAGTAATGCATGCATTAAGAAATGATACAATATTCCTCTGGTGTGATATCACAGAAACACAGGACAGAGCAAGACTGAAAAACTAACAAAAAGCACATAATTATAACATATAGTTACAACAGTGCAACAATACCATAACTTGATGAAGAACAGGCCATGGCACAGTAAAAAAGTTCAAAGTCTCTCGAAAGTCCCATAGCTCACGCAGATGGGAGAAGGAAGAAAACTCTCCCTGCCATGCCCGACCACAGTCCGACTCCAAGTCATCCGAAAACTTCGAGCTCCGACCAGCCCTCTGACACTGAGTACCGAGCACCATCTCTGCTGAATGCTTCAACCTAAGCCTCAGTCACCAGCAGCAGGCAAAGCCAGGGATTTTGCGGCCTTCCTTCCAGAGATTCCTGATCACACAGTAGCAGCGGCAGCGAACCAGGCCTTTCAGAAATTTCTCCAGATGTTCCTCTGTGCCTTCTCACGTCTGTCTCCAACAAATCAAAATTGTCCACAGCCCCTATTTAACAAATACGATATCATTTCACCGGAGAGCTGCGTGAGCTGCGTCGTGCCGCCATCTTCTCCTCCCACCTTGATTAAATACCATGTTGGAAAATGTACGGTCATGCATTTTGGTAGTAGAAATAAATGTGCAAACTATATTCTAAGTAGGGAGGAAGTCCAAAAATCTGAGATGCAGAGGGATTTTGGAGTCCTTGTGCAGAACACTCTGACAGTTAACTTGAAGATTGTCCGCTGGTGAGGAAGGGAAATGCAATGTTAGCATTCATTTCAAGACATCTTGAATACAAGAACAGGGATGTGATACTGAGGATTTATAAGGCACTGGTGAGTCCTCACATTGAGTATTGTGAACAGTTGTGGGCTCTTCATCTAAGAAAAGATGTGCTGACATTGGACAGGGTCCAGAGGATGTTCACAAGGATGATTCCGAGAATGAATGTGTTAACATACGAGGAACGTTTGATGGCTCTGCGTCTGTACTCGCTGGAGTTTAGAAAGATGATGGAGGATCTCACTGAAAACCTTTTAATGATGAAAGGCCTAGACAGAGTAGATTTGGAAAGAATATTTCCCATAGTGATGAATTCTAGGACAAGGGGGCACAGCATCGGGATAGAGGAGCATCTATTTAAAGCAGAGATGCAGAGAAATTTCTTTACCCCGAAGGTGGAGAACTTGTGGAATTTGTTACCACAGACAGATGTGGAGGCCAGGTAACTGGGTGTATTTAAAGCTGAGCTTGATAGGTTCTTGATTGGACACAGTATCAAATGTTATGAGGAGAAGGCCAGTGAGTTGGGCTGAGGAGGGGAAAAAAAGGATCAGCTATAATTGAATGGTGGAGCACATTCAATGGGCCAAATAGCCTAATTCTGCTCCTATGTCTGACGGTCTTATGGTCTCGTTCAATTAGTGTCATTTAATTTTTTACACAGACAGCAGCTGATATCGGTACCATGCTGCCAGGGGAAGTGGGGAATCTATTTACATGTGCAGTCTAACCTCTGTGCTTTCCCAGCATTCTTTGCTTGTATTTCTGATTTCCGTCACCTGGAGTACTTGCTTGATTTTCATGCAACCTTAGGTCAAAGCTCCAGAGTAGCTTTGCATCATTAGGTACAGAAAATCATTTAACCAGTGCAATGATGAATCTGGGGTGTGGGAGATGATGTCATGATTGAGGGCAGGGTGGAGTGGGGCTAGTTAGGAGTGGCTAGCTTAGAAACATAACATAGAAACATAAAAAAAACATAACTCTCAAGGATTTCCCCTCATTTGCTGTACTTAACGTAGGAGTATAGGTGATGAATTTGAGATTCAACTTCTTGCAATGTGCATGAGATTATGGAGTACTTTGCATTTATAAGACCATAACATGCAGGAGCAGAATTGGACTACTCAGCCCATTGAGTCTGGTCATTATAGTGAACTTCCTCTGGAGCCTTTCCAATGCCAGCAAATGCTTTCTTAGATAAGGGGACCAAACCTGCTCACAATACTCCAAGTATAGTCTGAACAATGTAGTTGAAAGCCTCTGTTACATAGCACTTGCCTTGACATGAAAGTAAAGCTAGTCCTTATCGAGGGATCAGAAGTGGAAAGGGTAAGCAGAATCAAGTTCCTGGATGTCAACATCTCTGAGGTTCTATCCTGAGCCCAACATATGGATGCAATTGCAAAGAAAACATGATAGTGGTTATAATTTATTAGGAGTTTGAGGAGAGTTGGTATGTCATCAAGAACACTTGCAAGTTTCTGTAGATATACCATGGAGAGCATTCTAACTGGTTGCATCACCATCTGGTATGGAGGGGTCATTGCACAGGATTGGAAAAGACTGCACAGCATTGTAAACTCAGCCAGCTTCACCATGGGCACTAGCCTCCCCAGCATCCAGACACCTTCAAAAGGCAATGCCTCAAAAAGGCAGTATTCATCACTAAGAATTCTAATCATTGAAGACTTGTCCTCTTCTCATTGCTACCATCAAGGAGAGGGTAGAGGAGCCTGAAGACACCATTCTTAAAGTTTCAGGAACAGTTTCTTCCCCTCCACCAACCATCAGATTTCTGAATAGACAATGAATCTATAAACATGACCTCAGTGTCTACTATAAGCCTACTGACTCTCACAGCTATCTGGACTATTACTCTTCTCACCCTGTCTCTTGCAATATCTGGACTATTCCTCTTCTCACCCTGTCTCTTGCAAAAACACCATCCCCTTCTTGCAATTCCTCTGTCTCCGCCACATCTGCTCTCAGGATGAGGCTTTTCATTCTAGGACGAGGGAGATGTCTTCCTTTTTTAAAGAAAGGGGCTTCCCTTCCTCCACTATCAACTCTGCTCTTAAACGCATCTCCCCCATTTCACGTACATCTGCTCTCACTCCATCCTCTCGCCACCCCACTAGGAATAGGGTTCCCCTGGTCCTCACGTACCACCCCACCAGCCTTCGGGTCCAACATATTATTCTCCGTAACTTCCGCCACCTCCAATGGGATCCCACCACCTAGCACATCTTTCCCTCCCTCCCTCTCTCTGCATTCCGCAGGGATCGCTCGCTACACAACTCCCTTGTCCATTCGTCCCCCCCATCCCTCCCCACTGATCTCCCTCCTGGCACTTATCCATGTAAGCGGAACAAGTGCTACACATGCCCTTACACTTCCTCCCTTACCACCATTCAGGGCCCCAAACAGTCCTTCCAGGTGAGGCAACACTTCACCTGTGAGTCGACTGGGGTGATATACTCCGGTGCTCCCGATGTGGCCTTTTATATATTGGCGAGACCCAACGCAGACTGGGAGACCGCTTTGCTGAACATCTACGCTCTGTCCGCCAGAGAAAGCAGGATCTCCCAGTGGCCACACATTTTAATTCCACATCCCATTCCCATTCTGACATGTCTATCCACGGCCTCCTCTACTGTAAAGATGAAGCCACACTCAGGTTGGAGGAACAACACCTTATATTCCGTCTAGGTAGCCTCCAACCTGATGGCATGAACATCGACTTCTCTAACTTCCGCTAGGCCCCACCTCCCCCTCGTACCCCATCTGCTACTCATTTTTATGCACACATTCTTTCTCTCACTCTCCTTTTTCTCCCTCTGTCCCTCTGAATATACCTCTTGCCCACCCTCTGGGTCCCCCCCACCTTGTCTTTCTTCCCGGACCTCCTGTCCCATGATCATCTCGTATCCCTTTTGCCTATCACCTGTCCAGCTCTTGGCTCTATCCCTCCCCCTCCTGTCTTCTCCTATCATTTTGGATCTCCCCCTCCCCCTCCAACTTTCAAATCCCTTACTCACTCTTCCTTCAGTTAGTCCTGACGAAGGGTCTCGGCCTGAAACGTCGACTATACCTCTACCTACAGATGCTGCCTTGCCTGCTGCGTTCACCAGCAACTTTGATGTGTGTTGCTCAATACTTTCTTCTCTCTTGTGGCACTACTTATTTTTTTTTTAGATATACTCCTTGTTGGAATTTCTAGTTTTTATTATTGTGTATAGTGATGTATTGCTGACACAAAACAACAAATTTCATGACATAAGCCAATGATATTAAACCAGATTCTGAGTCTGAGCGTAGTCAGTAGTCCATAAATGTAATGTTGGAAATGGAACTGCCCAGAATGTGCACAGTAAGATCCCACTAACAAGATCAGACAATGTATTTTATTGTTGGTTATGGAGTCAAGGAGTCACTGAGTCTTTCATCACAGAAGCAGGCCATTCAGCCCTGCTGCTCCATGTTGGTCAAGATGTCCATCTAAGCTAATTCTATTGGTTCCAATTTACCCCTCTAAGCCAGGGGTTTCCAACCTGGGGTCCACTGACCCCTTGTTTAATGGTATTGATAGCCACTGCGTGTTATGTCACTGTCGTTTAGGGCAACAAAAAGGGTCCTTGTCTGTTCTTACCCATCTTCTCTATTGTGCTCCAGGTGTGGTACAGGGTCCTTATTTCTTCATGGCACCAAGTTGGCTAGGTCTCCATGTTTCCTATGCCATTCAGGGGTCCAATGAAGTGCTGTCTTGATGATGGAGTTGGCCTCTCTTCTCATCAGTGTGTAATTTTTTTTGGCCAAAAAATACAGAGGATGTTCCGTAGGCACATGGTGTAGAATGGTGACAGCTTTGCCAGATTGTTCTCTGTCATGTGCCAGCATTCTGACCCATATGAGAGTGTGGATAGAACACATTGAATGGTATTGGTCCATGACAGAAAAAAGGTTGGCAAACCACCCTAAGCCTTTTCAATCCATATAACTCTCCGACTGCCTTTTAACTGTCGATAACATACCTGCTTCAACCAATTCCCCTGGCAGTTCATTCCATACCTGAACCGCACTCTGGATGAAAAAGTTGCCCCTTAGGGATTCTACTCACTTTTAACCTGTGCAGTCCAGTATTGATCATCAAACCCAGGAAAAAAGCTGCATCAAACCCGGGAAAAAAGCTGCATTCACCCTGTCTTTGGTGCTCATGATTTTACACACCTCTGAAAGATCACTCCTCAGTCTCCTACGCTCTGATAAATAAATCCCGAGCCTGCTCAGCCTCCCTCAATAACTTAGCCCCTTGAGGCCTGGTAGCAACCTCATTGAGAAATAGATATTCTTCAGACTTCAGCTCTTCCACTTGAAATGATGCTGATCTCACAAAAGATAGAGTTCAATATCAAATTCAAGTTTATTATATAATCTACCAAATGAGACAATGTTCCTTGGTAACAATGTGCACAGCACAGTGCTTGGAACTCACACACGTAACACATAAAGTAATATTACCACAAATAAGTGAACAAATAATCAGAATCAGAATCAGGTTTTATTATCACTGGCATGTGTGGTGAAATTTGTTAACTTAGCAGCAGCAGTTCAATGAAATTCATAATCTAGCAGAGAGAAAAAAAATAAAATAAAAATAATAATAATAAATAAACAAGTAAATCAATTATGTATATTGAATAGATTTTTTAAAAATGTGCAAAAACAGAAATACTGTATATTAAAAGAAAGTGAGGTATGGTCCATTTAGGAATCGGATGGCAGAGGGGAAGAAACTGTTCCTGAATCACTGAGTGTGTGCCTTTAGGCTTCTGTACCTCCTGCCTGATGGTAACAGTGAGAAAAGGGCATGCCCTGGGTGCTGGAGGTCCTTAATAATGGACGCTGCCTTTCTGAGACACCGCTCCCTGAAGATGTCCTGGGTACATTGGAGACTAGTACCCAGGATGGAGCTGATCAGGTTTACAACCTTCTGCAGCTTCTTTTGGTCCTGGCGCAAATGATGAGGTGCATATATGATACAATTTAATAAGTAATAGTATAACGAAACTGGCACTTCTTATGCGATGAGACCTGCATGGGGGCAGGGAGTTCAGTAGTCTTACGAGCTGAGGGAAGAAGCTGTTTCCCATCTTAACAATTTTTGTCCTAATGCGACAATACATCTCACCTGATGAAAGAGATTAAAGACTAGCTTTATTTGTCACATCTACTGTACATTGAAGCATACAGTGAAATGCATAATTTGCATCAACATCAACACAGACCAAGGAATCAGAATCGGGTTTAATATCACTGGTATATGTTGTAAAATTTGTTGTCTTTGTGGCAGCAGTACAATACAATACACAGAAATAGAAAAAAGACTGTGAATAACAGTAAGTATATATCATATATCTATATATATATACAAACATTTGTGATATATATATAAATTAAATTAAATAAGTAGTGCAAAATTAAAAAAAAAATTGTGAGGTAGTGTTCATGGGTTCAAAGTCCATACAGAGATCAGATGGCAGAGGGGAGGAGGCTGTGCCTGAATGTTGAAGTGTGTGCCTTCAGGCTTCTGTACCTCCTCTCTGATGATTGCAATGAGAAGGGGGCATGACTTGGGCGATAGGTGTCCTTAATGATGGGTGCCACCTTTTTGAGGCATTGCTCCTTAAAGATGTCCTGGATACTATAGAGATTAATGCACACGATGGAGCTGATTAAGTTTTGAACTCTCTGCAGTTTACTTTAGTCCTGTGCAGTAGCACACTACCCCCAACCCCCTACACCAGAAGGGAAGTGCTGGGAGCATTCCACATCGTCGTCGTGATTCCAGTCCTGGCGCAGCATGTTCACAACTCACTAACCATGACCTGCACATATTTTTGGAATGTGGGAGGAAAGTGGAGCAACCGGAAGAAACCCACATGTTTATGAAAGGAACATACAAACTCCTTATAGAGGCAGCAATTGAATCCCAGTCTTCTGTTCACTGGTGCAGTAAAGTTTCACACTAACAACTACACTACTCTGCTGCCCTTATACATGGACCACATGTACTGAATACATAATAAAGATAATAATAATTATTATTATGTTATGACCAATCAGTTAATTTCAGATAGGACAATCCATAATAACTGTTCAGACATATTAATATAGGATAAACAAGCAAGAACAATTTATTTATTAAATATAGCCAGTCCAAACACAACTGAAAAAATGTAGCTGGCAAAATGTAGCTCACACAACTTACAGAAATCAGTAAGTGAAAAACACCAGAAATATGCTGAATGAAAAGAGGAAATTGGAAGACTTTGGAACATGAACAAGATGTACAACTGGTGTCATCCCAGAGGCACTACACAATAACATTAACCAATTAGGGCTACACGGTAATATCTATGTAAATCTTCAGAAAGCCTCAATACTGGGATAGTCTGTAAGTTCCAAGTCATTGACAAATGAGCAGGCTTGGGTATGCCCGTACCTCAGGTTTTACAAGCTTGAGCTGAGAAAAAATTAAAAATAATAAGGAAGCATTGAACGCCTAGTTCACAGTTGGAGACCTCTTCCCAAAAACAGAGGGGTTCCTTGTGCAATACAGTACTAGGTGGTTAACACAAAAATATATTAAAAATACACCATAAAAGACCGACAAATTCAAGACGATAAATGCAGAAAATGCTGAGAAACCAGGAACAATCCAACACATTACAGGATCCTGCAGCAGTTTAACTCAGTCTGATTACTTACACAAGCACAATCAGGTAGCAAACATCACTCACCAAAATCTTGCTTTAAAATGCAAACTCATAAAAGACAATATACCTTACTACAAATACAAGCCTGATCCAGTTTTAGAGTCAGAGCTCTGCAAATCATATTATGACTGACCCATGATTACAGGTAGGACAATCCATAATAAATGTCCCAATATAATATTGTAGAATAGACATGCAAAAACAACTTACTTAATAGATATAGCCATTTCAAGTACACATAACTTACAGAAAGCATTAAGTGAAAAACACCAGAAATATGCAGAATTAAAAGAGGAAATTGAAAGACTATGCAACATGAATAGGGTATACATTGTCCCTAGAGTAGTAGCTACAGCAGGTATCACCCCAAAGAGACTACACAATAGCATTAAACAACTTGGGTTACACAGCAATATTTATGTAAACCTCCAGAAAGCCATAATGTTAAACACCACTGGAAAAGTCCCGAGCAATGGAGAAATGAGAAACATAGAAACATAGAAACATAGAAAATAGGTGCAGGAGTAGGCCATTCGGCCCTTCGAGCCTGCACCGCCATTTATTATGATCATGGCTGATCATCCAACTCAGAACTCCGCCCCAGCCTTCCCTCCATACCCCCTGACCCCCGTAGCCACAAGGGCCATATCTAACTCCCTCTCAAATATAGCCAATGAACTGGCCTCAACTGTTTCCTGTGGCAGAGAATTCCACAGATTCACCACTCTCTGTGTGAAGAAGTTTTTCCTAATCTCGGTCCTAAAAGGCTTCCCCTTTATCCTCAAACTGTGACCCCTTGTTCTGGACTTGCCCAACATCGGGAGCAATCTTCCTGCATCTAGCCTGTCCAATCCCTTTAGGATCTTATACGTTTCAATCAGATCCCACTCAATCTTCTAAATTCCAACGAGTACAAGCCCAGTTCATCCAGTCTTTCTTCATATGAAAGTCCTGCCATCCCAGGAATCAATCTGGTGAACCTTCTCTGTACTCCCTCTATGGCAAGGATGTCTTTCCTCAGATTAAGGGACCAAAACTGCACACAATACTCCAGGTGTGGTCTCACCAAGGCCTTGTACAACTGCAGTAGTACCTCCCTGCTCCTGTACTCAAATCCTCTCGCTATAAATGCCAGCATACCATTCGCCTTTTTCACCGCCTGCTGTACCTGCATGCCCACTTTCAATGACTGGTGTATAATGACACCCAGGTCTCGTTGCCCCTCCCCTTTTCCTAATCAGCCACCATTCAGATAATAATCTGTTTTCCTATTTTTGCCACCAAAGTGGATAACTTCACATTTATCCACATTAAATTGCATCTGCCATGAATTTGCCCACTCACCCAACCTATCCAAGTCACCCTGCATCCTCTCAGCATCCTCCTCACAGCTAACACTGCCACCCAGCTTCGTGTCATCCACAAACTTGGAGATGCTGCATTTAATTCCCTCATCCAAGTCATTAATATATATTGTAAACAACTGGGGTCCCAGCACTGAGCCTTGCGGTACCCCACTAGTCACCGCCTGCCATTCTGAAAAGGTCCCGTTTATTCCCACTCTTTGCTTCCTGTCTGCTAACCAACTCTCCACCCACACCAATACCTTACCCCCAATACCGTGTGCTTTAAGTTTGCACACTAATCTCCTGTGTGGGACCTTGTCAAAAGCCTTCTGAAAATCCAAATATACCACATCCACTGGTTCTCCCCTATCCACTCTACTAGTTACATCCTCAAAAAATTCTATGAGATTCATCAGACATGATTTTCCTTTCACAAATCCATGCTGACCTTGTCCGATCATTTCACCGCTTTCCAAATGTGCTGTTATCACATCCTTGATAACTGACTCCAGCAGTTTCCTCACCACCGACGTTAGGCTAACCGGTCAATAATTCCCCGGTTTCTCTCTCCCTCCTTTTTTAAAAAGTGGAGTTACATTAGCCACCCTCCAATCCTCAGGAACTAGTCCAGAATCTAACGAGTTTTGAAAAATTATCACTAATGCATCCACTATTTCTTGGGCTACTTCCTTAAGCACCCTGGGATACAGACCATCTGGCCCTGAGGATTTATCTGCCTTCAATCCCTTCAATTTACCTAACACCACTTCTCTACTAACATGTATTTCGCTCAGTTCCTCCATCTCACTGGACCCTCTGTTCCCTACTATTTCTGGAGGATTATTTATGTCCTCCTCAGTGAAGACAGAACCAAAGTAATTATTCAATTGGTCTGCCATGTTCTTGCTCCCCATAATCAATTCACCTGTTTCTGTCTGCAGGGGACCTACATTTGTCTTTACCAGTCTTTTCCTTTTTACATATCTATAAAATCTTTTACAGTCCGTTTTTATGTTGCCTGCCAGTTTTCTCTCATAATCTTTTTTCCCCTTCCTAATTAAGCCCTTTGTCCTCCTCTGCTGAACTCTGAATTTCTCCCAGTCCTCAGGTGAGCCACTTTCTCTGGCTAATTTGTATGCTTCTTCTTTGGAATTGATACTATCCCTAATTTCTCTTGTCAGCCATGGGTGCACTACCTTCCTTGATTTATTCTTTTGCCAAACTGGGATGAACATTTGTTGCAGTTCATCCATGCAGCCTTTAAATGCTTGCCATTGCACATCCACCGTCAATCCTTTAAGTGTCATTTGCCAGTCTATCTTAGCTAATTCACGTCTCATACCTTCAAAGTTACCCCTCTTTAAGTTCAGAACCTTTGTTTCTGAATTAACTCTGTCACTCTCCATCTTAATGAAGAATTCCACCATATTATGGTCACTCTTACCCAAGGGGCCTCTCATGACAAGATTGCTAATTAACCCTTCCTCATTGCTCAAAACCCAGTCCAGAATAGCCTGCTCTCTAGTCGGTTCCTCAACATGTTGGTTCAAAAAACCATCCCGCATACATTCCAAGAAATCCTCTTCCTCAGCACCCTTACCAATTTGGTTCACCCAATCTACATGTAGATTGAAGTCACCCATTATAACTGCTGTTCCTTTATTGCACACATTTCTAATTTCCTGATTAATACCATCTCCGACCTCACTACTACTGTTAGGTGGCCTGTACACAACTCCCACCAGCGTCTTCTGCCCCTTAGTGTTACGCAGCTCTACCCATATCGATTCCACATCTTCCCGGCTTATGTCCTTCCTTTCTATTGCGTTAATCTCTTCTTTAACCAGCAACGCCACCCCACCTCCCCTTCCTTCATGTCTATCCCTCCTGAATATTGAATATCCCTGAACGTTGAGCTCCCATCCCTGGTCACCCTGGAGCCATGTCTCTGTGATCCCAACTATATCATAATCATTAATAACAATCTGCACTTTCAATTCATCCACCTTATTACGAATGCTCCTTGCATTGACACACAAAGCCTTCCGGTGCTCTTTTACAACTCTCTTAGCCCTTATACAATTATGCTGAAAAGTGGCCCTTTTTAATGCTTGCCCTGGATTTGTCGGCCTGCCACTTTTACTTTTCTCCATAGTACTTTTTGTTTCTACCCTCACTTTACACTCCTCTGCCTCTCTGCACTGGTTCCCATCCCCTTGTAGTGAACTAACCTCCTCACGCCTAGCCTCTTTAATTTGATTCCCACCCCCCAACCATTCTAGTTTAAAGTCACCTCAGTAGCCCCCGCTAATCTCCCTGCCAGGATATTGGTCCCCCTAGGATTCAAGTGCAACCCGTCCTTTTTGTACAGGTCACGCCTGCGCCAAAAGAGGTCCCAATGATCCAAAAACTTGAATCCCTGCCCCCTGCTCCAATCCCTCAGCCACGCATTTATCCTCCACCTCATCTCATTCCTACTCTCACTGTCGCGTGGCACAGGCAGTAATCCCGAGATTACTACCTTTGCGGTCCTTTTTCTCAACTCCCTTCCTAGCTCCCTATATTCTCCTTTCAGGACCTCATCCCTTTTCCTACCTATGTCATTGGTACCTATATGTACCACGACCTCTGGCTCCTCACCCTCCCACTTCAGGATATCTTGGACACGATCAGAAATATCCCGGACCCTGGCACCAGGGAGGCAAACTACCATCCAGGTCTCTGGACTGCGTCCACAGAATCGCCTATCTGACCCCCTTACTATCGGGTCCCCTAAGGCTATGGTTTTGGCCATAACTCAGGTTTTATCAGCTTGAGATGAAAAATAATGCAATAATAATAACTTATTTATGGAGCACTTTCCATTCAGAAGATATAGTTCAAAGTGCTTTACAATGGGATAGTTAAAAAAAGATGACCTGTCGAGGGATTTAAATTTAAGAGACCAATGAAAGAAGACCTGAGAGATTGAGCAGGATAATAAAACCAAAACAATTATGTGATATACCTCCAGTCCCAGACCATTTAGAGTTTTGAAAACAAGAGAACTTTTAAGAGAACTTCAAAATCAGTTCTAACAGATATAGGAAGCCAATGCAGAGTACTTAGTACAGGAGTGATCCACTCCCCCATCCTCGTTTTAGTTAGCAGTCGAGTAGCAGTGTTCTGAATGATTTAAAATGTGTCAACAGATTGCTTTGGAAGGCCAGTAAAAATAGCATTGCAGCAAACTTGTTCATTAGTTATGTGCCATGTCTCACATAGGCAATTATGGTCTTCACATGTCCATCATTGTTCTTGGCAAGTTTTTCTATAGAAGTTGTTTTCCATTGCCCTCTTCTAGGCAGTGTCTTTACAAAATGGGTGACCCTAGCAATTATCAATACTTCTCAGTGATTATCTGCCTGGTGTGAGTGGTCGCATAACCAGGACTTGTGATATGTTCCAGCTGCACATACGACCATCCACCATCTGCCCCCATGGCTTTACCTGATCCTGAACAGGGGGCTAAGCAGGTGCTACACCTTGCCCAAGGGTGATATGCAGGCTACCGGACAGAAAGAGTGCTTTACATCTCCTTTAGTAGAGAGATATCTCCAGCCCACAACCCTGTGCAGTATTCTAAACATGGATAATACATGGATCAGTGACCTGGTTACTGTTATGCCAAGTCTAACGGCTGCAGCATTCTTCAGTTTTGAATAACAGGGAATATTGTGGGAAAGGCAGAATGCTCTGAAGCACTTCCAATATTGAAGTTAATGCTTTCAGAACATGTAAAGTCACAGACAGTAATAAACAGTCACAGCCTGAACAACGTTAATTGGCTTCAGTGGAACAATAGGAGACACACAGGGAACATTTATTAAGTCTTTTCAATAGCAAAACACTCTGGCTGAAATATAAATGAGTAATTAAAATGGTAAAATTGGTCTCCATAACATAGATGTTGACATGGTTCTAATAGATCTGTGCCCTATTCCTAAATAGATTGGAGGTTTGGAGGCACAAAAGACTGCAGATGCCTTAATATGGAGCAGGAAAACATGATATTGGTGGAACAGACACAAATTGCTGGAGGCACTCAGTAGGTCAGGCAGCATCTATGGAAGGGATTAAAGAGTCAACGTTTCGGGCCGAGAACCTTTATCAGAATTCGGGTCTCAGCCTAAAACGTTGACTCGTTATTCTTTTCCATACATGCTGCCTGACCTGCTGAGTTCCCCCAGCATTCTGTGGATGTTACTCTGGATTTCACTATCTGCAGAATCTCTTGTATTTAAGACATTGGAGGAAATCAATGGATATAGCAGTATTTGTGGAGACAGAGGTATAGTCAACATCTTGCAACAGGATCCTTCATCAGTACTAATGTACAAACAAGAGAAAATCTGCAGATGGGGGGGGGGGGGGGGGAGTTGCTGGGAGTCCTGTTGAAGGGTTTCAGCCTGAAATGCCAACTGCTTTCCCCTTTCCATAGATGCTGCCTGACCTCCTGAATTCATTCAGTATTTTGTACGTGTTGCTCAGTACTAATGCAGGCTATTGAACACAGGTCTCAATCCAAAATTTTGAGGATCACTCCACCTCCTCAGATTGGAATTGGAAATGTTTTATTAAAGATATATGTTACCATGAGCGCTGGCAATGGTTGAACCCAGATGCCAAGGAATGGCTGCTCCCATGCAGAGATAGAAACAAGGTTATATATACTAATACTAACAGAGCATTGGTGGCACGACTGAGCAACACTGCAAGGTGAATCATTGTCAAAGCAAGGGCTCCCCCCACAGCGCTAAACTGGAGGCAGGATGAAATAACCAGAGAAAGCAGAAAACCCACGCCCATCACAAATAACTTGACCAGATTAAACAGAAAGCATAAGGGCTCAACGATGCTTGTTACGACAACAATTAGTAAGACAACAACAGATGCTCGAGAAATCTAGACTCCAAATGCTCTACAGATCACTGCAGAGGCCCGTAGGACTCATGAGATCTTATTTTTCACATGTACATTGAAACGTTGAAACATACAGTGAAATCCATTGGTCTGCATCTAAAGGTATGCCAGGGGCTGGCCTCACATGCCCATAAGATCATGAGACTTCGGAGCAGATTTAGACCATTTTGCCCAACTTGATTTTTCCAATCAACCTGCATGTTAAAATCTCCCATGACTATAATAACATTGTCCTTTTGACACACCTTTTCTATTTCCTGTTGTAGTCTGTGGTCTACATCCCAGCTACTGTTTGGAGGCCTGAATATAACTGGCTTTTACCCTTGAAGCTTCTTAATTCAACACACAAGGATTCAACATTTTTCGATCCTATGTCACACCTTTCTACTGTTTTGATGCCAGTCCTTACCAGTAGAACCACACTTTCCCCTCTGCCTGCCTTCCTATCCCTTTGATACAATGTGTAATCTTGGAAATTTAGCTCCCAACTACAACCATCCTTCAGCCACGATTCAGTGATGGCCACAACATCACACCTGACAATCTGTAGTAATGCAACAAGATCATCTGCCTTATTTCTTAAACTCCCTGTACTGAGATAGAACACCTTGAGCACTGTATTTGCCTGCTTTCCTGACAGTCTGACTGCATATTATCTTTAATTTTTAACCATCCGTCCTATCCTGCGTCCCATCACTCCGGTTCCCACCCCTCTGCCAAATTAGTTTAAACCCTCCCCAACAGATCTAACAAACAGTTTTAATATTGGCCTCCTCAGGTTTATGTGCAACCCATCCCCTTCGTGCAGCTCATACCTCCCCCAGAAGAGATAGCAATGATCCAAGAAACAGAAGCCCTGCCCCCGACATGAGCTTCTCATTTATCTGCCAAATCATCCTGTGTCTCTGGTGCATGGCACAGGTAGCATCCCGAAATTACTATCCTTGAGTCCTGCTTCTCAGCTTTCTACCTAGCTCTCTAAATTCTCTCTTCAGGACCTCATTGCTTTTCCTTCCTATGTCATTGGTACTAATATGTACCAAGACACCTGGCTGCTCTCCCTCCCTCTCTAACATGCTGTGGACGCGATCTGAGACATCCCTGATCCTGGCACCTGGGAGGCAACATACCATCCGGGTGCCCCATTCATGTCAACAGAATCTCCTGTCTGTTCCGCCGGCTATTGAGTCCTCTATCACAATCGCTCCCCTCTTCTCCCTGTTTACCTTCTGCACCACAGACCCATGCTCAGTGCCAGGAACCCGGTGTCCAGGGCATTCCCCTGAGAGGTCATCCCCCATAACAGTATCTAAAACTGTATACATATTTTTGCGGGGGATGGCCACAGGGGTGCTCTGCACTAACTGCCTATTAACATCTCCATTTCTCCTGACAGTCACCCAGCTACTCGCTTCTGCAACTTCGGGGTGAACAGAATTATGGAAATTCAACAAGGGGTCGATTGGCCAAAAGATTCCTTATTCATTGAACCTTTAATGTTACAGCAACATCCTAAAATATCTCACAAGTGCCTTTTTAGCTTAAAGTCTGAAAAGAGTGTTAAGGGAATATATTAGATGGAATTTGTGTGTGTGTGTGTACGCGCGCATATAAAACAGAGAACACAGTGTCATATAAACAGCTCTCACAACTAAGCAGAAATTTAACATGTTATCTTCAAGCTTTACAAGAATACACAATTAGAACAAAAGTACAATACCAAATTTAGTGCAAAATGGTCAAAGCAAAGAGTAAGAGAGTCGAGATAAAGAGAGAGAGAAAGAGACTCAAAAAACTGCTGAGATTGCAGCCATCAGCCCTGGTGCAGGGTTTTGACCAGAATTCTGTAACATTAAGGATTCAATGAATTTAGAATCACACAACAGCTACAGAAGAATCATCAATCATCACCAGTATATGCACAACCATTTCTTGTTGATTAAAATACTCACACCTCAAAAAAAATGTCTGCTATAAGCCTACGGACTCTCACAGCTACCTGGACTATTCCTCTTCTCACCCTGTCTCTTGCAAAAATGCCATACACTTCTCGTAATTCCTCCGTCTCCACCACAACTGCTCTCAGGATGAGGCTTTTCATTCCAGGATGAAGGAGATGTCTTCCTTTTTTAAAGAAAGGAGCTTCCCTTCCTCCACCATCAACTCTGCTCTCAAACGCATCTCCCCCATTTCATGCACATCTGCTCTCACCCCATCATCCCACCACCCCACTAGGAATAGGGTTCCCCTTGTCCTCACCTACCACTCCACCAGCCTCTGGGTCCAACGTATAATTCTCCGTAACTTCCACCACCTCCAACGGGATCCCACCACTAAGCACATCTTTCCCTCCCCATCTCTCTCTGCTTTCCACAGGGATTGCTCGCTACGCTACTCACTTGTCCATTCGTCTCCCCCCGTCCCTTCCCACCTATCTCCCTCCCAGCATTTATCCTTGTAAGCGAAACAAGTGCTACACATGCCCTTACACTTCCTCCCTCACCACCATTCAGGGCCCCAGACAGCCCTTCCAAGTGAGGTGACACTTCACCTGTGAGTCGGCTGGGGTGATATACTGCGTCCGGTGCTCCCGATGCGGCCTTCTATATATTGGCGAAACCCGACGCAGACTGGGAGATCGTTTCGCTGAACACCTACGCTCTGTACGCCAGAGAAAGCAGGATCTCCCAGTGGCCACACATTTTAATTCCACATCCCATTCCCATTCTGAGATGTCTATCCACGGCCTCCTCTACTGTAAAGATGAAGCCTTTGGTTTTCTGTGGTTGATATTTTCTTTTTTTAAACAGATTCTACTGGATTTCTTTGCCTGCAAAGAGTTGTATAGAGTACACATACTTTAATACTAAATGTACTTAGAACTTTGAAACTTGATAAGGAGAGTGATTTCACAGAAGCATCTTAAAATAACGATGAGAATGTTGCAGTCAAGGCTTTGCATAATGGTCTGAGTCAATAATTGTCTTTTCTGATTCCTATTTTAAGGGTGGCTTTTTGTATAATGCTTACACCAAACATATTGCTAATTGCAGCATGACCGTAATTAGGTATCATTGTGGTGACAGCAGTTCGCAATGTCAGTGATTAAGGATGGAGTCAGTAGGTCTGGGTGAGGATCCATCTTTCCTCTGGCCCACATGTCTGTAATTCATTGTTCAGTGATAAAACTATATAATTAAAACAGTGCAGTGTTCCTGCAAATGTGCCTAGGCCTATTCAATTATACTCTGTGACAGAGGGGAGAATAGCACTAGATTTCTATTACAGGGCTGTGGAGACAGAGCAGGGAGATAGGACACAACATTGAACACAGAACATAGAATACAGAGCATGAAATAGAATAAAGAACATAGAACGTTGGACACAGAACACAGAACATAGAACACAGAACTTAGTACATAAACACAAGGTATCGCAAACGCTGAAAATCTAGAGCAACACACACAAAATGCTGGAGGAACTCAGCAGGTCAGGCAACAACTATGGAGAGAAATCAACAATGGTTCAAATGGATCAAATGGTTCAAATAGCTCTGTTCATTACCAGAGGATGTATATAGTATACATCCTGAAATACTTGTCTTCGCAGACATCCACGAAAAACAAAAAAACCCTAAAAGGATGAATAGAAAAACATTAGAATCCCAAAGCCACCCCACCCCCCGCCTGTTTCAGCAAAAGTGTCAACACCCATCAGCTACCAAGCAACAGCAAAACACTCAAAGAGAGACCATGATCTGTACTCAACAAAAACTGTTGTTTACCTGACCATCGACATGCCACAGGCTTTCTCACTAACAAGGCACAGAGAGATATCACCAATTTTCACAGCAAAAGGAGAAACTGACAATCACTGTTATGGTGTTACAGTCTGCTGCATTGGAATTTTATTCCAAAATTCCTGACCTGACCATTGGCAGCAAACTTCCCCACATCAGAAGAAAGAGCGAGAGAATGCACGATTGCTTGACTACAGAGATCTCCATCTCTACATCCACCGCAGGGAAATTCTGATGTTCTATATCCAGCAAAGTCTCAGTCGGCAACATTGGCCTGGAATTCGTCATCCATAGGGCCACAACTAGGAGGTGCCATCTTACAAGCTGTGCTGGCGAATGTCGGAAAATGTTTGCCCAACGAAACGTTTGGCCAGCAGGAAATTCTGCTTTTTGAGCATGGAGCTGGAATAAGATAGGTTATTCATGATGTTCAATCCTGGGAACTTGAAGCCCTAAACCCTTTCGACTTCTTACTTGTAGAGAGGAGCATGTATTCAGTCGGGAAAGCCATGGAGAGCATGTTGAAATGGGAATAGGAGTCACATTGAAATGCCACCAGGGACCCTACATTTTCAGGCAACAGATTGAAGGTACTCGATAAAGCGCTCTCTTAATCTGCTTTAGGTTTCATTGATAAAGCATTCTCCTGATCTGCTTCAGGTGTCATCAATAAGGCAATCTCCTAATCTGCTTCAGGCCTCACTGATGTAGACCTGATAAAGTAATCTCCTAATCTGCTTCAGGCCTCACTGATGTAGACCTGATAAAGTAATCTCCTAATCTGCTTCAGGCCTCACTGATGTAGACCTGATAAAGCAATCTCCTAATCTATTTCAGGCCTCACTGATGTAGACCTGATAAAGTAATCTCCTAATCTGCTTCAGGCCTCACTGATATAGACCTGATAAAGCAATCTCCCAATCTGCTTCAGGCCTCACTGATATAGACCTGATAAAGTAATCTCCTAATCTGCTTCAGGTCTCACTGATATAGACCTGATAAAGCAATCTCCCAATCTGCTTCAGGCCTCACTGATATAGACCTGATAAAGTAATCTCCTAATCTGCTTCAGGTCTCACTGATCTAGGGGAGGCCACAACAGAAGCACCAGTTAGAGTAGATGACCCAGACAGGCTTGCCCATGGTGTTGCCTGACCTGGACTGTTGTGAGCCCTGAATGAGGGAGGAGTTGTGGGAGCAAGTGTAACACTTGTGTTTATGTAGAACGCAGATCATCGAACAAAGAGCATAGAACAGGAACAAAGGAACAGGCTGTTCTGCCTGTGACATCTGCACTGATCACAATGTCAAATTAAACTACACCTCTTCTGCCTGTACATAATCCACATCCCCTCCCTTCATTCTCATATATTCATGTGTCTATCTAACCATTTCTCTCACACCATCCTTGAAATTAATCTCAGGATAGTATTTTGTTATATGTACATATTTGGATAATGAAGTTTACTTTGAAATTTGAACTAATATCTTCCTCTAACACCACCTCTGGCAGCCCATTCCAGGGTTGATCGGTGTTGTTCAGGTTTTGTGTGGGAGGTGGGATTTGGGTGCTGATGATCATGCCGTGTTCCTTTTCTTTCTTGGTTTCATGGCTACCTGGAGAAATAAAGAATTTCAGAGTTGCATTCACGGATGATGAACTCCCAGAATCAGACTGCACCGATCATTGATGCAAAGTATGCATTTACTGTTTACTTTGCTGTTTCGATGTTTATGTGACAAATGAAGCTGATCTTTATCTTTATTCTGGTAAGCCTTTTCCAGATCTTCTCCAAGGCCTTCACATTCTTCCTGTCCAGGGATTGTCTTCCTCGGGGGAGGCAAGCCTAACACTTGTGAGGTAAAGCATACTTATTTGGACAACAACAAAATATTTGCCTCCCTAATGCAGCTGAAGTATGGCATTAGATTTTGGCCACTTAACCTTTGGAAATGTTTGGAAAAGATTGACGAGAGTGCAGCTTAGACAGGAGAAGTCAAGGAGGTTCTCCCTGGGCACAGCAAGAAGATCTGATGCATCAGACTCAAGTTTATTATAAAAGTTCAAAGTTCAAAGTATTTTTTATATCAAAGTACCAACAGTATACATATGCTATGATTATAACTCTGAGATTCATTTTTTTGTGGGCATTAACAGTAAATACAAAGAAATACCATAGAATCAATGAAAAAAATCATAGAATACGATAGACAAGCAGCCCATGTGCAGAAGACAACAACTTGTGCAAATAAGAAAAGGTAATAACAGATAAAAAAGAAATAAATATCAAGAATATAAGATGAAGTCGTTGAAAGAGAGTCAATAGGTTCTGAATCAAAGACTAATGTTGTGAAATTTGTTGTAAACAAAAATTAAAACAAATAAAACACATTTAGAGAAAAATAATCAAGTTGTTCGCAATTTTGCAAGATATATTCATTAGCATTTTGCTGTTTTGTTCAGGAACCAAATGGTTGAAAGAAAGTAGCTGTTCTTGAACCTAATGGTGTGGGACTCCAGGCTTCTGTATCTCCTGCTAGGAGAACTATATCTGTGTGAAGTGCATCTGGCTGCAACTGCTTGAACACCATGATAGGGGTCTGGAGCAGCAGCTGGATGGCCTTCAGTTTGTACAGGAGAGTGAGGAGATAATTGGAGGAGACAATTGAGGAGATATTTTGAGGAGATTAATTGAGGAGATAATTGATCACAATTACAGGGAAGTAGTCACCCCAAAATTGCAGGAGGCGAGTAGCTGGGTGACTGTCAGGAGAAATGGAAATAGGTAGCTAGAGCAGAGCACACCTGTGGCCATTCCCCTCAGAAATAAGTATACCGCTTTGGATACTTTTGTGGGGGATGACCTCTCGGGGGACTGCCACAGTGACTGGGTTACAGGCACTGAGCATGGGTCCATGGTGCAGAAGGGAAAAAGAGAGAAGAAGGGAGCAGTAGTGATAAGGGACTTGATAGTGAGGGAAACAGACAGGAGATTCTGTGGACCCTGATTGGGACACCTCGATGGTATGTTGCCTCCCAGGTGTCAGGGTCAGGGACAACTCAGATCACATCCACAATATTTTGGAGAGGAAGGGGGAGCAGCCAGATATTTGTACGTATTGGCACCAATGACATAAGAAGGAAAAGAAAAGTGGTCCTGAAAAGAGATTTTAGAGAGCTAGGTAGAAACTTGAGAAGCAGGACCTCCAGAGTAGTCATTTCTGGATCGCTACCTGTGCCACACACCAGTGAGTGTAGAAACAGGATGACTTGGCTGATAAATGTGTGGTTGGGAAGCTGGTGCAGGGGGCAGGGCTTCAGATTCTTCGATCATTCTTCTAGAGGAGATATGACCTGTTCAAAAGTGATGGGTTGCACCTGAACCCAAAGGGGACCAATATTCTCTTGGGCGGGTTTGTTACAGCTGTTGGAGAGGGGTTAGACTAATTTGACAAGGGAGTGGGAACTGGAGTGAAGGGACTCAGGATAGGACAGATGGTAAAAAAGTAAAGATAGTGTGCAGTCAGACTGTCAGGAACGGCAGACAGGTGATGGGGCATAGTGAGTATCAGTGGGTTAGGGTAGCAAATAGGGTACTCAAGGTGTTGTATCTCAATGCATGGAGTATAAGAGATAAGGTGGATGATCTTGTTGCACTATTACAGATTGCCAGGTATCGTGGCTGAATGATGGTTGTAGTTGGGAGCTGAATGTCAAAGGTTACACATTGTAACGGAGGGATAGGAAGGTGAGCAGAGGGGGAAGCGTGATTCTACTGGTAAAGAATGGCATCAAATCAGTAGAAAGATGCAACATAGAATCGGAAGATGTTGAATCCTTGTGGGTTGAGTTAAGAAGCTGCAAGTGTAAAAGGATCCTAATGGCAAGCATACAGGCCTCCCAACAGTGGCTATCAAAAGTTATAACAGGAAATGGCAAAGGCGTGTCAAAAGGACAATGTTACGATAGTCATGGGGAATTTTAACATGCAGGTTGATTTGGAAAATCAGGCTGGTAATGATCTCAAGAGAGCGAGTTTATTGAATGCCTAAAAGATGGCTTTTTCGAGCAGTTTGTCATTGAGCCTTCTAGGGGATCAGCTATACTGGATTGGGTGTTATGTAATTAACCAGAGGTGTTTATGGAGCTGAAGATAAAAAAAAACCCTTCGGAACTAGTGATCACAATATGATTGAGTTCAACTTGAGAAGGTAAAGTCTGACATAGCAGTATTTCAGTGGAGTAAGGGAAATTACAGGGAAATTACAGTGGTATGAGAGAGGAGTTGGCTAAAGTAACTTGGAAGGAGCTGCTGGCAGGGGTATCAGCAGATCAGCAATGGCATGTGTTTCTGGGAAAAAATGAGGAAGGTGCAGGAGATGTGTATTTCAAAAGTGAAGAAATACACAAACAGCAAAATTGTACAACCGTGGCTGACAATGGGAGTCAAAATTAATAAAAAAACAAAAGGATGAGAATCAGAATCAGGTTTATTATCACCGGCATGTGACGTGAAATTTGTTAACTTAGCAGCAGCAGTTCAATGCAGTACATAATCTAGCAGAGAGAGAAAAAATAATAATAAATAAAATAAAACATAATAATAACAAACAAGTAAATCAATTACAGTATACAAATATTGAAATGTTGTATATTAAGAAAGTAAGGTAGCGTCCATTTAGGAATCAAATGTCAGAGGAGAAGAAGCTGTTCCTGAGTTGCTGAGTGTGTGCCTTCAGGCTTTTGTACCTCCTACCTGATGGTAACAGTGAGAAAAGGGCATACCCTGGGTGCTGGAAGTCCTTAATAATGGACTCTGCTGTTCTGAAACTCCATCTAGTACCCAAGATAGAGCTGATTAGATTTACAACCCTCTGCAGCTTCTTTCGGTCCTGTGCAGTAGCTCCTCCAACCCTACCATACCAGACAGTGATGCAGCCTGTCAGAATGCTCTCCATAGTACATCTATAGAAGATTTTGAATGTACTTGTTGAAATGCCAAATCTCTTCAAACTCCTCCTGAGATATAGCTGCAGTCTTGCCTTCTTTATAACTACATCAATATATTGGGACCAGGTTAGACCCTCAGAGATCTTGACACCCAGGAACTTGAAGCTGCTCACTTTCTCCACTTCTGATCCCTCTGTGAGGATTGGTATGTGTTCCTTCGTCTTACCCTTCCTGAAGTCCACAATCAGCTGTTTCGTCTTCCTGATGTTGAGTGCCAGGTTGTTGCTGTGGCACCATTCCACTAATTGGCATATCTCACTCCTGTACGCCCTCTCGTCACCACCTGAGATTCTATCAACAATGGTTGTATCATCAGCAAATTTATAGATGGTATTTGTGCTATGCCAAGCCACACAGTCATGGATATATAGAGAGTAGAGCAGTGGGCTAAGCACACACCCCTGAGGTGCGCCAGTATTGATCATCAGCGAAGAGGATATATCATCACCAATCCACACAGATGATAGTCTTCCGGTTAGGAAGTCAAGGATCCAATTGCAGAAGGAGGTACAGAGGCCCAGGTTCTACAACTTCTCAATCAGGACTGTGGGAATGATGGTATTAAGTTCTGAGCTATAGTCAGTGAACGGCATCCTGACATAGGTGTTTGTGTTGTCCAGGTGGTCTAAATCCGTATGGAGAGCCATTGAGATTGTGTCTGCCGTTGACCTATTGCGGAAATAGGCAAATTGCAATGGGTCCAGGTCCTTGCTGAGGCAGGAGTTCAGTCTAGTCATGACCAACCTCTCAAAGCATTTCATCACTGTAGATGTGAGTGCTACTGGGCTATAGTCAGTAAGGCAGCCCACACTATTCTTCTTAGGTACTGGTCTAATTGTTGCCTTTTTGAAGCAAGTGGGAACTTCCGCCCGTAGCAGTGAGAGGTTGAAAATGTTCTTGAATACCCCCACTAGTTAGTTGGCACAGGTTTTCAGAGCCTTACCAGGTACTCCATCTGGACCTTCCGCCTTGTGAAGGTTCACTCTCTTTAAAGACAGATGTAAGTTTGCTGATGACATGAAGTTTGGAGTGTTGTAGATAG
The DNA here is from genome assembly GCF_030028105.1 of Mobula birostris. Taxonomy (NCBI): domain Eukaryota; kingdom Metazoa; phylum Chordata; class Chondrichthyes; order Myliobatiformes; family Myliobatidae; genus Mobula; species Mobula birostris. Next base: position 139,560,418 of record NC_092379.1, read on the forward strand.
TGTGGAGGGCTGTCAGAGGTTACAGTGGGACATTGATAGGATGCAAAACCTGGGCTGAGAAGTGGCAGATGGAGTTCAACACAGATAAATGTGAGGTGGTTCATTTTGTTAGGTCAAATGTGATGGCAGAATATAACATTAATAGTATGACTCTTGGCAGTGTGGAGGATCAGAAGGATCTTGGGGTCAGAGTCCATAGGACGCTCAAAGCTGCTTCACAAGTTGACTCTGTGGTTAAGAAGGCATACGGTGCATTGGCCTTCATCAACTGTGGGATTGAGTTTAAGAACCGAGAGGTAATGTTACAGCTATATAGGACACTGGTCAGACCTCACTTGGAGTACTGTGCTCAGTTCTAGTCACCTCACTGCAGGAAGAATGTGGAAACTATTGAAAGGGTGCAGAGATTTACAAGGATGTTTCCTGGATTGGCGAACGGACCTTTTGAGAATAGGTTGAGTGAACTTGACCTTTTCTCCTTGGAGCGATGGAGGATGAGAGGTGACCTGACAGAGGTGTATAAGACGATGAGAGGTATTGATCATGTGGATAGTCAGAGGCTTTCTCTCAGAGCTGAAATGGCTAACATGAAAGGGCACAGTTTTAAGGTGCTTGAAATTAGGTACAGAGGAGATGTCAGGGGTAAGTTTTTTACACAGAGAATAGTGAGTGCATGGAATGGGCTGCCAGCAATGGTGGTGGAGTTAGATACGATAAGGTTTTTTAAGAGACTCCTGGATAGGTACATGGAGGTTAGAAAAATAGAGGGCTATGGGTAACTTTCAGTAATTTCTAAAGTAAGTTTATGTTTGGCACAGCATTGTGGGCTCAATGGCCTGTATTGTGCATAGGTTTTCTATGTTTCTGAATTATATTAAAGTGGATAGTAATAGCTTTTTCAAGTATGTAAAAAATAAAAGAGAGATGTGATTGGATACAGGACTGCTAGAAAATTAGGTAGAAGAAATAATAACAGGTGACAAGGAGATGGCAGATGAACTAAATGAGTGGAAGACACTAGCAGTATGCCAGATTGTGAGGGAAAAGAAGTGAGTGCAGTTACTATTACAAGGGGGAAGTTGCTCAAAAAGCTGAGAGACCTTAAGGTGCACAAGTCACCCCGACCAGAGGAACTGCACCTGAGGGTTCTGAAGGAGGCAGCATTAGAGGTTGTGGTGGCATTAGAAATGATCTTTCAAAAATCATTGGACTCAGACATGGTGCCAGAGGAATTGCAAATGTCACTCTGGTCTTTTAGAAAGGAGGAAGGCAGCAGAAAGGAAATTATAGACCAGTTAGCTTGACCTCAGTGGCTGGGAAGATGTTAGAGTCAATAGTTAAGGATGAGGTGATGGAGTATTTAGTAACACAGGACAAGATAGTACAAAGTCAGCATGGTTTCCTTCAGGAAAAATCCTGTCTGACGAACCTGTTGGAATTCTTTGAGGTGATTGCAAGTAGGATAGATAAAGGGGATGTAGTTGATGTTGTATATTTGGAATTTCAGAAGGCCTTTGACAAGGTGCCACACATGAGGCTGCTTACTAAGTTAAGAGCCAGTGGTATTACAGGAAATTTACTAAGATGGTTAGAGCATTGGCTGATTGGAAGAAGGCAACGAAGTGGAATAAAAGGATCCTTGTCTGGTTGGTTGCTAGTGACTAGTGGTTTTCCCCAGGGGTAGGTTTTGGGACTACTTCTTTTTATGCTCTATATAAATGACTTTGATAATGAAATAAATGGCTTTGTTGACAAGTTTGCAGATGCTACGAAGATTGGTGGAGGGGCAGATAGTGTTGAGGAAACAGATTTGATGCTGAAGGACATAGACAGATTAGGAGAATGGGCAAGAAAGTGGCAAATGAAATACAATGTTGGAAAATATATGGTCATGCACTTTGGTAGTAAAAATAAATGTGCGAGCTCTTTTCTAAACAGGGAGAAAATCCAGAAATCTGAAGTGCAGAGGGACTTGGGAGTTCTTGTGCAGAACACCCTGAAGCTTAACTTGCAGGTTGAGTTGGTGGTGAAGAAGGCAAATAAAATCTTAGCATTCATTTCAAGAAGTCTTCAATACAAGAGCAAGGATGTGAAGCTGAGGCTTTGTAAGATATTAGCCCACCTTGAGTATTGTGAACAGTTTTGGGCTCCTCATCTTAGAAAAGATGTGCCTGCATTGGAGAGGGTTCAGAGGAGGTTCACAAGGACAATTCCTGGAATGAAAGGATTATCATACGATGAACGTTTGATGACTCTGGGTCTGTACTCAGTGCAGTTTAAAAGGATGAGGGGAATCTCATTGAAACCTTTTGAATGTTGAAATGCCCAGACGGAGTAGATGTTTCCAATGGTGGGAGAGTCTAGGAGAAGTGGGCACAGCCTCAGGATAGAGGGGAGTCCATTCCAAACAGTGATGCAAAGAGATTTCTTTAGCCAGATGTGGTGAACTTGTGGGATTTCTTGCCATGTGCGGCTGTGGAGGCCAGATCGTTGGGTGTATTTAAGGCAGAGATTGATGGGTACTTGATTGGACATGACATCAAAGGTTACAGGGAGATGTCCGGGAAATGGGGTTGAGGAGGAGAAAAAAAAATCAGCCATAATGGTGGAGCAGGTTTGATGGGCCAAATGGCCTAATTCTGCTCCTATGCCTTATGGTCTAAGATGGGATGGCCTGGGTGTTGAGGACCTTTGATTGTGAAACTTGCCCTCTTGAGGAAGTGTCTCTTGTAGATACTACTGACGGTGGGGAGGGCTGTAGCCATGATGTATTGGGAAGAGTCTGTTACTCTTTGTAGTTTCTTCTGCTAATGCACATCAGAATCTCCACACCAGACTGCAGTACAACCAATCTGGACTCTTTCAACAAAGTTCAGATTAAATATACTATCTAGTATGTAAATGTCACTATATACTCTGAGATACATTTTCTTGTAGGCATTCACAGTGCAACAAAGAAACACAAACAAAGACAGACAAACAACCAGTGTGCAAAAGAAGACAAACTGACAAATACAAAAAAAAATTAACTTACTTGTCTTCATCTGTACTTATTAATACATATCAATAATTCTCTTAAAATCTTGAAAAAGTGCCCATATTTTTGACAGAAAACATATCTCATACCTTGAGGAAAAATCACAAATGATCCATCAAAATATCATCCTATTAGTTGTTTACAAACTATATATAAAATTGTAACATCATGTATCTCGCAACTAATCACCACTCACTTAGGTAATCACAATATATTTACGAAAGAGCGGAAAGGATGCCATAAGGGTATGAAAGGATGTAAAGAGCAACTGGTGATAGATTCCGTAATTCTAAATCAAGCTCGGTGGAAAAGAAGAAATATTTTATGTTGTTATATTGACTACCAAGAGGCATTTGATTCTGTCCCACATTCATGGTTAATAAAAGTTCCTCATATATATAAACTGCACCCAATATTTGTGAAATTCTTGCAACATCTGATGAAATATTGGCATACTATACACAAAGTACTCTGCAGATGCTGGGGTCAAAGCAACACACACAACACGCTGGAGGAACTCAGCAGGTCGGGCAGCATCTGTGGAAATGATCAGTCGACGTTTCGGGCCGGAACCCTTCATCAGGATTGAAGAGGGAGGGGCAGAGGCCCTATAAAGAAGGTGGGGGGAGGGTAGGAAGGAGAAGGCTGGTAAATTCCAGGTGAAAACCAGTAAGGGGAAAGGTAAAGGGGTGGGGCAGGGGAAACAGGGAGGGAATAGGCAGGAAAGGTGAAGAAGGAGTAGGGGAAAGCACAATGGATAGTAGAAGGAGGCTGAAATATGAGGGAGGTGATAGGCAGCTGGGGGAGGGGGCAGAGTAGAACTGGGATGGGGGAAGGGAGGGAGAAGGAATTACCGGAATTTGGAGAATTCAATGTTCATACCAAGGGGCTGGAGACTCCCTAGACGGTATATGAGGTGCTGCTCCTCCAACCTGAGTTTAGCCTCATCATGGCAGTAGAGGAGGTCATGTATGGACATATCCGAATGCGAATGTGAAGCAGAGTTGAAGTGGGTGGCAACCGGGATTTTCTGTCTGTTGTGGTGGACGGAGTGGAGGTGCTCGATGAAGCGGTCTCCCAATCTGCGTTGGGTTTCACCGACATAGAGAAGGCCGCACCGGGAGCACCGGATGCAATAGATGACCCCAACAGACTCACAAGTGAAGTGTTGCCTCACCTGGAAGGACTGTTCGGGGCCCTGAATGGTGGCAAGAGAGGAGGTGTAGGGACAGGTGTCGCATTTACACTTACAGGGATGAGTGCCGGATGGGAGATCCGTGGGGAGGGACGTGTGGACCAGGCAGTCGTGGAGGGAACGATCCCTGTGGAAAGTGGAGAGGGGTGGAGAGGGAAAGATGTGCTTAGTTGTGGGGTCCTATTGAAGGTGGTGGAGGTTGCGGAGGAGCAACCAGAGGCTGGTGGGGTGGTAGGTGAGGACAAGGGGAACTATGTCCCTGTTGTGGTGACAGGAAGATGGGGTGAGGGCCGAAGTGCAGGGAACGGAGGAGATGCAGGTGAGGGCATCATTGATGATGGCAGAAGGGAAACCACGATCCTTAAAGAAAGAGGACATTTGAGATGTCCTGGAACGGAAAGCCTCATCCTGGGAGCAGATGCGGCAGAGACAGAGGAACTGGGAATAGGGAATGGAGCCCTTTTTGCATGTGGCAGTGTGGGAAGAGGTATAGTCGAGGTAGTTATGAGAGTCAGTGGGCTTATGGAAGATGTCAGTGGACAGTCTGTCTCCAGAGATGGAGACCGAGCGATCGAAAAAGGGGAGAGAAGTGTCTGAGATGGACCAAGTGGATTTGAGGGCTGGGAGGAAGTTTGAAGTAAAGTTGATGAAATTGACAAGCTCAGCAAGCCCATGGGTGCAGAAAGCAGCAGCAATATAGTCATCATACTATAACACCTATCTGTTAACAACCAAAAAGAACAACCACTGTTTTCAAAATAAACCAAGGCATTTTCCAGGGCAACTCTCTAAGCCCACTTTGGTTTGGTCTAGCTTTAGATACACTGTCTAATTTACTGAATTGGTTGAAAATTGAGTACCAAATCAGAACAATCGAACAAGTTAGATCTTGACACACCTTCTATATATGGATGATTTGGAATTATGTGCTCCTTCATCATTAAAACTAAGCAATTAATTCAAATAGTAAAACTATTTTCTAAAGAAATCAACATGAACTTTGGACAAGATAAGTTCAGTGCATTAAGCATAAAGAAAGGTGTAATAGAGCTAATAGAATACAAGGCAGAGCAGCAGGATACACTACAACTGATGGATGAAAATGAAACATATATAGTAATTATCTGGGATATTAACAGGCAAAAAAATAGATCACAGCGCTATAAAAGAAAAACTTTTGACAGAATTTATTTCAAAGCTTAAGAAAACCTTCCTAACAGAGGACAATAGTAAAAATATAACAAAGGCAATAAACACTTTCGCTGTAACCTTATTAAAGTGTCATTTTGTTATAATATGTTGATCTGAAACTGATCTGGAAAATTTACAAAGAAAAATAAGAACTGAAATAACAAATTTTAGAAAACACTATGTAAACTCGAACACACTTAGGTTAACACTACCTAGGACAGAAGGATTAACAGAGCATAAAAAATTACAAAGCAGTAAGATAAAACTTCTAAGGATATGTTTTCATTAACAAAAACAGGATTCAGTACTTCATGAGAGCATATACTTTCTTTTTCCAATATTTTTATTAAATTTATTAAATTTCATGTACATAAATACAGAATTCATAAGGATACTTATAATAAATCAAAATAAGGTAGCACATAATGAACTATATATAAATCACACTGATACAGTCACTGTATACCATATTCATGATCAATCAAATAACATAAATTGAATTCCAAAATACAATAGTATGATTAATTATATTATTTTAAAAATCTACACCCACTACCAAGACAAAGCTGGTTGGTAAAAAAAAACAAAAAAAGAGTACTTACCATATGGTGTTTTCTATTTATATGCTTTATTTTGGTATTCCCTAACCGGAAACCTTGGATGAATTATGAGGTCAAGTCCCTTTTGAAGGCTAGAGCTGTGGCTTTTAGGTCCGGGGATACCAGTTGCTACACGGAATCCAGGTGTGAACTCCGGCAAGCCATTAAGGGCGCCAAGAGGCAATATCGAGCCAAGTTGGAAGCCCAGGCTAACCAGAGGGATGGTACCTCCGGATGAACCAGACCTGGTGGCATCGAGATTCATCGTCACCGAGGAGGACATTAGTATGGCCTTCCTGAAGATAAATCCAAAGAAGGCAACGGGCCAAGATAGCATCCCAGGACGGGTTCTCCGGGCCTGTGCAAGCGAGCTAGCTGGAGTGTTTGCTGACATCTTCAACTGCTCCTTGCTTCAGTCTAAGATCCCCTCATGTTTTAAGAAGGCAACAATAATCCCAGTGCCGAAGAAGAGCAAGGTGGCATGCCTGAATGACTATTGACCTGTGGCTCTTTCATCAATTGCTATGAAGTGCTTCGAGCAATTGGTTATGGCACACATCAACCACAGTCAACACAATCGCTTTGCAATTCGCCTACCGGAGCAACAGGTCAATGGCAGATGCCATCTTTCTGGCCCTACATTCCTCCTTAGAACACCTGGAGAATAAAGACGCACACGTAAGGCTCCTTTTCATTGACTACTGCTCTGCCTTTAATATCATCATTCCAAATAAACTGATTCCTACGCTCCGGAACCTGGGCCTTAGCACTCAGATCTGCAGCTGGATCTTCAACTTCCTCACAGACAGGACCCAGGCTGTAAAAATAGGGGACAAGCTCCCCTCTACAATCACTCTGAGCACCGGTGCCTCACAAGGCTGTGTACTCAGCCCCCTGCTGTACTTACTGTACACCCATGATTGTGTAGCCAAGTTTCCATCAAACTCAATATATACATTTTCTGATGACACAACAATTGTAGGCTGTATCTCGGGTAATGATGAGTTTGAGTACAGAGAGGAAATTAAAAACCCTGGGGGCATGGTGCGAAGACAATGACCTGTCCCTCAATGTCAGCAAGACGAAGGAATTGGTTGTTGACTTCAGAAGGAGTAGCAGACCGCACGAGCCAATTTACATCGGTGGTGCCCAAGTGGAACAGGTCAAAAGCTTTAAATTCTTTGGGGTCAATATCACAAATGACCTGACTAGGTCCAACCAAGCAGAGTTCACTGCCAAGAAGGCCCACCAGCACCTTTACTTCCTTAGAAAACTAAAGAAATTTGGCCTGTCCACTAAAACCCTCACTAATTTTTATAGATGCACCGTAGGAAGCATTCTTCTAGGGTGCATCACAACCTGGTATGGAAGTTGTCCTGACCAAGACCGGAAGAAGCTGCAGAAGATCGTGAACACGGCGCAGCACATCACACAGACCAATCTCCCGTCCTCGGACTCACTTTACACTGCACGCTGTCGGAGCAGTGCTGCCAGGATAATCAAGGACACGACCCACCCAGCCAACACACTTTTCATCCCTCTTCCCTCCGGGAGAAGGCTCAGGAGCTTGAAGACTCGTATGGACAGATTTGGGAACAGCTTCTTTCCAACTGTGATAAGACTGCTGAACGGATCCTGACCCGGATCTGGGCCGTACCCTCCAAATATCCGGACCTGCCTCTCGGTTTCTTGGCACTAGCTTACTTTCCATTTTTCTATTTTCTATTTATGATTTATAATTTAAATTTTTTAATACATACTATCGATTTGTAATCCAGGGAGTGAGAAGCGCAGAATCAAATATCGTTGTGATGATTGTATGTTCTAATATCAATTGTTTGGCGACAATAAAGTATAAAGTATAATAATAGCCGAGATCTATATTTTAATAACAATAACAACTTAAAGATTTTCAAAGTAGTTCAGAAAGGGTCCCCATAATGTTTGAAAATCTTGATTAGAATCAGAAATCGAACAACGAATCTCCTCTAAATTTAAACATGACATAACATCGCATAACCATTTAACATGTGTAGGGGGGGCAACCTCCTTCCATTTAAGCAAGATCGCCCTCCTAGCCATAGGAGAAGTAAAATCCAGTACCCGCAAATAAGGCTCCAAAATTATAGCTTTTTCCTCAATAATACCAAATAAGGCAGTCAAAGGATTGGGCTTAAAATTAACTTTAAAAAGTACAGAAAAAGATTGGAATACATCTTTACAATATTTTTCAAGGCTCGAACATGACCAAAACATATGAGTTAATTAAGCCTCTCCATTATTACTTCTGTCACAATAAGGAGTCAGTCAGCCAGTGGGTGCCGTCCCGAAATCAGAGGTTGGTGGCCATGCACCTCTATCTTCTTCAATCTTGCGACAGCACCGAGTACAGCCTCTCCTCCAGTTTGTTCTCACTGTCCGCCTTGGCACCGCCCGCTGCTGCCCCCGCCGAACTCGTGCCCAAGGCTGTGTTGGCCTCCAGCTGTGGCCGCTTCTTCGAGCTCGGCCCTTCCTTAGGAGGAGGCCTTGGGCACGTCCAGGCACACGGTGCAGCGCCCAAGCTCATCATGTCTCTTCTAACTAAGTGCATAGCATATGATTCGTAGATACGTGCTGAGGCTTTAATCTCTTCCACGGAAGATGGCTGTTGACTCACAAGGAGCTCATCCGCCCTTTGTCAGGTCTCGTTTTTTTTTACTCCTGCTGGGTGTCCTCACACCCTCCTCACCAGACTAAGTCTGGTGGGGGAGCCGGCCCAAGTCGCCGACCACTCGACCATGGCCCCCGGGCACCCGCCCCCCCGCCCCAAGCTGAATAAGGAGATATATCTGCAAAAAAATAAGAGAACTTGTCTTTAGACATATGAGTCCTATGTATCACTTTAAATTGTAGGAGGGAATGACAAGCACATAATGATGAAGAATTAACCATTTTGAAAATAACCCTCCAGGACTCATCAGATAACAAAGTCTGTAAATCCTTTTCCCAATTTTTTTAAATTTTATCTAAAGGAGCCATTCTCAGTCCCAACAACAGACCATAAATATAAGATATTGAGCTATTATCAAAAGGTTATATGAGCATATACAAGTCTGATAAGAAGAGCACATCACTAAGCCTAATGAAAGCACAACCTAAAAGAAAATGAAGAAATTATCACTGCAGTGGAAAAATTAACCAATGGAAGAACACGAACCTTCTTGGAAGCCCATACATCAGGTTTCACCAGCTTGAGCTGAGAAAATATAAAAATACAATAACAATATTACTATTATTATTATTATTAGTAGTAGTAGTATTTATAAATGTGTACATACAGTAAATAATATTGAGAAGATGAGTTGTAAGGTTCTTGAAAGTGAGTCCATACGTTGTGGAATCAGTTCAGGGTGGAGTGGTGAAGTTATCTACATTGGTTCCACCTGATGTTTGAAGAGTAATAGCTGTTCCTGAACTTGGTGGTGTAGAAGACTAAGGCTCCTGTACCTCTTTTCCAATGGTATTAATGAGAATAGAACATGGCCTGGAAAGTGTACAATAGTAAATCTATCAAGTTTGTTGGTGTTCGATGAAAACTGAACCCTTAAGGAAGTAAAGGCACTGGTGATCTGGTTGAATGTCCTATTCCTGTTTCCGTCGGTGATAGGGTTGAGAAGTAATTTCACCAACACCATTAAAAACTGGGTAACCTGGCAACCAGATTAATTATTTCAAGATATTTGCAGCCAGTTCTAGATTAGGAATCAGGGAGAGAATTAGTCGCAGTTTATAAAATGCCAAGGGATAAACGATAGGGATCTTACAAAGATTGTTCATAATATCCTGTCATTTTACAGCTATTCCAGCTTAATTGGAATGACTGCAGTTACAGAAAGTCTCATTTGACGAAATTGCAATGAGCCATCATTTCGCATACCACCTTTCATCTATCAATGGCATTTAGCGGCAGAAATTACTGAGTTTGGTACAACATTGACAATTACAGCTGGTATCGACAAAACTGACAAAAAAAACACAATGATGGTAATTCATTAATCATTCAGTTAACAGACAGATAATGAATCAAATTTTAGTTTGGTTGAAGTGCACTTGATAAAAAAGTAATCTTCTGTGAAATATTAATAACTGTAATTTTTTGTTCACGATCTTAATCAGGCAAAGAATGGTATTGTACACAGTGGCTACATCTATAATTTAAATGACCAATTTTAGAGGCTTAATTATTGTGTGAATAAGAAAGTGCCATTAAGCTCAGAGAGTGCTCGATGATTGGTGTCATGACAACTTCTGCAGCCCCATTGCCACTGTGAAAAGATGAGATTTACTCGCGTCACGCCACAGAGCTTTCAATCTACCTGGACGGCTTCACCTTTATTCCATTCAAGGATTCAAGAGACTCCTTTATCAAAGTATGTATAAATTATACAAGTTTGACATTTGTGTGGCTGCCATAAAGCAAGGAACCTGAAAAAACCCAACTTAAAATAGAAAAATCAACACCCAATGTGCAGAGAAAGAGCGAAAAAACACAAATCATGCAAACAAGCATTACCGTTTTTCTGTCATCTGCTTTTTTTGTCCTCCTTGTTTGAATCTCATGCCCGAGTAAGTATCTTTAACACTTAAAATATTTCCCTCCCTTAACATTGTGGCAAATTATAGCCTTAATATTAAAGGCATCACCATAGTGCAGCAAATCAACGCAAATGCTTTACAGTTCCAGTAGTCACCGATCGGATCTGATTCCTGCCTCTGTTTGTATGCACGTTCTCCCTGTGTCCATCTGGATTTCCTCTAGGCAGACCAGTTTCTTCCCACATTGCAGATATGTACAGGTTGGTGTTAGTAGGTTAGGGGCATGCTATGCTGGGTACCAGAAACATGACAATACTTGAGGGCTCCCCACTCCCCGACTAAATCCTTGGATGCAAACTGACACACTTTTCTATATGCTTCGATGCTTTGATATTTGTTTGTTCATTATGTGCTGTGTCATGTTATCATTAAATTATTTCCCTCCCTTGTCATTATGGCAAATCTGATTCAGTAATTGTGGACAATTCAGTCACTGATAATATTCAGTATAAAGCTTAAAACTCACATAGTTATTATTGATAAAAATGATGGTTGCCAGAATTTGGTTCTCTAAACATTTTAATCGCAGGGGTTCCATGAAGACTGAAGGGCAATGAAGATATGAACTGGGGCTGAAAATGGATGAGGCTGCACCATGCATTCAATATCCACTGTCAATGTCTTTTCCACTCTTGGACCATGAGATCAAGCCAAAGGTGGGGCTTGTTTATTTGTCTGCACGCACACACATATCAGAAAGTTTCTCAAAGCATTTCAGCAAATCAGAATATACAGGCTCAACATTAAGTTGGTTCCCTTAATTATATGCTGCATCCTTTTGTTGTGTGGAATGCAAAATGTAAGGAGGTGGGCAGCTGAGGTAAATGCCCAGTAGAGGAGTGGCACAAGGAAAGTCTAGGACCAAAGTGCACAGGATCAAAATACAGAAACGTCCCTTCAGACCGGAGCTGAAGAGGAAGTACTTTAGCCAGAGGTTGGTGAATCTGTGGAATTCATTGCCTCACATACCTGTGGGGGCCAAGTCACTGGGTATATTTAAAGTGGAGGTTGATTGGCTCTTGATTAGTCAGAATGTCAAAGGTTATGGGGAAAAGGCAGGAGAATAGGGTTAAGATGGATAATAAATCAGCCATAATGGAATGGTGGAACAGACTTGATGGACTGAATGGCCTAATTCTGCACCTATGTCTGATGGTCTGATGTTGGTACTGGAAGAGGCCAGCGGGATTAAGGGTGATGATGGTGTTAAGCTTCGCAAACTGACAGATGTCTGACTGTCCCTGAGGCTCACTATGGAGTGACTGGCATATGATAGGTACAGTTCCACGGCTCTCTCAATAAGTAATGATTCATCTGGTGGTGTTGTCTCTGTCAAAGCTGCCATTAATTATATGTACCATGCAAGCAGCTTTATGATCCTATAACCTGATAAACCCCTTTTCAAAGACCTGACCTGGATATTTATTCTGGTTGACACGGGTTTATGGAGAATCTTTTCCATTGGGAAGATATTCTGTGAGAAAAAGATTCCTTCATATCACAAATACCATTTAAAAGTTAATTTTAGAATCTGTTATTATGTTGAAAGTAAGTAACTGGATTCTGTTAGAATTTGGATCATCATTCTTTCTGGCACTTTCTTTCATTCAAATAAATATAATCCAGCAGGTCTTCAGACAGCTTCTTCCACACATCATCAGATTTCTGAACAGTACAAGAACCCATGAACACTACCTCACTATTTTTGCACTCATTTTTACATTACCTAATTTACAAACACCTATAGATGTGTAGTGGAGTGTATACTGACTGGTTGCAGCACAGCCTGGTATGAAAATACCAATGTCCTTGAGCGGAAAATCCTTCAAAAAGTAGAATTTCCGCTAAGATGGTAGCGCATGCGAACGCAGTGGCCTCTCGGGCGCCAGCCATAGGTGCTTTTTATTTTGTAAAATGTATTTTTTAGGATCCAAAGACAATTCTACTCCAAGAACTTCTGATACTGCGGGGCTACTCCATCAGCGAGCTGCTTGTTGATTGGAGTAGCTGGACTGGTGTTGGCAACAGAGCTGGCTGAGGTGTCGAAGGGGCCAGCGGGGATGTCGGTGAAGGAGACGGCCAGGGTATTGGAGGAGCCAGTCGGGATGTCGGAGAATCCGGTTTGGGTACAGAGGAGCTGATCTGGCTGCAGACCATGTTGCTGCCCGTTACTTGAAAATATCAAAGCTGGTGCAGTATAAATGTGGATATTGCCTCACGCATTTCTGTTGGACAGGGATAAACTAAGCTGCTACCTTTTACCTTTGTCAGGTGGAAACAGTTACCATGGGAGCTGTGTTGCCTTGGTTGTAATGTGAACTGAGCCTCAAGCCTCGGGCTTGCCTGCTACCACAGGCCAAGTGAGAAGACATGGAAGCGTTACAGCATGGCACCCACGCTCGGCTGGGAGCTGGCCTCTCCCATCGGTGCTTCCTTCCCTTGTTGGAGTGGTGGAGTGACAGGCTAGATTGTGTGCGTCTGTACATTGCCAGGAGACTGTACTGTTGATTGAATTTGAATTTGAATTTATTTATTTAAATCTTATATCCATCCCACAACATGAGGAAGTAAAAATCTTTGCATTATGACTGTCACAATGTACAGTAATGTGAATTTATAAGTCTAATGGCTCGTAAAAAGAAGCTTCTACTAGCCTGTTGGTCCTGGCTTTAATGCTGCGGTGGTGTTTGCCAGACGGAAGCAGCTGAAACAGTTTATGGTTGGGGTGACTAGTGTTCTCAATGATCTTCCAGCCCTTTTTATGCACCTGCTGCTGTAAATGTCCTCAATGGAGGGAAGATCACATCCACAGATGTGTGGGCTGTCCATACCACTCTCTGCGGTGCCCAGTGATCAAGGTTGGTGCAGTTCCTGTACCAGCCGGTGATACAGCCAGTCAGTATGCTCTGAATGGTGCCCCTGTAGAAGGTCTTGAGGATTTTGGGGCTCATATCGAACTTATTCAGTCATCTGATGTGGAAGAGAAGCTGATTTTTTTTTTGCCACACAGCCGGTGTGTACAGTCCAAGTGAGATCTTTGGTGAAGTGCATACTGAGGAATTGTAACTACTCACCCTGTCAACTGCAGTCCCGTTGACGTTCATCAAGTCAAGCCTAGCTCCGTTCCTCCTGTAATCCACAATCGGCTCTTCCACTTTTTTTTGGACATTGAGGGAGAGGTTCTTATCTTGGCACCACTGGGTCAGGGTGTTGACCTCTTCTCTGTAGCTGTCTTGTCACAGCTAGAAATACGGCCGATCAATGTCATGCTATCTGGAAATTTGATCATCAGATTGGAGCTGTGTGTGATAGCACAGTCGTGGGTGTAAAGGGATTAGAGGATGGGACTCAGGACACAACCCTGGGGGGCACCCATGTTGAGGGTCAGAGGGAGCCCACCCTTACCACCTGTCACCGATCCAATAGGAAGTCTAGGATCTAGCAGCACAAGGGCATTACCAGACATTGTTGCTCAGGGTCTGGGACGATACAGTATATATGTTTTTTTATTTCGAGTGAAAATGCTCCTTTGGTCGGTATTTTGAATTATGTTACTTGCTATTTTGAATGCTACTCACTCTTTTTGAATGCCTGCTGCTATTTTGAATGTTTTGCACCTTGGCCTCAGAGGAACGCTGTCTCATTCAGCTGTATCCATGTATGGTTGAATGATAATTAAACCTGATTTGGTTTGATTTTGAAGTAGTGAATACAGCCAGTCCATCACGGGTGAAGCCCTTTCCACCATTGAGCACATTTACACAGAGCATTGCTGCAGGAAAGCAGCATCCACCGTCAGGACCATAACACTCTGCACCCTCTTCTCATTGCTCCCATCAGAAAGAAGGTACAAGAGCCTCCAAACTCACACCATCAGATTCAAGAACAATTATTAATCCTCAACCATCAGGCTCTTGAACCAAAGAGGATAAATTCACTTGCCCCATCATTGAAATGTTCCCACAACCAATGGATTCACTTTCAAGGAATTTTCATCTCATGTTCTCGACATTTATTGCTTATTTATTCATTAATTATTATTTCTTTCTTTTTATATTTACACCATTTGTTGTCTTTTGCACACTGGCTGAACACCCAAGTTGGTGCTGTCTTCGTTGATTCTGTATTGGTTATTATTCCATAGATATACTATGTCCATAAGACTAGGAATCTCAGGGTTGTATATGGTGGCATATATGTAACAGATAATAAATTTACTTTGAATTCTGTTTGATATACTGTATAATATATAATATATACTGTACATATATGTATATAAATATAATATAATGAACTATTTTATTATATATCATATAAATCTGTAATTATTATATTGTATATTATTTGACTATTTCTTATTGTAATTTATAGTAATTTTTTATGTATTGCTCCGTACTGCTGCCGCAAAACAAATTTCACAACATATGTCAGTGATAATAAACCTGATTCTGATTCCAACAACTTAAGGGTTGAAATCTGTGATTAATCCCCTCCTTACCCTTTCCAGAGCTCTCCACAGGCCATTAATAATTGCAACTGTTATAATCTTAGTTTTGAGTCAGGAAGGTGATGTTTCAGGACAAGATATGGAAAACCTAGGGGCAGACTTTTGGAATTTAATAATATTGAGGAACTGATATTATAACGTAGGAAAACAGAATTGTCAATTTGTGCTCAACAATATCTGAAAAATTGTATTGTGACAAGAGATTTTTTAATATTTTTGTGCGGGAGGAAGGATTTGGGGAGTTGAAGTGCCAGTTCCATTTGTGTTCATTTTTTTGCGCATGGAGGGGGAATATGGGGGGGGGGGAGTGATCATTGTGTAGCCTTTGTTTTATTTATTGGTTTCATGGCTACCTACCCTGAGAAGAAGAATTTCAGAGTTGAATACTTTGATAATGAATGGATCTTTGAACTTTTGAACCTTTGAGTGTCATGCCTGGAATGCTCTGTCAGGGGTGATGTCTCTGTCAAGCTTTGTGTCTCTGTGAGGGATGGTGTCTCTGTCAGGGTTGGTGTCTCTGTGAGGGATGGTGTCTCTGTCAGGGTTGGTGTCTCTGTGAGGGGTGGTGGCTCCATCAGGGATGATATATCTGTGAGGGATGATATCTTTGCTGCGGGTGATGTCTCTGTCAGGTGTGGCGTCTCTGTGAGGGGTGGTGTCTCTTTTGGGGTTGATGGCTGTGTCAGTAGTAGCGTCTCTGTCAGGGGGTGATGGTAAAAGCCAATACATTAGTGTTATTTAAAAGACATTTACTTTGGGATATGGATGTGAAAAAAAATGGAGCACTCTCAGCTGTCTAGGAAGGAAGGGTTAGATTTACCGGGGATTGTCTCTGTTGATCAGCACAACATTGTGGGCTGACAGACCCAGAATGTACTGTACTGTTCTGTGTTTGATGTTCTAAATCTACTTAACATATGCTGGTTCCAGTCAAATGTCAGACAGTGACAATAACCAGAAATCTAGTCATTTGTTCAAGAAATTCAGCAGCTTCAAGTTCAAAGCTCAAAGTAAATTATTTTCAAAATATATGTATGTCACCATATACAACCCTGAGATTCATTTTCTTGCAGACATGCTCAATAAATCCATAATAGAATTAATAACCATTACGGAATCAATTAGAGGCTGCACCAACTTGAACATTCAACCAGTGTGCAAAAGACAACAAACTGCAAGTACAAAAACAAATAAATAATAATAATAGTAATAAATAAATATTGAGAACATGAGATGAGGAGTTCTTGAAGTAAATCTATTTCAGTGATGGGACAAGTGAAGTTGAGTGAAGTTATCCCCTCTGGTTCAAGAGTCTGATGGTTGAGAGGTAATAATTCAAAGGTTCAAAGGTCGAATTTAATATCAGAGAAATGTATACAATATACTATACGTCCTGAAATGCTTTTTCTTCACAAACATCCACGAAAACAAAGAAGTGCCCCAAAGAATGATCACCAGTTAAACATGAGAACTCCAAAGTCCCCCCAGCTCCCCCCTCCCTTGCGTAAGCGGCAGTGAGCAACGATCCCCCCTCCCCCCACCAGCAAATAAAAGGGCGCATCGGTACCGTCACCGAGCCCAAGCGTATGCTAAACAAGAGCAAAGACACTGACCAAAGTTACCCCAAAGGCTTCGCATTTCATCCGACATTCAACAAACCATAGGTTCTCTCTCTCCCTGGCAAGGGAGAAGGAGGTGTTCCCCATTTTCAGAGCGAGCGGGAGACGTAACAACAACCCGCTGGTTTATGATGTTAAAGGTCTGTTTTGTCGCTTTTTTAATTGTTCCTTAACCTGGTGGTATGAGTCCTGGGGCTCCTGCACCTTCTTCCTGATGGCAGCAATGAGAAGAGAGCATGTCCTGGATGGGGGGTCCCTGATGGATGCTGCTTCCCTGCAACAACGCTCTATGTAGATGCGCTCAATCTACGCAGTGGGGAGGGCTTAACCCATAACGGACTGGGAGTTTAGTCATTACTTTTTGTAGTATTTTCCATTCAAGGGCCTTCCATTCCAGATGTCATGCCAAATCTTCACTAACTCCTAAGGAAGTAGAGGCACTGCCATGCTTTCTTAGTAATTGTACTTAAGTGTTGGGCTGAGGACAGATCCTTTGAAATAACACCAAGGAATTTAAAGCTGCTGATCCTGTTCAACTCTGATCCTTTGATGAGGACTGGCTCATGGACCTCCGGCTTCTTCTTCCTGAACTCAATAACCAGCTCCTTCCTCTTGATGACATTGCGTAAGAGGCTGTTGTTGTGGCACTACTGAGACAGATTTTTAATCTCCCTTCTAAATGCTGAATCATCACCACCTTTGATTCAGACTACACAGTGGTGTCATCAGCAAACTTGAATATGACATTGGAACTGTGCTTAACCACACAGTCATCAGAGTAAATTGAGTAGAACAGGAGCTAACACACATCCTTGTGGTGCACTTGCGCTGATGGAGATCATGAAGGAGGTGTTGTTGCCACACTAAACTGCCTGGGGTCTGCCAGAGAGGAAAGTAAAGATCCATTTGCACGGGGATGTATTGAAGCCAAAGTTTTGAAGATTATTGATTAGTTCTGAGGGGATGATGGTATTGAATAGATCTTCACTGAAGGACTACAGCCATCTCTCTTTCTCAGCAAGGCCTGCAAGTTACACCAAATAGAATAACATGGTTCATTCACTCACAACTGTGGCCTTTACTGAAGGTCAATGGCAGGAGGTGCATGAGGTGGTGTTTAGGATTATGAAGACACGTAGTCCTTTTTTATTGTCATTTAGTAATGCATGCATTAAGAAATGATACATTATTTCCTCTGGTGTGAAATCACAAAACACAGGACAAACCAAGACTGAAAAAACTGACAAAACCACATAATTATAATATATAGTTACAACAGTGCACAGTACCATAACTTGATGAAGAAGTCCATGAGCACAGTAAAGTCCAAAGTTTCTCAAATGCCCCACATCTCACACAGACGGGAGAAGGAAGAAAAACTCTCCCTGCCATGCCGACCACAATCCGACTCTGAGTCATCCGAAAACTTCGAGCTCTGATCAGCTCTCCGACACCGAGTACTGAGCGCTATCTCTGTCCGAACTATTCAACCACCTTCTCAGTCGCCAAAAGCAGGCAAGGCCGGGGATTTTGAGGCCTACCCTCCGAAAGATTCCCGACCACACAGTAACGACAGCAGCGAACGAGCGTTTCAGAAATTTCTCCAGATGTTCCTCTGTGCTTTCACGTCCATTCTCCATCAAATCAGAATTGTCCACGGCCCCTATTTAACAGATACAATATCATTTTTCACCGGAGGGCTGCGCACGCGCCGGCGCGCCGCGATCTTCTCCTCCCGCCCGTTTTATATGGTTTCAGATTATATGGCCTCCAAGAGCCCTGATTTGTACATCATTCAGTCTGTCTGGGATCACCTGGAGAGACAGAAGCAACAAGGCAGCCAAAGTCTGAAGAAGAGCTGTGGCAAAATCCCCAAGATGCTTGGAACAATCTACCTGCTGATTTTCTTATAAAACTGTACTAAGAGATTTGATGCAGTTTTAAACGCGAGGGTGGTCACACCAAATACTAATTTGATTTAGTTCTTTACTGTTTATTACTCTTTATAGTATTCTTGACATTTAGAAACTTTTTTTTTCATTACTTTTGAAAATATCTTCACTTTGCAGATTTGTTTACATGCGCTTAGACTTTTGTACAGTACTGTATGTATATATCTTATTGTAATGTAATGTTTTTAATGCACTGCTATCACAAAACAACAAACGCCAGTATGCCAAATGAAATTCTGATTCTGAATACCATTACCTGCAAGTTTCTCTGATGGACAGGAGTCAGAGGAAAAGAAACATAATTTTCAACACAAGAACAAGAGGGAGTATGAGAAGGAATTTTTCTGTGCAACAGATATTTTTATAATCTACATCATGCCGCATGGGACAATTGTGGAAACAGTTTTGAGTGCAAATTGAAGAAACACATGAGGAAAAGGAGTTCCTTCAGTAATGGTGAAAGATCTGAAGAGAAGGACAGTGAATGCTTTTGCCAAAAGCCAGCAGTCATCAGAGCTTTGGTTTGTATTCAATACACTTCTTAATGAGTGAGAAAGAGAGGGATTAAGAAGGTACACTAGCAGTTCTGCTTTGTTAGGAGTTTGAGGAGATTTTGGAATGTCACCAAAGGCTCTGGCAAATTTCTACTATGGCGAGCATTCTGACGGGTTGGATAAGTACCTGACATGAAGGATCCAATGTACAGGATCAAAAAAAAGCTGCAGAGAGCTGTAGATGCAACCTGTTCCATCACGTGCACAACCCCCCCCACCATTGAGGACATCCTCAAGTGTTGGTGATTCAAGAAGGCAGCATCCATCATGAAGGACCCTCACTATCCAAGACATGTTCTCTTCTCGTTACTATCATGACGAAGGAGGTACAGGAGCCTGAAGACATACACTGAATGATTCAGGGTGACTTCTTTGAGCTCATCTGCAAAACAGCTTAAATTCTTCTCTTTAATGTCTCTTTTTTTCATTTAAAGTGGCTGGTGTCCTGTCAGAGTCCGTGATCTCCAGCTGCACTCAAACTGCGGTTCTATGAGGCGGTGAGTTCCTGCTTCCAGAGCCTGCTGACTGGCTGTTTTTCAATACCTCCTGGAGCAGTCTCGAGGACCTGTGCCTTCGAGGCCTTCAGTGTGCTGCCTCAGGACTGGCCACTGTGATCGTCTCAATTCCTTGCTGATGTCGCTGATTGGGACAGTGGATTCGGCTGTCTGAGACCCCTGCTCTTGAGCGATCATGCTCTTTCTCTCATTGGGGCTGGGGATGGGAGAGTCTGCTGGTTCTCGACTTGAGTGAGCTGGAATAAGTGTGGCTTCAGAAAGTAACATTGAAACAGCAATCTGTTGGTCTCCCTGTAGAAAGGGTGACACCTTTCAGTCCCTTGTTAGTGAGAGAGAGCCTGCGGCATGTCAAAAGGCTGAGATATGGACAGTAGATTTTTGTTTAACTGCAGATCACAGGCTTGTTTAAAAGTAAAGAAGGGACTAGCGGGGCGGCCATTGTTGGGAATTGTCCAGTGGTGAGAGTAGGAGGGTCAGGTTTTGGCTCAAAGGAGGCTTCGGTTCAAATGAGGCATTGGTTCTGGGTAAAAGCTTCTGATAAGGATCCTTTTATTCATTCTTACTGTACCTAGTGTAGTAAATGGGTGTTATGTGTTCTTCATGCTGGATGGTGGAGTTCTACATCTGTGTGAAGTGTATCCAGCTGCAGCTCCTTGAAGACCGTGTTAGGGATCTGGAGCAGCAACCGAATGACCTTCAGCTTGTATAGGAGAGTGAGGAGATAACCGATCAGAGTTACAGGGAAGTACTCACCCTAAAGTTGCAGGAGGGAAGTAGGTGGGTGACCGTCAGGGGAAATGGAAATTTGAATACACAGTTAGCGCAGAGCACTCCTGTGACCATTCCTCTCAATAATAAGGATACTATATTGGACACTTTTGTGGGGGATAACGTCCCAGGGAATGTCAGAGAGACTGTGTTATTGGCACTGAGCATGGGTCTGTAGTGCAGAAGGGAAAGAGGGAGAAGAGGAATGCAGTAGTGACAGGTTACTCAATAGTCATAGGAACACAAAGGAGATTCGGTGGACATGAATGGGACACTCGAATGGTATGTTGCCTCCCTGGTTCCAGGGTCAGGGACACCTCGGATTGTATCCACAATATTTTGGAGAGGGATGAACATTAGCCAGATGTCTTGATGGATATTGATGCCAATGACATAGAAAGGAAAAGCAAATAAGTCCTAAAAACAGAATTTCGAGGGCTCGGTAGAAAGCTGAAAAGCAGGAGTTCCAGGGTAGAGAGGGTGGAAACAGGATGATGTGGCAGATTAATGCCTGGCTGAGAAGCTGGTGCAGGGGGCAGGGCTTCAGTTACTAGGAGCATTGGGATCTCTTCTGGGGGAAGTATGACCTGTTCAAAAGTGACGGATTGCACCTGAACCAACGGGGACCAATATTCTTGCGGGCAGGTTTGTTAGAACTGTTGGGGAGAGTCTAAACTAATTTGGCAGTGAGGTGGAAACAGGAGTGAAGGGGCTCAGGATAGAATGGATGGCAGAAGAGCAAAGATAGCGTGCAGACAGACTGTCAAGAAGGGCAGGCAGACGATACAACAAAATTGCAGCCAGCAAAGTGAGTATCAGTGCATTAGGGATGTAGAATCAAATAGGGTAGCAAATGCAGGACTCAAAGTGTTATACCTCAGTGCACAGAGTATAAGAAATAAGGTGAATGATCTTGCTGGACGATACCAGATTGTCAGGTACCTTGTTGTGGCTGAAGAATGGTTGTCATTGGGAGCTGAATGTCCAAGGTTACTCATATCAGAGGGATGGGAAGATAGGCAGACGAGGTGGCATGGCTCTATTGGTAAAGAATAACATCAAATCAGTAGAAAGATGTGACATAGGATCAGAAGATGTTGAATCCTTGAGGGTTAAGTTAAGAAACTGCAAGGGTAAAAGGACCCTGATAGCAATTATATAC
Source organism: Mobula birostris (assembly GCF_030028105.1). Taxonomy (NCBI): domain Eukaryota; kingdom Metazoa; phylum Chordata; class Chondrichthyes; order Myliobatiformes; family Myliobatidae; genus Mobula; species Mobula birostris. Next base: position 139,582,152 of record NC_092379.1, read on the forward strand.
AGGCATCTGAAGAGTAGCTGGGATGTGGACCACAGATTACAACAGGAAATAGAAACGGCATATCAAATGAGAAAGGTTATGATAGTCATGGAAGATTTCAACATTCAGGTCAATTGGAAAAATCAGGTTGGTAATGGACCTCAAGAAAGTGAGTTTGTTTAATGCCTATGAGATTACATTTTAGGGCAGCTTGTCATTGAGTCTACTGTTTTATCAGCTATACTGATTGGGTGTTATGTAATGAACTGGAGGAGATTAGGGAGCTGAAGGTTAAAGGACCCTTAGGAGGCAGTGATCACAATATGATTGTGCTCGACTTGAAATTTGATAGGGAGAAAGTAAAGTCTGACATAGTAGTATTTCAGTTGAGTAAATTAAACTACAGTGGTATGAGAGAGGAGTTGGCCAAAGTAAATTGGAAGGAGCTGCTGGCATGGATGACAACAGAGCAGCAATGGTGTGCATTTCTGGGGAAAAATGAGAAAGGTGCTGGATAGATGTATTCCAAAAACAAAGAACTACTCAAATGGAAAAGTAGTACAACCGTAGCTGACAAGGGAAGTCAAAGCTAATGTAAAAGCAAAAGAGAGGGCAGACAACAAAGCAAAAATTAGTGTAAAAGAGAAAGGATTGGGAAGCTTTTAAAAACCGACAGAGAGCAACTAAAAAAATCATTAGGAGGGAAAAGCTGAAAAATGAAAGCAAGAAAGCAAACAATATCAAAGTGAACAGTAAAATATTTTCAACATGTAAAAAATAAAATGGAGATGAGAGTGGATATAGGACTGTTAGAAAATGAGGCCGGAGAAATAATTACAAGGGACAAGAAGAAGGCAGATAACCTAAAGGAGTATTTTGCATCAGTCTTCACTGTGGAAGACACTAGCAGTGTGCCAGATGCTGAAAGGTGCGAGGGAAGAGAAGTGAGTGCAGTTACTATTACAAGGAAGAAGGTGTTCAAAAAGCTGAAAGACCTAAGGGCACGAAAGTCACTCGGAGCAGAGGAAATACATCCTAGGATTCTGAAAGAGGTAGCAGTGGAGATTGTGGAGGCATTAGTAATGCTCTTTCAAATATTATTGAACTCCAACATGGTGCCAGGTGACTGGAAAATTGCAAATGTCACTTCACTCTTTATGAAAGGAGGAAGGCAGCTGAAAGAAAATTATAGACTAGTTAGCCTGACTTCAGTGGTTGGGAAGATGCTGGAGTCAGTTGTTAAGGATGAGGTGATGGAGTAGTTGGTGATTCAGGACAAGATAGGACAAAGTTAGCATGGTTTCGTTAAGGGAAAATCTTGCCTGATGAACCTGTTAGAATTCTTTGAAGAGATTACAAGCAGGATAGATAAAGGGGATGTAGTGGTTGTTGTATATTTGGACTTTCAGAAGGCTTTTGACAAGGTACCACACATGAGGCTACTAAGCAAGTTAAGAGCCCATGGTCTTACAAGAAATTTACTGGCATGGTTAGAGCATTTGGCTGATTGGTAGGAGGAGGCAGAGAGTTGGATTAAAAATATCCTTTTCTGGTTGGCTGCCAGTGACTAGTGGTGTTTCATAAGACTACAAGCCCATAAGACATAGGAGCAGAATTAGGCCATCTGGCACATCGAGTCTGCTCCGTCATTCAATAATGGCTGATCTTCTTTTTTCCTCCTCAACCCCGGTTCTCGGCCTTCTCCCCATAACCTTTGTTGCCATGTCCACTCAAGAATCTATCAGTCTCTGCCTTAAATACACCCAACAACCTGGCCTCCACAGCTGCATGTGGCAACAAATTCCACAGATTCACCATGCTTTGGCTAAACAAATTTCTCCACCTCTCTGTTTTGAAAGGACGCCCCTCTATCTTGATGCTGTGCCCTCTTGTCCTAGACTCTCCCATCATGGGAAACATCCTTTCCACAAGTACTCTGTCTAAGCCTTTCAACATTCAAAAGGTTTTAATGAGATCCCCCCCCCCCCATCCTTCTGAATTCCAGCGAGTACAGACCCAGAGCCATCAAACATTCTTCAAATGATAACCCTTTAATTCCTGGAATCACCCCTGTGAACCTCCTTTGGATCCTCTCCAATGCAGCACATCTTTTCTAAGATGAGGGGCTCAAAACTGTTCACAATATTCAATGTGAGGCCTGTACTCGCAGGATTTCATTAAACCTTTCGAATGTTAAAAGGGCTAGAGAGAGTAGACGTTTCCCATGGTGGGGAGTCTACAACAAGACGGCACGGCCTCAGGATAGAAGGGTTTCCAATAAAAATAGAGATGCGGAGACAGTTCTCTTATCAGAGGGTGGTGAATTTGTGGAATTTATTACCACAGGCAGCTGTGGAGTCCAGGTTGTTAGGTATATTTAAGGCAGAGATTGATAGGTTCTTGATTGGACATGATATCAAAGGTTACAGGGAAAAGGCCGGTGAGTGGGGGGCTGAGGAAGGAAAGAAAGGATCAGTCATGATGAAATGGCAGAGCTGTATTGAAGGACCAAATGGCCTAATTCTACTTCTCTGTTTTATGGTCTTATGGGTTGCACTTGAATCTGAGGGGGACCAATATCCTTGCAAGTAGGTTTCTGCAGCTGCTCAGATTGGTTTAAGCTAATATGGCAGAGGGATGGAAACCACTACAACAGAGCTTAGGATGAGTTAACGAGCTTACGAGTAGATGATGGGTGTAATATGAATGTAAGGAAGAAAACCCAAAGATTGGGTACAAATGTGGACATTGCAAAGAATAAAATTATACCACAAAGTCAATATTCAGAAGGGCGAAGAATGCAGGGCTGTGTTTAGCATTCAGAATAAACTGGATGAGTTCATGGCTCAGTTCCAGATTGATCGGTATGACGTTGTGAGCATCACTGAGTCGTGGCTGAAAGAAGGTCATAGTTGGGAGCTTAACATCAAAGGATATACTTTGTATTGAAAGGACAGGCAGGAAGGCATAGGCGGTGGTGTGGCTCTGTTGGTAAGAGATGGAATTACATCTTTATAAAGAGGTGACATAGGGTCAGAGAATGGAGAATCTTTGTGCGTGGAGTTAAGAAACTGTAGGGGTAAAGAAACCATTATGGGAATCAAATATAGGCCTCCAAATAGTAGCTAAAATGTAGGGTTGAGATGGCAAAGGGAGCTGGAAAGGTCATGCAATAAATACTTTAGGTGGATAAGTCACTGAGACCAGATGGTCTATATCCCAGTGTTCTGAAAGAGGTTGCTGAAGATATAACAAATGCATTGGTCATAATCTTTCAAGAATGACTTGATTCTGGCATGGTCCTGGAGGACCAGAAAATTACAATTGTCACTCTACTCTTTAAGAAGGGAGGAAGGCAATAGAAAGGATGTTATAGGCCAATTAGCCTAACCTCAGTGGTTGGGAAAGTGTTGGAGTCCATCATTAAGGATGAGGTTTTGGGGTACTTGGAGACTAATCATAAAATAAGTTAAAGTCAGCATTGTTTCTCTAATGGGAAATCTTGCCTGACAAAGCTGTTAGGGTTCTTCAAGTTCTCTGAGGAATTAACCAGCAGGGAGGACAAAGGAGAGGCAGTGGATGTCATTTACTTAGATTTTTAGAAGATATTTGATAGGGTGCCTCACATGAGGCTGCTTAACAAGATTAAATCCCATGGCATTACAGGAAAGATACTGGCATGGATAGTAGAATGGCTGACATTCCAGGCAAGTGGCAGCAGGTGGGAATAAAGGGGATTTTTTCTGGTTGGCTTCAGTGACTAGTGGTATTCCTTAGGGGACCACAGTTTTTCACATTGTTTGTCAATGATCTAGATAATGGGATTACATTTTCAGATGCTATGAAGATAGGTGGAGGGGTAGGTAGTGCTGAAGAAGCAATATGATTACATAAGGACTTAGACAAATTGGAAGAATGGGTAAAAAGTGACAGCGTTGGGAAATGTATGATAATGCATTTTGGTAAAAGGAACAAAAGTGCAGAGTATTGTCTAAATGGAGAGAAAATTCGAACATCAGAGGTGTAAAGGGACATCGAGGTCTTCTTGCAAGACTCTCTGAAGGTTAGTTTACAGGTTGAGTCTGTGGTAAAAATGGCAAATGCAAGGTTGGCATTTATTTTAAGGGAAATAGAATATACAAACAAGGAGATAATTCTGAGGCTTTATAAGGGACTAGTCAGGCCACAGCTGGAGTATTGTCAACAGTTTCAAGACCCATATCTCAGAAATGATGTGTTGTCATTGGAGAGAGTCCAGAGGAGGTTCATGAGGATGATTCCAGGAATGAAGGGGTTAATGTATAAGGTGTGTTTGGCAGCTTTGGGCCTGTACTCACTCAAATTTAGAGTCAAAGTCAGCATGGTTTCTCTAATGGGAAATTTTGGCTGATGAATCTGTTAGAGTTCTTTGAGGAATTAATCAGCAGGGAGGACAGAGGAGAGGCAGTGGATGTCATTTACACTGCCTTGGAGGATCTCATTAAAACCTACTGAATGTTGAAAGGAATAGACAAGGTGGCTGTGGAGATGATGTTTCCTATGGTCAGGGTGTCCAAAACTAGAGGGTACAGCCTAAGAATTGAAGATCGACCCTTTAGAACAGAGGTTCAGAAGAATTTTTTTATCCAGTACATAGTGAGTCTGTGGAATGCTCTGCCATAGCCAGTTGTATTGGCCAAAATCATGGGTATATTTAAGGCAAAAATTGGTAGTTTCTTGATTAATCAGCTCATCAAATTTTATGGTGAGAAGGCAAGTGTAAGGGGATTAATGGGATCTGGGATCAACCATGATGGAATGGTGGTGCACTCTCGATGGGTTGAATGGCCGAATTTTGCTCCTATGTCTTATCAGAAAGACAAAGAAGATGGTGATGGGCTTTAAGAAGACTAAGCCTGCATTGGTCCCTGTTAGGATTGATGGTGAGGATATGGATGCGATGAGGACCTACAAGTACCTGGGGATGCACCTGGATGACAGACTTGAGTGGAGCAACAACACAGAGGCCGTGTACAAGAAGGTCCAGAGTTGTCTCTATTTCCTGAGACTGAAGTCTGTTCGAGTATGAAGACCTCTCCTTCACATGTTCTACCAATCTGCTGTTATCAGTACAATCTTCTATGTGGTGGTGTGCTGGGGCAATGGCATCAACATGGGTGATGCCAACAGGCTTGATAAACTGATTAGAAAGGCTGGCTCTGTTATAGGAGTCAAACTGGACACACTGGAGGCTGTGGTAGAACAAATGACTATACACAAGATCCTGGCAATTCTGGACAATGTTTCTCACCCTCTGCATGCCACCTTGGCTGAACAGAGGAGCACTTTTAGTAATAGATTAAGACAACTGTGCTGCTCCAAAGAGTGCAATATGAGGTCAATCTTACCCTCAGACATTAGGCTCTATAATGAGCCAACCTATTGCTGAGGAAGTGATGACCACCTGCAGTTAAACTGAAGTAACTTATTTTTTATTCTTTCTTACTTCTCTTCTAATTTTTGTACATTTGTGCACTTGCAATGCAACTGTGACACTGTAATTTCCTTTGGGATCAATAAAGTATCTATCTATCTACTGCTGCCACAAAACAACAAAATACATGTCATCGCAGGAATGACAGGATGTACTTGCTATAGAAACCAAGTGATTGGGGGTATTTAAAGACAAACAAGAGAAAATCTGCAAATGCTGGAAATCCAAGCAACACACACAAAATGCTGGAAGAACTCAGCAAATCAGGATGCATCTATGGAAGAGGACAGTCGACATTTTGGGCCGAGACCCTTCAGCAGGGGATACTTAAAGCAGATGTTGACAGGTTTTTGTCTCGTCAGTGTGTCAAAAGGTTATGGGGAGAAGACAGGAGAATGAGATTGAGACGGATAATAAAGTAGTCATGATGGGATGTCAGATGGCCTAATTCTCCTCCTGTGGCTTATAGTCTTCTTGTTTTCATTATTACAATTTAATGGCACCAGTTTATGTTTGGTAGAATTTCTTAAAATTACAAGTTAATGCACAAATTGTGTTCATTTGTTTGTTATGTGCCATGTCATATGGCACGGGAGGTCATGGTCTCTCCATGACCATGATGGTCCTTGGCAATTTTTTCTGCAGAAGTGGTTTGCCATTTCCTTCTTCTAGGCAGTGTCTTTACAAGACGGGTTACCCCAGCTATTATCCATACCCTTCTGAGATTGTCTGCCTGGTGTCAGTCGTCAAATAACCAGGACTTTTGAGCTGCTCATATGACCATCCACCACCTGCTCTCATGGCTTCACATGACCTTGATCGGGTGGCTAAGTAGCTGCTAAGCGTGACCTGTAGGCTAGCAGAGGGATGGAACACCTCACACCTCCTTTTGTAGAGATGTATCTCCACTCTGCCATCCTGGCAAATCATATGCCAAACCAAACTGTAATTAAGTTTGTAAAATATTACTGGTTCTTCGCTCTGATGGCTGGAGAATAACTGTGAGCTGGTAATTTCTGTTGCACTCCTGGGGAAACTGAACTTTCTAAGTTCACCTAAATAGCACTCACCTGCCAAATTTCCAGATGAAAGAATAAAATGAGAAATACAACCCATGTAGGATATTTAAGAGAATAATTCACTGTTGAGTTTGTTTAAAATACCTAACTAATTTCATGAGATATTTGTACATTGAGATGCTTTAGTCAACAATTTTATTCAAAATTGGACCCAATAAATAACATAAATTCTGTGGAATTCCAATCATTAATTCATGAGGATTTATCCAGAGATGTGTGGGGTTTCTGTTTTATTTACTGTCACTGAAGTGTAATTAACTGGCAGCATACTGGTGTAGACCTTTATCAGGGGATATCCCAACGTAATCACACACCAACTTCAGTCAATGCAGGGAAAGCATAAACAAATTGGAATAGATATTTTCAGGATGTATGGCATTCTTGAGAGATACACACAACTAAGCTTACAAAAGCTCTCGTTTGAAAAGCATTATATAGCTACTAAAACAAAAAGCTTCACACCATCTTTAAAGTTTCTTCCCCCAAGTAGTTAATCTGATCAACCATTATCATTAGCAGCCACCTCACCCCACTCTATTACCTCAGTCACGGTAAACAATTTAAACCAATTGCTGATCACATTGTAGCCTCTGAAGTATCCAGGACATCTTCAAGAAGTATTTAGATGGGCCGAATGGCCTGCTTATGCTCCTATATCTTTTGGTCTTATGGTCTTATGCATGCATTGTACTGCTGCTGCAAAGGCAACAAATTTCACAACACGCCAGTGATATTAAACATGATTCTGATTCTGATTCTAAATACAGGCCGGTATTTATGGATTTATGCACTTCTTATTCCATATCCGTACTTCTAACTTCATTTTTATACAATTCTTTCTAATTGTTGGATGTTGTTGTATTTTGTTGCACGTCATACCCTGATAACACTCCACAGCAAATCCCTAATACATATAAGCGTGTATGGTGAATAAAGTTGATCTTTGAAATAGATCCTTAATACTTCATTGGTATGAGAGAGAAACCACTTCATAACTTAATCCTGAGGCTCAGAAAGAAAGAAGGAACCTTGGAATTTGTGGTCTATGCACATTTGAGAAATTGGTCTGGAATATGGATTTGTTTTAGTACTGGTGTGTTTAGGCTACTCTTACTCTCCAATGCCTCATAAACATACAAGTCCAAATGTGTTAGTGGAGAGTCATAGGAAGATAAAGCAGAGAATCAGACCCTGCGGCTCATGAGCTCCATACCGACCACTGTCCACCAATTCACACTAATGCTATATGAATCTCCTTTGTGTTATTATCTTCCTTGTGATTTTTACTACCCTAACAGTCTGAGGCAAATTAATACAGAACACAGAAGATTACAGCACAGCACAGGCCCTTTGGCCCACGAAGTTCAGCCAAACCCTTAACCTACTCTAAGGTCAATCCAATCCTGCCTACACATCAAGCCCTTCATTTTTTCTCTCATCTATGTGACTAAGAGTTTTTAAATGCCCATAATGCATCTGCACTGGCAGGGCATTCCACGTATTCACCAACCTTAGCGTAAAGGGTGATTTATACTTCTGCATCAACTCGATGCCATAACCTACGCAAGTGGCCTACGCGCGTTGTGAGCATTTATACTTGTGCGCCGGTGTGTCTGCGTCGCTCTGCAATTTGGGCACGTCGTGCATGTGCACGCACCTGCCCGCGCAAGGCTTCATGGTCATTGTAGTCTTTCTCGGGGTAGACCAGTTTAAAGAGAGCGTCTTTTTTCATAAAAGCGAAATGTGTCCTCCATAATTTCGGAGGTCTGTAAAGCTTTATGGAAAGCATTGCAGCCAGAGTTCCTTCCCTGTCCTTTGGTCGCCCAATGGGAAGCTATTGCAGTGTAGGAGGAATTGCGATGCTACCAAGTGGACCAATCACAGTTGTTCGGTCTGCATTGCCGCGACACCTAGTTACATTTTGGGAGAGGTGCGTGTCAGGCTACGGCATAGGGATGCGCATAGGCTCTGCACAGGGTTCACGGTGACGCCGTGCTTAAGGTGCCGAATTGATGCAGAGATATAAATGAGCCTTAAGAATCTTACCTCTGACAGCTCCCCCCAGGTCCAATCGGCTAATTAAATTTGCTGATGGCACTACACTGATAGGTCTAATCTGAAATAAGAATGAGTCAGCCTACAGAGAAGAATTCACCACCTTGAAAATGTGGTGTCAAGAAAACAACTTCTCCCTCAATGTAAGGAATGGAGACAGACTAACCCCTATTGACATCAATAGATCTGGGGTTGAGAGGGTGAACAGCTTTATGTTGCTCAGCATAAACATCATCAGGGATCTCATGTGGTCTGTACATACTGGCTGTGTGGTGAAAAAGACACAACAGTGCCTCTTCCACCTCAGGTGGTTGAAGAAGTTTGGTGTGGGCCCCAGAATTCTAAGAACTTTTGATAGGGGCACAACTGAGAGCATCCTGACTGGCTGCATCACTGCCTGGTATGGGAACTGAAATTCCCTCAACCACAGGACCGTTCAGAGAATGGTGTAGACAGCCCAACACATCTGCAGATGTGAACTTCCCACTATTCAGGACATTTACAAAGACAGGTGTGTAAAAAGGGCCCAAAGGATAATTGCTACCGCAGCATAAAAGCCAGGACCAACAAGCTCTGGGACAGCTTCTTCCACCAGGCCATCAGACTGATTAATTCATGCGGACACAACTGTATTTCTATGTTATATTGACTGTCCTGTTGTACATACTATTTATTATAAATCACTATAGTTACACATTGCACATTTAGACGGAGATGGAACATAAATATTTTTACTTCTCATATATATGAATGATGTAATTAATAAAATTCCTCCAACCACTTTAAAATTACGCTGTCTCATATTAGAAATTTCCATCCTGGGAAAAAGTCTCTGACTGTTCACTTGATCAAAGCCTCTTTTCATCTTGTACACCTCTATGAAGTTGCCTCTCGAGCTCCTTTGCTCCAAAGAGAAAAAGCCCCTCGCTTGCTCTGTCTCATAAGATATATTCTGTAATCCAGACAGCTTCCTGGTAAATCTCCTCTGCACCCTCTCTAAAGATTTCACATCCTTACTGTAATGAAGTCAAAAGAAATGAAACTGTGTATTTTTGGGATGTGGGGAAAAACAGATTACCAAAGAAACCCATACACAGAGAAACATGCAAACTCCACGCAGACAGCACTCAAGCTCAGTTTCGAATGGGAGTTCCTAGAACTGTGACCCAGCATCTCTACAAGCCAGTCCATATCCTAAACTATGAAAAAAATATTTTTTATCAGAATGGAGATTTGTCTATTTAGAATGGAAGTGAGAAGGAATTTCCTTAGTTAGAGGATGGCGAACCTATGGAATTTGTTGCCATAGGTGGCTGCGGAGGTCAAGTCACTGACTTTATTTAAAGCGATGGTTGATAGATTCTTGACAAGTCAGGGCGTGAAAAGTTATGGGGAGAAGGCAGGAGAATGGGGAAGAAAGCAGGTGAATGAGGGAGAAGGCAGGAGAATGGGGTTGAGAGAGAAACGGACCAGCCATGATCAAACGGACGAACAAACTTTATGGGCCAGATGGACTATTTCTGTTCTAATGTCTTATGGTATTTGTCTTTCCAATTCCAGTTGCTGGAAGATTTCAAAAGACCTCATTTGTCCCAATATCAGCTAGAACCTGAAGACACAGACCTCATCATTAAGGAACCCTTGTGATCCAGGTAATACCCCCTTCTCAATGCTGTCATTGAGGTACAGGAGCCTGAAGGTCCACACAACAAGGTTCAAAACAAATTCTTTCCCACTGCCATCAGCAGGATAAATTTTAACATTACCACAGACTATATTTCACTCAACTTCCACTAATGTTGTTATATTTATTTTTGTTTATTTTGTCACGTAGGTTATGCATAATTTATATTAATTTAACTTTAGGCAGTTGATGTTTGTCATGTTATAATGCACAGTGCTGTTTCTGCAAAAAGCTAATTTTCATGGAATTTATGTTATGCATGCCCATGACAAGAAATCTGAAATTGGAACAAGGCTTCAGGTTAACTATTCATATTAAAGAACCTTTGAGCACAGCGAATCAGAAAATAAAGTTTACGCTGGATACACGAGAAAAATTGCAGATGCTGGAACCTGAAGAAACTGTTACAATGGGCATAGGGAATGGACCCAGGTGCAGGACAGGTACACGTAGGTAGCATTAACAGAAGTGTGTTTATTAATAGTTGCAAGGAAAGCCAGAGAGCAAGGACTAGATACCTACATGGACATGAACGTTGGACAACAAACCAGAGGGGGCTGGACTCGGAGTTCGGTCATGGAGCCTGGGCTTGGACACGAAGCCTGGACTTGGACACCGACACGGAACCCAGACTTGGACGCAGACACAGAGCCTGGACTTGGACATGGAGCTGGGACTCGGACATGGCCACGGAGCCGGGACTCAGACTTAGACACGGAGCGACAAAACCAAACAACGACAGGTAATTCGTGTCTTGGCTCGGAGTAGTGGCAAATGGCCTGTAATCCTTAGCTAGACACGAGATGACAAAACCAAACAATGACAGACAATTTGTATCTTGACTCAGAGTAGCACATGAAGCGGCAAACAGCTGGCAATCACTTAGCTGGACACAAAGACGACAAAACCACACAATGACAGACAATTCTTATCTTGACTCAGAGTAGCAGCAAATGGCCGGCAATCACTTAACTGGACACGAAGAGACAGAATTCCTGAAGCAACCCCAGGCACCGAAGCAATTTAGAATCCACCATTCCCGGCAGCCCAGAACGTACATTGCCGCACTGGCTGAGGTAACGATCCAGCCCCGAGTAGATGTAAGCTGGAGTTTTATGTTCCCAGTTCGGATGAGAATCGGGTGCCTTAATCAAGGAGCCAGGTAAAACACAGGGAAAAGGATATTAAACAAAATAAGGAGTCAGCGGACCGGACCGTGACAGTAATGCATGCAAAAAAGGGTGGTATGGTAGCATAGTAGTTAATGTAACGCCACTACAGCGCTAACTACCCAGGGTTAATTCGTGCCGCTGTCCGTAAGGAGTTTGTACGTTCTCCCCGTGACCATGTGGTTTTCCTCTGGGTGCCCTGATTCAGAATCAGGTTTAGTATCACTGCTATATGTCGTGAAATTTGTTAACTTTGCAGCAGCAGTACAATGCAATACATGATAAATGTAGAAACGAACTGCATTACAGTAAATATATATATGTATATTAAATAATTAAATTGATATAAGTAGTGCAAAAACAGATATTTTTAAAAATTGTAAGGTAGTATTCAGAAGGTCAATGCCTATTTAGAAATTGGAAGGCAGAGAGGGAGAAGCTATTCCTGAATCATTGAGTTCCTCCCACATTCCAAAAACGTGTGGGTTAGTAGATTAACTAGTCATGGGTGTGTAATTGGGCAATGTGGGTCGTTGGATCAGAGTGGCCTGTTACTGTTCTATATCTCCAGGTAAGAATAAAACAAATTGTTGAAGGAGCTCAGCAGATCAGGCAGCATCTGTGGAGGGAAAGGAACAGTCAATGTCTGAGATATCAGGACTGACGACGTTCAAGGTTCACTATATAATTAAGTGTTTTACACAGTGCTTAATATAAATTCAGGAAAACACATGTGATGAAGATAATGCTGAAATATCACAGTTCATAGAGAGAGTCAGCATAGAAACAGGTCCTGTGAGTCACCACCTTGAATATTCAGGCCCATTTAAAAGACTGTTGAACAGTCCCCTCATACCAAAGGATGGACTCTTGACCTCACTATCTACCTCAATATGACCCTGTACCTTAACGTCTACCTGCACTACATTTCCTCTGAAACTGTAGTACCTTATTCTGTATTCTGTTATTGCTTTACCTTGTCCTACCTCAATTGATCTGTATGAACAGTGTATACGGCAAGCTTTTCACTGTACCTTAGTATATGTGACAATAATTGTCTTGGAGTCATAGAAAAGTACAGCACTGAAAAGGCCCTTTGGCCCATCTAGTCCATGTCAAATTATTTCAACTACCTACTCATATCAACCTGTACCGGGACCGTAGCCCTCCATACCCCTTCCATCAATGTACCTACCCAGATTTCTCTGAAATGTTGAAATCATGCACATATGCACCACTTGCACTGGAAGCTTGTTCAACACTCTCACAATCCTCTGAGTGGAGAAGTTTCCCCTCATGTTCCCCTTAAGGATTTCACCTTTCGCCCTTAACCCATGACCTCTTGCCAAAGTCTCACTCAATCTCAGCAGATAAATCAAATGATATTCCATTTCTAATCCCAACATAACGCATCATGTTCTCCCTCACATTCCCATTGGCTCATCCCAAATTCTACCCCTCATCTACATTAAGGGTAAATTGCAGTGGTAAATTAAGCCATCAAAATGCACATCTTTGAAATGTGAGAGGAAACTGGAGAACCCAGGTTCCTATGTGGTCACAGGAAGAATGTCCAAACTCTGCTAAGATGGAACTTAAACACAAGAAATTTGACAAATGCTGGGGATCTTGAGCAACACTGACAGAATGTTGGAGGATCTGAACAGGTCAGGCAGCATCTATGGAAATGAATAAGCAGTTGACATTGAGGGCCAAGACCATACATTGGGAATGGAAAGGAAGATGGGAAGTGGTGGAAGAAGCCAGAATAAGAAAGGGAAAAAGGTCAAGCTAGGAGGAGATAGATGAGACCAGGTGAGGTGGAAGGTAGCTGGGTGGGGGAGGGGGGAAATAACAAGTTGTGTGGTGATTGGTGGAAGGGGTAAGGAGCTGAAGAAGAAGGAATCTACTAGGATAGGACAGTAGAAGAAAGGGAAGGAAGAGATGGGCAAATGAAGAGAAGAGGTCCCTCAAAATGTGAATCAGCATCTCTGCTCATTATGGTAAATGTTGAACAAATTTTCAAAATAAATTAACAATTAGCTTTCATCATATTTCAATATATTACATTTCAAAACTTATATTGGAAGGAAACACAAGACAGACATAGAGAATAAGGTTTAATTCATACTAGTAAGATCACAAAGCAGTAATTTTGACTTGGTGCCCCATTAAACCCTCCTACCCAAAACATTTCAGATAACACAGCATAACCTTTTCAGAGACTATTACAGGGAGGATTGTGAACATTATGGTTTTGTCAGTTCATTAACTTCTGGAGGTTGTAACTGGAGCACTTTGCAAAATCGGCTGAGCAGGGATTCACTAACAACATCCTGGGGGTTTCCATCTTCAACAGCATGTGTCATTGTCAGAAAATCACTGTGAGAATTGTTTAATTAAAGCATTAAACAAGTTCCATGTTTTACATGTTAATTGCAACATTAGCCTGAAAGGTTCCAGAGAATGGCTGGTCACTGCTGCTGCTGTTTCTTATCGATAGATTAACATGGCAATCAGTGCACACCTGTGATAGGCACCAGCTGCTAATATGACCATTATAGGGTAACGTAATTGAGGGAAATATATATATAAATCACAACAGCCATCACTGAGTTGGGGTTTCATTTTAAGAGGCTGGTCTGATGTGATGATATTATTACATAAAGAGTTTTAGCACACTTTTGTGTGTAGTTTTTGAAATTCAATAAGATGAGTAACGGGTTTCATTAAGCATAAAACGCCTCATTTCGCTTTATTTGTGAAAATCTACATTGGTGATCCCGATGCTCGAGGATGATTCCATAGTAATTCAACATGTTGGTCAAAGCAGTTGTTTTGAAACTGCCAGAGTTTTGAGAGAAAAATGCCATCATTTGGTTTGTACAAGCTGAGGCCCACGTCGCTCTGCAAGAAATCACAGCCGTCGACACCAAATTCTACTACGTGATAGTGTCACTTAGCGATTCCACGGCTGTGCGAATGGTGAGTCTGCTTGAACTCCTGCCTGAATATGATCAATACCGATTGCTGAAGACTCACCTATCACAGGCTTTTGAACTATCGGAGCCTGAGCATGCCAAATAGTCGCTCTCCTTGCCTGGTCTCGGCGATGTTAAGCCTTCTGAGCTAAGGGACCACAAGCTGTCTCTTCCGGGAAATCATCATCCTTGTTTCATTTTTAAATATTTCTTCGTGCAGCAAAATGCCTGATCAAGTTCGCAAAGCCCTCGCTAATGCATCCATAAAGGACTATAGGAAGCTTGCTAAAACAGCTGATAGTCTACACTCAGCCAGGCATCATTCATGCATCATTCCTCCTCCTTTCTGTACCTCAATAAGCCTGGTCAGAAAGGCTCCCAAGATAAGGATGCCCACAGCTGTGAAACAGACCAATGTTCTTACCATGCTTCCTTTGGGATGAACACTAGGAAGTGCTGACCGCCTTGCAGCTTTTACAGTGCCAGCGCATAGGGACATCAGAGGTCTGTGAACACCATGGGTTCCAGCTGCCAGGGTCATCTACTGTTCATTACAGACATCCTTTCAGTGTGACATTTCCTGTGTGACACGAGTGCTTAAGTGAGTGTGCTGCCAGCATCGCCTATTGATGAGAAGGCAAAGAGCAATGAAACCTCACTGGAGGTAGCCACCGATAGCAGAATCCAGACTTACAGGACATGACAGGTGACACTCTGCTTCAGTGGGCGATGTTACACATGGGACTTCGTCCTGGCAAAAGTGACTCAGTGCAGATTTCTTGTGTGCTCAAGAACTGTTAGTTGATCTTAAGAACTCCTGGCTTGTGAATATCAAAGATTTTGGGTCGTTACCATGCTCCCGCAGTAAGTTCCCCACAACAACTCTGTCAAGCCCATGCAGCACCGCATGTGAGTTTGCACAACTGCTGGGTAAACTCCCAAACCTCACAAAGCCCACATTCTCCACTACAACCACAAAACATGGAGTCAAACACCACATTCCCATAGTTGGCCCACCACGACCATGCAAACAGTCCCAACCCAGATAAGCTGAGATAACCCAGATAACCCATGAAGGCTGAGTTTAGCAACA
This sequence comes from Mobula birostris, assembly GCF_030028105.1. NCBI lineage: Eukaryota > Metazoa > Chordata > Chondrichthyes > Myliobatiformes > Myliobatidae > Mobula > Mobula birostris. The sequence continues at coordinate 139,597,665 of NC_092379.1, forward strand.
TGAAAAGATTTGGTACTGTACGCCGGTCAAATAGCCTCTGGACCTCATCCCTCCATATAGTCCCTGAGCCGATGGTGGTTGCCACCCATGTGGTGATTACTGATGCCTTAATGAGGCCGCCACATACAATCGTTACCCGGTCCTATACATCCAAGGCTTCTCAGCACGTTTAGTTGAAAGGTTAATTTTTTCCAAAGTTTGAGGAAGCTGGGGTTTCTCTCCTGTGTGATGTCTCAACAGGTCACCCCGCCCCATCATTCCGGCAAACTGGAGAAGGAATGCTTTGGACTCCATACATGCCCGCCTGCGTCCGTGCTGGAAGACCTCACAGAAACTGAATGCACGAAGTTCATGTGTCACGGCTTCAGAAAGGATGTATGTGATTAGACTGCAGCCTGTGTGATGTGCCAGTGGGCAAATATTAACCGTCATGTTCAGGCATCACTGGCACCTGTGGAGGTCCCCGAGTAACGGTTAGACCATGTCAATGTGCTCCTTGTTGGCCCTCAACCCCTCTCCAGTGGTTTCATGCACCTCCTTACCATGGTGGATCGTACCGCTGGATGGCTATAGGTCATACCTCTAGCTTCGGCAGTGGCAGCAGACATAGCTCGGGCATTCATCACACCTGGATCGGTTGGTTTGGTACCCCATCTGATATTTCCTCTGACCGTGGTTCCCAGTTCATTTCACATCTCTGGGCTGTGATGGCTGGAATCTCGACAGCAGGCTACATCACACCACAGCGTATCATCCGCTGTCCAATGACCTCCTTAAGGGCTGCCCTGTGGGCTTCCCTGACCGACGGGTCTTGGCATGATTATCTCCCCTCAGTCTTGCTGGGGTTCCGAACTGTTCATGTAGTCATCTGTGGCAGAGATGGTATATGGGCAGCCGTTACGAGTGCCAGGTGATTTCATTCCTGACACTGCAACCTCCTGGTTGGCCTCTCAATAGCGTTCTACCTTCCTCAGTAAATTCAATTCCTTTTCACTTATTCCTACCTCCGATCATGGCATGCAACACTCCTGGGATCCTGCTGACCTAAATTAAGACCATAAGACCATAAGACATAGGAGCAGAATTAGGCCATCTGGACCATCGAGTCTGCTCTGCCATTCAATCATGGCTGATCCTTTTTTCAATCTCCTCCTCAGCCCCAGTTCCCGGCCTTCTCCCTGTAACCTTTGATGCTGTATCCAATCAAGAACCTATTAATCTCTGCCTTAAGTACACCCAATGACCTGGCCTCCACAGCTGCATGTGGCAACAAATACCACAAATTCACAAGCATTTGGCGAAGGAAGTTTCTCCGCGTCTCTGTCTTGAAAGGGTACCCCTCTACCCTGAGGCTGTGCCCTCTTGTCCTAGACTCTCCCACCATGGAAAACAGTTACTCTGTCTAGGCCTTTCAATATTCAAAAGGTTTCAATGAGATCCCCCACTCATACTTCTGAATTTCAATGAGTGCAGACCCAAAGCCATCAAACGTTCCTTGTATGATAACCCTTTCATTCCTGGAAAATTTTGCCTCGTTTGTTTTTGTTCACAATGTTGGAATCAATATCCCCTTAGGCCCCCTTACAATGGCCCATTCCGTGTTTTAGAAAGGGGAGAAGAGACTTTTATCATAGATAAGAGGGTTAAGCATGAACATATTTTGGTAGATCACATTAAACCGGCCGACCATGATTTGGAGTACTCCACTGCCATTCCCGTGGCACCACAACATGACCATGGGAGTGTCAACACACATCTGGATGAGCCAAATGCACCTACTGTTCCTCCACCCATGGAACACAGGACCCATTCTGGACGGCTCATCTGAGCTCTAGACAGGCTCACGATGCTGGTTTTAGTGAATTCTGGGGTGGGGGTGGGCTTGTAGGGTAATGCAATTGTCATATATAGGTCACAACCACCAACATTGAGTTGTGGTTTCACTTTAAGAGGCTGATCTGACATGATGACGTTGTTACGTAAAGGTTTTTAGTGCACTTTTGTGTTTAGGTTTTGGATTTTGAAATAAACATAGAAACATAGAAACATAGAAAATAGGTGCAGGAGTAGGCCATTCGGCCCTTCGAGCCTGCACCGCTATTTATTATGATCATGGCTGATCGTCCAACTCAGAGCACCGCCCCAGCCTTCCCTCCATACTCCCTGACCCCCGTAGCCACAAGGGCCATATCCAACTCCCTCCTAAATATAGCCAATGAACTGGTCTCAACTGTTTCCTGTGGCAGAGTATTCCACAGATTCACCACTCTCTGTGTGAAGAAGTTTTTCCTAATCTCGGTCCTAAAAGGCTTCCCCTCTATCCTCAAACTGTGACCCCTCTTTCTGGACTTCCCCAACATCGGGAACAATCTTCCTGCATCTAGCCTGTCCAATCCCTTTAGGATCTTATACGTTTCAAACAGATATCCCCTCAATCTTCTAAATTCCAATGAGTACAAGCCCAGTTCATCCAGTCTTTCTTCATATGAAAGTCCTGCCATCCCAGGAATCAATCTGGTGAACCTTCTCTGTACTCCCTCTATGGCAAGGATGTCTTTCCTCAGATTAGGGGACCAAAACTGCACACAATACTCCAGGTGTGGTCTCACCAAGGCCTTGTACAACTGCAGTAGTACCTCCCTGCTCCTGTACTCAAATCCTCTCGCTATAAATGCCAGCATACCATTCGCCTTTTTCACCGCCTGCTGTACCTGCATGCCCACTTTCAATGACTGGTGTATAATGACACCCAGGTCTCGTTGCACCTCCCCTTTTCCTAATCGGCCACCATTCAGATAATAATCCGTTTTCCTATTTTTGCCACCAAAGTGGATAACTTCACATTTATCCACATTAAATTGCATCTGCCATGAATTTGCCCACTCACCCAACCTATCCAAGTCACCCTGCATCCTCTTAGCATCCTCCTCACAGCTAACACTGCCACCCAGCTTCGTGTCATCCACAAACATGTTACAGGTTTCATCAAACATAAAGCCCCTCACTTTGTTTTATTTGCATAAACCTACACTATCCACCACCTCCTTGCATGCTTTCACATGATCCTGATTGAGGGACTAAGCAGGTGCTGCGCCTTGCCCAAAAGTGACCTGCAGGATAGCGGAGGGAAGGAGCGTTTTACACCTCCTTTGGTAAAGAAGTATCTCCACCCCACCAGTAGATAGATAGATAAATAAATCTGAGAACGTGGGTTGTAGAGTCCTTGAAAGTGAGTCCGCAGTTTGGGGAATCAGTTCAGTGTTGAGGTGAGTGAAGTTATCCACGCTGGTTCAGGAGCCTAGTGGTTGATGGTAATAACTGTTCCTGAACCTGGAGGTGTGGGAATCTGGTGTTACATTTAAGAAATATCTAGACAAACACCTGACTGACCAATGGATAGATGTGTATTGACCAAGCACATTGCAACCACTCGGCTCTAGAACCAAACCGACACTAATCATTACCGCAGGACATTAGATTTCTGAATGATCCTTGTTATACCCTGTTTGTACTATTTATTTATTTTATATTTGTTAGCAATTTTGATGTCTTTGAATTATACTGCTGCAACAAATCAATAAATTTCACGTCATATTAGCTAATGATAATGGACCCTTTTCAGATTCTGAGCAGTAGCAACATTCTGACCACTTTGATCACGCGGTAGCACAATGTCCAGTATTTCAGCACTTGGTGCATGTTGTTCTAGATTTTTAGCATCTGCATAATCTCTCGTGTTCACAATGGAGTTTGTTCATTCTTGGAACTATTGTATATGATTAATGTTTAATTTATGTTTTCCTTGCGTGTGCACTCATACGATGCTCTGTGCCTGCAGTGCTGCTACGGGCAAGTTTTTCATTGCACCTGTGCATATAAATATGTGTGCATATGATGATTGACTCAGCTTTTTGACTTTACGATGTACTTGATGGTGGATCAAAGGCCTTGCATGCCTCCATGTGGAGTCCATTGTATGATATCACATGGAGTCATGGAAATGATGTATAGTGGAGAGTGTATCGATTGGTTGCATCACAGCTTGCTATGGAAACACCAATGCTCTTGAAAGATAAATCCTACAAAAATCATGGATATGGCCTTGTTCATCATGGATATAGATCTACCCAGCATTGCTCACATCTACGTTTGTACACAAAATGCTGTCTTAGGAAAGCAGCATCCATCATCAGAGACCCCCACCACCCAGGTCATGTTCTCTTCTCATTGCCAACATCAGCAAGAAAGAACAGGAGATTCAGGACCCATATCACCAGGGTCAGGAACAGTTATTACCCCTCAACCATCAGGCTCTTGTACCAAATGGGTTAACTTCACTCAAATTCTCTTGCCCCATCACTGAACTGTTGCCACAACCTAAGTAATTACTTTCAAGGATTCTTCATTCCATCTTCTTGATATTTCATTATTATTATTTCTTTCTTTTTGTATTTGCACAGTTTTTTTGTCTTTTGCACACTGGTTAAACACCCAAGTTGGTGCTGTTTTTTATTGATTCTATTATTGCTATTATTCTATTATGGATTTATTGAGTATGCCCACAAGACAGCCAACCTCAGGGTTATATATGGGGATCTATATGTATTTTGATAATAAATTTACCTTGAACTTTGAACAAAGGCTGCATTTATTCACAAGAATCCCGCCATCCGGGCCATGCTCTCGTTTCACTACTGCCGTCGGATAGGAGGTACAGAAGCATGAAGTCCCACACTACCAGACTCAGGAACAGCTACTTCAATTCAATTATTAGGTTCTCAAACAAATCTGCGCAACCCTATCTCTGTCTTAGCAATGGAAAACCATGGACCACTTCTTGCACCACCATCTACTTGTCTCATTTATGTCTGCCTTGCAATCTTCTTTATCCTTCACTGGGTGGTAATAATTTATTTATAATTTATGTTCTGTGGCTTGTCTGTGATGCTGCTGCAAACAAGTTTTTTTTGTACATAACCGTGCCAAGGGCTTAGGTACATATATACAGTGCAAGTGCCTAAGACTTCTGCAAAGTACAGTATTTGTTACTGTGGAGCAGAGAGCAAGTCTGTAAATCTGGCAGGAGCAAAGGATGTTGAGAATGGCGAGGGTGGAGTGCCGCAGGAGGGGTGCGGGACAGGTGGCAGACAAGAAGTGTCAGGGTTGGGGGCAGTGGCACAGGTGCAGACTGACCCAGTGCTGAGTCAGCAGACAAGTTCATTTGATTCCAAACAATTTATTGATCATTACAGAATGTCTCTCTGATGTTTCCGGTTCCCTCCTGTCTCCCTTCTCCTTTTTCCAACCATGATTCCCCTCTCCCTGTCCCCTTCCCATTCTCAGCCCTATTTCAGAATCAGGTTTATCATCACTCACATGTCATGATTTTTTATGGTAGCAATACAGTGTAATACATAAAATTACTACAGTACTGTGCAGATGTCTTAGGTCCCCTAGTTATATACTGTATATGTGGCTAAGACTTTTGGTCAGTATTGTATACGTAGCTCACTGTACTTGATTACATCATGATAAACTTGAATCAATGCACCTGCAATAGTCATAGAGTTATAGAATAAATTAGCAGAAAACTGGCCCTTCGGCCAAGATATTCGATGCTGATCATCACATCCTCCCTATTAGTCCCAATGGCTGTTGAAAACATATGCTGTTTCTCTAGATTCCTTTTGGCCCCCAACTTGGTGTTGGAATAGGGCGCAGATTTACAACTGGCATCCAGGAGCTTCAGATGGGACCAATGGCACCAGGTGCATGGCAAAACAAATCTAGAGGAGGCCATATCAAGATCACTGATGGGACGTGAAGTAATTTCAATGGAAATGAATTGAAATTGTTCTGCTTCTAGCAATAACAATTTCCATTTATATAGCACACTTAAAAAAGTAAATGCTTCCCCAGACAACTCTTGAAAATGATATTGAATAGAAATATTGACACCGCAGACCATATGGAAATATCAGGACAGATTGCTGAATGTTCAAACAATTAGGTTTTAACCTGCTTCTTAAAGCTGGGAGTAGGACGTAAGTTTAGAAAAGGAAGCGTGGGTCCAGTGAGCTGGAGGTACAGCTCCAACTGGTGCAGCAATGAGAATCAAGGATGATTTTGGAGTTCAGAAGAATGAGGTGCTATCATACTGAAACCTATCAAATAATGAAAGGGACTGGGCTATTTCCTACAGTGGGGGAGTCTAGGAACAGAGGGCACAGCCTCGGAATAGGATTGATGTCCCTTTAGAACAGAAAGGAGGAATTTCTTTAGCCAGTGGACTTGTGGAGATATAGCAGGGTTACAGGTTTTTCTGGCTCTTCCCACACATCCAGTTGCACCCATGTGACTGATTAAGCAACTAACCCAGATGTCATTGGAATGTGGGAGGAAACCAGAGCACCCAAAGGAAACCAATGTGGTCATGGGGAGGATGTACAAATTCCTCACTGACAGTGACAGAAATTGAACCTGGGTCGCTAGTGCTGTAAAGTATGATGCCAACCATTGCACTGCCGTGCTGCCGAGAGGGTGGTGAATCTGCGGAATTCGCTGCCACAGGCGGGTGCAGAAGCCAGGTCTTTGTGTATGTTTAAAGTGGAGGTTACTAGGTTCTTAGTTAGTCAGTATGTTAAAGGTTACAAGAAGAAGGCAGGGAATTGGTGTTGAGAGGGAAAATAAATCAGCCATCATGAACTGGCACTAACCCAAGCAACACGCACAAAATGCTGGAGGGACTTAGCAGGCCAGGTAGCACCTATGGAGAAGAGAACAATCAATATTTCAGACTGAGACAGTTCAGCAGGACTGGAGAAAAAAAGATGAGGAGTCAAAGTTAAAAGATGGGGTGGGGGGGGGGAGGGAAGGGACAAACACAAGGAGATAGCTGAAACCGGGGGAGGGATGAAGTAAAGAGTAGGGAAGTTGATTGGTGGAAGGGCTAGGGAAGGGGGAATCTAATAGGAGAGGACAGAAGACCATGGAATGCTAACCTATACCTGTTTGAAATGTGGGAGGAAACCGGAGCATCTGGAGGAAGCCCATGTGGTCACGGGGAGAATGTATAATGTCCTTACAGACAGTAGAGGGAACTGGAAGCTGATTGGTGATTGCTGGTACTGTAAAGCAGTTATGCTATTCAATATGATATCGTGATGAAGTAGGTAATTCAGATGAGGGTGGTGAGGCCATTGGTAGATTTGAAAACTAGGCTGAGAACATGAAATTCAGCAAGCTTTGGGACCAAGAGCTCCAGCACATGGATGATCAAGTTCAAGTTCAAAATTATTGTCCTCGGACTGTATATACAACCAAATGAAACAATGTTCCACGAACCACAGTGCACCCACAAAATATATATAGCACACAGCTCATACAACAAAATATTACCACAAGTAGGTTAGCAAAATATTCTTCAAAGTGCATGTAATGTGCAGCATGAGTAAACAGTAAAAGTAAACAGCGAACTCCTGGTGACGGGACCTCGGTAGTGACAGTATTCATTATTTCCCAGCCTGAGGGAAAAAGCTGTTGCCCAGTCTAACAGGCCAGACCGATGGGGCAAGTTAGGATGTCCTTATTTAGAGTGATATTTTATTCATCTGCATTAATCCCTCTTACCACATTAGGACAAAACCTTTTATGCTTTACCTAGTTAAATGCTTCCTTGTATTTGATTGCATCTGATTCCATCACCTTCTTTTGTAGTGGCAAGATCTGTGGAATCGATGGAATTCAATGCTGTTAAAACTTCATGTACTGTTAAAAAGCCAAAAAGCCATCAATGATTTCCAAAACAATGTCCTCCACGAAGTTAACAAACAGGTCATCCTTGGTGCTGTTGGCAGAGAAGTAATTATTGACTGGCACATGAATTATTGGGTGCCAGAATTCTTTCCTATCTTCAATTACACTCCAAGGTTGATAGATCCTGACATGAAGGTTGGAAACATTTTGATTCTCAAGTTATTTTCTCTCAGCCAGAAGTATCCAAGTCAATTCTCTAAATACCTAATTATTTAGTTTAGCTCCTTGTACATAGATTGCACCAGATGAATGCTTACATTGCCAATTCGTAGAGTGTATTTTTTTTCAATGTGTTTAAATTCTCATCATTAAGAAGGATCTCATCAGTCCAAAATGCCTACTCGTGGAGTCCGAAAGAGAAACTGCAGGGAAACAGATTCTTTGGCCTACTAATTCCATTCTAACCATTAAGCCCCAATTGTACTCTATTCCAACTCTAATTCATTTTATTACCACCCGCCCCCAACACTCCAAAAAATGGCCACTAGATTCTGTCACCTGTCTGCAGACTGGTTGACTAGCTGCATTATATACTGGTGTGGGAGCCTCCATGCACAGGGATGTAAGAGGCGACAGAGAGTGGTAGACTCAACAGTTCCATCTTACATACAGTTCTCCCTATCAAGAGCATCCTAACAAGCTGCTTGGTACAGAAACTGCGTTGGCGTGAACAGGAAGGCTCTGCAACCGATAGTCAAAACTGCCCAAAGCACCACTAGCACCAACCTACCCATTATTAAGGACATAAGCATATAAAGAAAATGCCAGAAAAGAGCCAGTAATATCATGAAGGATCCCACACACCCTGCTCATGAACTGTTCATTCCATTCCCACTGGGGAAGAAGCTACATAGCATCCATGCTAGGACCACCAGACTCAATAGCAGTTATTTTTCCTAAGCAGTATGGCTGTTCAACACCTCCACCTACTAACTCCACCACTACTTCATTATTCCCTATCAGTTACCTTATGTACAGTCTACTGTCACTTCATGCATGCACACTCTGTGCATATAAGCTACCTTACAGTTATGTATAAGAAATGACATTAAACAAACTTGCATCTTGAGTCTTGATCTTGAATCTACAAGAGACATAGTCTCAAGAAGCAACATTTGTCACTTAGGACCCTCACCGCCTATGTCATGCCCTCTTCTTGATGCTGCCATCAGGCATGAGCTACACTACTGTGCAAAAGTCTTACACACCCCAACTATATATAATTGTGCCTAAGATTTTTGCACAGTACTGTAATTGTCAATGTGGAGTGAAGAGCGAGTTTGTTAATCTGGAGGGAGCAAAGGATGTTGGGAATGGTGAATGTGGAGCACTGCAGCAGGGGTCTGGGATAGGTGGCAGAGAGGGAGAGAACATTTTTGGCACCCTAGCTATAAATATGTGCCTAAGGCTTTTGCACAACACTGTACAGGTGCCAAATACCAAGTCCTTTAGTTTCAACAACATCTTGAACTGAAATGGAAATCCCTTTCTCTACCTCAGACTACTTTTCCGTCAATGTGCTCTAATGTCATTATGGTTTGTTTGTTTACTTTGCTGTGTAAATTATGTACTGTGTAATTTATGTTAATTTAAGTTTCCGTAAATAATGTTTGTCGTGTTTGTAATATACTGTCTGGCTGCCGCGAGAAGCTAGCTTTTGTGGTATTTATACCCTTGGTATGTATTGTATGCCCATGACAAGAAACCTGAATTTAACACCAGGGGAAGTTTACAGTGCCCAGTTAGTCTGCATGGATCTTTTGAGGGTGTAGGAGGAAACTCAAACATCAAGAGGAAACTCAGAAAGAATCTGCTAACTTCACACAGGCTGTTCCAGAGATTAGATTCCAGGGGACAGTATCTTTAAATTTCTAGGTGTCCCTATATCAGAAGACCAGTCCTGGACCCATCATGTAAACATAATTGCAAAGAAAGCGTAGCAGCGCCTCTACTTCTTCAGGAGTCTGTGGAGATTTGGCATGTCACTAAAAAACTCGGCAAACTTCTATAGGTGTGTGGTGGAAAGTGAGCTGACTGGCTGCATTATGTCCTGGTATGGATACAGAAATGTCTCTGAGTGGAAAATTCTACAAAAGGTAATGGATTTGGCCCATTACATCCTCTCAACCATCATGCAAGAATGGGAGATTCATTTTCTTGTGAGCATTCACAGTAGATATTGAAAATAACAATATATTTTCACAATAGATACAAAATCCTCCCTTGAGTTGGCAATGAGCTATTGAACAGACCCCTTGTAAGATAAGCTGGATTCTTGACCTCACAATCTACCTCGTTATGGTCTTTCAAGAATCAACTATTTCACCATAGACATTCATATGTATTTGGAGTTTGCTGTAATGTGCTGGCATGACATGGAACAAAAAAAAAACAATAACCTGCACTGTACTTTCTTTGTAACTGTAACACTTCATTCCACCCTCTGATATGGTCTTCTGTTGTACTGTCTCCATGCACAATGCCATAAATTGATCTGTATAAGTAGTATGGAAGACATGTTTTTCACTGTCGCACAGTACACGTGACAACAATAAACCAATTCACCAATGATAACAAATGCAATGTAGTCTGCTTCTGCTTTCTTGCTCAATTTCACATTCAACCTTAAGTTCAGGCTTAATTTTCATTCAGTTGTACACATGAATACAGCCAAACAAAATATTCCTCTAGGGCCAGTACCAACAGTACACACACCACATAGCAATATAATTATGATAGGCGAAAAGCATACAGATACAACAATTATATAAGAATGTAATAGCACATCCCAAGTCCCTGAGTGTTATGGCCTGTAAATGGATGGAGCATGGATGTTGTCCTGGAGCCATGTTTCTTCAAGAACAAGCCCACAGCAGTTCTTCATCTCGTGCAAATGCAGCCGCAGACATATACAATCCAGCTTGTCAGTGTCACCCACACAGCAAGGCCAGTCTCAATAGATTAGAATTTTCTGAATCTGGAATTAATATTTAATTTTGATAGTTCTCAATTTTAATCAGTGCAGCTGTTAGGTGGGAAATCAGTTGCGACCCAAATTTACTTTTTTCCTTGTCTCAGCAGATGTCAGTCCCTTTCCAAACTTCCAAATGTTTTTAAAGAGTTGTGTGTCTCATTGATTCAGTTTGCCTTTGGTTTCATAGACAGTGCTCACTACCGTATTAAAGTAATGTTGTGTGCCGGTGGGGGGGGAGGAACTGATTGAAAATGGTCAGCGTTAATTCTGAGGGAGAGGAAACAATTTCAAAGCAAGGTGTCAGGGCTGTTGCTCACAAACTCCATCAGTTTCAAAGAGAGTCAGTTTTCAATATGCCTTGGGGATATGCCTGCCTTCACAGGACTGAACTGCTACTACTCAAGCAGATAACTATAATTAGACTGCAAAATCAACTATCAAGACATTATGAACTACGTCCATCCATATTAAATTACACAGTGAATGAGTGCGTACCACCTTAACTACAAGTAGCATAACTACACTAAGCCTGTGGCAGCTCTCTTGAGAAAAATAAAAAGCATATTAATATGTAAAATAACTACTGTTGAATTTTTGATTTCCCCTAGAATTCTAAAATATGCAGCGACTATTAAGAAGAGTTATATAATTGGAGTCAAAGATTCATAGGACACTACAGCACCGAAGCAAAGCCCTCGGCCCATCCAGTCCACGCCAAAATAGTATTCTGCCTAGTCCCATCGACTTGCATGGGGAGCGTTCCCCTCCATACCCCTCTCATCCATATACCTATCCAAATTTCTCTTAACTGTTGAAATCAAACCTGCATCCACCACATTTTCTGGCATCTCGTTCCACAATCTCACCATTCTCTGTGTGAAGAGGGGTCCCCTCTTTTTCTCATTAAAGATTTCACCTTTCACTCTTGACCCTTGACCTCTGGTTGTAGTGCCATCCGATCTCGGTGGAAAAGTTTGCTTGTATTTACTGTATCTATACCGCTCATCTCTCTACTAAGTCTCCCCTCAATCTCCTAATTGTTTTAATCTGACTTTTACGCCAATCAATAGATCAAAATAAATCAGAAGTTTGGTTGCTATGGAGCCATGCTGCCTCACTATTTTGCTCTGTTATTACGCAACTTGTTTATATAGTTCTCATGGTAACATATAGTAATATAGTATACTAATATAGTATAGTAATATAGCAATTTTTGTATAAGGTGTTAGTGAGGCCAGATTTGGAATATTGTGCTCATTTCTGGTCACCAACCTAACGGAAAGGTGTCAATAAGATTGAAAAAGTCAAACATTTACAAGGACGTTGTTAGGATTTGGGGACCTGAGTTATTGGGAGAAGTTGAATAGGTAGAGACTTTAATCCCTGGAGTGTAGAAGTTTGAGGGAAGATTTGATAGAGGTACACAAAATTATGAAGGGAATTGATAAGGTGAATGCAAGCTGGCTTTTTCCACTGAGATTAGCTGAGATTAGAACTAGAGATCATGGGTTAAGGGTGAAAGACGAAATATTTAAGGAGAACATGAGAAGAAACTTCTTCACTCAGAAGGTGATGAGGGTGTGGAATTAGCTGTCAGTGGAAGTGGTGGATTCAGATTCAGATTCAGATTCAAAATTAAAGAGAAATTGAGATACTTACATAGATTATGGAGGACTCTGATCAAGGTGTGTGTTTTCATGAGGGGAAGATCCTGCCTCGCCAACCTAACCCGGTCGAGACCAGCCTGCAAGACAAACGTTCGAGGTCGGCTGAGGTGTGACAGTTGAAACGAATTAGTCAAATATCAGCCAATATAATCAAGGTTTGCTCTAGGGGAGCGGCCTTGTAGAGGGAAGTGCCTTGTGAGAAAAGTGCGAGTCTTTGGCTCGGGAGTCTTCAGCGAGGGGCTGAGGGAGGAGACTACGCCACAGTTGGAGAGGGCGAGAAGTGGTGAAGAAATGACAGATCAACTGATTCAGTGTGCTGCTTGCATGATGTGTGAGGTCAGGGATGTTGATGGTGCCTCTGGCTGCTACAAATGTGGAAAGTGTGTCTAGGTTCAGCTCCTGAAGGAGCTTGTTGAGGCACTGGAGAGGCAACTGGATGACCTCAGGTTCAACAGGGAAAACAAAGTTTTTCTGGACAGGACCTGCAGAGAAATCGTTATACCGAAGATACCGGAAGAGAGAAGGGGGGCGACGGTGAGGAAGGGATGGATGCTTAAGTACAGGAGACCCCGGGGGACGTGCCTCTTGAAAACAGGTTCACCCTCTTGGAAGCTGTCGGGACAGAAGGCAGTGCCAGTCTGAGAGGCGGACGGGTCTGCGAGTCAAATATTGGCGCTGAAATAAAGCTGAGGAAACAGACATCAGGCAGAGCCGTGGTAGTAGGGGACTCCATAGTGAGAGGTACAGATAGGGGTTTATGCGGCAACAGGCGGGATTTAAGGATGGTGAGTTGCCTCCCTGGTGCCAGGATCCAGGACATCATGGACCGATTGCAAGGCATCCTCAAGGGAGAAGGTGATCAGCCGGAGGTGGTGGTGCATGTTGGCACTAATAACGTCGGGAAGAAGATGAGAGACATTTTGCAGCGTGACTTCAGAGAATTCGGAAAAAGGCTGAAAAGCAAGACCTCCAGGGTGGTTATCTTGGGTCTGCTTCCAGTTCCTTGTGCTGGAGAGGACAGGAACAGGGAGATAGGGCATCTGAATGTGTGGCTGAGGAGCTGGTGCAGGGAGCAGGGATTTAGATTCTTGGACCACTGGGATCTGTTTTGGGGTAAGGATGAATTGTACAGAAGGGACGGGTTGCACCTTAATAGACGGGGGACCAGCGTTCTGGCAGGCAGGTTTGTCACTGCTACACGGGTGTGTTTAAACGAAGTAGTGGGGGGGGGGGGATGAACTGGAAATGTAAGAATGGAGCTAAAGGGAATGAGAATAAGAAAAGTTAAGAAAGACAACAGAATTAAAGGGGCAGAAAGCTCAGGAAGGGATCGGAGAGTATGGGCAAGTGCAATAGGAATCGATGTGAAAGGTGAGGGGCGTAAAAGTATTACTTTAAAAGGATTAAAAGTATTATATATGAATGCATGGAGTAAAAGAACTAAAGTGGATGAACTTGAGGCTCAGTTGGAAATTGGCAAGTATGATGTTGTGAGAATAACAGAGACATGGCTGCAAGAGGACCAGGGCTGGGAAATGAATGTTCAGGGATATACATCCTATCGAAAGGACAGACAAGTGGGCAGAGGGGGTGGGGTGGCTCTGTTGGTGAGGAATGAAAATCAGTCACTTGCGAGGGGGGGCATAGAATCAGGAGATGTAGAGTCAGTATGGATAGAACTGAGAAACTGTAAGGGCAAAAAGACCCTGATGGGAGTTATCTACAAGCCCCCAAACAGCAGCCTGGACATAGGGTGCAAGTTAAATCAAGAGTTAAAATTGGCATGTTGCAAAGGTAATTCTACAGTTGTTATGGGGGATTTCAACATGCAAGTAGACTGGGAAAATCAGGTTGGTACTGGACCCCAAGAAAGGGAGTTTATGGAATGCCTCAGAGATGGATTCTTAGAGCAGCTTGTATTAGAGCCTACCAGGGAGAAGGCAATTCTGGATCTAGTGTTGTGTAATGAGCCAGATTTGATAAAGGAACTCGAGGTAAAGGAGCCATTAGGAGGCAGTGACCATAATATGATAAGTTTTAATCTACAATTTGAGAGGGAGAAGGGAAGATCGGAAGTGTCAGTATTACAGTTGAACAAAGGGGACCATGGACACATGAGGGAGGAGCTGGCAAAAGTTGACTGGAAAGATACCCTAGCAGGGATGACAGTGGAACAACAATGGCAGGTATTTCTGGGAATAATACAGAAGGTGCAGGATCAGTTCATTCCAAAGAGGAAGAAAGGTTCTAAGGGGAGTAATGAGCGACCGTGGATGACAAGGGAAGTCAAGGATAGTATAAAAATAAAAGAGAGGAAGTATAACATAGCAAGGATGAGTGGGAAGCCAGAGGATTGGGAGACTTTTAAGGAGCAACAGAAGATAACTAAAAAAGCAACACGGGGGGGGGGCGTAGATGGAGGTATGAAGGTAAGCTAGCCAAAAATATAAGGGAGGATAGTAAAAGCTTCTTTAGGTATGTGAACAGGAAAAAGTTAGTTGAGACCAAAGTTGGGCCCTTGAAGACAGAAACAGGTGAAATTATTATGGGGAGCAAGGAAATAGCAGATGAGCTGAACAGGTACTTTGGGTCTGTCTTCACTAGGGAAGACACAAACAATCTCCCGGATGTAATAGTGGCCAGAGGACCTAGGGTAACAGAGGAACTGAAGGAAATTCGCATCAGACAGAAAATGGTGTTGGGTAAACTGATGGGACACCATCAGTGAGTGGTTGATAAATCCCCAGGGCCGGATGGTCTGCATCCCAGGGTACTTAAAGAGGTGGCTCTAGAAAGCGTGGACAGATTGGTAATCATTTTCCAATGTTCTATAGATTCAGGATCAGTTCCTGCGGATTGGAGGGTAGCTAATGTTATCCCACTTTTTAAGAAAGGAGGGAGAGAAAACACAGGCAATTATAGACCAGTTAGTCTGACATCAGTGGTGGGGAAGATGCTGGAATCAATTATAAAAGATGTAATAGCGGCATATTTGGAAAGCAGTGGCAGGACAGGTCTGAGTCAGCATGGATTTACGAAGAGGAAATCATGCTTGACTAATCTTCTGGAATTTTTTGAGAATGTGACTATGAAAATGGACATGGGAAAGCCAGTGGATGTAGTGTACCTGGACTTTCAGAAAGCCTTTGATAAGGTCCCACATAGGAGGTTGGTGTGCAAAATTAGAGCAAATGGTATTGGGGGTAGGGTACTGACATGGATAGAAAATTGGTTGGCAGACAGGAAACAAAGAGTAGGGATTAATGCGTCCTTTTCAGAATGGCAGGCGGTGACTAGTGGGGTACCGCAAGGCTTGGTGCTGGGACCGCAGCTATTTACAATATACATTAATGATTTAGATGAAGGGATTAAAAGTAACATCAGCAAATTTGCAGATGACACAAAGCTGGCTGGCAGTGTGAAACGTGAGAAGGATGTTATGAGAATGCAGGGTGACTTGGACAAGTTGGGTGAGTGGGCAGATGCATGGCAGTTCCAGTTTAATGTGGATAAATATGAGGTTATCCACTTTGGTGGCAAGAACAGGAAGGCAGATTACTATCTGAATGGTGTCAAGTTAGGAAAAGGGAAAGTACAACAAGATCTAGGTGTTCTTGTACATCAGGCACTGAAAGCAAGCACGTAAGTACAGCAGGCTGTGAAGAAAGCTAATGGCATACTGGCCTTCATAACAAGGGGAATTGAGTATAGGAGCAAAGACGTCCTTCTGCAGTTGTACAGGGCCCTGGTAAGACCACACCTGGAGTATTGTGTACAGTTTTGGTCTCCAAATTTGAGGGAGGACATTCTAGCTATTGAAGGAGTGCAGCGTAGGTTCACAAGGTTAATTCCCGGGATGACGGGACCGTCATATGTTGAAGGATTAGAGTGACTGGGCTCGTATACACTGGAATTTAGAAGGATGAGAGGGGATCTGATTGAAACATATAAGATTCTTAAGGGATTGGACACGCTAGAGGCAGGAAACATGTTCCCGATGTTGGGGGAGTCCAGAACCAGAGGCCACAGTTTAAGAATAAGGGGTAGACAATTTAGAACGGAGTTGAGGAAAAACTTTTTCACACAGAGGGTTGTGGTTCTGTGGAATGCTCTGCCTCAGAAGGCAATGGAGGCCAATTCTCTGGATTATTTCAAAAAACAGTTAGATAGAGCTCTTAAAGATAGCAGAGTGAAGGGATATGGGGAGAAGGCAGGAAAAGGGTACTGATTGTGGATGATCAGCCATGATCACAGTGAATGGTGGTGCTGGCTCGAAGGGCTGAATGGCCTACTCCTGCACCTATTGTCTATTGGAATTTTTCGAGGTAATCTCAAATAAGATTGACAGGGGAGAGGCTGTAGATGTTGTGTATTTGGATTTTCAAAAGGCCTTCGATAAGGTGCCGCATAAGGGCTGCTTGATAAAATGAGAGCCCATGGGATTACAGGAAAGATATTGGAATGGGTAGAGCATTGGATAATAGGCAGAAAGCAAAGGCTGGGAATAAAGGGATCCCATTCTGATTGGTTGCTGGTCACTAGTGGTGTTCCACAGGGGTCGGTGTTGGGGCCGCTTCCTTTTACAATGTATATCGATGATTTAGATTATGGATTGAATAGTTTTGTGGCTAAGTTTGCGGATGACACTAAGATAGGCGGAGGAACATGAAGTGTTGAAGAAACGGAAAGGTTGCAGAGAGACTTGGTCGGTTCAGAAGAGTGGGCAAAGAAATGGCAGATGAGATACAATGTTGAGAAATGTACGATTGTACATTTTGGAAGAAATAATCGGGCAGATTATTATTTAGATGGGTAGAAAATTCAAAAATCGTAAGTGCAAAGGGACTTGGGGGTCCTCGTGCAGGATACCCTAAAGGTTAACCACCAGGTTGGATCGGCAGTAAGGAAAGCGAATGCTACGTTGGCATTCATTTCAAGAGGAATAGTGTATAAGAGTAAGGAGGTGTTGATGAGGATCTATGGGGAACTGGTGAGACCTCATTTGGAATACTGTGTGCAGTTTTGGCCCCCTATCTTAGAAGGGATGTACTGATGTTGGAGAGAGTTCAGAGAAGATTTACGAGGATGATTCCTGGAATGCAGGGGCTAACATATGAGGAGCATTTGTCAGCTCTTGGACTGTATTCGTTAGAGTATAGAAGAATGAAAGCGGATCTCATAGAAACATTTTGAATGTTGAAAGGGTTGGACAGAGCAGATGTGGAGAGGCTGTTTCCTTTGGTGGGTGAGTCCAGGAGAGGAGGCCACAGTCTTAGAATTAGAGGGTACCCATTTAAAACAGAGATGAGGAGAATTTTTTTTAGCTAGAGGGTCATGGATTTGTGGAATTCGTTGCCACATACAGCTGTGGAGGCCCGATCATTGAGGGTGTTTAAGGAGGAGATTGATAGGTATCTGATTGGTCAGGGTATCTAGGAATATGGGGAAAAGGCCGGAAATTGGAACGCGATGGGAAAATAGTTTAGTTCATGGTGGAGTGGCGGAGGAGACTCGATGGGCCGAGTGGCCTACTTCTGCTCCTTTGTCTTGTGATCTTGTGTTGATGGGACTAGACAGAATAACAGTTTGGCATGAAGCAGATGGGCCAAAGGGCCTGTTTCTGTACAATAGTTCTCTTTGATTCAATGACTCCATTTCCATTGCACTGTATTAGACTCCCTGCACTTCACTGTCTCTGCACCTATAACAACACATTCTGCAATCTGTTTTCCTTTCATACCATCTCAGTGTACTTATGAATGGAGTGGTTTGTCTGGATAGCATGCAGACTGAAGGTTTTCGCTGAACACATGACAATAATGAACCAGAGAAGGAGGAAAATATAAGGGCTGGAGGTGTTGGGTAGGGGAGGGAAGGAGCAGGTCACTGATGGGTGGAACCAGGTAAAGGAGCAATCAGAATCAGTAACAACACACTCCGAATGCTAGTGAATTTCAGTCCTGGTGAATGGTCTTGCCCTGAAAGGTAGACTGTTCATTTCCCTCCATAGATGCTGCTTGACCTGCTGAATTCCTTCAGCATTTTGTGTGTGTTACTCTGGATTTCCAGCATCTGTAGAATCTCTTTTGTCTTGTTATCACTGACATATGCCATAACGTTTTCTGTTTTGCAGGAGCAATACAGTGCATACAGCTTACTATAAATTACAAAGTTAGTAAATGATGTGAGAAACAGAATATTGAGGTGGTCTTCATGGGTTCATGAACCATTCAGAAATCTGACAGCAGAGGGAACAAAACAATTGTATGCAGCTTTAGTTACCATGTTAGTGGAAAGATGTGTTAAAATAGAAAGAGTGCAGAAAAGATCTACCAGGATGTTGTCTGGACATGGCGGCTTTGAGGTAGAAGCAGAGCTTGCATACGCCATAACTTTATTGCTTGGAATGGAGGAGATCGAAGAGTGACATAATAGAGGTATATTCGATCATGGGGGGCATATACAGAGTGAAGGCACATCATCGTTTTCCCATGGAGGGGGAAATAAAAATAAGAGGGCTTGTTGTTTAAGATCAAATGTGAGAGGGACAACTTCATCACACAAGGAATGGTGTGCTTTTGGGATTAGTACACTGTCAGGCTGAAGGGCCATTTTCCATCTTGTTTGACTCTAACAGAACATCCCTTGAAAAGGTTTATACAGACATGATAGATTTAAAAATATCCCACGCTACCTCACTGAAGTTTCAATGGAAATAATATGATTGAAGACCAAATTATTATTCCTATTATTTGTTTAAAAAATCATGATATGATCCATACCCAACATCACGACAGTTGTGCTAAAGCTCTCTTACTCAGAGAAATTTTAACTATTATTCTCTTTTTACCTCAGTATTTTGTGGCTCCTGTCAGCTTTTTCATATCTGCTGTGTACATAATATTCAAATCTGGTTGTTTGGCTTAAGAGGCTCCAGTGTGCTCTAACAATGCCCACATTACAGTCACTAATCCTTTGCCTTGTACATTCTGTATCTTAATCAAACTGTTCCCATTCTGTCACAGCGAGCAGGGCCAATGCATATGCATATTGAAGAGGCTGCTACATGCTTATTTAATAAAGTATTCCAGTGTTCAGCTCCCAATAAAACAGAGTTAAGGTGGCTCAAAACTTTCATTACAGATTCTGTATTGGGTGAGAGTTTGTTGGAGTGAAGAATCATCCTCTAACCAAGTGAAAATCAAAAATAAAACAGAAAATGCTGGAGGTATTGAAGAATGTACACTCATTGGTCACTTTATTAGGTATGCATGTACACCTGCTCGTTAATGCAATTATTTAATCAGTCAATCATGTGGCAGCAACTCTAAGCATAAAAGCATGCAGACATGGGCAAGAGGTTCATTTGTTGTTCAGACCAAACATCAGAATAGGAGAGCATGTGACCTAAGTGACTTTGACCGTGGAATGATTGTTGGTATCAGACGGGGTGACTTGATTACCTCTGAAACTGATAATGTCTGTGGATTTTCACGCACAGCAGTCTCTCAAGTTTATAGAAAATGTGTGAAAAACAGTTAAAACACCCAGTGAGCGGCAGTTCTGTGGGTGAAAACACCTTGTTAATGAGAGAGATCAGAGGAGGTTGTTTCAAACTGACAGGAAAGTAACTTTATTTATTTATCTGATTATTTATTTATTCAATTTATTTATATTCAATTTATAGAACTATGGGAGAAACCAGAGCACCCAAAGGAATACCATGCGGTCATGGGGAGAATGTGTAAACTCCTGACAGTCCACCTGTACTGTAAAGCATTGTGCTGGCCACTATACTACAGTGCTGCCCCAAATAACCACCCAAGTAACCACGCATTAAAATAGTGTTGTGCAGAAGAGCATTTCAGAATGCATGGAGTCTCAGAATGTGCTTGATATCTTGTCTGTGCAAGGACTAGGCCTCCAGCTGCGGGGTCACCTGCTTACAGCCTCCGGGGGAGTGGAGTCAGAGCTGGTGCGCACACCACCGTTGGGAGTGTAGAACAGCATCCAGGCTGGAGTCAGTGCAAACCCCTCCCATCCTCGGTGTTCGCTTGGCAGAAGACAGACTCTATTGTGGTCGTCGGCAGATTGCGGGGGCATTGGATGGGTTGAGTTTGGTCTCTTTAATTGATTTGCTCTATCTTTCTATCCATAATGTGCTGTGTGTACTCTGTGCTGTTTGTGACTGTTGGTAACTGTGTTTCACACTTTGCTTCCGGAGTAACACTAACAAGAGAGAATCTTGCTGGAAATCCAAGCAACACACACACAAAATGCTGGAGGAACTCAGCAGGTCAAGCAGCATCCATGGAAATGAGTAAACAGTTGATGTTCAGCCTGAGACCCTTCAGCATTTTGTGTGTGTTGCCCAGAGCAACACTCTCATTTGGCTGTATTCATGTATGGTTGAATGCCAATTAAACTTGAATTGAATAGAACATAGTACAGTACAGTACAGGCCTTTCTGCCCACAATGAGGCGCTGATATTTTAACCTACTCTAAGATCAACCTAACCCTTCCCTCCAACATAGCCCTCTATTTTCCTATCAACCATGTGCTTATCTAAGAGTTTCTTCCATGCCCCGAATGTATCTGCCTCTATCTCCAACCCTGGGAGGGTGCTCTATGCACTCACCATCCTCTTTGTAAAAGCATGTCTTGAATACATGCAAGGTAGTGACTTAGGAAGTGTTTTAGGAAAGTGAAACTTAGAAGTACAAGAAAACGATTCCTTGAAGGTGGCATCACAGATCAACAGGGTGGTGAAGAAGGCTTTCTGTGTGCTGGCCTTCATCAGTCGGGCAACTGAATGGTTATTAAATGGTTCTGATTTTCTTATAATCTTGCATTTCATTACCTACTTTTATCGTGTTGTGTATTTGACATTTCAGCTAAATTTGGGTAATCTAGCATATGTTGATTAAGCTTTGCTGTTCACTTAAATAATTAATTATGGGTTATATGTATAAATGCACAAATTGCATATGTCATTACGCTACCACGTGATTACGTGCGCACCTGGCTTAAACTCAGTTACACTTGTATTTCGGACTCCCGTCTTCATTTGAATTAATTTAATGTTTTGAATTTACAAAACATAACACACTGCACATTCTGTGGCTGTTACGCTTTGTTCTGTGTTCTGTTGTTGTTTTGCCTTATACTGCCTCGATGCACTGTGTAACGATTTGATCTGTATGAACACTATATAAGACAAGTTTTTATGGCATCTCGGTACATGTGACAATAATAAAACAATATGAAAATTCCCATTGTTTTTCTGTACTTCTAACCCTTAGCAGAATTTATGGTACAACTGAGCCTTCTCCAGTTGGTAATATTGTGACATTAGGGAGTTCATTTCTTACATGAATACATCTTCCCTAAAAGTGCACTGTAAATTATCTTATCATGAGCTCTGTACATACTTGGGAGCATGTGTAGAAGATTGCAAACAATGAAAAAGCTTTTTACTGTACTTTGGCACATGATTACCTTGGTACTTTTTCACTGTAATTCCAATTCCAATCGTATTTTTTCTACTGCCCATTACACCACTAGCGTTTAGGACAACAATGAAGCTCCTTCATCTCTGTCAATGTTCAGGAATCATCATGTCAGTAGCTTCCATATGGCTTTCACTACCGTCAGTCATCCAGGTCCTGGGTGGAGACTCAGGAATCACACTCAGATGAAGGACTCTTCACTGCTGTTTCCCTAACAAATTTATCTGACCAGCTAGGGTTGTTAGCCGTGAGCTGAACCCTCGAGCCTGGAGGACTGGTGGGCAACTCTTATTCTAGTCTCTACCCTTCGAGCTGCTTGGCAAGGGTGACCCTGCCAAGAGCCAAAGCACAAAGCCCTCACTCCAGACAACATTGCTCTCCACGTCATTGAGGGACGCAAGTCTCCAAACCCAACAACAAGGTTGTGGTCTTCATATAGAGGTGTATAAAATCACGAGGGCCATATACAAGGGGAATGAACACAGTATTTTCTCCAGGGTTGGGGACTAGGTGATATAGGCTAAAGGTGAGAGAGAAAGGTTTAATAAGGAACTGCGGGAAAACGTTTTGACAAAGAGCATATCTGTATATGGAATGAGCCGACGGCGGAAGTGGTTGAGACAGGTACATTGATAATATTTAAAATGAATTTGGACAGGTACCCGGGTCAGAAAGTTTAGAGCAGTGCTTTCCAGTCTGGAGTCTACAGACCTCATGCTTAGTGGTATTGATCTATGACATAAAAAAGGTTGGCAAGACCTGGATAAGAGGGATATGGCCCAAATGAGGTAAATGAGACACACATCGATGGGAATCTTGATCAGCATGGAAGAGATGGGCCGAACAGCCTGTTTCCATATAGCATGACTCTATGACTCTTTGATTCTATTCAGCAAATCAACCCACAGCTGTGAGGAGTGAAAGAGACCTTTTGTCGAACTGTTCACTAAGATCAGTAGGTGCCCATTTTAGGCTTGAGATTTTCTTACCGTTTACATTGTTGGAAGCATGGATGGATAAGTGACAGCAGGGCTACCAGGGCTTCCTGCAGCTTATTGAACAACAGTAACAAGGACCCAAATTGTTCAGCACCGCTAAAAAAGGACCCAATCATATTAAGTACTGGAGAACTAAACACAGGCACACTGAGAAAGAGGATGGATCAGAGGCTACCTGTCCACAGAGTGCCATTTACAGTCCTTCAGAAGATGAAACAATCCTTAATCAAATGGGCAAAGACCTGGAAAATATCTAAACTTGAATTAAAAATTGACACATATAGATTGGGCCACAAAGGTGCAAAATTTTCTAGCAACTGACTGTTTGCTGTTGACTTGCTGCATGACCACCTGGTATGGAAGCTCCAATGCAGAGGATTGAACAAAGCTGCAAAGGGATTACACTTAGCCAGCTCCAACATGAGCACTAGCATCCCTACCATTGAGGGCATCTTCAAAAGATCTAAACACCTCCCTACCGTATCATTGCTGCCGTCAACGTTACTCTGGAAAAGACAGGGGTGAGGCGATGATAAACAGGAACATCACTTTCTGCAGATCATACAGTGTGCTGACTTTAGGAATTTGTTACCATTCCTTCATTTTTGTTTGGTCAAAATCCTAGATAGAAACCATAGAAAAACTATAGCACAGAAACAGGTCTTTTGGCCATTCTTGGCTGTGCCAAACCATTTTCTGCCTAGTCCCACTGACCTGCACACATAGAAACCATAGAAAAATTACAGCACAGTGTCACCCCTATTGACATGAATGGATCTGGGGTTGAGAGAGTGAACAGCTTTAAGTTCCCCGGCATACAAATCACCGAGGGTCTCGCTTGATCTTCAGTGTCAATCTGCAATAAAGGTTAAAGGTTACCTGTATTTGTCACGTGTAGATCAAAACACACAGAAAAATACACAATTTTTTGTCAACGACCAACACAGTTTGGGGAGGTGCATTGCCACACTTCCGGTGCCAATGTAGCAAACTCATAGCTTACTAACCCAAGCACGTATGTCTTTTAAATGTGGAAGGAAACTGGAGCACTTGAAGGAAATGCACACAGTTACAGGAAGAGTGTACAAACTCCTTACAGACAGCAGGGAAATTAAACCCCAATCACGAGGCAGCCTACAGAGAGGAAGTCATCACCCTGACTCAGTTGTGTCAAGAAAACAACCTCTCCCTCAATGTTGCAAAAACAAAGGAGCTAGTTGTGGACTACAGGAGGAATGGAGACAGGCTAACCCCTATTGACATGAATGGATCTGGGATTGAGAGCTTTAAGTTCCTTGGCATACAAATCACTGAGGATCTCGTTTGGTCTGTACGTACCGGCTGTGTGGTAAAAAAGCACAGCAATGCCTCTTCCATCTCAGACAGTTGAAGAAGTTTGGCATGAGTCCCCAAATCCTGAGGACTTTCTACAGGGGCACAACTGAGAGCATCCTGACTGGCTGCATCACTGCCTGGTATGGAACTTGTACTTCCCTCATCACAGGACTCTGTAGAGAGTGGTGCGGACAGCCCAGCATATCTGCAGATGTGAACTTCCCACTATTCAGGACATTTACAGAGACAGGTGTGTAAAAAGTGCCTGAAGGATCATTGGGGACCCAAGTCACCCCAACCACAAACTGTTCCAACTGCTACCAGGAAATGGTAATGCAACATTAAAGTCAGGACCAACAGGCTCCGGGACAGCTTCTTCCACCAGGCCATCAGACTGATTAATTCACGCTGATACAATGGTACTTCTATCTTATATTGACTGTCCTGTTGTACATACTATTTATTACGAATTACTATAAATTGCACATTGCACACTCAGATAGAAACGTAACATAAATATTTTTACTTATCATGTATGTGAAGGATGTAAGAAATAAAGTCAATTCAATTCAATCATTGATTGCTGGCACTGTAAAACATTGTGCTACCCATTATACTGCCATATCACATCCACCCTGCCCGGAACGTGTTCATTGACACATTGCCAAGAGTAGTTAGTCCAAACCACTGGAGAAGATCAACATGGTCTACAAAATCCAATGCGGTGACTGCAGCAAATATTAAATTAGCCAAACTGGGAGAAAACTGTCCCAAGAATCCATGAACATCAACCGGCTGTCAAGCGACATGACCAACCAATCTCTATCTCTACCCGTGAAGATCGAGAGGGGCACAAATTTGACTGGGCATCAGTGGAAGTTATAGCGCAAGAAAACACGCAGCATGCAAGAGAATTCCTAGAAACATGGTTTTCCATAACAATTTTGTAAACAGATATGTGGACCTCGATCCTATTTATGAGCCAATGAGGGGAAAATTTCAGACCACAACACACGAAGTTTGCCAGGCAATGCTTCCTACAGATGCTGCCTGGCCTGCTGCGTTCACCAGCAACTTTGATGTGTGTTGCTTGAATTTCCAGCATCTGCAGAATCCCTGTTGTTCCCTACATCACTACTGAGTTTCTGTAATAATGATCAATCAGCTGTTTAAAAAGTATATAAGGACCAAGCAGCTGGAGGACACACCACAATTAACAACGCACTGATGATGTCTCCTCATATGGTGATGAAACATTTGCAGGTAAATAGCCAATATCCAAGAACAACTCAACCCAGCCATGGTCAGTAAATGTTGGCCTTATTGCTGATATTCAGATCCGATGAATAAATGAACACCAGGAGTTGCTCTTTTCTTTACGATCATTTGGCTTTTCTTCAGTGTCTCTGATTTCCTCTCTCATCCCCTAGACGTGCTAGTTGGCTACTGTGAATTCCACCCCCCTCCCCGCCCCCGGTGTGCACCTGGTGATAGAAGCTGGGGCAGATGATGTGGACCTGAGGTGATTAAAATAGATGTGGAATTGCTTTATCATTGTCACATGTACCAAGATACCATAAAAAGCTTGTCTTGCATACTGTACATACAGATCAGATTATTGTACTGAGATAGAACACGGGAGAACAATAACAATGCAGAATAAAGCTATTTGTGGCAGAGAAAGTGCAGTGCAGGTAAACAATAAGGTGCAAGGTCATAATAAGGTAGATTGTGAGGTCCAGAGTCCATCTTATCATGTTAGGGAGCCACTCATTATAACAGTGGTGTAGAAACTACCTTTGAGCCTGGTGATATGTGCTTTCTGGCTTTTGCATCTTCTGCCCGTTAGAAGAGTGGAGAAGAGAAGATGTCCACATTGGGTTGGATGGGGCCTTTGATTATACTAGTTACTTTATTCAAAATACATTTATTATTGAAGTACGTAAGCAGTATATAACCCTGAGACTTGTCTTCCCACGGCTTGCCACGAAAGAAAGAAAACAATGGAACCTGTTCAAAGAAAAACATCAAACCACAGCCCCCCTACACACACATAAATGGCAAAAAACGGGTGAAAAACATAGAATATAAAACACCAACGCACAGAAGTCATCAAGGGTCCGAGCAGCGCTAAGTATAGAAAGACTCCATGGAGGTAAAGCTGGTTTCACTGATGTCTGAGCTGTGTGCTGTGCAAACCTCTCAGCAGTTTCTTGCTCTCACGTGCAGTACTGTTGCCATATCAAGCTGTGATGCATCCAGATAGGGTGCATTCTATTGTTCATTAATAAATTTAGTAGGGGTTGACATGGGCATGCCAAGTTTCTTTAGCTTTTTGTGGAAGTAGAAGTGCTGGTAAACTTCGGTCAGCTTGATGTAAATAGAAATAGTGTACTTAGATGCCTAATGGTCAGCTCAGACTCTAGCAGCCATTGGATAGCAAAGTGGAGATATGTCCCTACCACAGGAGGTGTAAGACTCTCCTGCCCTCCGGTAGCCTGTAGGTCACCCTTGGGCAAGGTGTAGCACCTACTAAGCCGTCAGGATCATGTGAGCCCTGGGAGCAGGTGATGCATGGTGATATGAGCAGCTGGTGCATAATCACAAGCCCTGGTTATGCGACCACTGACACCAAACAGTCAATCTCTGAAGAGCATCGATAATGTTGGGGTCACCCATCTTGTGAAGACACTGCCCAGAAGAAGGCAAGGGCAAACCACTTCTGCAGTAAAATTTAACAAGAACAATCACAGTCATGAGATCATGATCACCTACGTCATACAACACAGCTCATAATGATAATAGTCAGCTCAGGCTCTAGCAGCCAGAGGACTTCGATATTGGATGACTCAGTGATTCCATGAATGAAAATAGAACAAAATAAAGTTACAAAAAAAACAACACTGAAAATAAAAGCTAGAATACCTTTTGGCCTTTTGTAGATCTGAAGGATTTTACAGCCAGGAAGAGTGAAGGAAGTTGTCTCTTCCCAAACAAGAAAAGTTAATGAGAAGTCATGAACAATCATTATGTCATTAAGGATGATTACTCTTAGTGTTAAGTTTCTGCTGTAAGTTTTAATGGTCAATCAATAGCCATAAAAAGCAGGGAATTGTTGTCAATGGTAGATTGATTACTGAATGGAGATGGAATGGGACTTAATAATCAGTGTTAAAGAGATCCTGCAGATCCTGGAGATCTTGAGGAACACACACACACACACAATGCTGGATGAACTCAAAAGGTCAGGCAGCATCAATGGAGAGAAATAAACAGTCGACATTTCAGCTGAGATCCTTGTTCACTTGTGCATCTTTTCAATCTCCTCTTCACTTCAGGTACTGACTAACTTGAATGATATGAGCCTTGTGAGTGCTCCAATACCATCCACTTCTCAGCCTTTATTTTCCATGACAGTGCATTAACTAATGGAAGTTTGTCATTGGTTTTCTAACTATCTGCACTCTTGTGGAAAATGTTATTTATTATGTATGTTACATTATTGGCTTAAAATGATTCACACACTACAGTAATTATTGTATAGAAGAAAGCTTTCTGGTAAAGAGTAACACTGCTGAGTTTCTCCAGCGCTATGTATGTGAGTTGTTCTGGATCTCCTGAATCAGCAGAATCTCTTTTGTGTCTTTCTGGTAAAGGATAGCTTTATTGATATTCATAATCAGAATCACTGACTTATCTGATGTGAGATTTGTTATTTAGCAGCTGCAGTAGAGCACAAAGACATAAAGTAACAATAAATTACAAAATAAATAAATAGTGCAATATAAAAGGAATAACGAGGTTGTGTTCATTGGTTAATGGAGGGGAAGAAGCGTTTCTCTGCATCTTCAGGCTCCTGTAAGTCCTGTATGATGTTGGTATTGAGAAGAGGGCATGTCCTAGATGCTCAGTGATAGATGGTGCCTTGATGAGGTACGATGATTTGATGATTTCCTCAAGGAGGGGCAAGTTGCTTCAGTCTGTAACCCTCGGCAGCCTCTTGCGATCCTCTGCATTGCAGGTTCCATAGAAGGCAGTGATACAATCAGTCAGAATGCTCTCTACCGTACACCCCTAGAAATTTTCAGGAGTGTTTGGTGACATACCAAATCTCCCCGAACTCCTAATGAAGTAGAGATTCTGGTATGCCTTTTTCATGATTGCATCAATGAGTTGGGGCCAGGATAGATCCTCCCTGATGTTGATATCCAATAACTTGATTTTCACCCTTTCCATTACTAACTCCTCAATGAGGACTGATGCCCAACTTTCCCTTCCTAAAGTCCATCATCAATTCTTTGGTCTTGCTGATGTTGAGTGTGAGGCTATTGTTACGACACCACTCAACCAACTGATCACACTCCTATGCATCTCCTTGTTGCTATATGTGATTTTACCAACACCATTAGTGTTGTCTGCTTGATTCCATAACCCTGGGGAAAAGTCTGCATGCATTGTTTCTGTCTATTACCCTCATAATTTTATACACCTCTAGAAGTTCAGCCCTCATTCTCTGATGTGTCAATGAATTAAGCTCCAACCTGCTCAACCTCTCTTCAGAACTCAGTATGCCAAACCCTGGGAACATCCTTATAAATCTCCACAGCACCTTTTCCAGGCTTAATATCACTTTTCCTATGGCAGGGTGACCAAAGCTGAACACATGTGGCCTCACTGTTGACTTTTGCAACTGTAACATAACACAGGAGATTCTGCAGATGCTGGAAGTCCAGAGAAACACACACAAAATGCTTTCCTCTCATGGAGTGACAAAGACTGAACACCATATTCCACATGAGGCCTCACTGTCGTCTTTCACATCTGTGGCATAACACAGAAGATTTTGCAGGTGCTAGAAATGCAGAGCAACTCACACACAAAATGCTGGAGGAACTCAGCAGGTCAGGCAGCATCTATGGAGATGAATAAACAGTCGAGGTTTTGGACCAAGACTCTTCATTAGGACTTGGTCTAAAACATTGACTGTTTATTCATTTCCATAGATGCTGCCTGACCTGCTGAGTTCCTCCAGCATTTTGTGTGTCTGTGTGTGACATAACACCCTGGTTTCTATACTCAATGCCCTGACTCTTAAAGGCCAGATGGCCAAAAGCCCCTTTGACCATCCTTTCAATCTGTGATGTTAGTTCTACACTTATGTCCCTCTGTTCCTCAGTACTCCCCAGGGTCCAACTTTTCATCATGAATATCCTACCATCATTTGTCTTCTCAAAATGAAACACCTTCTGCTGAATGTTTCCAGCATTTCCTGCTTTTCTTTCAGGGAATTCTGTAGCTAGTTTGCCCAGATGCAGCTCCCACAAATATGAATCAAGGCCATTCATTTATAGAAGAGATGTTGGCTGCTGAAAAATGCTATTGGTGCTTCTTTTTTATTGAGATACAGCGTAGTCTCCCATCCACTACATAATGTACTGGTTGGGCACAGGACTACATTCAGCCAGAGACTCATTCCACCGAGATGCAACACTGAGCGTCATAGGAAGTCATTCCTGCCTGTGGCCATCAAACTTTACAACTCCTCCCTTGGAGCGTCAGACACCCTGAGCCAATAGGCTGGTCCTGGACTTATTTCCTGGAATAATTTACATATTACTGTTTAACTATTTATGGTTTTATTGCTATTTATTATTTATGGTGCAACTATAACGAAAACCAATTTCCCCCGGGATCAATAAAGTATGGCTATGACTATGACTATGACTAGAATAGTCCTTTCCTGCCCTTCGAACTGCATCACCCAACAAATTAATCCTAGCCTAATCACAGGATAATTTACAATGACCAATTAACCTGCAAACTGGTATGTCTTTGGACTGTGGCAGGAAACCGGAGCACCCGGAGGAAATCCACACGGTCATGGGGAGAGTGTACAAACTCCTTACAGGCAGTGACGGGAATTGAATCAGATTGCCAGTCGTGTGTAGTGTTGCGCTAATCACTAAGCTACCGTTCCGTATCACTTGGGCGATCATGGTCTTTTGACTGTGATTGTTTTTAGCAAATTCTTCCGCAGAAGTGGTTTGCCATTGCCTTCTTCTGGGCAGTGTCTTTACCAGACAGGTGACCCCAGCCTTTATTAATACTCTACAGAGATTGTCTGCCTGCCTGGTATTTTAACCAGGACTTAAAATATGTGCCAGCTCCTCATATCCACCACCTGCTCCCATGACTTCACCTGATCCTGATCGGTGGGGGGGGGGTGGTGGTGCTAAGCAGGTGCTACAGCTTACCCAAGGGTGACCTACAGGCTAGCGGAGAGAACCTCTATTTGGTAGATATCTATCTTCACTCTGCCACTCAACTAATACTAATAATATTAATATTACTGAATACAAGCATTAATACTACTATGGGGTGAATTCATATTTTTTTTACAGTTTTGGGGTACCAGGAACTAGAGAGCATTATCTTAAGGAGAGGGCATAGAACATAGAACATTACAGCACGATACAGGTTCTTTGGCCCATGATGTTGTGCTGACCTTTTAACCTGCGCTAAGATCAATCTTGACCTTTCCCTCCAACATAGCCCTCTGTTTTTCTGTCACCCTGTGCCTACTTAAGAGCTTCTTTAATGTGCCTCATGTATCTGCCTCTACCATGACGACTGGCAGGGCATCCCAAACACTCAGCACTCTCTGTGTAAAAAACTTCCTACTCACCTAAAAATTATGACCCCTGATGTTAGCAGTTTCTGCCATGGGAAAAAGGCACTGGCTGTCCACTCCATCAATGTCTCTTAAGACTTTATACACCTCTATCAAGTGAGAGGAGAGAGAGTAAATGGAAACCTGAAGGGCAGCTTTTTCATCCAGAGGGAGACTGTATATGGAATTAATCGCCAGAGGAAATGTTTGCGCAGTTACATGAACATCAATTAAAAGACCCTTGTACAGATACATGGGTACGAAAGGTTTATAGGGATATGGGCCAAGGAGCAGCAAATTGGACTAGCTTAGGTGAGCATCTTGGTTCACAGTTTAAAGTAAAATTACTATCAATATACGTCTACATTGCCATATTCTACCTTGAGATTCATTTTCTTGCAGGCACTTAGGGGAAAATAAAGAAATGCAATAGAATTCATGAAAATCTATAAATAGCTTGACTTGCACAGTTCCTCTGGCATTTTGTGTGTGTTACTATAAATAATAAAGACTGACAAACAACCAACGTACAAAAGATGACAAATCATGCAAATAATTAAAAAAAATAATACTGAACTGTAGAGTGAGTGAAAGTGAGTCAATGGCTTGTGGAGTCAGTTCAGTGTTCGAGTGACTGAAATTATCCATGCTGGTTCAGGAGCCTGATGGTTGTAGGGTAATTAATGCTGCTGAGACAGGTGGTGTGGGATCTAAGGCTCCTGTATCTCCTGCCCAATCGTAGTAGCAAGAAGACAGGGGTCCTTGATGATGCAGTGCAATGCCCCTTGTAGATGTGCTCAGAGATGGGGAGGGCTTTGCCTGTGATGGACTGGGCTCTTCCACCACTTTCTATAGACTTTTCAAAGGTTTCAAAGATTTCCATTCCTGGGCTTTGGTGTTTCTATACCAGGCCTTCATGCAACCAGTCAGAATACTCTCCACTATGCAACAATAGATGCTTGCCAGATTTTAAATGAGCATGTTGGTTGCCACAGACCAGTTGGGCTGAGTGTCTTGTCTCCATACTGTAGGCCTCTGTGTCTCTGTGAAGACATTGAGGAACACTCTCTCTGTCCTTTTGAGACAGTAAATAACTTTTCAGGGAATACCTCATTCCTCACAATACAGTGTTCCCTCAGCACAGCATTGGGAACATCACGAGATACTGTGCTCAAGTCTGGTGGGATGAACTCACGAAGTTATCTGACTGATTGCATAGCCTGTAAATTTTGGAGGCCGTGTCTCTGGATTTAATTGTGCTTTTTCTGCACTCTCTTTTTCCTGATCTCAGAATCAAGCTTGAAAGCAGACTGTTCAACAACTTACAATAATCCTGGTTATGTGAAAGAGGAATCAATTTAGCTCCACTTTTCTGCATGCTCCTGGAGAAATTTACTTTTAAAATATATATCTAGTTTTCTTTCTTCGTTTAACAGTGAATCTGCTTGCTCTCACAACACGCTGGAGGAACTCAGCAGGTCGGGCAGCATCCGTGGAAAAGATCGGTCGACGTTTCGGGCCAGAACCCTTCGTCAGGACTGTAGGGGGAGTCTCTGCCCCTTCCCTCTACAGTCCTGATGAAGGGCTCCGGCCCGAAACATCAACCAATCTTTTCCACGGCTGCTGCCCGACCTGCTGAGTTCCTCCAGCGTGTTGTGAGTGTTGCTTTGACACCAGCATCTGCAGATTATTTTGTGTTTACAATCTGCTTGCTCTATCCTGTCAATGATTTCAAGATGAGAGGAAAATTAACCTTTTCATCTGGTTTTTCAATTATTATTTTAAAATCCTGTTCTTTTTGGCAGATAACCTGATGCTGGTTAATACCACACAGAGCTGGGTTCCTTAGGGATAGATTTTCCTCCACTTCCCCTCTTCTTCTATTTCCCCATTCAGGCCTCTTACCTCTTCTCATCTGTCTGTCTACTCCCCCTTTGTCCCCTGCTCCTTCCCTTTCTCCTGTGGTCCTCTCTCCTCTCCTATCATATTCATTCCTCTCCCATCCTTTATCTTTCCCACCCACTTAGATTCACTTATCACTGTCTAGCTATCCTACTTTCCCTCCACCCATCATTTTATTCTGACATCTTCGCCCTTCCGTTCAAGTCCTGATGAAGGGTCTCGGCCCAAAACGTTGACTGTTTATTCATCCTCCTAGATACTGCCTGACCTGCTGAGTTCTTCAAGCATTTTGTGCACGTTGCTATGGATAGATTTTCCGCAGTTCAGACACAGTTTAGTAGGTAACCTTATAGAAATGATTGAACTTATCAGGTGGGTGATACAAAATAGAGAGGAATAGGTTGAGAGGGAGAGGAGAAACATTTAAAAGGGGCATAAGAAGTAAATTTTACGCCCGCAGTGGAAGTTAAGTATTATGGATAAGAAACTATGATTGTTAGATTGAAACACAGTTTCCTCTCCCAGGCTGTGGCATTACTGAGCTCCCTGCCACCACCCATGTTTCATCACATATGAAGTCCTCGTAGAGTTGTACTGTTTACTTTTTAACTTGTTTCATAAATCCACCTGATGCTAAATATCAATCATCTGGAATATATTTTATTATTTATTAATTTAATTGTGGCAGTATTACTTTATGTGTTGTGTGTGAGAAATATCAGAATCAGATTCAGGTCTATTACCACCAGCATTGGACATGAAATTTGTTAACTTAGCAGCAGCAGTTCAATGCTTTACTTGGTAATACAGAAAGAAAGAAAGAAAACAATCGACTACGGTAAATATATATATCGAATAGGTTAAAAATAGTGCAAAAACAGAAATAATATAATTTGAACTTGACTTCAACTTGAAATGAGCTGTCAGAGGAAGTGATTGTGATAGGGACAAAAGTATCACTTAAAAAGCACTTTGATAGGTACATGGAGGGGTTGTGCTTACAGTCGGGATTCCCTGACTGGGGTGCATGAACCCCTTGCTTAATGGTATTGGTCCATGGCATAAAAAAGTTTGGGAACCCCCGGTTTAGAGGGTTATGGGCCAAACACAGTAAATTGAGACTAGCTGGGTAAGCACCATGGTCAGCATACGATGGTTGGGCCGAAGGGCCTGTATCTGTACTATATTGCTCTTTGACTCTACATACAAAATATCATTGCATTTGGTTTGTGCAAATGACCGGAAAACATTTAGTGATTCACACCATCTCATCCAGTATTAATAACCAACAACTCAAGCTGAATGCATCAGTAAACTATATAAAATAGACTTCTTTTCATTGCAAGATCATACAATATATTACAAGGATTAATATGCTTTAATCTCCTCCTTAAAACAGGGACACTATTCTATACAGAAGCAGGATGATTGCCGCAGCTGAGAAAGAAAACATTTCTTATCTTCATTTTTTTTGACATTTCTCATTTTTCTCTCAGCTTATCTGCCTATTGCAGTCCATTTCATTCATTCCCAATTCACACAGGGCTCTAACATAAGTAGAGATTATTAGCTCGATACTGCTGTGGAGTGGTGCAATTGTTACCCATATCAGTTACCAGGAACACAATTCAACCTATAGTGAAACAGCAAATCACCCAGGATAAATTCCAGAGGCTAATCACTGTAAGAATCTGCTCAGGTTAATGAGGTTTTCGATTACAATTTACTTTGAGAAGGGAAGAGGTAATTTCAGATCATCTCTGTTTAATACTGTTTCAACAAAACCCAAAGTGAGAAACTGTCGCTGATTATACATCAAGGGTTCAAGATGATAAAATATACACAGTTCTACTTTCTGGAAAGTGTTTTATTAATAGCAAACCCATTTTTCACTCATTGTAGCTCTGCAGAAGACCTTCAGAAAATGTGAAGCATGTATTATCACTGTACTTTGATTGAAAGGCCCGGATAGAGTGGATGAAGAGAGAATGTTTCTTATAAGAAGGGAGTCTAGGACAAGAAGGCACAGCATTCCAGAATAGAAGGATGTCCCTTTAGAACAGAGATGAGGTGCAACTGTTTTATCAAGAGGGTGGTGAATCTGTGGAACTCATCACACGGATGGCTGTGGAGGCAAAATCATTTGGTATATTTGGTATATTTGAGTCCTGACGAAGGGTCTCGACCTGAAACGTCGACTGCACCTCTTCCTAGAGATGCTGCCTGGCCTGCTGCGTTCACCAGCAGCTTTAATGTGTGTTGCTTGAATTTCCAGCATCTGCAGTATTACTGTTGTTTGTTGTTGTTTGGTATATTTAAAGGTTGATAGGTTCTTAATTAGTAAGAGTGTCAAAGGTTACAGAGAGAAGGCAGGAGAATGGGGTTGAGAAGGATAATAAATCAGCCATGATGCAATTGCAGAGTAGACTTAAATGCTCAAAGTAAATTTATTATCAAATTACAAACGGTATATGTTACTATATCAAATTACATACGGTATATGTTACCATATCCAACCTTAAGATTCATCTGTCTGGTTTGGAGGGCTACTGCTTTGGATCAAAATAAGCTGCAGAGAGTTGTAAACTTAGTCAACTCTATCTTGAGAACTAACCTCCACAGTATCAAGGACACCTTCAAGAAGTGATTTCTCAAAAAGGTGGCATCCATCATTAAGGACCTCCATCAAGATACGTCATGCCTTGTTCTTACCGTTACCGTCAGGAAGGAGATACAGAAGCCTGAAGGCACACATTCAGTGACTCATGAACAGCTTCTTCCCCTCTGCAATGGGATTTCTGAATGGACATTGAACCCATGACCATTACCTCTCTATTTTTTATATCTAATTTTACAGTACTTATTTAATTTATCTATTTACTATTAATATAATTACTGTATTTTATATTTTTTCCATTATTATATATTGCATTGTACTGCCACCACAAAGACAACAAATTTCATGGCATATGCCAGTGATATTAAACCTGATTCTAATTCTGACTCTGATTTGTAAATGGAGGAATATACCAATCTGTGGGCCAAATGGCTGAAATTCTGCTCTTGTGTCTCATTGTCTTAAGGTCTTATACTATTTGGTTCATTGCTAAAATGCTACAGTAATTCAAGTCCTCAGGTGTTTCTCAGTTTTAGTTAGTAACCAAGATGGAGGGATGTGAAGGTAGATGGGACTAAGCAGAAGATCAGGCCGGTACAGACTAGATGGGCCAAGTGGCTTTTTCTGTGCCATAAGGCTCTATAACTTTATGATGAATTGCAAATCTCAATGCCCAGTATGAAGAGAGGGACCAACATCCTCACTCATGGTCTCACACAGCACAGAAATAGGCTGTTCCTCCCGCTCTCTACATGGCAACCATCAACTGCTTATACTAAGATGAAAAGGAATTTCTTTCACCAGAGGGTGGTGAATTAGTGGAATTCATTGCCACAGACAGCTGTGAATGCTAAGTGATCAGGAATATTTAATCACAGTATATACAGTGGTATGCAAAAGTTTGGGCACCCACGGTCAAAATTTCTGTTACTGTGAATAGCTAAGCGAGTAAAAGATGACCTGATTTCTAAAAGGCATAAAGGTAAAGATGACAGATTTCTTTAATATTTTAAGTAAGATTACTTTTTTATTTCCATCTTTTACAGTTTCAAAATAACAAAAAAGGGAAAGGGCCTGAAGCAAAAGTTTGGGCACCCTGCATGGTCAGTACTTAGTAACACCCCCTTTGGCAAGTATCACAGCTTGTAAACGCTTTCTGTAGCCAGCTAAGAAGTACTTTCAATTCTTGTTTGGGGGATTGTTGCCCATACTTACTTGCAAAAGGCTTCTAGTTCTGTGAGATTCTAGGCCTGTCTTGCATGCACTGCTCTTTTGAGGTCTATCCACAGATTTTCGATGATGTTTATGTCAGGGGACTGTGAGGGCCATGGCAAAACCTTCAGCTTGCGCCTCTAGAGGTAGTCCATTGTGGATTTTGAGGTGTGTTTAGGATCATTATCCTGTTGTAGAAGCCATCCTCTTTTCATCTTCAGCTTTTTTACAGACGGTGTGATGTTTGCTTCCAGAATCTGCTGGAATTTAATTGAATTCATTCTTCCCTCTACCAGTGAAATATTCCCCATGCCACTGGCTGCAACACAAGCCCAAAGCATGATTAATCCACCCCCGTGCTTAACAGTTGGAGAGGTGTTCTTTTCATGAAATTCTGCACCTTTTTTTCTCCAAATATACCTTTGCTCATTGCGGCCAAAAAGCTCTATTTTAACTTCATCAGTCCACAGGACTTATTTCCAAAATGCATCAGGCTTTTTTAGATGTTCCTTTGCAAATTTCTAATGCTGAATTTTGTGGTGAGGACACATGAAAGGCTTTCTTCTGATGACTCTTCCATGAAGGTCATATTTGTACAGGTGTCGCTGCACAGTAGAACAGTGCACCACCACTCCAGAGTCTGCTAAATCTTCTTGGAGGTCTTTTGCAGTCAAACGGGGGTTTAGATCTGCCTTTCTAGCAATCCTACAAGTAGTTCTCTTGGAAAGTTTTCTTAGTCTTCCAGGCCTCAACTTGACCATCACTGATCCTGTTAACTGCCATTTCTTAATTACATTTCGAACTGAGGAAACAGCTACCTGAAAATGCTTTGCTATCTTCTTATAGCCTTCTCCTGCTTTGTGGGCATCATTTATTTTAATTTTCAGAATGCTAGCCAACTGCTTAGAGGAGCCCATGGTTGCTGATTGTTGAGACAAGGTTTGAGGAGATAGGGCTTTGAAATTTGCATCACCTGGCCTTTCCTAATGATGACTGTGAACAAGCCATAGCCCTAACAAACTAATTAAAGTCCGAGACCTTGGTAAAAGTTACCTGAGAGCTCAAATCTCTTGGGATGCCCAAATTTTTGCATGGTGCTCCTTTCCTTTTTTTCACTCTAAAATTGTACAAGACAAAAATAATACACTAATCTTGCTTAAAATGTTGAAAAGAATGTTTCATCTTTAACTTTATGACTTTTGGAGATCAGTTCATCTTCTACTCACTTAACTATTCACAGTAACAGAAATTTTGACCGCGGTGCCCAAAGATTTGCATGTCACTGTACCTAATAAAGTGGCCACTGAGTGTATAACAGGAGCTAGCCTGTCATGTAGCTTCGTAAGTAGGCCAGGGGCCTGCTTTCAGTTATTTCATGTTTTCAGAACAGGCCATGTTCTGTGATGTCTATTGATTTCCTTCATCATCATGTCCTGAGAGACAATATCTTTTCTAGGGCAGTGCGGGCTTCTATTAATGATAAGTCTTTACTAGGGCATCTTGTAGATTTGACCCATTTGCACAGGGCGGCAAAATACTAGGCCATTAGTTTAAACTGTCAGGAAATGCCTGGTTCATGTCACTTGCATATCATCTGCTTCCAGCAGTAGCTCCCTAACAGCTTACACACTTCCACGTTTCCTTACAACTTAGAAAGAGGCCATTTGATACATCCAGTCCATTCTGGATCCAGAGTAATCTCATGCACCCATATTTTTGTTTATTTAGAATCAAAATCAGAACCAGGTTTAATATCATGGGTCTATGTCATGAAATTTGTTGTTTTGTGGCAGCATTACAATGCAATACATTCAAAAACTATAAATTACAATCAGAATTATTTTATCTTATCTAGAGGCACAACACAGAACAGGACCCGCTGGC
Source organism: Mobula birostris (assembly GCF_030028105.1). Taxonomy (NCBI): domain Eukaryota; kingdom Metazoa; phylum Chordata; class Chondrichthyes; order Myliobatiformes; family Myliobatidae; genus Mobula; species Mobula birostris. Next base: position 139,636,249 of record NC_092379.1, read on the forward strand.
CTACTGCCCAGCAACCCATCCATTTAACCCTAGCCTAATCACAGGACAAATTACAATGACCAATTAACCTCCTAACTGGTCTGTCTTAGGACTGTGGGAGGAAATCCATGCACACATGGGAAGGACATACAAATGTCTTAAAGGGGATGCCGGAATTGAACTGATACTTCAATGCCCCAAGCTGTACTGATGTCGCACTAATGTTAAGTTACCGTGACATCCCTAATTAAATTTATTTTTTTATCAAGTTGAGTAAGTAGTGCCAAAAGAGAGCAACGTTAGTGAGATAGTGCTCATGGGGTAATTGTCCATCTGATGGCAGAGTGGAAGAAGTTGTTCCTCAAACATTGAGTGTGAGTCTTCATTAAAGGCATATGGGCTTCATAGCTGAGGCACCATTTAATTGTCCATTCCTGGTGGCTCTCCAGAAAGTGGTGGTGTTAGAAATTCTTCTGGAGTTATGAAATTAACAATAAAAGATACCAATTAAAATGAGAATTGGTCATCAGGAAATAAAACCTGTTCATAATTTTACTTCCACTGAATCAGAATCAGATTTATTACCATTGACATATATTGTGAAATTTGTTGTTTTTTGGCAGTAGTTCAGTGCCATGGACAAAATATATTGTAAATTATAATCAGAAAATATTAAAAAATATATGTAGTGCAAAAAGAGATCAAAAATAGTGAGGAAGTGTTCATGGGTTCATGGACCATTTAGAGACCTGATGGCGGAGGTAAAAAAACCTATTCCTAAAATGTTGAGAGTGTTGCTTTCAGTCTCCATCACTTCCCTCTTGATGGAAGTAACGAGAAGAGAGCGTGTCCAAGATGGTGAGGGTTCTTACTGATGTCCTAAAGCTATTGAAACTGATTTTTGTTTCTGATGCTGTCCTATTGAAGCATTGCACAGGAACAGAACAGTTATTACCCTTCATCCATCAGTCTCTTGACCAGAAGGGAGATCGTCACTCAACTTCACTCACCCCAACACTGAACTGTTCCCACAATCGATGGATTCACTTTCAAGGATTCTTCATCTTATGTTCTTGATTTTTATTGCTTCCTTATTTATTATTATTTTAGTTCTCTGTATTTGCAGTATCAGTAGTCTTCTGCACACTGGTTATTTGTGGGCCTTCGTTGTGTGTGGTTTTTCATCAATTCCATTATGTTCCTTTCTACTTACTATCAATGCCTGCAAGAAATGTATGTTGTGACATATATGTATTTTGATAATAAAGTTAATTTGAACTTTGAACAGATGAATGTTCTTGTTAATTAGTGATCATTGAAAATGTCAAGATGAGATTGTGGATATCTTCTGTAATACTGTATTGTTAAAGGTATATCCATCCCATATTGCACAGTTCAGGACTGGTCTATTGTGTCTTTTAATATCCTGGCTTGTTGTATATTCAGGAGGCCATCCATCAGCACTGTAACAATAGAGGCAAATGTTGGGTGTCTGGAGTTTGTGCTCTGAAGCTTTCAGAGAAGCCATCAGTATTTGAATTGGATTTGGAATTATAGTCAGATGTTCCAAGATACAGTGAAAATCTTTTCTTGCATACTGTTCATACAGATCAAATCATTACCCAATACATTTCGGTGGAACACAGTGTACTGAGGCAGAATACTCAAAGAGTTTCTGCTAGTTGAGATGTGCTCCCACTGTAAATATGTAATTCTGCCAAGTTACCTGTCTAGATATAAACTATTAAAGTAAGTAATTATATCTATTGAAGCTGCAGTAAACTTTTTTATTGTTGTCTTTGTGTTCAATAAGTATAAAAAAATACATCAAGAGAGAAGAACTATATTCTCTCCACGCACAATATGCTGAAGGAACTCAGCGTGTTAGGAAACTTCTACAGAGAGGAATAAATAGCTGACATTTCAGGCTGAGACCCTTCATCAGGACTGATGAAGGGTCAGGTCAGGCTGCCTCTAGTGAGGGAAATAAATGTCAACTGTTTATTCCCCTCTATAGACGCTGACTGACCTGCTGAGTTCCTCCTACGTTCTGTGTGTGCTGTTCAAGATTTCAGCAGCGTGTTTAGATACAAAACACAAGGTCTAGCACTTGAACTATTTATGTTTCAAGATGCCAGCTGTTTTATTTTCTACATCTAAAAACACATTTATTGGGTTGCGCTGTTTAAAACTGTTTATTGCAATCATTGAACTGTTTCGCATTCGAAATGTCACCGGTTAATGTGTTCTGTACCTTACAATATTTAATTTATGCACTTTACTTAGTTTAGTTATGTGTAATTTATCTGTAGGTGTTATCCTTACTTTCCTAAGTTATTGTGTTTTATGTGTAATACTGTGCTGCACACTCTGGTTTGGAGAAACATTGCCTTATTTGATGGTATACTGTACACGTATGTAGTTACATGACAATATATCTGAGTTGACTTGACTTAATGCAAAGCTACGATGCTTGATTTCAAATGATCAAGGCCAACTCTCTCATTGGTGGAGACATGTAAAGGGTCATACATAAAAGTTGCTGGTTCCAGCATCTGCAGATTTCCTCGTGTTTGCAAAGGGACATTATCATAGTGACCAGTGGACTATTGTTCATAGACCAGGGCTATTGATACTGAAACATGAATTCGGATCCCATGAGGCAGCTGGGACTTTGCATTTGGGCCATTATGTAGAGCACGAAGGAGAGCTGGTTTCGATAATAATGACATTAATTATTTTATTGTCATCATACCCCATATGATTCACATTGTATTTCAAGAAAGAAAATATAATGTCCTTATCTGCTCTGGTCTTGTATTAGCCAGTAAGTTTGACTCTTAAATGCACAAACAAGAGAGTAAGTTCATGGAACAAGAGGGTACATGATAAGCGCACTCAGTTTCAGTGGTACCTGCATTTAATTATCAATGAAAACTGGAATAGGCATTATCACCAGTGAAAGAACACTGGCTAGAAATGGATTCACTTACAACAACATATATTTCTGAACAGCATAAAAGGCAGACATTTAGTTAACTGAACACATATAAAATGCAAGAGGAACTCAGCAGGAAATGTGTGAACAGTCAATGTTTTGGGCCATAAGAACATAAAAAAAAGGAGCAGGAGTAGGCCACCCAGCCCTTTCGAGCCTGCTCCGCCATTCAATAAGATCATGGCTGATCTGGCCATGCACTCATCTCCACCTACCTGCCTTTTCCCCCGTAACCCTTAATTCCCCTAGATGCAAAACTCTGTCTAACCTTGTCTTAAGTATATTTGCTGAGGTAGCCTCCACTGCTTCATTGGGCAGAGAATTCCACAGATTCACCATTCTCTAGCAAAAGCAGTTCCTCCTCATCTCCATACTAAATCTACTTCCTCAAATCTTGAGGCTATGTCCCCCAGTTCTACTCACCTACCAGTGGGAACAACTTTCCTACCTCCATCTTATCTGTCCCTTTCATAATTTTATATGTTTCTGTAAGATCTCTCACTCGTCTGAATTCCAGCGAGTACAGTCCTAGGCGACTCAGTCTCTCTTCATAGTCTAACCCCCAATATCTGGAATCAAACTGGTGAACCTCCTCTTCTCCGCCTCCAAAGCCAGCATATCTTTCTTCAAGTAAGGAGACCAGAACTGCGCACAGTATTTCAGGTGCAGCCTCACCGGTACACTGTACAATTGCAGCATAACCTCCCTGCACTTAAATTCAGTTCCTCTAGCAATGAAGGCCAACATTCCATTTGCCTTCTCGATAGCCTTTTGCACCTGCAAACCAGCCTTTTGTGATTCATGAACCAGCACTCCCAATTCCCTCTGTACAGCAGCATGCTTCAATTTTTAACAATTTAAATAATAATCTGCTCTTCCATTTTTCCTTCCAAAGTGGATGACCTCGCATTTACCAGCATCGTATTCCATCTGCCAGACCCCTGCCCACTCACTTAACCTATCTATACCTCTCAGCAGACTTTCCGAATCTTCTGCACAGTTTGCTTTTCCACTCAATTTAGTATCATCAGCAAACTTTGATACACTACACTTGGTCTCCTCTTCCAGATCGTTAATGTATATCGTGAACTGTTACAGGCCCAGCTCCGTCTCCTGCGGCTCACCGCTCACCACCAATTGCCAACTAGAGTAACACCCATGTATCCCAACTTTCTGTTTTCTATTAGTTAACCAATCCTCTACAATGCTAAAACATCACCCTCAACTCTATGCATCCTTATCTTATGGATAAGTCTTTGATGTGGCACTTTATCGAACACCTTCTGGAAATCCAAGTAAATAACGTCCATCTGTTCCCCTCTATCCACTGTGCTTGTTATATCCTCAAAGAACTCCAGTAAGTTTGTCAAACAGAACCTGCCTTTGCTGAATTCATATAGCATCTGCCTGATAAATCTATTTCTTTCCAGATGCCTTGCTATTTCTATTTTAATGATAGTTTCAAGTGTTTTCTCAACTACAAATGTTAAGCTAACTGGTCTAAATGTTAAACTTACTTATCTGCCTTTTGCCTACATCCTTTTTTGTATAGTGACGTGAAATTCACCATTTTCCAATCCGCCGGGCCTGCCCAGACTCTAGAGAATTTTGGTAAATTATCACTAAAGCCTCTACTATAACTTCCGCCATTTTTTTCAGTACCCCAGTATACATTCCATCAGGACCAAGGGACTTGCCTATCTTCAGGCCCACAAGTTTGTTCAGCACTACCTCTTTAACCATAGCTATTGTATTGAGGTCCCCACCTCTCATCACTTTTTGGCATGTTAGATGTGTCCTCCACCATGAAGACCGACACAAAATAGTCAATCAAAGCCCCTGTCATTTCCTCATTATCCAATATCAATTCCCCTTTCTCGTCCACCAAGGGACCTATTTTCACTTTAGCCACCCTTTTCTGCTTTCTATATTTACAAGAACTTTCCGTTTTTATATTTTGTGTTGGTTTATTTTCATGATCTATCTTTCTTTATTGCTCACTTAGTGGTTCTTTGTTGCTCTTTAAAGCTTTCTCAATCTTCCAGTTTCCCACAACTCTTGGCAACTTTGTAGGCATGAGCTTTTATTTTGATGCCTTCTGTTATTTTCTTTGTTACCCAGGGTTGGCTCTGCCCACTCTTACTGTCCTTGCTTTTAACTGGAATATACTTTTGTTGAGCACCGTGAAAAATCTCTCAACCATCCCAGCATATAGCCTGTGTTCCCAGCCTACCTTATCCAACGCTTCCTCATCCCATTGAAACCTCCATTGTTCAGGCATAATACACAGGTTTTCGATTGAACTGTTGCACCCTCCATTTGTATGAGAAACTCAGTCACTCTTTCCAAGAGAATCCCTAACTACAAGATCACTAGTTTTGCCTGTCTCATTGCACAGGACCATATCTACAAGCTCCCTTGTAGGTTCAGTAACATGCTGTTCAAGAAAGCCGTCACTTCAGGATGCTCTTCAGGACTCAGTCCGAAACGTCAACTGGTTACTCTTTTCCACAGATGCTGCCTGACCTGCTGAGTTCCTCCAGCATTTTGTAATGTGTGGCTTTAGACTTAAAGCATCTGCAGATTTTCTTGTGTTTGTGATTTAGTCAGTTGAGTTTACACAATCTGGTTCCTGAGCTGGTGCTGTTAACTCCAACTCTGAAATGATTCCACAACCTACAGACTCACTTTCAAAGACTCTACAACTCATGTTCCCAGTATCATTTATTTCTAATTTGCACAATTTGCCCTCTTTTGCACATTGGTTGTGTGTCTGTTTTTGATATGTATAGTTTTTTCATATGGAAATATTATGTTTAAGTTTATCTTGTGACACGAGATTACTCTTGTTTACACTGTGCAGTTATGAAGAATAATCAAGCGTATTAGTATATAAAGGTCTGCGAAGATTCTACAATGAATTTAAAATGTATTTTACTTAACTTCCTGCAGTTTCAAAAGTAAAGGGCTCTCATTAAAAACTCTGAAGAAGGCTTCCATTTTGGGTGATTTTTGCGAAGTTGTTTAGCTTGCTGCATAGTTGTGTACAGACGTAGAGTGAGGATAGTAGACTTTAACTTTTTGACTTTGAACTTGTGTTGACCTTGATATCAATTTATACCAAATGCCTCCCTCCTGTGTATCATCGATATCTCTCCATTCCCTTCATATTACCATAAGACCATAAATCCATAAGTTATAGGAGAAGAATTCGGCCATTTGGCCCATCATGTCTGCTCTGTCATTTCCATCTCAGCTCCAGTTGCCCGCCTTCCCCCCCATATCCCTCCAAGCCCTGACCAATCAAGTATCTTTCTACCTCTGCCTTAAATATACATAAAGATTTGGCCTTCACAGCATCCAGTGGCAACAAATTCCACAGATTCACCTCTTTCTGGCTAAAGAAATTCCTCCTCATCTCCATTCTAAAAGGATGCCCTTCTATTCTACCAACCCAGGGCATATTCAAAACTCAGACTCCAGCACCATCAATGCGGTTTCCAACGACCATGGACACCTTCAAAGCGATGGTGCAACCTCCAACTGCGACTCCAGCCTTGAACTCCAGGCCGGGTCTTCACGTGCTGCTGCTGTGACTCCCGGACTCCCGTCTCCTCTTCCCCCCCTACCACTCTGCAACCCCGTCTCCCTCAGATCCCATCATCAGCTCCTGGGCCCTCAGAGGCTCCTTCTTCCTCTCACCCCAACTCTCCCCTCTCCACCGACACTACCAGCCTCCCTCCCCCTATTCCCCCCCCACCCCCGATTCCAGCTCTCATCTGTGCTGGATCTTTATCATCCCCTCCGACCTTCAACTCTCTGAGGCAGAGCACTGCGTCCTCAGTAAGGGCCTTAACTTTGTCCCCCTTCACCCAAACCTCAGTGAGTTCTGTGTGCGCCATGATGCTGAACTCTTCTTCCGCCATCTCCGTCTTTGAGCCTACTTCTTCGGCAAGGACTCTCCCACCCCCACCGATGACTCCTTCTCCCATCTTCCAACATCCTCCTCTTCATGGACACCCCGCTCTGGTCTTCTGCCTGCTCTGGATCTCTTTATTGCTAGCTGCCGACGGGACATCAACCGTCTCGACTTCATCACACCTTGTTCCCATTCCAACCTCACTCCTTCTGAACACTCTGCTCTCCACTTCCTCCGCACCAATCCTAACCTTACTATAAAATCCACTGATAAGGGGGGTGCTGTTGTAGTCTGGTGTACTGACCTCTACCTTGCCCAGGCACAGTAACAACTCGCGGGTACCTCCTCTTATTTACCCTTCGATCATGACCCCACTAAGGAGCACCAGGCCATTGTCTCCCACACCACCACCAACCTTATCAGCTCTGGGGATCTTCCATCCACTGCCACCAACCTCATAGTTCCCACACTCTGCACTTCCCATTTCTACCTCCTACCCAAGATCCACAAACCTGCATGTCCTGGTAGACCTATTGTCTCAGCTTGCTCCTGCCCCACCGAACACATTTCTGCATACCTCAACACTGTTTTATCCCCCCTTGTTCAATCGCTTCCCGCCTATCAAGTCAATCAAGATTTGAATAGCTCAGCAGAAAGCAGTTGATTAGACAATCAAGATTTGAATAGCTCAGACTCAGCAGAAAGCAGCTGATTGGGCATTCGAAGTCAGAAGACCAAGCAGTTTGAAAAGCTCAAACAAATAAATTGAGGGGTAGCTCAAGCAGAGCAGCCAGTGAGTGAGTGGGCCAGTGAAGGAGTGGAGCTTTGAGGCTTTGACTTGAGAGGCTTCAACGAGAAGAGGTGGAGGACAAGCTCGCTCCCAGTTAGGCTTTACAATGCCTCCTGAGACGGTGCTGTGCCTCTCATGTGAGATGTGGCCGTCTTGGGAGAACTCCCCTCTCCCGCAGAGTCACATCTGCTAGTAGTGCATACGGGTGGGCGATCTGGAAGACCATGTAGGGAATCTGGAGCAGCAGCTGGATGACCTTCTACTCATAAGAGAGAATGAGGCAGACATAGATGAGAGCTACAGGGAGGTAGTCACACCTAGGCTGTCGGAAGCAAGTTGTTGGGTGACAGTCAGAGGGGGGAAAGTGAAGGTGAGCAGACAGGTAGTGCAGAGCACCCTGTAGCCATTCCCCTGAATAATAAGTATACCGTCCTGGATACTGTTGGTGGAGATGACCGACCAGGTGTGAGCCACGGTGGCAGGGCCTCTGGTACTGAGTGTGACCCTGTGGTGCAGAAGGGTGGGATGGAGAAGAGGACAGCTGTCGTCATTGGAGACTCGATAGTCAGGGGAGCAGACAGGAGATTTTGTGGACTTGAGAAGGACACCCGCTTGGTTTGTTGTCTCCCGGGTGCCAGGGTCCGGGATGTCTCTGATCGGGTGCACGACATCCTGGTACGAGAGGGAAAGCGACCAGAAGTCATGATACATGTTGATACCAACGACATAGGCAGGAAGAGGGATGAGGTCCTGAAGTGTGAGTTTTGGGAACTAGGCAGAAGGCTGAAGAACAGGACCTCAAGGGTGGCACTCTCAGGATTGCTGCCAGTGCTACGTGACAGTGATGGTAAGAGTTGGCAGAGATGGCAGTTGAATGCATGGCTGAGGAGTTGGTGCAGGGAGCAGGGTTTTAGATTTTTAGATCATTGGGATCTCTTCTAGGGAAGGTGAAACCTGTACAGATTGGATGGGTTGCACCTGAACTCGAGAGGGAGCAATATCCTTGCAGGTAGGTTTGCTAGCATGGTTTGGGAGGGTTTAAACTAACTTGCAAAGGGGATGGGACTCAGAGCGATAGAGCAGTGAAAGAAGTGCATGGAGTAAAGCCAGATCTAACATACAGAGAGGCTTTGAGGAAAGAGAAGCAGAATAAAGGGCATAAAGGTAATAAGGCAGAAGGGCTAAAGTGTGTGTGCTTCAATTCAAGAAGCATCAGAAACAAAGGTGATGAACTGAGAGCTTGGATACATACATGGAATTAAGATGTAGTGGCCATTACAGAGACTTGGCTGGCACCAGGGCAGGAATGGATTCTCAATATTCCTGGATTTCAGTGCTTTAAGAGGGATAGAAAGGGGGGGGGAAGGGGAGAAGAGGTGGCATTACTGGTCAGGGATACTATTACAGCTACAGAAATAGTATGGGTAATGAAGCAGGATCCTCTTTTGAGTCAGTATGGGTGGAAGTCAGGAACAGGAAAGGAGCAGTTAAAGGAGTATTCTATAGGCCCCCTGGTAGCAGCAGAGATACCGAGGAGCAGATAGGGAGTTAGATTTTGGAAAGGTACAAAAATAACAGGGTTGTTATCATGGGTGACTTTAACTTCCCTAATATTGGTTGGCACCTGATTAGTTCAAATGGTTTAGACAGGGCAGAGTTAGTTAAGTATGTCCAGGATGGATTCCTGTCACAGAATGTTGACAGGCCAACGAGGGGGAATGCCATACTAGATCTAGTATTAGGTAACGAACCGAGTCAGGTCACAGATCTCTCAGCGGGTGAGCATCTGGGGGACAGTGACCACTGTTCCCTGGCTTTTAGCATTATCATGGAAAAGGATAGAATCAGAGAGGACACGAAAATTTCTAATTGGGGAAGGGCAAATTATGAGGCAATAAAGCTGGAACTTGCGGGTGTGAATTGGGATGATGTTATTGCAGGGAAATGTACTATGGACATGTGGTCGATATTTAGAGATGTTAGGAATAAATTTGTCCCGGTAATGAAGATAAAGAATGGTAGGGTGAAGGAACCATGGGTGACAAGTGAGGTGGAAAATCTAGTCAGGTGGAAGAAGGCAGCATACATGAGGTTTAGGAAGCAAGGATCAGATGGGTCTATTGAGGAATGTAGGGCAGCAAGAAAGGAGCTTAAGAAGGGGCTGAGGAGAGCAAGAAGGGGACATGAGAAGGCCTTGGTGAGTAGGGTAAAGGAAAACCCCAAGGCATTCTTCAATTAGGTGAAGAAAAAAAGGATGACAGGAGTGAAGGTAGGACTGATTAGAGATAAAGGTGGGAAGATGTGCCTGGAGGCTGTGGAAGTGAGCGAGGTCCTCAATGAATACTTCTCTTCGGTATTCACCAATGAGAGGGAACTTGATGATGGTGAGGACAATATGAGTGAGGTTGATGTTCTGGAGCATGGTGATATTAAGAGAGAGGAGGTGTTGGAGTTGTTAAAATACATTAGGACAGATAAGTCCCTGGAGCCTGATGGAATATTCCCCAGGCTGCTCCACGAGGCGAGAGAAGAGGTTGCTGAGCCTCTGGCTAGGATCTTTATGTCCTCGATGTCCACAGGAATGGTACCGGAGGATTGGAGGGAGGCAAATGTTGTCCCCTTGTTCCAAAAAGATAGTGGGGGTAGATAGTCTGGGTAATTATTGACCAGTGAGCCTTACATCTGTGGTGAGAAAGCTGTTGGAAAAGATTCTTAGAGATAGGATCTATGGGCATTTAGGGAATCATGGTCTGATCAGGGACAGTTATCTTGGCTTTGTGAAGGGCAGATCGTGTCTAACAAGCCTGGTAGAATTCTTTGAGGAGGTGACCAGGCATATAGATGAGGGAAGTGCAGTGGATGTGATCTGTATGAATTTTAGTAAGGCATTTAACAAGGTTCCACATGGTGGGCTTATTCAGAAAGTCAGAAGGCATGGGATCCAGGGAAGTTTGGCCAGGTAGATTCAGAATTGGCTTGCCTGCAGAAAGCGGAGGGTCATGGTGGAGGGAGTACATTCGAATTGGAGAGTTGTGACTACTGGTGTCCCACAAGGATCAGTTCTGGGACCTCTACTTTTCATGATTTTTATTAATGACCTGGATGTAGGGGTTGAAGGGTGGGCTGGCAAGTTTGCAGACGACACAAAGGTTGATGATTTTGTAGGTAGTGTAGAGAATTGTTGAAGATTGCAGAGAGACATTGATAGGATGCAGAAGTGGGCTGAGAAGTGGCAGATGGAGTTCAACCTGGCGAAGTGTGAGGTGGTACACTTTGGAAGGACAAACTCCAAGGCAGAGTACAAAGTAAATGGCAGGATACTTGGTAGTGTGGAGGAGCAGAGGGATCTGGGGGTACATGTCCACGGATCCCTGAAAGTTGGCTCACAGGTAGATAGGGTAGTTAAGAAAGCTTATGGGGTGTTAGCTTTCATAAATCGAGGGATAGAGTTTAAGAGTCGTGAGATAATGATGCAGCTCTATAAAACTCTGGTTAGGCCACACTTGGAGTATGATGTCCAGTTCTGGTGAGCTCACTATAGGAAGGATGTGGAAGCATTGGAAAGGGTACAGAGGAGAGTTACCAGGATGTTGCCTGGTTTAGAAAGTATGGATTATGATCAGAGATTAAGGGAGCTAGGGCTTTACTCTTTGGAGAGGAGGATGAGATGAGACATGATGGAAGTATACAAGATACTAAGAGGAATAGATAGAGTGGACAGTCAGCGCCTCTTCCCCAGGGCACCACTGCTCAATACAAGAGGACATGGCTTTAAGGTGAGGAGTGGGAAGTTCAAGGGGGATATTAGAGGAAGGTTTTTTACTCAGAGAGTGGTTGGTGCGTGGAATGCACTGCCTGAGTCAGTGATGGTGGCAGATACACTAGTGAAGTTTAAGAGACTACCAGACAAGTATATGGAGGAATTTAAGGTGGGGTGTTATATGGGAGGCAGGGTTTAAGGGTCGGCACAACATTGTGGGCTGAATGGCCTGTGCTGTACTATTCTATGTTCTATGTTTGTGACACTTCCCCATGCTCTGAATTTTTTCAATGATTTTAAGTTCCCTGGCCCCACCGCCTTATTTTCACCATGGATGTCCATATACCTCCACCCCCTACCAGGAAGGCCTCAAAGCTCTTTGCTTCTTTTTGGATTCCAGACCTAACCAGTTCCCCTCTACCACCACTTTTCTCTGTCTAGCGGAATTAGTCCTTGCTCTTAATAATTTCTCCTTTGGCTCCTACCACTTCCCCCAGACTAAAGGTGTAGCTATGGGCACCCGTATGGGCCCCAGGTATGTCTGCCTTTTTGTTGGCTTTGTGGAACAATCCATGTTCCAAGCCGAGACTGGTATCCGTCCTCCACTTTTCCTTCGCTACATCGACGACTGCATTGGCGCTGCCTCCTGCACGCATGCTGAGATCGTTGACTTCATTAACTTTCCCTCCAACTTTCACCCTGCCCTCAAATTTACCTGGTCCATTTACAACATCTCCCTCCCCTTTCTTCATCTTTTTGTCTTTATCTCTAGAGACAGCTTATTTACTGATGTCTACTAGAAGCCTATGGACTCTCATAGCTATCTGGATTATTCCTCTTTCCACCCTGTCTCTTGCAAAAATGCCATCCCCTTCTCGCAATTCTTCCGTCTCCGCTGCATCTGCAGTCAGGATGAGGCTTTTCATTCCAGGATGAAGGAGATGTCCTCCTTTTTTAAAGAAAGGAGCTTCCCTTCCTCCAACATCAACTCTGCTCTCAAACGCGTCTCTCCCATTTCACGCACATCTGCTCTCATCCGATCCTCCCGCCACCCCACTAGGAATGGGGTTCCCCTGGTCATCACCTACCACCCCACCGGCCTCTGGGTCCAACATATAATTCTCCGTAACTTCTGCCACCTCCAACGGGATCCCACCAGCAAGCATATCTTTCCCTACCCCCCTTTCTGCTTTCCGCAGGGATCGCTCCCTATACGGCTCCCTTGTTCATTCGTCCCCCCCATCCCTTCCCACCAATCTCCCTCCCGGCACTTATCCGTGTAAGTGGAACAAGTGCTACACATGCCCTTACACTTCCTCCCTTACCACCATTCAGGGACTCACAGTACTTCCAGGTGAGGTGACACTTCACCTGTGAGTCAGCTGGGGTGATATACTGTGTCCGGTGCTCCCAATGCGGCCGTCTATATATTGGTGAGACCCGATGCAGACTGGGAGACCGTTTCGCTGAACACCTACGCTCTGGTCGCCGGAGAAAGCAGGATCTCCCAGTGGCCACACATTTTAATTCCACGTCCCATTCCCATTCTGACATGTCTATCCACGGCCTCCCCTACTGTCAAGATGAAGCCACACTCAGGTTGGAGGAACAACACATTATATTCCATCCGGGTAGCCTTCAACCTGATGGTATGAACATTGACTTCTCGAACTTCTGTTAATGCCTCTCCTTCCCTTCTTACCCCATCACTTTATTTGTTTGTTTGTTTGTTTATCTATTTGTTTATTTATTTTTTTCCCCTTTTTCTCTCTGTGTCCCTCTCACAATAACTTCTTGCCTGCTCCCCATCTTCCATGGTGCTCCCCTCCCCCTTTCTTTCTCCCTAGGCCTCCTGTCCCATGATCCTCTCCCTTCTCCAGCCTTGTATCCCCTTTGCCAATCAACTTTCCAGCTGTTAGCTTCATCCCTTCCCCTCCTGTCTTCTCCTTTCATTTCCGATCTCCCCCTCCCCCTCCCACTTTCAAATCTCTTACTATCTCTTCTTTCAGTTAGTCCTGACGAAGGGTCTTGGCCCGAAATGTCCACTGTACCTCTTCATATAGAGGCTGCCTGGCCTGCTGCATTCCACCAGCATTTTTTGTGTGTCCCTTCTACTCTGAGGCTGCATCCTCTGATCCTAGAATCTCCCATCATAGGAAACATCCTCTCAATGACAAGGTTCCACGCGGTAGGCTTATTCAGAAAGTCAGAAGGCATGGGATCCAGGGAAGTTTGGCCAGGTAGATTCAGAATTGGCTTGCCTGCAGAAAGCGGAGGGTCATGGTGGAGGGAGTACATTCGAATTGGAGAGTTGTGACTACTGGTGTCCCACAAGGATCAGTTCTGGGACCTCTACTTTTCATGATTTTTATTAATGACCTGGATGTAGGGGTTGAAGGGTGGGCTGGCAAGTTTGCAGACGACACAAAGGTTGATGATTTTGTAGGTAGTGTAGAGAATTGTTGAAGATTGCAGAGAGACATTGATAGGATGCAGAAGTGGGCTGAGAAGTGGCAGATGGAGTTCAACCTGGCGAAGTGTGAGGTGGTACACTTTGGAAGGACAAACTCCAAGGCAGAGTACAAAGTAAATGGCAGGATACTTGGTAGTGTGGAGGAGCAGAGGGATCTGGGGGTACATGTCCACGGATCCCTGAAAGTTGGCTCACAGGTAGATAGGGTAGTTAAGAAAGCTTATGGGGTGTTAGCTTTCATAAATCGAGGGATAGAGTTTAAGAGTCGTGAGATAATGATGCAGCTCTATAAAACTCTGGTTAGGCCACACTTGGAGTATGATGTCCAGTTCTGGTGAGCTCACTATAGGAAGGATGTGGAAGCATTGGAAAGGGTACAGAGGAGAGTTACCAGGATGTTGCCTGGTTTAGAAAGTATGGATTATGATCAGAGATTAAGGGAGCTAGGGCTTTACTCTTTGGAGAGGAGGATGAGATGAGACATGATGGAAGTATACAAGATACTAAGAGGAATAGATAGAGTGGACAGTCAGCGCCTCTTCCCCAGGGCACCACTGCTCAATACAAGAGGACATGGCTTTAAGGTGAGGAGTGGGAAGTTCAAGGGGGATATTAGAGGAAGGTTTTTTACTCAGAGAGTGGTTGGTGCGTGGAATGCACTGCCTGAGTCAGTGATGGTGGCAGATACACTAGTGAAGTTTAAGAGACTACCAGACAAGTATATGGAGGAATTTAAGGTGGGGTGTTATATGGGAGGCAGGGTTTAAGGGTCGGCACAACATTGTGGGCTGAATGGCCTGTGCTGTACTATTCTATGTTCTATGTTTGTGACACTTCCCCATGCTCTGAATTTTTTCAATGATTTTAAGTTCCCTGGCCCCACCGCCTTATTTTCACCATGGATGTCCATATACCTCCACCCCCTACCAGGAAGGCCTCAAAGCTCTTTGCTTCTTTTTGGATTCCAGACCTAACCAGTTCCCCTCTACCACCACTTTTCTCTGTCTAGCGGAATTAGTCCTTGCTCTTAATAATTTCTCCTTTGGCTCCTACCACTTCCCCCAGACTAAAGGTGTAGCTATGGGCACCCGTATGGGCCCCAGGTATGTCTGCCTTTTTGTTGGCTTTGTGGAACAGTCCATGTTCCAAGCCGAGACTGGTATCCGTCCTCCACTTTTCCTTCGCTACATCGACGACTGCATTGGCGCTGCCTCCTGCACGCATGCTGAGATCGTTGACTTCATTAACTTTCCCTCCAACTTTCACCCTGCCCTCAAATTTACCTGGTCCATTTACAACATCTCCCTCCCCTTTCTTCATCTTTTTGTCTTTATCTCTAGAGACAGCTTATTTACTGATGTCTACTAGAAGCCTATGGACTCTCATAGCTATCTGGATTATTCCTCTTTCCACCCTGTCTCTTGCAAAAATGCCATCCCCTTCTCGCAATTCTTCCGTCTCCGCTGCATCTGCAGTCAGGATGAGGCTTTTCATTCCAGGATGAAGGAGATGTCCTCCTTTTTTAAAGAAAGGAGCTTCCCTTCCTCCAACATCAACTCTGCTCTCAAACGCGTCTCTCCCATTTCACGCACATCTGCTCTCATCCGATCCTCCCGCCACCCCACTAGGAATGGGGTTCCCCTGGTCATCACCTACCACCCCACCGGCCTCTGGGTCCAACATATAATTCTCCGTAACTTCTGCCACCTCCAACGGGATCCCACCAGCAAGCATATCTTTCCCTACCCCCCTTTCTGCTTTCCGCAGGGATCGCTCCCTATACGGCTCCCTTGTTCATTCGTCCCCCCCATCCCTTCCCACCAATCTCCCTCCCGGCACTTATCCGTGTAAGTGGAACAAGTGCTACACATGCCCTTACACTTCCTCCCTTACCACCATTCAGGGACTCACAGTACTTCCAGGTGAGGTGACACTTCACCTGTGAGTCAGCTGGGGTGATATACTGTGTCCGGTGCTCCCAATGCGGCCGTCTATATATTGGTGAGACCCGATGCAGACTGGGAGACCGTTTCGCTGAACACCTACGCTCTGGTCGCCGGAGAAAGCAGGATCTCCCAGTGGCCACACATTTTAATTCCACGTCCCATTCCCATTCTGACATGTCTATCCACGGCCTCCCCTACTGTCAAGATGAAGCCACACTCAGGTTGGAGGAACAACACGTTATATTCCATCCGGGTAGCCTTCAACCTGATGGTATGAACATTGACTTCTCGAACTTCTGTTAATGCCTCTCCTTCCCTTCTTACCCCATCACTTTATTTGTTTGTTTGTTTGTTTATCTATTTGTTTATTTATTTTTTTCCCCTTTTTCTCTCTGTGTCCCTCTCACAATAACTTCTTGCCTGCTCCCCATCTTCCATGGTGCTCCCCTCCCCCTTTCTTTCTCCCTAGGCCTCCTGTCCCATGATCCTCTCCCTTCTCCAGCCTTGTATCCCCTTTGCCAATCAACTTTCCAGCTGTTAGCTTCATCCCTTCCCCTCCTGTCTTCTCCTTTCATTTCCGATCTCCCCCTCCCCCTCCCACTTTCAAATCTCTTACTATCTCTTCTTTCAGTTAGTCCTGACGAAGGGTCTTGGCCCGAAATGTCCACTGTACCTCTTCATATAGAGGCTGCCTGGCCTGCTGCATTCCACCAGCATTTTTTGTGTGTCCCTTCTACTCTGAGGCTGCATCCTCTGATCCTAGAATCTCCCATCATAGGAAACATCCTCTCAATGACAAGGTTCCACGCGGTAGGCTTATTCAGAAAGTCAGAAGGCATGGGATCCAGGGAAGTTTGGCCAGGTAGATTCAGAATTGGCTTGCCTGCAGAAAGCGGAGGGTCATGGTGGAGGGAGTACATTCGAATTGGAGAGTTGTGACTACTGGTGTCCCACAAGGATCAGTTCTGGGACCTCTACTTTTCATGATTTTTATTAATGACCTGGATGTAGGGGTTGAAGGGTGGGCTGGCAAGTTTGCAGACGACACAAAGGTTGATGATTTTGTAGGTAGTGTAGAGAATTGTTGAAGATTGCAGAGAGACATTGATAGGATGCAGAAGTGGGCTGAGAAGTGGCAGATGGAGTTCAACCTGGCGAAGTGTGAGGTGGTACACTTTGGAAGGACAAACTCCAAGGCAGAGTACAAAGTAAATGGCAGGATACTTGGTAGTGTGGAGGAGCAGAGGGATCTGGGGGTACATGTCCACGGATCCCTGAAAGTTGGCTCACAGGTAGATAGGGTAGTTAAGAAAGCTTATGGGGTGTTAGCTTTCATAAATCGAGGGATAGAGTTTAAGAGTCGTGAGATAATGATGCAGCTCTATAAAACTCTGGTTAGGCCACACTTGGAGTATGATGTCCAGTTCTGGTGAGCTCACTATAGGAAGGATGTGGAAGCATTGGAAAGGGTACAGAGGAGAGTTACCAGGATGTTGCCTGGTTTAGAAAGTATGGATTATGATCAGAGATTAAGGGAGCTAGGGCTTTACTCTTTGGAGAGGAGGATGAGATGAGACATGATGGAAGTATACAAGATACTAAGAGGAATAGATAGAGTGGACAGTCAGCGCCTCTTCCCCAGGGCACCACTGCTCAATACAAGAGGACATGGCTTTAAGGTGAGGAGTGGGAAGTTCAAGGGGGATATTAGAGGAAGGTTTTTTACTCAGAGAGTGGTTGGTGCGTGGAATGCACTGCCTGAGTCAGTGATGGTGGCAGATACACTAGTGAAGTTTAAGAGACTACCAGACAAGTATATGGAGGAATTTAAGGTGGGGTGTTATATGGGAGGCAGGGTTTAAGGGTCGGCACAACATTGTGGGCTGAATGGCCTGTGCTGTACTATTCTATGTTCTATGTTTGTGACACTTCCCCATGCTCTGAATTTTTTCAATGATTTTAAGTTCCCTGGCCCCACCGCCTTATTTTCACCATGGATGTCCATATACCTCCACCCCCTACCAGGAAGGCCTCAAAGCTCTTTGCTTCTTTTTGGATTCCAGACCTAACCAGTTCCCCTCTACCACCACTTTTCTCTGTCTAGCGGAATTAGTCCTTGCTCTTAATAATTTCTCCTTTGGCTCCTACCACTTCCCCCAGACTAAAGGTGTAGCTATGGGCACCCGTATGGGCCCCAGGTATGTCTGCCTTTTTGTTGGCTTTGTGGAACAGTCCATGTTCCAAGCCGAGACTGGTATCCGTCCTCCACTTTTCCTTCGCTACATCGACGACTGCATTGGCGCTGCCTCCTGCACGCATGCTGAGATCGTTGACTTCATTAACTTTCCCTCCAACTTTCACCCTGCCCTCAAATTTACCTGGTCCATTTACAACATCTCCCTCCCCTTTCTTCATCTTTTTGTCTTTATCTCTAGAGACAGCTTATTTACTGATGTCTACTAGAAGCCTATGGACTCTCATAGCTATCTGGATTATTCCTCTTTCCACCCTGTCTCTTGCAAAAATGCCATCCCCTTCTCGCAATTCTTCCGTCTCCGCTGCATCTGCAGTCAGGATGAGGCTTTTCATTCCAGGATGAAGGAGATGTCCTCCTTTTTTAAAGAAAGGAGCTTCCCTTCCTCCAACATCAACTCTGCTCTCAAACGCGTCTCTCCCATTTCACGCACATCTGCTCTCATCCGATCCTCCCGCCACCCCACTAGGAATGGGGTTCCCCTGGTCATCACCTACCACCCCACCGGCCTCTGGGTCCAACATATAATTCTCCGTAACTTCTGCCACCTCCAACGGGATCCCACCAGCAAGCATATCTTTCCCTACCCCCCTTTCTGCTTTCCGCAGGGATCGCTCCCTATACGGCTCCCTTGTTCATTCGTCCCCCCCATCCCTTCCCACCAATCTCCCTCCCGGCACTTATCCGTGTAAGTGGAACAAGTGCTACACATGCCCTTACACTTCCTCCCTTACCACCATTCAGGGACTCACAGTACTTCCAGGTGAGGTGACACTTCACCTGTGA
Source organism: Mobula birostris (assembly GCF_030028105.1). Classification (NCBI taxonomy): domain Eukaryota; kingdom Metazoa; phylum Chordata; class Chondrichthyes; order Myliobatiformes; family Myliobatidae; genus Mobula; species Mobula birostris. The sequence continues at coordinate 139,655,154 of NC_092379.1, forward strand.
GTCAGCTGGGGTGATATACTGTGTCCGGTGCTCCCAATGCGGCCGTCTATATATTGGTGAGACCCGATGCAGACTGGGAGACCGTTTCGCTGAACACCTACGCTCTGGTCGCCGGAGAAAGCAGGATCTCCCAGTGGCCACACATTTTAATTCCACGTCCCATTCCCATTCTGACATGTCTATCCACGGCCTCCCCTACTGTCAAGATGAAGCCACACTCAGGTTGGAGGAACAACACGTTATATTCCATCCGGGTAGCCTTCAACCTGATGGTATGAACATTGACTTCTCGAACTTCTGTTAATGCCTCTCCTTCCCTTCTTACCCCATCACTTTATTTGTTTGTTTGTTTGTTTATCTATTTGTTTATTTATTTTTTTCCCCTTTTTCTCTCTGTGTCCCTCTCACAATAACTTCTTGCCTGCTCCCCATCTTCCATGGTGCTCCCCTCCCCCTTTCTTTCTCCCTAGGCCTCCTGTCCCATGATCCTCTCCCTTCTCCAGCCTTGTATCCCCTTTGCCAATCAACTTTCCAGCTGTTAGCTTCATCCCTTCCCCTCCTGTTTTCTCCTTTCATTTCCGATCTCCCCCTCCCCCTCCCACTTTCAAATCTCTTACTATCTCTTCTTTCAGTTAGTCCTGACGAAGGGTCTTGGCCCGAAATGTCCACTGTACCTCTTCATATAGAGGCTGCCTGGCCTGCTGCATTCCACCAGCATTTTTTGTGTGTCCCTTCTACTCTGAGGCTGCATCCTCTGATCCTAGAATCTCCCATCATAGGAAACATCCTCTCAATGACAAGGTTCCACGCGGTAGGCTTATTCAGAAAGTCAGAAGGCATGGGATCCAGGGAAGTTTGGCCAGGTGGATTCAGAATTGGCTTGCCTGCAGAAAGCAGAGGGTCATGTTGGAGGGAGTACATTTGGATTGGAGGGTTGTGACTACTGGTGTCCCACTGGGATCTCTACTTTTTGTGATTTTTATTAACGACCTGGATGTGGGGGTAGAAGACTGGGTTGGCAAGTTTGCAGATGACACAAAGGTTGATGGTGTTGTAGATAGTGTAGAGAATTGTTGAAGATTGCAGAGAGACATTGATAGGATGCAGAAGTGGGCTGAGAAGTGGCAGATGGGGTTCAACCCAGAGAAGTGTGAGGTGGTGCACTTTGGAAGGTCAAACTCCAAGGCAGAGTACAAAGTAAATGGCAGGATACTTGGTAGTGTGGAGGAGCGGAGGGATCTGGGAAGTTCAAGGGGGATATTAGAGAAGGTTTTTTTACTCAGAGTGGTTTGTGCGTGGAATGCACTGCCTGAGTCAGTGGTGGAGGCAGATACACTAGTGAAATTTAAGAGATTGCTGGACAGGTATATGGAGGAATTTAAGGTGGGAGGTTATATGGGAGGCAGGGTCTGAGGGTCTGCACAACATTGTGGGCCGAAGGGCCTGTACTGTGCTGTACTATTCTATGTTCAATATTCTAGTGAATACAGACCCAGAGCCATCAAGCACTCTTCATGGGACAAACTGTTCAATACTGGAATCATTTTCGTGAAACTCCTTTGAATGCTCGCCAGTGTCAACACATCCCGTCTAAGATTAGGGGCCCCAATCTGCCGACAATACTCTAGGTAAGGCCTTACCTGTGCTTTATAAAGTCTCAATATTACAACCTTGCTTTGGTATTCTTATCCTCTTGAATTGAATGCTAACATCGCATTTGCCTTTCTCACCGCAGACTCAACCTGCAAATTAACCTTCAGGGAATCCTGCACAAAGACTCCCGGGTCCCTTAGCACCTCAGGTTCTTTTAAATTTTTCTCTCCATTTAGAAAATAGTCTACGCTTTTATTTTTTCTGCCAAAGCGCAGGACCATACACTTCCTGACATTCTATTCTATCTCCCACTTCTTTGCATTATTCATGTATCTATCTAGAAGCCTCTTCAGCCCTACCAAACTGCCTGCTTTCACCGCTATCCCTGGTAATCCCTTCCAGGAAACTACCACTCTCTGCTTTAAAAAATATCTTGCTCCTCACACCGCCTTTAAATATCCCCTACCCTACCTTAAAAGCATGCTCTGTCATGTTCCACCATGTCCAGTTGGAAATTGTAGATTTTTTGCACATCTCTTATCACAATTGTGTTTTTCTTGAAACATATAACAAAACTGTTACCTTATCCTCAGGACACTATACACTGCAGAAAAAGTCTCAGTGAGATCTCAGCTGAGATATTGGATCAGACTATGTGATGTTGGATATTGGCTTATCCATCACACTGTGAGAAGCACACTCAGATGTTTGAAGGAGAAAAGACTCCATCACTCATAACTCATTTGATTGTGGACAATGCAGAAAGGAAGCTGCAGTCAGCAGAGCTGTAGGGAGATAACGTTCCATCAAATCAGATTGATTTCCCCTGCTTATGTTTCTAAAATGAAAATAAAACTACACCAACATTAATCACAATCATCAGGACAATTTCATAAGTTCTAACTTAAACCTGTGAGCAACGGTTTTCCCTTTTGTTTTAGAGGCAATCAGATCTCCTGGAGAGTGGAAATTGGAAAAGGATATTGGAAATCCTCAGCAGGTTCGACAACATCTCTGAAGAGAGAAACGCGTTAACTGCTCAAGTCTAATGAAATACCATGACATTACAAGATAATATGCTTTAACAAGTACAGCCCAGTGGCTCTAACATCTACCACCATGAAATGATTTTCATGGCACATGTCAACTCCAGCCTTCCTGACTCGGTGTTGTGCAAGATGGTGCCAGTGTCCAATGTGACCAACAGTGATGTCTCGTAGACAGTTCGTGAAAATTTCTAAGCAGTTTCTAGAGTAGGTTACATGGTCAGCACAACATTGTGGGTCAAAGGGCCTGTAATGTGCTGCAGATTTTTATGTTCTACGTTCTATGTTCTAAGAAAGTACTTCTCCTTCTTCTTTTCAATATACTTCTGCTACTATCTTGTGTGCAATTAGAGCCTGTAATTTACATTTTGGTATGTGTTTTGGGGCATACTGTGTGATCTGATGCTCTTTCTGCCTCTGAGAGAATTTGACATGGTTAAGAATGGAATGTATGGTGTTATGGCAGAGTGCAAACCCATGATCAGCTCCAATTCTTGACACAGTCTGTGTATGAAGCCATGACTGGCTCCAATTCACGACCAACTCACAGATTAAAGCGTCGAGCAAGATTGAAATTAATGAGGATGAGACCAGAAGGCAAGTGAGTGTACAGTGCCATCTGAATCTTTGAAACTCCATCTGCCCGCGTTTGACTGATCTCCATCCCCCTCTTGCTCGCTGCTGCCAGAGGAAGGTACAGCAGTCCTGGGTCTTACACACAGTTTGATAGGCAAGATTTGTGGATTGGACTTAATGTTAGAGGACTCTGCAGTTCGAGTTGTATGTGTTTTTGGTTTCTGGTTACTCGTTTTTTGATTGCTATATTGTCTGGTTTTGATCAGGGTGGAGTGGCTCCATGGCGTGCAGTCAACGAACGACACAGCGCTAACATTCTCAGACTGTTTCAAGGACTCTGAGGTTTGATGTTCAGTATTCCATGTGTTACTCACTCACTTCTTGCTTTTTGTGTGATTTGTTCATTTTTGCATGTTGATGTTTTTTAAACAGATTCCATGGTGTTTCTTTGTTTTGTGGCTGTCTGTGGGGAAGATAAATCTCAGGGTTGCATACTGCACACATGCTTTGATAATAAATGTACTTTGAATCTTTGAACCTCAGCTCGCTGCAATTTGCCTACTGCTGAAGCAGGTCTACGGCAGATGGCAACTCTACGGCAGACTCAACTCTCGAGCACCTGGTGCCATTACTGTCCAGAAGCTCCAGAGATGAGTTTGCTGTAGAGACACCATCTGCTGTAGACCTAATCTTACATTAGACTCTTTTATTTCATTGATAACTGCTCAAAGTCAGTGCCTCCTGCTGGAACTGGATCCTTGACTACATGACCAAAAGACAGCAATCAGAAAGCAAAACTTCCATAACGATTATGCTCAATGCAGGCGCCCCAGAGGCTGTGTCCTCAGAACCCTATTCTACACCTTGTGCACTCGTGGCTGCATGGCCAAATTCTGCTCTCACTCCATCTACAAGTTTGCAGATGATACCACTATAGTGAGCCACGCTTCAAATAATGCTGAGAAAAGGAAAATGACAGTGAGTTTAGTAACATGGCATCATGACAACACCTTTTTCCTCAAAGTCAACAAAACAGAAGAGCTGGTCATTGATTTCAGAAAGGGATACAGTACATGCCCCTCCCTGCATCACTGGTGTTTGAAGCTGAGAGTGTTGAGAGCTTCAATTTCCCAGGATTGAACATCACCAATAAACTGCCCTAGTCCAGCTTCATGCACAAAATGTGGAATTTCCTGCTGGCCAACGATTTCAATTCCTCTTGCCATAAGAGGCTGTGATGCAGCCAGTCAATATCTTCTCTACTGCACAACTATAAAAGTTTGTCAAAGTTTTAGATGCCATGCTGAATCTCCACAAATTCCTGAGGAAGTAGGGGTGCTTCATAATTGCACTTACATGCTGGGTCCAGTAACAGCTTGTGTGGCAACTGATTTGCCCGTGACTGCAAAACACAAACTGCGGAGTTGTTGATGCAGCTCAGCACATTACAGGAACCAACCTTTCCCCTCTCCCCTTATAGACTCTCTCTTTCCCCTCTCCCCTCCTCTTATAGACTCTCTCTCTTACAGAAGTCTATACTTCTCTCCACCTCAGTAAAGCAGCCAGCATAATCAAAGTCTCTACTCATCTCGGACGTTCTCTCTTCTGCCCTCTCTCTTCAGGCAGAAGATACAAAAACTTAAAAGTACGTACCCCAGGCTCAAGGTCAGCTTCTATCCCACTGTTATCACACCATTGAACAGACCTCTTGTACGAGAAAATGGACTCTTGTCCTCAAAATCTACCTCATTATGACCTTGCACTTCATCGTTTTACCTGTACTGTGGTTTATCTGCATCTTTAAACACTTCATCTTGCATTTTGTTATTGTTTTAGTGTTTTGATTTGTATGAACATTATGCAAGACAAACTTTTCACTACATCTTGGTACATGAGACAATAATAAACTAATACAATAAAATATGGGAGCAGAATTAGGTCTGTTTTCCCTTTGAGTCTACCCAACCATTCAATCATGACTTTTTTTCAATCTCATTCTTCCACATTCTCCCTGTACCTCTTAATTCCCTTTACAATTAAGAGCCAATCAACCTTTGTCTTACTTACACTCAATGACTTGAGCACTGCACAAAGCAATTTAACAAAAAAAAATGGACCTTCTAATCATCAAGACTAGAAGATGGTGTTACATTGCTCAGAGCAAAGTTAAGGACTTGTTTTCTTTGTATGGGAGTTTTATACCTTACTACATACCAAGATTAATTCTATTGTTAATACTTCAATATGCTCCTTCAAGGTCTTGCCATATAATTGGGGAAAAAATCTCAATTAACTTTCATCTCCCCAAGGTGAAAAAGCACTATAAGAAATGGTGAGCCTTTATTATTTTCTGTAACAAACTGAGTATTTTTCTCACTGGGAGTCTGTTTTACAAAACTTGGTTCTGCCAACAAAATATGTTAACATTTCTTTATTCACCGATAACAGACATGCTAGAAGTAGCTGGTAATTCTCCACATAGATCATTTGATGACATAAAATGATGAGTGGTAGATGAATGTTTAATGTTCTTATTTTGAGGTAGATATCTTAAGTGATGGGAACCTGACGCTCAAATTCTTACCATAGAACATTCAACCTTATCTACACTGGATTTTTCACAACCAGCGTATATTATTTTAAGAAGTTTGCTGGGAAAATTAGGAGAAATGGCAGAGTTAATTATTTTACACAGAAAATAATGGGTGCCTGGAATTCAGCACCAGGGGTGGCAGTAGATGTTAGATTTCATATAAAAGGAACAGTTAACAGACTCTTAGAGAGGCACATCAATGTAAGCAATCTGGAGAATTATGGATTGTGCAAGAGGGAAGGGTTAGGTTGAACATGGATATATTTTTATTGATTGGAATGAATAAAGAGTTGACGTTTCAGGCCAGGACCCTTCGGGAGGACAGATGAAAGGTCTCAGCCTGAAACATTCACTGTTTATTCATTTCCATAGATGCTGCCTGACTCAGTGAGTTCCTCCAGCATTTTGTGTGTGTTGCTTTGGACTTCCAGCATCGGCAGAATCTCTTGAGTTTATACTGATTGGCACAACACCATGGGTTGACGGGTCTGTACTATGCTGTACTAGGCTAACATGAGAGGGTACAGTTTTAAGATGCTTGGAAGGTGGTCCAGAGGAGATGTCAGGGGTACGTTTTTTTACGCAGAGTGGTGAGTGCGTGGAATGGGCTGCTGGCAACGGTGGTGGAGGTGGATACGATAGGGTCTTTTAAGATACACTTGGATAGGTATATGGCGCTCAGAAAAATAGAGGGCTATGGGTAACCCTAGATAATTTCTCAGCTAAGGACATGTTCTGCACAGCTTTGTGGGCCGATAGGCCTGAATTGTGCTGTAGGTTTTTTATGTTTCTATGCAACCCCCTAACCTAACCATGGGACAATTTACAAAGACCAATTAGCTTACTAACCTGTGGGAGGAAACCAGAGCATATGGAGAAAACCCATGCATTCCACGGGAAGAACGTACAGACACCTTACAGAAGATGCCGGAATTGAACTCCGAGCTCCGACGTCCCGAACTGCAATAATGGTGCAGTAGCCACTATGCCACCATCGAGACAGATGACAGGTTGGGGGTTACTTGTCTCAGTTATTGCGCGTACCAGGCCCCTGTGCCGCAATGTTGCTTGTTGCAGCCACGCAGGAGAGGAGATGCTGGAGGCTGCTTGGGAGGCAGCGGAGGTCTCTGTTGGTGTGCTAGAATACGAATTGGGTTAGGGGCTCGCCTCTTCCTTTGGTGCTGCTCTCCAGTGTTTGCTCAGTGGAAGACAAACACGATCAGGGCAACATTCCATACACCACTAATCTATAGACCGAGCCATTCAGGGACATGGGCTTTCTTTTGTGACTGCGTGTTTTACTGCTATCATAACTGCAGTAGATGTGTTATGTATCGTGCACTGCTGGTTCTGTATTTTACATCACTCTCCTAGAGGTACACTGTTTTGTTTCCCTGTATTCATGTCTGGGTGAATGCCAATTAAACTTGAACTTGTACTGATGCTTAAGATGCCCTTAAATAAGCACATGAATATGCAGAAAATAGAACGATATGGATTATGTGCAGGCAGAAAGGATTATGTGTCATTAGCTTAATAAATTCAGCACAACATTATGGGCCAAAGGGCCAGTCCGTGTGCTGAACTATTCTGTGTTCAATGTTCTATTTTCTATGTGGGAATAACAGTGAGTAGTTTGTGGGTTATGTAGGTGGGCGTTAGATTCAGGGTATTATCGGGACTGGGAGAGGAGGGACTGAGCGTCCAATAGGAGGGCGTTTTATAGTTGATTTGGCTGCAGATTGTGAAGTCTGCATTAGGGGTCTGGAGATCTAGAACTGTGGGTTGTGGGTTATTCAGTAGCAGAGCTCAAGCTTGAAAGTATCTGAATGTGTTACAATAATAGCCAGACCACTCCACCTCAGGACAGATACCCCTGGGCAAAAGAGTTAATATATTCCCCCAAAATTTCCTTTGTCAATCTTCTTATTAGTAGCGTAATGATGAAGATTAACATAACATAGTAATCATACAAAGTTATTGGGATTACATTGTTGTAATTATAAGTATAAACCCAGTTAATACATGGATATTAAACCTCCCAACCTTACAGGATACAAATATTATATATAGACAAATTGACATGAAAAAGGAAAAAAAATATACCCCAAAAGAAACCTACTCTACAAAATAGACCAACTAAACTACAGAAAAAAAAAAGACATGGGCCGTTCTGAAACATAAAAACAAAGAACCATTAATGTTGTTGACTCCACTCCCTCAACATATACTAAAAAGAAATAGAGTAGGTTTGGAAAAGGGCAAATTACATCCTACAAAAGTATTGAATAAATGGCCTCCGAGTCTTTTTAAATTTAATAGGGGGATTATAAATAACACTTCTAATTTTTTCTAAATTTAAACACAACATAGTTTGAGAGAACCAATGAAATGAAGTGGGGGGACTGATCTCTTTCCAACTCAGCAAAATGGATCTTCTGGCCATTAGTGTAATAAATGCAATCATCTGACAAGCTGAAGATGCTAAAGGATTTGGTTCTATCATTGGTAAACCAAAAATTGCAGTCATAGGGTGGGGTTGTAAATCAATACTCAAAACAGTTGAAATAATATCAAAGATATCTTTCCAGTTTTTTTTAAAAGAGGACATGACCGAAACATATGAGTTAAAGAAGATATCTCGGAATGACATCTATCACATACAGGATTTTTATGACAGTAATAATGAGCTAATTTATCCTTGGACATGTGAACTCTATGCACTACTTTAAACTGTATCAATGCACATTTGGCACATATAGAGGATGAATTAACTAATTGAAGATTTTTTTCCCATTTTTCAATAGGTAAAGTAATCTTAAATTCCCAAAATTTCCAAATGAGTAATGGCACCCCTTTATAGCTTATGTACAGAAGCTATATTGGAGTCACGAGGTTGACTAACCACAAGAAGTGCCCAACTATCTTTTGAAAATATTGTGAAATAATTAGAAATGATTGTTATTAGGTATCCTCCTGTTTGGAGGTGGTTTGGTTGTTCCAGTGCTTTGCAATCTCCATGAGGATTCTGGGAGGCAGGGGTAGTGTGTGGGAACCTCATGGCGGGCAGGCTGCGATCGGATGTTTGACTCCATTTTGCTGATGTAAGTTTCCATTGTTCACCGATTAATGCGGCAAGGGAGATTGAAACATCAGCGTGAATGTGGAAGCTTGGAGATTGCTTGGGTGCTTCACAGCTCTGTACTCTCCGAGATGATTCCAGAAGACAGAGCCTCATGGCGAGAAGCTGCGGGATGGGGTGCAGGCTGTTTGACTCCAATCCACAGATTAGAAGTTCCATTGTTTGCCGATTAAAGCAACGAGGGAGATTGAAGCATCGAGGCGAGTGCAGAGGGTGAGCACCGACTGCCTGTCTTGTGTGGTTACTCTGCTTCAAAGAGGGAAAGGTTTGCCACTGGGCCCAGAGAGTGTTGACCAGCTTTTGAATATGAGCTTGGACTATAGACTTTTTTCATTCATATTAAAACAAGTTGCATCACCACCATCATAATGCAATAAAGTCAGAGTTAGAGAACACTGTAGCACAGACACAGGCTCTTTGGCCATATATTCCATGCTGAATTATTACATTGTCTAATCCCATCAAACTGCATCTGGATCATAGCCTCTACCCTCCTCCCATCCACATACCCGTCCAGACTTCTTGAAAATTGAGTAAAGGGAATTACAGAAGCATGAGACAGGAGCTGGACAAAATTGATTGCAAGAAAACTCAAGTAGGGATGACGGCAGAGCAGCAATGTTTGGTGTTCCTGGGAGCAATTCGGAAGGTGCACGATAGATACATCGCAAAGAAGAAGTATTCTAAAGGCAGGGTGATGCAACTGTGGCTGACAAGGGAAGTCAAAGACAACATAAAAGCAAAAGAGAGGGCACAGAAAAGAGCAAAAAATACTGAGAAGTTAGAAGAATGGGAGGCTTTTAAAAAACCCACAGAAGGCAACTTAAAATGCCATAAGGAGAGAACAGATGAAATATGAAGGTAAACTAGCCAATAATATCAAAAAGAAAAACAAAAGTATTTTTCAGACAGGCAAAGAATAAAAGAGAGGTGAGATTAGATAATGGACTGCTGGAAAACGACACTGGAGATGTAGTAATGAGGGACAAGGAAGTGGCAGATGAATCGAAATAGTATTTTGCATCAGTCGTCACGGTTGAAGACATGAGCAATATGCTGGAAGTTTGACTGTGTCAGGGAGAAGAAGTGAGTGCAGTTGCAATTACTAGAGAGAAGGTACTTGGGAAGCTAAAAGGTCTGAAAGTAGATAAGTCACCTGGAGCAGATGGACTACACTCCATGATTCTGAAAAGAGGAGGCTGAAGAGATTGTGGAGGCATTTGTAATGATCTTTCAAGAATTATTAAATTCTGGCATGGTCCTGGAGGACTGAAAAATTGCAAATGTCACTCCGCTCTTCAAGAAGGAAGCAGAAAAAAGAAAATTATTGGACAGTTAGTCTGACCTCATTGGTTGGGAAGATGTTGGGGTCCATTGTTAAGGATGAGGTCTCAGGGTACTTGGATAAAATAAGCCAAAATCAGCATCGAGTTTCCCAGCCTGGGGTCCATAGCCCCTGTGGTTAATGGTAAGGCTCCATGGCATAAAAAAGTTTGGGAATGCTCAGGGGAAAAATTTTGCCTCACAAAACTGTTGTAATTCTTTGAAAAAATAACAAGCAGGATAGACAGAGGAGAATTGGTGGATGTTGTATATTTGGATTTCCAGAAAGCCTTTTTACAAAGTGTTACACATGAGACTACTTCAGAAGATAAATGCCCATGGTATTACAGAAAGGATACGAGCATAGATAGAGGATTAGCTGATTGGTGGGAATCAAACTGTATGAAAAAAGGGAGTCTTTTCTGGTTAGCTGCCAATGACTAGTATTGTTCCACAGGGGTCAGTGTTGGGACTGATACTTCTCACATTACATGTCAATGATTTGGATGACAGAATTAATGGCTTTGTGGCCAAGTTTGTGAATGATGCAAAGATAGCTGGAAGCCAGATTGCTTTGAGGAAGCTGGGAGGTTACAGAAGGATTTAGATAGATCAGGAGAATGGGCAATATAGTGGTAGATGGAATGTACTGTCAGAAAGTGTATGGTCATGCACATTGGAAGAAGGAATAAAAGCGTAGACTATTTCCTAAACAGGAATAAAATTTAAAAATACTGAGTTGTACAGTGACCTGGGAGTTCACGTGCAAGATTCCCTAATGTGAATCGTGCGGGCTGAGTTGGTGGTGAAGAAAGCAAATGCAATGTTAGCATTCATTTTAGGAGGATTAGAATATAAAAGCAAGGATGCAATGCTGACGCTTTATAAGACATTGATGAGCCCTCACTTGGATTATTGTGAGCAGTTCTGTTTCACATACGATGATTAGGAATAGTCAGCATGGCTTTGTCAAGGGCAGGTCGTGCCTTACGAACCTGAATGAATTTTTTGAGGATGAGACTAAACAAATTGATGAATGTAGAGCAGTAGATGTAGTGTATGGATCTCAGCAAGGCATTTGACAAGGTACCCTATGCAAGGCTTATTGAGAAAATAAGGAGGAATGAGATGCAAGGGGACCTTGCTTTGTGGATCCAGAACTGGCTTGCCCACAGAAGGCAAAGAGCGGTTGTAGATGGGTTATATTCTGTATGGAGGTCAGTCACCAGTGGTGTGCCCAGGGGTTTGTCCTGGGACCCCTTCTCTTCATGATTTTTATAAATGACCTGGATGAGGAAGTGGAGGGATGGGTTAGTAAATTTGCTGATGACACAAAGGTGGGAAGTGTTGTGGATATTGGGGAGGGGTGTCAGAGGTTACAGTGGGACATTGATAGGATGCCAAACTGGGCTGAGAAGTGGCAGATGAAGTTCAACCCAGATAAGTGTGAGGTGGTTCATTTTGGTAGGTCAAATATGATGACAGAATATAGTATTAATGGTAAGACTCTTGGCAGTGTGGATGATCAGAGGGTTCTTGGAGTCCAAGTCCTTAGGACACTCAAAGCTGCTGTGCAGGTTGACCCTGTGGTTAAGAAAGCATACAGTGCATTAGCCTTTATCAATCGTGGGACTGAGATTATTTTTCTTTGTATTTGTATAGTTTGTTGTCTTTTGCAACCTGGTTGTCCATTCTGATTGGCGTGGTCTTTCATTGGTTTTGTTATGCTTATTGGATGTATTGAGTATGCCCGCAAGAAAATATAACTCTGATTTGTATATGGTGACATAAGTTTATTTTGAACTTTTGAATTCAGTGTAAAATGCCTGCTTGCATTTACCCTATCTATACCACTCATAATTTTATATACCTCTATCAAATCTCCCCTCATTCTCCTACACTCCAGGGTATGAAGTCCGAACCTGTTCAATCTTTCCCTGTAACTCTGGTCCTCAAGTCCCAGCAGCATCCTTGTAAAATTCCTCTACAATTTCTTCTGCAATTGAGGCATAACATCCAAACTACAGTACTCAATAATATGGTTTATGAAGACATAGATCTATGGGATCTTACTGTGCCTAAAGTGCTTGCTGGGTTTCCTGCTTTAGCTGCTCTTCAACAAGCATTCATTGGTTATGAATTGCACTGGAATACCCTAAAATGTTCTTTATATAACATTTTTTGTCTCATCGCACTTATATTCCATCTTTAGAAACTATATTTAATTTTATTCAACTTCTATGTGACTCATGGCCATTATTCACATTTTATGCTTCGGTTTAATGCAAGTGTCAGGTATAATGGCACCAGTGAATTACATCACTCATAAATATCTCATATGCTGTGCCGTATTTATAACTCCACTGCATCATAAATTGTTCTTTGTCCACAGTGATAGTTCTTGGTAATGTATGTTAACACATATTGGATGACTGCAAGTGGATAAATTTAACTTTATATTTTATTCAATGGTTGTGAGTTTGTATCTTGCAAAGGAACAATATTCCAATGGATATTAAGACACTGCAGCTGACAGCAGAGATTCACATTATTCATTAACTTACAGCCGAAAAATTAGAATGGACCTGGTCATGAATATGTGTGATTCAGTCAGCTGTGTGATTCGGTCACTGTGCATTGTCCTTGTGTGCAGCTGAGTGATTGAATCTGGGAGAGTTGATAGTATGACTATAACACCTAGAACCAGGATTAGGCTATTCGGCCCAATTATCTGTCTCCGCCATTCAATCATGGCCGATATATCATCCCTCTCAAACCCATTCTCCTGCATTCTACCTGTAACCTTTGACACTCTGACTGATCAAGAACATATCAACCTCCACTTTAAATATATCCAATGACTTGACCTTCATAGCCATCTGTGGCAATGAGTTCCACAGTTTCATCACTGTATGGCTAAAGAAATTCCTCTTCATCTCTGTTCTAAATAGACGTCTTCCTATTTTGAGACTGTGCCCTCTACATCCACTCTATCTAAGCCTTTCAATATTCAATAGATCTCAATGTGATTCTCCCTCATTCTTCTAAACTCGAGTGAGTACAGGCCCAGAGCCATCAAATGCTCCTCATACATTAAGCCTTTTATTCCCTGGACCATTCTCATGAATGATCGCTGGACCCTCTCCAATGCCAGCACATCTTTTCTTAAATAAGGAGCCCAAAACAGCTCACAATATTCCAAGTGTTGTTTGACACATAGCTTAGGGTAGAATTGGTGTAAAATCAGATCACTGAATGCCAAAAAAATCAAAACCAAGATCAGAATCAGGTTTACTATCACTATTCTGTGGGATGTGGAATTTGTTGTTTTTAGGTAGCATCCCTCTACGGCTCAATTAAAGCTTTGGCAAGTTGCAAAGATCCTTCCAGTTTGATCAATGCTCCAAATGTCCAACTGCTGCTCACATCTTGGCTTTTGAGTAGTTGGATGAACCCCATCTGCACTATTTTGCATTTGAGTTGTCTTTCAAAATTGACATGTGATTTACACTCAACCAAGCAAATCTTCATAGATAGCTGAAGGCTGGAAAGGAGAGTGAAAAGAGCGAGTGAGGTGAATCACTCTGCCTTTTGCTTAGACAGTGATTCCTCACTTAACTCCAGGCAATTGTCTATTCCTTATGTAATGCTAAACAGACATGGCTGTCAAAAGAGTGAAGGGTAGGAGATTTAGACTATAATAAGACCATAAAATATAGGAGCTGAATTAGGCCATTTGGCCCATTGAGTCCGCCCCACCATTTCATCATGGCTAATCCATTTTCCTCTCAGCTCCAATCTCCTGCCTTCTCCCTGTAACCCTTCATGCCCTGACTAATCTAGAATCTATCAACCTTTGCCTTAAATATACCCAATGACTTGGTCACTTGGCAATGAATTCCACAAATTCCCCATACTTTGGCAAAAGAAATTTCTCCTCATCTCCATTCTAAATGGACGTCCCTCTATTCTGACACTGTGTCCTCTGGATTTAGTCTACCCCACCATAGGATACATCCTCTCCACATCCACTCTATAGAAGCCTTTCAACATTTGATAGGTTTCAATGAGATACCCCTTCATTCTTCTGAATTCCAGTGAATTTGTATACATATTGTGTGTGTGTGTGTGTGTGTATGTGTGTGTGTGTGTGTGTGTGAAAGACAGAGAGAGCTAGAGGCAATAGAAAACTGGGAGCAATTTGTTTTGACATTTTGATTATTGTGCATATTGTTCATCCAATAGTCACAGATATTGTCCATTGTCTATGCTTCCTTAGCCTCACTATCTGTGAGACTGACCATTGTGCAAACTCTCATCAACTATGTCAAAAAATATTGACCAACATCATATTTCAATCACTGGGCTCAATATGAGTTCATTAATAGAGGCAAACCCAGGGAGGCTTTGTCGAAGTTGTGCAAATATATGATAAGACCGCATTTGTGGCATTATGTTTTTGTTAAATGTGCATCTACAGAGGGTTTTAAAATAGTTTCTTGGAATGGTTCTGGAGAAAAGGGATCTCAGCTATGAAAGTTGACAGGAGAAGGTGGGATTGTTCTCTTTGAAGTCAAGAAGGCTTTGAGGGGCTCTGAGAAAGATGGATAGATTTTCTCATGTCATGGAATCACTTGATACAGCCTTCCAAGGGAGGAGGCATTGGAGGTGGCGTGACAGGAAACCTGCACGCTGAAATCTGTGCTGGGTTGGGGGGCTGACATCTCCCATCGATGCTGCTCTCCAGTGTTTGGTCGCTAGAAGACAAGCTGGATTGTCTTGGAGAAACCTGGCTCCAAGACAACATCCCATGCATCATCAATCTTCAGGCCATGCCTCTCAGAGATTAGTGCTAATATTCTTTTTGTGAAAGTATGTGCTATTGTAACTATGCTCTGTATGCTGTGTGTGGCTGAATGTACTTTGGCCCAGGAGGTACTCTTTTAATTTGGCTCTATTCATGTGTGTGGTTAAATGACAATCAAATTTATTCAAGTTTCAGATTATGGAAGTATACAGTGAAATGCAGCATGGTACCGTAGCAGCCATTGGCATTGGCACAATTTAGCCATTGGCAGAATTCTTTACAGTGCAAATGATCCGGGTTCAATTCCCGCTGCTACCTGAAAGGAGTGTGTACTTTTTCCCTGTGACCACATGGGTTTCCTCCTGGTGCTCCGGGTTCCTTCCACAGTCCAATTAGTTATTTGGTTATTATATATTGTCCTGTGATTAGGCTAGGAAATTTCTGGCAGCATGGCTCAAAGGGGTGGATGGACCTTTTCCATGCTGAATCTCAATAAATCAATAAATAAAATGGTTGGGGATTGTACTGCTCAGGTCAGAAGTTCTGCCACATTTATAGTGCCACATTACATATCCACATTTCACTGACTCTTTGGAATGATGGCGGAAACCAGAGCGCAGGAGGAAACCCACATGGTGACAGAGAAAACTTACACACTCCCACAAACAGTGGTGGGAATCAAACGCGATCTTACAGCAGGCATTGTAATAACCACCACACTACTGTGTAGCCAGATCAATTAGTACTTTTCTGTTCACTTCCTGTGAAATGTATTGTTTTGCATCAGCAACCAACACAACCTAGGAATGCACTGGGGGCAGTGTCGCCATAATTCTGAAGCCAACATAGCATGCCCATAAGTCACTGACTCTAATCTGTATGTTTTTGGATTGTGGAAGGAAACCAGAGCCCATAGAAAACCCACGTGGCTACGGGAGAACATCTACACTCCTTACTGACAGCAGCGGGAACCGAACCTGAAGCTTCCACTTGGCGCTGTAAAGTGTGACTCTAATTAGGAGCCAGTGTAGTTTTGATAGATCAAGAAACACTTCTTCTGTGCTTAACTATTTTCTGAGATCCTGCAAAGGGGTGCATCACCAAGTAGGTGGTACCTGATACTTGGAAGTTTTCTCACTAGTACTTAGGGGTATTGTGAAGGTGCTGACTCCTTCCTGAGGTCAATCAAAGCCATTGACTTTGAACAGCGTCAGATGGCCAATGAAAGCTATCATGCATCTTCAAAGTCTGAAAACAAAGAGCAATGTAACATTGCTCTTCTAAGCATTTGAAATCTTCATATTTAATGATTCGTTGCTGAATTAACAATGAGGCAAAATATTTCATCCCATTTAACTTTTGAAGATGCTTAACAGGAAACCTTTTCTATTTAAAAAGGACATGGATTTCTTTTCCATTTAAATTACTCAGCATCCTACACTCTCTCATTGGAATTATTTGACACTGAGTAATCTTCATTAGCCTCTGTGCCTCTGTTCAAGAAAGATCTCAAGTTTAAAACCTGTACTCAGTGTAAATTTCAATTTCCCTGCCGATGCAAGTTTTTTCTGTTGTTTAAAATATGGTCATCCATTGGTTGTCCAACTGATTAATCAGAATCAGGTTTATTATCACTGGCATGTGGCGTGAACTTTAACTTAGCAGCAGCAGCTCAATGCAATATATAATATAGAAGAGAGAAAAAAAATAATAAATCAAATACAAATAATAATAAATAAACAAGTAAATCAATCACAGTATATGTACATTGAATAGTTTTTAAAACATGCAAAAAACAGAAATACTGTATATTAAAAAAGTGAGGGAGTGTCCAAGGATTCAATGTCTATTTACGAATTGGATGGCAGAGAGGGAGAAGCTGTTCCTGAATCACTGAGTGTGTATCTTTAGGCTTCTGTATCTCCTAACTACTGGTAATGGTGAGAAAAGGGTCATGCCCTGGGTGCTGGAGGTCCGTAGTAATGGACGTTGACTTTCTGAGATACCGTTCCCCGAAGATGCCCTGGGTACTTTGTAGGCTAGGCTAGTACCCAAGATGGAGCTGACTAGATTTACAACCTTCTGCAGCTTCTTTCGGTCCTGTGCTGTAGCTCCTTCGTACCAGACAGTGATGGAGCCTGTCAGAGGGCTCTCCATGGTACAACTGTAGAAGTTTTTGAGTTTATTTGTTGACACGCCAAATCTCTTCAAACTCCTAATGAAGTATAGTCTCTGTCTTAGCTTCTTTATAACTGCATCAATATGTTGGGACCAGGTTAGATCCTCAGAGATCTTGACACCCAAAAACTTGAAACTGCTCAGTCTCTCCACTTCTGATCCCTCTATGTGGATTGGTATGTGTTCTTTTGTCTCACCCTTCCTGAAGTCCACAATCAGCTCTTTCGTCTTACCGACATTGAGTGCCAGGTTGTTGCTGCAGCACCACTCCACTAGTTGGCATACCTCACTCCTGTACACCCTCTTGTCACCACCTGAGATTCTACCAACAATGATTGTATTGTTAGCAAATTTATAGATGGCATTTGACCTATGCCAAGCCACACAGTCATGTGTATATAGAGAGTAGAGCAGTGGGCTAATCACACATCCCTGAGGTGCTCTAGTGTTGGTTGTCAGCGAGGAGGATATGTTATCACTAATCCACACAGATTGTGGTCTTCCGGTTAGGAAGTCGAGGATCCAGTTGCAGAGGGAGGTACAGAGGCCCAGGTTCTGCAACTTGTCAATCAGGATTGTGGGAATAATGGTATTAAATGCTGGACTATAGTTGATGAACAGCATCCTGACACAGCATCCTGCGTTGCCCAGGTGGTCTAAAGCCATGTGGAGAGCCATTGAGATTGCGTCTGCCATCGATCTATTGTGGAAATTGGCAGATTGCAATGGGTCCAGGTCTTTGCTGAGGCAAGAGTTCAGTCTAGTCATGACCAACATCTCAAAGCATTTCATCACTGTAGATGTGAGTGCTACTGAGTGATAGTCATTAAGGCAGCTCACATTATTCTTCTTGGACACTGGTATGATTGTTGCCTTTTTGAAGCAAGTGGGAACCTCTGCCCATAGTAGTGAGAGGTTGAAAATGTCCTTGAATATTCCTGCCTAGCTGCTTGGCACAGGTTTTCAGAGCCTTATCAGGTACTCCATGAGGATTTTCCACCTTGCGAGGGTTCACTCTCTTTAACGATAGCCTAACATTGGCCTCTGAGATGGAGATCACAGGGTCATCAGGTGCAGCAGGGACCCTCACAGCTGTAGATGTGTTCTCCCTTTCAAAGTGGGCATGGAAGGCATTCCGTTCATCTGGTAGTGAAGCATCGCTGCCATTCATGGTATTGGGTTTTGCTTTGTAGGAAGAAATGCCTCACAGACCCTGAAGAGTTGCTGTGCATCTGATGTCGCCTCCAACCTCAATCAAAATTGTTTCTTTGCCATTAAAATAGCCCTCTGCAAATCATACCTGGTTTTCTGATACAGGCCTGGGTCGCCAGACTTGAATGCCATAGATCTTGCCTTCAACAGATGTCGTACCTCGCAGTTCATCCACGGCTTTTGGTTTGGGAACATACAGTAAGTCTTTGTGGGCACACACTCATCCACACAGGCTTTAATGAAGTCGGTAACAACTGCAGTATACTCATCTAGGTTCGAAGATGAATCCCTGAATACAATCTAGTCCACTACCTCAAAGCAGTCCTGTAGACACTCCTGGGTTTCACTTGTCCATACCATCTTGGTCCTGTCAGACTACATGGTGGAGTTACAACTCCAACTCTACCTTGATCATTTCTTCATGCATCACAAAATCCATGCAATTTTATTGATATTGATTCCACTCCCAGTATTACAGGCACAGATAGAAGCAGAGAAAATTACTCAGAATCAGAATCAAGTTTAGTATCACTGACATATATCATGAAATTTGTAGTTGTGCAGCACCAGTACATTGAAGTTCTCACTTGCCTCAAAAGAGCAACAATTATACCAGTGCCCAGAAGGAGTAGGGTGAGCTGCCTTCATGATTATCATCCAGTAGCACTCACATCTTTTGTGATGAAGTGCTTTGAGATGTTGGTTATGACTAGAATCAACTCCTGCCAAGGGCCTGGACCTGGACCACAGCATTTTACCTATCACCACAATAGGTCTAGAGGACGCATCCTCATTGGCTCTTCATTCTCATCCCCTCTGCAACTGGATCCTCACCTTCCTCATTGGAAGACTACAGTCTGTGTGGATCAGAAATAACACCTCCACCTTGCTGATCATCAACACTGGCTTACCTCCAGGATGTAGTGCACTGCTCTACTCTCTTCCTACTCAGTAACTTTTAACACCATGGGAAAGGTTTCACTGCTGACGTAATGGTCTTTCTGTAGAACAGTGTTTGGGTTATGGTTAGAGATGATGGGTGCTTTGGAACGTGAGCCGTCTAATGAAGGGAGTGTGTTTTTTGTATTGTGTGCCAGACACCGGTGTGAGCTGGGTTTTTGGTTCGGCGGAAGACGAAAGGGAGAAGACACCAGAGAGAAGAGGTCATAGGGCTCAACCCAGAGTGGGGCTGTGATTTGACAAATCCTGGGGAGTTCGAAGGAGGATCGACAAAGGGGAAACTGTGAGCTCCAACTTGTGCGTATTAGACTCTTTCATGAAAATGGGCTCTTTTTTTGCTTTTTCTTTACTAACCCTTTAGTCAAATTAAGAATTATACTGCTAAATCGTTTAATTGTATGTGGAGTACTGTCCGCTATTTATTTCGTGGTACTTATTTGTAACAAGGTATCGAATCATGCAGCATCCACACAAACCGGGAGTGGATGGGGGGAGATTAGGTGGACTTGCACTTCAATCTCCCACGTTTGGCGGGGCCAGAGATTGTCTTCCCTAGACTTACGCAGCCGACAGAATCAGAGTGTTTCAAACATCAGAGATTTTGGAGATGCTGGAAAACCAGAGCAATACACACAAAATGCTGGAGGAATTCAGCTAGTCAGGCAGCATCTACAAAGGAGAAAAGCAGTTGATGTTTTGTGCCAAGATCCTTCATCAGATTTCACGAAGAAGAGTCCTGGTGAATGGTCTCGGCCAAAACGTCAACTGCTTATTCCCTTCTATAGATGCTGCCTGACTAGTTGAGGTCTTCCAGCATTTACTGTGCGTTGTTAAAAATACATAGTGGCTTTCATCAATGTTAAGATGCAAAGATATTTCAAGTGTTGATCGTTGACTGAAGACCTGACCTTCTGTCATTTCTTTACAAGGTTAAGAAGTTCTGTAGATGCTGGAAAACCAAAACAACACAGGCAAGGAACCCAGCAGGTCAGGCAGCATCAATAGAAGTGAATAAACAGTTGATGTTTCAGGCAGAGACCCTTCTTCAGGACCAGAAAGGGAGGAGGAAGAACAAAAAAGTAGGGGGGAGGAGAAGGAGGATAGTCAGAAGGTGAGAGGTGAAGCCAGGTGGGTAGAAAAGATAAAAGTCTGGAGAGAAAAGAATCTGTTAGGAAAGGAGAGTGGACCATAGGAGAAAAGGACTCAATAGGAGGTGATAGACAGGTAGATAGATTAGGAATAGGAGAAGGGAAAATTTTTGTTAACCAGCAGAAAAAATTGATATTCATGCCATCAGATTGGAGGCTACCCAGATGGAATATAAGTTGTTGCTCCGTCACCCTGAGGGTGGCCTCATCTTGGCACAAGAATTCTTAAAGAAGGAATTAGGTTTCATCATGCCAGATATTTGAGTGGAATTTTAATCGTTCAATAGAAAATTCTTCTCTGACTGTCATCCATCTTTATTAGAAACAGCTAATTATTTGTACAACCCTTTTTTTTCTTTTTTAAACCCAACTACTGCAACCATTTTCTGTTTCTGTTCAGTTATTTCCTCAGGAAGTACTTGAAGGCACTGGTGTTGAGAGAGTTTACTGAAGTATTTCCAAGGTGGGAACTATGGTGATAGGGAAGACAGGGAGAAATTGTATTGTCGTCCTTGAAGGAAAGAGGATGAGGGGAATTAGTGAGAGATCTCGTGGTTATTCTCCTTTATTTGAACACTAACTCTGCGTGGCCTTTCAGTTTGCTTCTGCATGTAAAAGTTACTGAGAGCATGGTGACAGAACAATAAAGCAAATGATGAGGCCCTTCAGCCCACAATGTTTGTGATGAACATGATGCCAAGTTAAATTAAGACCATAAGACCATAAGATATAGGAGAAGAATTAGGCCATCCGGCCCATGATGGTACAGCTCCACCATGTCATCATGACTGATCCATTTTCTCTCTCAGCACCAATCTTCTGCCTTCTCCCCAAGTGTTTCTGTCTGCACATGATCCATATGCCACCATTCCTTACAGTTATATGGGCCAGTCTAAGAGCCTCTTAATTACCTCTATCAGATATGCCTCCACCAGCACCCTTGGTAGTGCATTCCAGGGGGACAGAACAGCATTTTTTTACACCAACTGAAAGAATGGCAGAGACCAATACAGTATGGCGCCAGCAGCTTTGCAAGAGTTGCCAGTCAATGTTGAACTCAACGTAGGACTGCCTTAAGGACCCCAGCTCTGGATTTTCCATCAGGGCTTACTCCCGAAGCCTTCCCCATGAGTGGGTGTAGCCCCAACGCAGCGGAGGTTTTGTGATTTAGAGTTTTCCTTCTCCAAGATGAGCTGCCAACCATGACTGGAGAGCTCCATGTGCCTGAAGTGACTAGTTTTAAAGTGCCGGTAACCTGCTGTTACCCCTTCTCTTGTCAGTGGGAACATTTCCACCGGGCTTAGTAACTAAGACACACATGAAGGTCAGGAGCTGGACTTTGTTGTCAGAAGCTGTTTGAGACACCTGCTATTGTGAGCATTCAATAGGCAATGGGAGCTTATCCCCACCACCAGTCCTGGCTAGAACAATCTGCAGGAAGCAGTGCATCAATATAGTACAAAGTAAAACAACAACAGAGTGCAAAATAGGGTGCAATAGCCACAGAGAAAGTGCAGTGCAGGTAGAGAATCAGGGACAAGGTCATACTGAGGTAGATTGTGAGGTGTGGAGTCAAGTTTATTATGCTAGGAAACTATGTAATAGCCGTATAACAGCTGGGTAGAAACTGCCCTTGAGCCTGGTGGTTTATGCTTCCGGGGCTTTTTATCTGTCCGATGGGAGAGGGGAGAAGACAGAATGACCAATGTAGATGGGGTGTTTGATTATGATGTCTGCTTGACTGAGGCAGAGAGAGAGATAGACAGAGGGAGGCTAGATCCTGTATTGAAAAAGTTGAGTCTCTTAGCATTGTCCCTGATCCCTGTCATCTGCCCAGGAATCTCTTTGACCCCCTACCATCAGGCAGGAGGTACCACAGCATTAGGACAAGGACTGGTAGAATGGGACACAGCATTTTCCCCCAGCCCGTAAGATTACTGTGCTCCCTACAACCACCAGTTCTTATCATATATGCAGCACCAGCAGTGTTATACTGTTTACTGTTTAACTTGTGATGTAAATGCACCTTAGTATTTGTTAATTTATTTATGCTAATTTTACTTTATTTGATGTGCATGAGTTATACATATTGTGTTACGCACCTTGGTCTGGAGGAATGTTGTTTCACTTGGCTGTACACATGTGTGTCTGCCAATATAAATGCAAAGATGTAACACTGAGGCTGTATAAGGCACTGGGGAGGCCTCACTTGGAGTATTATGAGCAGTTTTGGGCATCTTATCTAAGAAAGGATAAGCAGACGCATTGGAGAGGGTTCAAAGGAGGTTCATGAAAATGATTCCGGAATTGAAAGGACTTTCATATTTTCATATGAGGAATGTTTGATAGCTCTGGGCCTGTACTCACTGGAATTTAGAAAGATGAGCGGTGACCTCATTGAAACCTGTTGATTGTTGAAAGGCCTAGATAGAGTGGACGTGCAGAGGATGGTTGCTATGGTGGAGCGAATAGGACCAGAGGACACAGATACAGAGTAGAGGGGCACCTTTTATTTATTTATTTGTTTGTTTGTTTGTTTATTTAATATTTATTGAGAAACAGTGCAGAATAGGCCCCTTCACCCCTTTGAGCCTCACCACTCAACAAGGTTCCACACGGTAGGCTTATTCAGAAAGTCAGAAGGCATGGGATCCAGGGAAGTTTGGTCATGTGGATTCAGAATTGGCTTGCCTACAGAAAGCAGCGGGTCATGGTGGAGGGAGTGCATTCGGATTGGAGGATTGTGACTAGTGGTGTCCCACAAGGATTGGTTCTGGGACCTCTACGTCTTGTGATTTTTATTAACGACCTGGATGTGGGGATAGAAGGGTGGGTTGGCAAGTTTGCAGACGACATAAAGGTTGGTGGTGTTGTGGATAGTGTTGGAGATTGTCGAAGATTGCAGAGAGATATTGATAGGATGCAGAAGTGGGCTGAGAAGTGGCAGATGGAGTTCAACCCGGAGAAGTGTGAGGTAGTACACCTTGGAAGGACAAACTCCAAGGCAGAGTACAAAGTAAATGGCAGGATACTTGGTAGTGTGGAGGAGCAGAGGGATCTGGGGGTATATGTCCACAGATCCCTGAAAGTTGGCTCACAGGTAGATAGGGTAGTTAAGAAAGCTTATGGGGTGTTAGCTTCCATAAGTCGAAGGGCAGAGTTTAAGAGTCACGAGGTAATGATGCAGCTCTATAAAACTCTGGTTAGGCCACACTTGGAGTACTGTGTCCAGTTCTGGTCACCTCACTATAGGAGGGATGTGGAAACATTGGAAAGGATACAGAGGAGATATACCAGGATGCTGCCTGGTTTAGAAAGTATGCATTATGATCAGAGATTAAGGGAGCTAGGGCTTTACTCTTTGGAGAGAAGGAGGATGAGAGGAGACATGATAGAGTTGTACAAGATAATAAGAGGAATAGATAGAGTGGATAGCCAGCGCCTCTTCCCCAGGGCACCGCTGCTCAATACAAGAGGACATGGCTTTAAGGTAAGGGGTGGGAAGTTCAAGGGGATATTAGAGGAAGATTTTTACTCAGCGAGTGGTTGGTGTGTGGAATGCACTGCCTGAGTCAGTGGTAGAGGCAGATACACTAGTGAAGTTTAAGAGACTACTAGACAGGTATATGGAGGAATTTAAGTTGGGGGCTTATATGGGAGGCAGGATTTAAGGGTCAGCACAACATTGTGGGCCGAAGAGCCTGCACTGTGCTGTACTATTCTATGTTCTATGTTCTAATCCTCCAATTTAATCCTAGCCTAATTACAATGACCAATTAACCTACCAACTGGCATGTCTTTGGACTGTGGGAGGAAACCGGAGCACTCGGAGGAAACACATGTGTTTACGAGGAGAGCCTACAAATTTCTTACAGGCAGCAGCAAGAAAGAACGGAGATGCACAGAAATTTCAATGGCTAGAGGGTAGTGAATCCGTGAAATTCATTGCCACAGGCAGCTATGGAGGCCAAATCATTGGGAATATTTAAGGCAGAGGTTGATAGATTCATGATTAGTCAGGGGAAGGCTTGAGGTTGGGACTGAGAAGGAAATGGACCAGCCATGATGAAATGGCGGAGTAGACTCGATGGGCTAAATGGCCTAATTTTGCTGCTTATCTTCTGCTCTTATGTATATGGTTAAAATGAAAATAAACTTGAACTTGGATTTGAACTTGTGACAACAACTCTTCACAGTTTCTTTCAGTCACGCGCAGAGAAGTCGTCATATCCACCTGGGCTGAATGGCCAGTTTCTGAGTGTAGTTCCGTCCAGTAGATAATTGTCTTTATTGTTGAGGTATAAAATATCACCAAGGGGAATAAGTACACCAGAATCAGACGAGCTGTTGGCAGAAGCCACTGCTCTATGCATCCATTAGTTTATAGTCCAGTCACGTTGCATATCAGCAGTTCAATCTCCAGAAGAAATGCTTGTTTTTTTAAGCAATAGGACAGAGAGCAGATGAACGGAACAAACTGTACACTGGGCTTATTTTGACTATTTAGCAGAGATGATTTGCAGAGTCGATGTGTGTGTGTGCTGACAAGAGATCAAATGAGATGTTTGAACGAGGGAAATAGAAGCCCAGTGTTTGTTCGGCTTTTCTGTGGGGTTTCCTGGTGATTTTCCAGCAACACTATTCCCAAGTGGTAAACAAGTTCACTTGGCAAGCTATCACTGTGGGACACTTGGTTGACACACATCTATAAGCAGCAGGCCAAAAAAAAATTCTGAGCCATTCATGAAACGAGACCACCAGCGGTCAAGAGCTAGTCTTTCTACTACAAGATACATTCTGGAAATGTGTACCTATTTTTAATCATTAATTTAATAAAACAAAAGTATCCAGCCCTTAAGACTAATCAGGCGTAAACTCTTCTATGACACGATCATGTACATCAAATTTGCTTAAAGGAGAATTCGCGAGTCTTATTCAGAGAGCATGCAGCTGGGGGAACAGCCTGCATTTCTTTGAACCCTTCACTGAGCGGCTCATTTGCAAATTGCAAAGGCAAAATAAAGTGTCAGACAAAAGAGCTTCTGTCTACAGCAGTGAGAATGTACCTCTGGAACTCTGGACTATTATCCTGCATGTTTAGTTTTTGTGTGCAGACTCAGACATTTCTCAGACATGGCTCCCAGTAGGTGAACCACATCTACTAACCAACCCCCTGCAAGAAATACACATCAAAGTTGCTGGTGAACGCAGCAGGCCAGGCAGCATCTCTAGGAAGAGGTGCAGTCGACGTTTCAGGCCGAGACCCTTCGTCAGGACTAACTGAAGGAAGAGTGAGTAAGGAATTTGAAAGTTGGAGGGGGAGGGGGAGATCCAAAATGATGGGAGAAGACAGGAGGGGGAGGGATGGAGGCAAGAGCTGGACAGGTGATTGGCAAAAGGGGATACGAGAGGATCATGGGACAGGAGGTCCGGGAAGAAAGACGGGGGAGCGGGGGGGGACCCAGAGGATGGGCAAGAGGTATATTCAGAG
Source organism: Mobula birostris (assembly GCF_030028105.1). Lineage (NCBI taxonomy): Eukaryota > Metazoa > Chordata > Chondrichthyes > Myliobatiformes > Myliobatidae > Mobula > Mobula birostris. The sequence continues at coordinate 139,681,223 of NC_092379.1, forward strand.
GGACAGAGGGAGAAAAAGGAGAGTGAGAGAAAGAATGTGTGCATAAAAATAAGTAACAGATGGGGTACGAGGGGGAGGTGGGGCATTAGCGGAAGTTAGAGAAGTCGATGTTCATGCCATCAGGTTGGAGGCTACCCAGACGGAATATAAAGTGTTGTTCCTCCAACCTGAGTGTGGCTTCATCTTTACAGTAGAGGAGGCCGTGGATAGACATGTCAGAATGGGAATGGGATGTGGAATTAAAATGTGTGGCCACTGGGAGATCCTGCTTTCTCTGGCGGACAGAGCGTAGATGTTCAGCAAAGCAGTCTCTCAGTCTGCGTCGGGTCTCGCCAATATATAAAAGGCCACATCGGGAGCACCGGACGCAGTATATCACCCCAGTCGACTCACAGGTGAAGTGTTGCCTCACCTGGAAGGACTGTTTGGGACCCTGAATGGTGGTAAGGGAGGAAGTGTAAGAGCATGTGTAGCACTTGTTCAACATCATTCAGGGCCCCAAACAGTCCTTCCAGGTGAGGCAACACTTCATCTGTGAGTCGACTGGGGTGATATACTGCGTCCGGTGCTCCCGATGTGGCCTTTAATATATTGGCGAGACCCGACGCAGACTGAGAGACCGCTTTGCTGAACATCTACGCTCTGTCCGCCAGAGAAAGCAGGATCTCCCAGTGGCCACACATTTTAATTCCACATTCCATTCCCATTCTGACATGTCTATCCACGGCCTCCTCTACTGTAAAGATGAAGCCACACTCAGGTTGGAGGAACAACACCTTATATTCCATCTGGGTAGCCTCCAACCTGATGGCATGAACATCGACTTCTCTAACTTCCGCTAGGCCCCACCTCCCCCTCGTACCCCATCTGTTACTTATTTTTATGCACACATTCTTTCTCTCACTCTCCTTTTTCTCCCTCTGTCCCTCTGAATATACCTCTTGCCCATCCTCTGGGTTCTCCCCCCCCCTTGTCTTTCTTCCCGGACCTCCTGTCCCATGATCCTCTCGTATCCCCTTTTGCCAATCACCTGTCCAGCTCTTGGCTCCATCCCTCCCCCTCCTGTCTTCTCCTATCATTTTGGATCTCCCCCTCCCCCTCCAACTTTCAAATCCCTTACTCACTCTTCCTTCAGTTAGCCCTGACGAAGGGTCTCGGCCTGAAACGTCAACTGCACCTCTTCCTACAGATGCTGTGTTCACCAGCAACTTTGATGTGTGTTGCTTGAATTTCCAGCATCTGCAGAATTCCTGTTGTTCCCTGCAAGAAATGTTGCTTTGACATGCAGAGGTCTCAGAGTACTCTACCTTTTGAAATATGGCCATTAATTTGTGCATAGCCAGACTTCACACAAATGATAGGAGGATATTGGTCAGAGAACCTGCATTAATGTAGATGAAAAGTAAGGCAAACACTTTGATGTTTGCAAAGATTCTGCATGTCATCTAAAACTCTGACAAACTTCTTTCTAGATGTGCAGTGGAGAATATCCTGACTGGTTGCATCACGGCCTGGTATGGAAACATTGATACCCTTGAATGGAAAAGCCTACAAAAAGTAGTGGATACAGCCAGGTCCATTATGGGCAAAGCCCTCCTCACCATTAAGCACATCTACATAGAATGGTGACCTAGGACAGCAGTATCCACCATCCAGGCCACGCTCTCTTCTCACCGCTACCATTTGGAAGCAGGTACGGTATCCTCAGAACCCACACCACCACGTTCAGGAACAGTTATTATCTCTCGGCCATCAGGCTCTTGAACTAAAGGGGATAACTTCACTCAATTTCACTCACTCCAACACTGAACTATTCCCACAACCCCATCATGCCGCTGGATCCGGAAGGGCATGTCGAGAGGGTGGGTCTGGACCTGAGCAACCCCCTACTTACCTAAAATCCACTCACGCACACGTTGTTCCTTTCTGAGGAGTGGGGTACCACCCCACTAACTGACTGAAAGGAACCATCATCATCCTATGGGATGGATTGCCAGAGGGAGAGGGAGAGAGAGTCCCACAACCTATGGACTCACTTTCAAAGACTCTTCAAGTAATGTTCTCGAAATTTTTTGATGATTTATTTAGTATTATTTCTGCTTTGATATTTGCACAGTTTGTTGCCAAAATACAAGCTGTTGGAGGAACTCAACGGGTCAGGCAGCATCTGTGGAGGGAAATGGACAGTGGATAATTTCAGGTCAAGACTCTTGTATCCCTGTCCACTGTTATAAGACCATCGAACAGTTAACTAGTACAATAAGATGGATCTTGATATCTCAGTCTCCTACTTAAGTATAACCACTGACATGCCTTATTCATGAACGTATCAATATGACGGGTCCAGGACAGACCCTATAAAACTAGAAGACCATAAGACATAGGAGCAGAATTAAACCACGCAGCCCCTCTATGTTTCCTGCCTTTTGATCATGGCTGACTTATTATCCCAGTAACCTTTGACACCCTGACTAAACAAGAATGTATTAACTTCCATTTTAAATATACCCAGAACCATCTGTGGCAATAAGTTCTTCATAGTCACCAGCCTCTGACTAAAGAGATTCCTCTCTGTTCTAATGGGACATTCTTGTTTTCTGAAGCTGTGCATTCTGGTCCTAGATTCCCTCACTTTAGGAAACATCCTCTCTGTATACACTCTGTTGAAACCTTTCAATATTCAATAGGTTTCAATGAGATCCCCCTCATTCTAAATCCCAGCCAGTGCAGACCAGAGCCATCAACCATACCTTAACCCTTGCATTCCGGATATACTCTGCGATATTGATACCCAGGAAATTGAGGCTACTTACCCTTTTCCTTCAAGAGTGTGTGTTCTCCTGACTTTCCCTTCCTGAAGTTTATCATCAATTTCTTAGTCTTATTGACTGCCAACAAAAATGGTTGTACAGATGATGTTTGAGCGGTGGCTAGCCACATAGTCCTGAATGTAGAGAGAGAGTAGCGAGACAGAAGAGATCTGGATGAATGAAATGCAAGACAAGTTTCTCATTGTACTTCAGTACACGTGACAATAGTAAAACTTATATTTCGTCTGGATGGACTCCAACCTGATGGCATGAACAATCGATTTCTCGAACTTCCAATAATTCCCCCCTTGCTTCACCATTCCCATTTCCCTCTCTCACCTTATCTCCTTACCTGCCCATCACCTCCCCCCTGGTGCTCCTCCCCCTTCCCTTTCTTCCATGGCCTTCTATCCTCTCCCATCAGGCTCCGCCTTCTCTAGCACCTCTTCTCTTTCACCGATCAGTTTCTCAGATATTTACTTCACCCCTCCCTATCTCCCAGTTTCACCTATCACCTACCACCTTATACTTCAATCTACCCTCCCCCAACTTCTCACTCTGACTTCTCATCTGTTTTCTCCAGCCCCGTTAAAGGGTCTCGGCCTGAAACGTCGAGAGTTTACTCTTTTCCATAGATGCTGCCTTGCCTCCTGAGTTCCTCTAGCATTTTGAGTGTATTGCTTGGATTTCCAGCATCTGCAGACATTCTGTTGTTTTTAATAATAAACCAGTTTTTCTTTTCACCATTAGCAGCCTTGAGGGAGTGACACATGCTAACTTAGTCGATCAATGGTGTGGAATATGTTCCCCGTGAATAAAGGTTTATAAACAAGGATGATCGGACTCTAGTATTCTGTCGCTGCTTTAACGTGGGGAATTTAACAGCAAAGCTGAGAACATCAAGATCTCAGAATGTGCAATATAATTATAACCAGACAATTGATGTTCATAAGGTTCCTTGAGAGACTACATTAGATTAGATTAGTTTATTGTCAAGCACACCAGGGTTCGATGAAACTCTTGCTCACGTGAATCTGACAGAGTAAGCAGTACACATGGTGACAATAGACACAATAATAAATAAGAAATGAATGCAAATGGTGCAGAGATTGCAGTGAAGTCTGAAGCAGTGCAGAAAGAAATCTTAAAATGACAATAACACAAAAAGTAGAATTTAGAGTTGGTGCATGTGGCAGAACTCTGCTGTTGATTTACTTTGTATTTACCTCAACGCACTGTTGTAATAAATGTGCATCATATGAAGATCTTAAAGACAGGAGATTCTGCAGATGCTGGAAATCCAAAGCAACACACACACACAAAATGTTGCAGCAACTCAGCAGGACAAGCTGCATTGATGGTGGGGAATAAACAGTCGATGCTTCGGGCCGAGGCACTTCATCAGCACTGGATGGGAAGGGGGAGGAAGCCAGATAATAATAGTGGGGGGAGGGGAAGGAGTACAATGCAGAAGGTGATATGTGAAACTAGTCGGAGGGGAGTAGGGGGATGAAGTGAGAATCTGGGAGGTGATAAATGGAAAAGACTGAAGAAAATTGAATCTGATAGGCGAGGAGAGCAGATCTTGGGAGAAAGGGAAGGTGGAGAGATCCCAGGAGCAGGTGATAGGCAGGTGAGAAGAGAAGAGGTAAGCGGGGAGCCAGAGTGGGGAATGGAAGAAGGGGGTGTGGGAGAAATTACTGGAAATTAAAGAAATTGATGTTCATACCATCAGGTTGGAGGCTGCCAGATGGAATACGAGGTGTTGCTCCTTCAACCTGAGAGTGGCTTCATCATGTCAGTGGAGGAGGTCAGGGACCAAGATGCCTGAATAAGAATGGGATTGGAATTAACATGTTTGGCCAATGGGAAATCCTGCATTTTGTGGATGGAGAAAGGCTGCTCGGCAAAGCGGACCCCTGATGTACATCAGCTCTCCCCACTGTAGGGAGGCTGCTTTGGGAGCACCCAATACAATAGATGACCCCAACAGACTTGGAGGTAAAGTGTTGCCTCACTCATTCAGGGCACTAGATCGGTAGATGTAGCACTTCTTGTGGTTGCAAGTAAAGGTGCAAAGAGAGAGATGAGTTGGGAGGAACAAATGGGTAAAGGAATCACACAGAGAGCAATCCCAGCAGGAAGTAGATTCAGGGAAGGTAAAAATATTTTGGTGATAGGATCCTATTGAAGATGGTGGAGGCAGCGAAGAATGATGTGCTGGCTGTGGAAGTTCTTTTTGTACAGTCAAAGAGTCATAGAAAAGCATAGCACAGAAAGAGGTCCTTCAGCCCATCTAGTCTGTGCTAAACCATTTAAACTGTCTCGTCCTACCAACATGCACCCAGACCATAGCCTTCCATATACCTGCCATCCATGATCCATATCAGAATCAGATTTATTGCTACTGACACAGAGTACGCTGTGAATTTTGTTGTTTTGTGGAGGTAGTAGAGTGCAAGACATAAAAAAATATTATCAGTCACAAAACAAGCAGATCAATAAGATAATGGAGTACAAGAGCGGACAGGACAGTGAAAAGAGGTGATTTATTCAGAGGTGTTGCGGGCAGTGGGGAAGGAACTGTTCTAAACCATGACTGATAAATATTGGGCGAAGTGCTGGGGAAAGGACGCTTGCTTCTTCTCATATTACTGTGATGTGATCTTTTATGCTCTCTTTAAAAAGTACACGGCTGAGCTGACAGATACTGCACTAGTTCAGTGCTCCGCTGAGAAATTGTATACTCTAACCTGTTAATTGTGAATTGTGCCCTTTGTAGGAAAGCAAAAGGAACTGTAGATACTGGAATCTGAATTTAAAAAAAAAGAACAGAAATGCTGGAAAACTCAGCCTGTGAAAAGAGAAACCAGCTAAAATTTTACGCCAATGAAGCTTATTCTAATTTGAAGTGTTGGATTAGGGTGTTGATTTATTTTCTATGTATTTTTATTGTAGTTTTACTTACTGATTTCTTGTATTTTTACATAGTCATGTATAATTATGCAACTGTTCAGTGAATATTCCAGTTAATGGTGGTACAGTTGATGCTGTATTTTTTTCCAGAAGCTTCTCAGCTTTTGTGCGGCGAGAGTCACACCACTTGAATCTGGCAGCTTTATAAGTTGTCTGTTACCTCTAGTCTGAGTATGAAATGGCCATAACTTCTTTTTCTTCCCTTTATTCTCCCGGCTCCCCTGTCTGTTCATTCTTTGCTTTTGTGACATTTAATAAACCTGACCATTTCATTTTCACAGAACACAAACAAAAGAAAATCTGCAGATGCTGGAAATCCGAGCAATACACACAACTTGCTGAAGGAACTCAGCAGGCCAGGTAACATCTATAGAAAAAAGTACAGTTTTTATTTTGGGCTGAAACACCTTCTGCAGGGTTGGAGAAAAAAAGCTGAGGAATAGATTTAAAATGTGTGGGGAAGGGAGAGAGAAACACCAGGTGATAAGTGAACCCTGGAGGGGAAGGGATGAAGTAAAGAGCTGGGAAGTTGGTTGGGAAAAGAGACAGAAGGTTATGGGAGAAAGAAAAAGGGGGAGCGGAACCAGAAGGTGAAGGGCAGACAAGGAGATAAGGTGAGGGAGGGAAAAGGGGATGGAAAATGGTGAAGGAGTTGGGGAGGGGGGCATTACCAGAAGTGTGAGAAATCGATGTTCATGCCTCAGGTTGGAGGCTACCCAAACAGAATATGAAGTGTTGCTTCTTCAACCTGAGTGTGGCCTTATCACGCCTGCTCTTACCCCATCCTCCCTCCACCCTACCAGGGATGGGGTTCCTCTTGTCCTCACCTATCACCCCTCCAACCTCCATGTCCAGCACGTAATCTTCCAAAACTTCCGCCGGCTCCAACAGAATCCCACCACCAAGCACATCTTCCCCCTGCCCCACAGACTTTCTGCTTTCTGCACGGAACACTCCCTACGCGACTCCCTTGCCCATTTGTCCCTCCCCATTGATCATCTTCCTGGCACTTATCCTTGCAAGTGGAACAAGAGCTAAACCTGCCCCTACACCTCCTCCCTCATTACTATTCAGGCCCTTAAACAGTTCTTCCAGGTGAGCGGACACTTTACCTGTGAGTCTGTTGGGGTCATTTATTCTGTTTATTGCTCCCAGTGTGGCCTCCTATATATCAGTGAGACCCAATGTGGACTGGGAGACTACTTTGCTGAGCATCTATGCTCTGTCCACCAGAACAAATGAGATCTCCCAGTGGCCACCCATTTTAACTCCACTTCCTATCCCCATTCCGATATGTCCATCTATGGCCTCCTCCATTGTCATGGTGAGACCACACTTAGGTTGGAGAAACAACACTTTATATTCCGTTTGGGTAGCCTCCAACCTGATGGCATGAACATCCATTTCTCAAATCCCCTCACCTCCCCTTCACCATTTCCCATCCCCTTTTTTCTCCCTCACCTAACCTCCTTGCCCGCTCATTGCCTCCCTTTGGTGCTCCTCCCCCTTTTTCTTTCTTCCATGGCCTTCGTCTCCTTCACCAATCAACTTCCCAGCTCTTTACTTCATCCCTCCTCCTTCAGGTTTCATCTACCACCTTGTGTTTCTCTCTCCCCTCCTCCCACCTGTTAAATCTGCTCCTCAGCTTTTTTTTTCTCCAGTCCCGCCGAAGGGTTTCAGCCCGAAATGATAACTGTACTTTTTTCCATAGATGCTACCTGGCCTGTTGAGTTCCCCAGCATTTTGTGTGTGTTGCTTATTTTCACAGAAGCTGCCTGACCTGTTGAGCTTTTTCAATGTTTCTGGTTTGGTTTAAACATTGGAAGCATCCAATTACCAAGCCGTCCGGCCCATCTCATCCATGCCAACTGTGTTGCCCAGTGATTTAGTCTCATTGGCCTGGTATCGGTCCATAACTCTCAAAACAAGGCAGGAACTAAATGGGTTGAAGGGCCTGTTCCTGTGCTGTACTTTTCAAATGCCTCCATGTCTCTAAACCTTTCCTATCTGTCTACTTATCCAGATGGTTTTTTAAGCATTGCTAATGTGTTTGCCTCAGCCACTATTTCTGGCAGCTTGTTACAATACGCACTATCCGTTGCGTGAGAGAACTGCTTCCAATGTCCCTATTAAATCTCTCAATTCTTGTTTTTATCACCCCTTTCCTGGAAAAAGGCAACGTGTATTCACATTGCCTATGCCCCTCGTGATCTTAAATAACATCATGGACACTAGCCTCCCCAACATCGACGACACCTTCAAAAGCAGATGCCTCAAAAAGGTGGCATCCATCATTAAGGACATCCAGGATGTGCCTTTTTCTCATTGCTACCATCAAAGAGGAAGTATAGGGATACAGGAGCCTGAAGACACAACACTTCAGGAACAGCTACGTCTGCTCTGCCATCAGATTTCCGTACGGACAATGAACCCATGAACACGACCTCACTTTCTTCCTCTCTTTTTAACTACTTATTTAATTTATTTATGTGTATGTACATATGTTGAGTTTTTTCAGCATTTCTGGTTTGGTTGGAACACTTGAAGCATCTTACCAACAAGCCCTTCGGCCCATCTCATCCAGGCCGACTGTGTTGCCCAGTGACATTTGCCAATGATAATAAACCTGATTCTGATTCTCATTCTCTATCAGGTAACCCCCTAAATCTCCCATGTTCCAGTAAATAAAGTCCAAGTTTATTCAGGGCCCCAAGTCCAGTGAACATCCTGGTAAATCTTGTCTTCAATCTTCCAGTAAGCCGTAACAAATATTTAACGCTTAATGATCTGGCCTTTGGGAAAATGTTCCTGGCCATCAATAGCTAAAATAGAAGGTACTCCAAGTTCACTGGTCAAGATCTCCAGCACTGACTTCTGAGATATTTCCAATCAAGCAATGTCATTCGCAGAACAGTTAGTCTATTCTGGGCTCAGTCACAGAAGAGTAGACAGAGGAAGTGTAGTTCATAGATAGAAACATAGAAAACCTACAACGCAATACAGGCCCTTTGGCCCACAAAGCTGTGCCGAATAGGTCCTTACCTTAGAAATTACCTAGGGTTACCCATAGCCCTCTATTTTTCTGAGCCCCATGTACTTGTCCAGGAGTCTCTTAAAAAGACCCTATCGTATCCCCCTCCACCACTGTTGCCGGCAGCCCATTCCACGCACTCACAGCTCTCTGTGTAAAAAACTTACCCCTGACATCTTCTCTGTACCTACTTCCAACCACCTTAAAACTGTGCCCACTCATGCTAGCCATTTTCAGCCCTGGGAAAAAGCCTCTGATGATCCACATGATCAATGCCTCTCATCATCTTATACACCCCTATCAGATCACCTCTCATCCTCTGATGCTCCAAAGAAAAAAGGCCGAGTTCACTCAACCTCTTCTCATAAAGCATGCTCCCCGATCCAGGCAACATCCTTTTAAATCTCCTCTGCACCCTTTCTATGGTTTCCACATCCTTCTTGTAGTGAGGCGACCAGAACTGAGCACAGTACTGCAGGTGGGGTCTGACCAGGGTCCTCTATAGCTGCAACATTACCTCTCGACTTCTAAACTCAATCCCACGATTGATGAAGGCCAATGCACCGTATGCTTTCTTAACCACACAGTCAACCTGTACAGCAGCTTTGAGTGTCCTATGGACTCAAACCCCAAGATCCCTTTGATCCCCCACACTGCCAAGAGTCTTACCATTAATGCTATATTCTGCCATCATATTTGACCTACCAAAATGAACCACCTCACACTTATCTGGGTTGAACTCCATCTGCCACTTCTCAGCCCAGTTTTGCATCCTATCAATGTCCCACTGTAACTCTGACAGCCCTCCACACTATTCACAACACCCCCGACCTTTGTGTCATCAGCAACTTTAATAACCCATCCATCCACTTCCTCATGCAGATTATTTTACAAATCACTAAGAGCAGGGGTCGCAGAACAGATCCCTGAGGCACACCACGGGTCACCGACCACCATGCAGAAGATGGACTCGTCTTCAAGGTCCCTAGCAAATCTACTGGGCAAATCTGACTTATGACTGCTCAACATGGAGAAGATGCATTGATGGTGAACATTGGCAGCACGGTTAGCTTAACGTTTACAAAGACAGAGGTAAGATTATAAGACATAGGAGCAGAATTATGCCGTTCACCCTACTGAGTCTGCTACACCATGGCTGAATTATTATCTCTCTCAACCACATTCTCTTGCTTCTCCCCATAATCTATGATGCCGGAACTAATCAATCTCTGCTTTAAACATAGCCAATGACTTGGCCTCCACAGCTGTCTGTGGCAATGAATTCCACAGGCTCACTACCCTCTTGATAAAGAAATTCCTCCTCATATCTGTTCAAAACGGACATCCCTCTATTCTGAGGGAATCCTAGACTCTCCCACAATGGAAACATCCTCTCCATATCCATTCCATCTAGGCCTTTCAATATTTGATGTTTCAATGAGATTCCCCCTTCGTTCTTCGAAACTCCAATGAATAGAGTCCCAGGACAATCAAATGCTTTGCATATGCTTACCTTTTTATTCCTGGAGTCATTCTTGTGAACCTCCACTGGACCCTCTCCAAAACCAGCATATCTTTTCTTAGATAAGGAGACCAAAACTGCTCACAATATTTTAAGTGATTTCTGACCAAAGCCTTATATAGACTCAGCATTACGTCTTTGATCTTATAGTTTAGTCCTCCCAAAATGAATGCTAACATTGGATTTGTGTTCCTTACCAAAAATCTGGTTTCAATTCCCACCTCTATCTGTATTGAGTTTGTACTTCTTCCTGTGGGTTGCTTCCAAATGTTCTGGTTTTTTCCTTCATTCCAAAGACATATGAGTTAGAGGTAGTCCCAAATTCAGAGTTCAAAGTACATTTATTATCAAATTATGTATCATACATATAACCTTGAGATTCATCCCCTTATAGGCAGTAACTTGTGGGCAGGCTATATTGGTGTGGGAAGCGTGATGAGACTTGCGGGCAACCCCAGCATATTTTGGACTGTGTCTTTCAATGGTGCTAAAGAACACATTTCACTCTGTGTTTTGATGTTTCAATGTACATGTGACAAACAAATCTTACGATCTTAAAATCTTAGAACAAGCAACATAGAACAGTACAGCACTGAAACAGACTCTTTGGTCGTGATCTCTGTAATGAACACAATGAAAAATTAACTGAAGTATCTTCTGCCTGCAAGTGATCCATATCAGTGCATTGCCTGTATATTCACGAGCCTATCTAACAGCTTCTTCAATACCACTGTTGCATCTGCTTCCACCATTAACCCAGCAGAATATTGCAGGCAACTGCACTCTCTGTGTAAAATAAAACTTGCAAACTATCACCTTTAAACGTTCTCCATCCCCCCTCCCCCCAGCTTAAATGCATGTATTTGACATTTCTTTCCACAACCTCCAGAGAGAAAGCAGCCCATGTTTGTCCAACCTTGATACCAGGCAGCATCCTGGTAAAATGTCTTTTTCACCCATTCCAAAGCCTCCACGTTCTTCCTGAAATAGGGGTGACCTGAACTACACACAACTCTCCAAGTGCAGTCAAACCGAAATTTTACACGGTCATAAGTGCTGAACATCAGCTCGTACTGGGAACACAGATGTAAGTGGTAGGATGACTTATAGACCTCATAACCCTCTCACCACTACCTGTCCAATGAGACACCTTCACTCCCATCTGTGGTTCTCATCCTAGCCATCTAAGATCCCATATTAGATAGAAGCCCCTCCACTGGTCAGAGTTGACCTTGAGTGTTGCATCCAAATGCAAACCAGATAGTACAAGGTAGAGAGCAAGCTGTTGCTCATGTAGCAGGCTACCCGTCTTCATGCAGCTGATGAATCTAAAGGATAGGCAGAGACTGATACAGTTTGGCACCAGAGGCATCGCAGGAGTTTCCTGACTGCTTTGAACTCAAAATAGGACTGACCAAGGTACTTCAGTTCCAGATTTTCCAGAGTTTATTCCCAAAGCCTTCCCCATGAGTAGATATAGTCGCAAGGCAGTGGAGGTTTGAGGTCTGAGTTTTCCTTCACCTAGGTGAGCTGCCAAACATGCTAAGGAAACCCATCTGACAAAGCAACTGGTTTTAAGACATCAGTAACTTACTTTTGCTCCCTCTCCTGTCAGTAGAAACGATTCTGCCAGGCTTTGTAGCTAAACGACCCATGAAGATCAGTAGCAGGACTTGATTGTCAGTGGTTATTTGAGGTGCAGGCCATTAGGAGCATTTAATAGGTAGTGGGAGCATATCCCCGCTACCCCCCACCAGCTATGACAACTTTAAGGAACTATATTAGATAAGATTGGCTTTATTTGTCATATATGCATCAGTGAGCTGTGTTGGTGGCATCAAATCAAATCAACAAGGACTGTGCTGGGCAAGTGTCACAAATGTTGCCATGCTTCTGGCGCCAACATAACATGCTCACAACTCACTACTGCTAACTGTATTTCTTTGGTATGCAGGAGGAAACTGGGTCACCCGGAGGGAACCCACGTGGTTTTGGGAAGAATATACAAGCTCCTTACAGAGAGCAACAGAAATTGAAAACTGATCAGCGATCATTGGCACTGTTATAGCGTTAAGCAAACCACTATGCTACCATGCTACCCTTATAACTAGAGTGAAATTAATCTTCTATAGATGATTGGTGGAGGTATATGAGTGGCTGCAACATGACCTGGCATGGAAACACCAATAATACCCTTGAATGGAAAATCCTACAAAAAGAAGTAAATACAGCCCAGTCTATTACAGGAAACACCCTCCACACCATTGAGCACATCTACAAGGAACTGGAAAGCAGCATCCATCAAAGGTTCAAAGGTCAATCTATTATCAAAGCATGTATCCATATACAACTCTGAAATTTGTCTTCTCCAGATAGCCACAAAACGAAGAAAGAACCTGAAAGTCATTCAGAGGGGAACATCAAACCCAACTTCTTCCCCCTGCCGCCACCCCGCCCCACACAAAAAAGACTGGCAACATGATCATCAACCTCCAAAGCCCCTTCCTTCACACAAAATGGAACAGGAACTTTGACCCCCAAAAGCAAACCCTCCCCTGTGCAAAAAAGAAACTAACAGTACACAACCCCCCAGACACCCTCCCCTCGCACAGCAAAATGGAAATGGAATAGGTGATAAAATACACAGAATATAAAAACCATGTGTGGAAAAGGTCCACAGTCCATAAACACAATAGTCCAATCCATAAACACAGAACCATGATACCATCCTACGATATTGCCAACATTCATTGAAAAAGAGGGGCATTACATGAGGCAGAGAGGCCTACCCACCTACCATAGCGAGCCACACAGCAATAGGCCACTCACCGACTCCTTCTTGGCAACGATCTAAAGGAAGGCAATCGCTGCTGAGCTCTCCCTTGGCTTCCACATTCACCTTGATGTTTCAATTTTCCTTGATGCCTTACTCGGCTATTAATGAATACCTTAACCAGTGAAAAAGTGTTGAACATCGGCTTGTGCCCTGTCTCCAAGTTTCTTCACATCGAGGCTGTCTAAGTAGACACTCGCTTCCCAGCATCCTCTCGGAGACAGTAAAGTGCTGGATCACTTAAACTATCTCCATACTGTAAATCATGGGCTCTAACTGTCCAAGAAACACATTAAGGTGAAAAAATACTTAAAAGAAGTAAAAAAAAAATTGTTTGTAATTAATTGTATGTGGAAGATGTCAACGGAGGGAATGTTGTACATTGGTGCCATCTTGACCTCCGCCATCATCAGAGACACCCACCATTCAGGCCATGCTTTCTTCTCACTGCTGCCATCATGAAGGAGGCAAAGGATCCTCAAATTTCACACCACCAGCTTTAGGAACAGTTAATATCCCTCAACCATCAGGCTCTTGAATCAGAGGCGATAAGTTTACTCAACCCAACATTGAACTGTTCGCACAACCTATGGACTCACTTCCAAGAACTCTTCCTCTTATGTTCTTGATATTTATTATTAGTATTATTATGCTTTCTTTGTTTTTCCATAACACCTAAGATAGGGGAGCAGTGTTAGGAAATTTGGCCCATCTAGTCTGCTCCACTATTTTCTTTGTATTTACCATGAATTCGCACAAGAAAATGTAGGTCAGGGTTGTATATCCTGATGTACAAGTACCTTGATGTTAAATTTACTTTGAATTCTGAACTTTGAAAATTACTTATTCCAAAGGTCTTCATAAGAAATAAAAATTAATATGAACTCCTGCAAGTGGAATACTTCAACCTATATTTGCTTAACGTTGAAACAAAACTCTAATCTCAAATCTTTTTCTTCCCTCTCCACTAGACTAGGCACTCTTGGCTTTATATAGCTCAGCATTTAGTCAGAATTTCAGCACCTCTTTATCATGCGCATCCATTAAGAAATAAAACAAACATTAAACCCACAAGCCATTTAATTAGCTATGGGAACAACAGAAGTCAGGGATATAATTTTGGAACAAAAATAAATAAGTCAGTAGTTTTTATCACAACAACCATTAATGACAACCATTAAACCATTTGCAATAAACACACCATAACATGCAATAAGTTACATCCCATTGCCACTGTCATCGTAAACTATTACTTGCATCACAGAGGCTGCTGAGCAAGCCACCAGATGGCTATGGATCAAGAGGTGTGAACCGTGGACCAGTGCTGCTGGGACACCAGCCCCACCTGACCAACCCTGGCAGGTTCACCTGGATGAGTGTGTCTGATGTTGAAAGAGACGAAACACATGACGACCCCAGGTTACATCAATTATACCGTGTCCCAGCGTATCTTAGGATCTTCCTCAATATTTTAATACGAACTGTGTTTCTCCAATGGGTATGATAATAACTCATGAGTTGCAACCATTAACAATGCACTTGTGGTGAAAGTCAAATTTTTATTTGCTTTTCAAATGCTAATTTTCAGCAGTAGAGAGTTATAGTTAGCTTTACCAACTCGGCGATTGTGAATTTAAATCATTGTAATAATTGGTAACATTCTACATATTTGGCAAGTCATATTTATTGTCATGTGCACACACATATGGGTGGTGGGGTTGAGCTATGTCTCCACTAAAAGTGGTGTAAGGTGCTCCTTTCCTCCGCTAGCCTGCCAGTCACCTGTGGGCAAGGTGTAGCACCTGCTTAGCCCCCCTGATCATAGTCACATGAAGCCATGGGAGCAGGCAGTGGATGGCCGTATGAAGAGTGGCGTATATCACGAGTCCTGGTTATGCAACCACTAATGTCGAGCAGACAATCTCTGAAGAGCATTGATAATGGCTGGGGGGTCACCCATCTTGTAAAGACACTGTCCAGAAGAAGATAATGGTAAATCACTTCTGGAGAAAAATTTGCCAAGAACAAACATGGTCATGGATAGAACATGACCGCCCATGTTGTACGACATAGCAGATAATGGTGGTGCACACACGTACAGTGAGGTAGAAGTATAAAGAAAAATTTGCGTAAAGCAGCTTCATAGCCACATAGGTTCAGACAACACCCAAAACACTCATTACAATAAATAATACAGGACAGTAAAACAAAAGACTGTGCAAAACAAGACACTAGTGCAAAAAAATGCCATTGAGGGCAAGCCTCTAGAGGTGGAAAAGGTGGCCAGTAATATTGCATTGCTGAGGTAAGGTTAGGGTCGTGCAGAAAGGTTCAAGGACCTGATGGTTGTATGAAAATAGCTGTTCCTAAACCTGGTTGTGTCGGACCTTAGGCTTCAGTACCTCTGGCCTGACTGTAATAGCGCAAAGACAATTTGAGCTGGATGATGGGGTTCCGATCCTTAATGACTCTATGACCATTCGTGAAGAAAAGGGAAATGTGAGAACACACTCACAGTGGAAGTTCTACTGTGAAACATCAAAGTTCAAAGTAAATGTATTATTGAAGCATATATACTACCCTGAAATTCATTTTCTTGCAGGCATTTGCAGTCCATACAAGGAAACAGAATAGAATACACACAAAGACAAACAACCAATGTGCAAAAGACAACAATATTGCCAGTTACAGGAAAAAATCATGGAATTAACCATTGTGGTCGACAGCGCATCACATTCATGAGTTACATCAAGGGATGAAGTGGCAAAAGTTTTGAAGAGCTGATTAGAACTTCTCACATTAAATACAGTTGGAAGACTGTGATCGCCCATGTTATATGACATGGCACTGATTGATGAATATTGCCAGTGACCAGTCGGGTCTACTCTTATTGAGTAAATAAAATTTAACCAGGCTTAATAGCGGGTAATATAATAAACAACAAAACAGCACAGATCAGTCCAAGAAATGCAAGGTAAAGATTCTTTGGACAAGGCTATTCCCAAGTGAGAGCCAATTCAGGTTTAATGGGGATGGCTGTAGTGATTTACAAATAGACTCAAATCCCAGGCTTCCAAAGGGCTTACTCATTCTTATATTTTAAAGAATTTTGCTTTTTAACAATGAAGTTTGTTTTGCAACCAATTCCCAAATCTCCTTCCTATTGTGACCATAAAGATTTTAGTTCAGATAACTGCACCCTGAGGAATTCCTGCTTTACTGCTTTCTGTGGATTCCATTTCAGTAGCTGGGAGAGTTCTCTTTTGCACCTGTCTATTTGCTATTTTTTTCTTAACAGTTAAGGTATGATCTGGAAACATTGAAAAGCTGAATATCATTATGCTTCTATCAATGAAGGCTGCCTGAGTAGATGTTCAGAGATGGGATGCAATGGTAAATACTAGATGCCTAGTTACGTAGTATTTCAAAACAAGAAGGAATATAAATTTTGTATGGATAGCTTTTGGAATTGAGAAACTATACTTCTCAGCAAAGACTAAAACATGGACTGGGATTTTTCATAATCATAACCAGCAAGGCCTCGTCACACCCCCTTCTCACTCTCCTAAGTTCCTTCTTAAGCTTCTTCCTGAATTCTGATTCCTTTAATATCCATATTGCCTCACTATAGGAAGGATGTGGAAGCACTGGAAAGGGTACAGAGGAGATGCTGCCTACTTTAGAGAGTAAGCATTATGATTAGAGATTAAGGGAGCTACGGCTTTACTCTTTGGAGAGAAGGAGGATGAGAGGATACATACTTTATACTTTATACTTTATTGTCAACAAAGAATTGATACTAGAACGTACAATCATCACAGCAATATTTGACTCTGCGCTTCCCACTCCCCGGAGTACAAATATTAAATATTAAAAATAGTAAAAATTAGTAAATATTAAACATTTAAATTATAAATCATAAATGGAAAATAGAAAAATGGAAAGTAAGGTAGTGCAAAAAAACCGAGAGGCAGGTCCAGATATTTGGAGGGTACGGCCCAGATCCGGGTCAGGATCTGTTCAGCAGTCTTATCACAGTTGGAAGGAAGCTGTTCCCAAATCCGGCCGTACGAGTTTTCAATCTCCTGAGCCTTCTCCTGGAGGGAACGGACAAAAAGTGTGTTGGCTGGGTGGGTCGTGTCCTTGATTATCCTGGCAGCACTGCTCCGACAGCGTGCGGTGTAAAGTGAGTCTAGGGATGGAAGATTGGTTTGTGTGATATGCTGTGCTGTGCTCATGATCTTCTGCAGCTTCTTTCGGTCTTGGACAGGACAACTTCCATACCAGGTTGTGATGCACCCTAGAAGAATGCTTTCTACGGTGCATCTATAAAAATTAGTGAGGGTTTTAGGGAACAGGCCAAATTTCTTTAGTTTTCTCAGGAAGTAAAGGTGCTGGTGGGCCTTCTTGGCAGTGAACTCTGCTTGGTTGGACCAAGTCAGGTCATTTGTGATATTGACCCTGAGGAACTTAAAGCTTTTGACCTGTTCCACTTGCGCACCACCAATGCTACTCTTTCTGAAGTCAACAACCAGTTCCTTCATCTTGCTGATGTTGAGGGATAGGTTATTGTCTTCACACCATGCCACCAGGTTCTTAATCTCCTCTCTGTACTCAAACTCATTACCCGAGATACGGCCTACAATTGTTGTGTCATCAGCAAACTTATATATTGAGTTTGATGGAAACTTGGCTACACAATCATGGGTGTACAGTGAGTACGGCAGGGGGCTGAGTACACAGCCTTGTGAGGCACCGATGCTCAGAGTGATTGTAGAGGAGAGCTTGTCCACTATTTTTACAGCCTGGGTCCTGTCTGTGAGGAAGTTGAATATCCAGCTGCAGATCTGAGTGCTAAGGCCCAGGTTCCGGAGCTTAGGAATCAGTTTATTTGGAATGATGGTATTAAAGGCAGAGCTGTAGTCAATGAAAACGAGCCTTAGGTATGCGTCTTTATTCTTCAGGTGTTCTAAGGAGGAATGTAGGGCTAGAGAGATGGCATCTGCCGTTGATCTGTTGCTCCGGTAGGCGAATTGCAAAGCGTTGAGGTTGACTGGTAGGCTGTGGTTGATGTGTGCCATAACCAATCTCTCGAAGCACTTCATAGCAATTGATGTCAGAGCCACAGGTCGGTAGTCATTCAGGCATGCCACCTTGCTCTTCTTTGGCACTGGGATTATCGTTGCCTTCTTAAAACACGAGGGGATCTTAGACTGAAGCAAGAAGCAGTTGAAGATGTCAGCAAACAATCCAGCTAGCTCACTTGCACAGGCCCGGAGAACCCCTCCTGGGATGCCATCTGGGCCCATCGCCTTCCTTAGATTTATCTTACATGATAGAGGTATACAAGATAATAAGAGGAATAGATAGAGTGGATAGCCAGCGCCTCTTCCCCAGGGCACCACTGCTCAATACAAGAGGACATGGCTTTAAGGTAAGGGGTGGGAAGTTCAAGGGGGATATTAGAGGAAGGTTTTTTACTCAGAGAGTGGTTGGTGTGTGGAATGCACTGCCTGAGTCAGTGGTGGAGGCAGATACACTAGTGAAATTTAAGAGACTGCTAGACAGGTACATGGAGGAATTTAAGGTGGGGGGTTATATGGGAGGTAGGGTTTAAGGGTTGGCACAACATTGTGGGTTGAAGGGCCTGTACTGTGCTGTACTATTCTATGTTCTATGTTTTCTATGTTCTAAATCTACAAATCTCCATTTTGAGTATTCAAAATTCAAAGTAAAGGAATTATCGAAGTATACATGTGTTACTATAGACTACCTTAAGATTCATTTTCTTGCAGGCATTTACAGGAAAAGTAAAGAAATACAATAGAATTTATGAAAAAAACTATATATAAACAAAGACTGACAAGCAGATAATGTGCAAAAGAAGATAAATCGTGCAAATAAAAGTAATACTGAGGCATGTGTTGTAAACAGTAGCTGCAAGTGAGTCTGTAAGTTGTGGAATCAGTTCAGAGTAGTGGTGAGTGAAGTTATCCATGCTGGTTGAAGAGTATTAACTGTTCCAAGTGAACATGGCCTGGATGGTGGGGTCTTTGGTAATGATGCAGTGCTCCCTGTAAAACATTCTCAATGGTGGGGAGAGTTTTGCCTGTGATGAACTGAGCTATACCCCTCACTTTCTGTAGCCTTTTCCATTAATGGGCAGGCAGTCAATAATTGAATCTTCTTCTGGTCACACCGCACCCCCCTTCTCCAGAGAGTGACTGTAAAGACTTAACATTCCCTGAGACAAGACAGGCTGAGACTGTATTCCCTGGAGTGAAGAAATCTGAGGGGAGACATTGAGGTTGTAAAATCATGAGGGGCATAGATAAGTTGAATAGTCATAGCCTTTTCCCCAGGGTCTGGGAGCCGAAAACTAGAGGTGAGAGGAGAAGATTTAAAAGAGACAAGTGGAACTTTTTTTTTTCCACACAGAGATTGTTGGAAATATGGGTCGAGCTTATCAGAAGGTGCTGTAGAGGCAGGAACACATACAGCATTTGAAAGACATGTAGATGGATGCATGGATTGGAGAAACTCTGCCGTGGATGGTCCAACGCCTGGCTGCAAAAGGAGGAGGCTGGGCATGGCGCTAACGTTTCTCATCCCTTAGCATCCCAGTGCTACAGAACTGCCAAGAGAAGCTCCAAAACCTTATCCCTGGGAGAGGAAAGATCTTCAAAAATGGGCTACACCTGCAGATAATTTGAAAGACTGGCCTAGGACAAAGGATTCTGGTGACTGCTGTTGGCGGCCTATGCCCCGTAGGGGTGATGGGTTTAAGAAGAAGAAGAAGAAAAAGAAGAAGATGGATAGGAGAAGTTAGAGGGATCTGGGCCAAGTGCAGGCAAATGCTGTTAGCTTGGATAGAGAATTGGTTAGCATCGACTAGTTGGGCCGAAAGGTCTGTTTCTATGTTGTACAACTCTATGACTCTATAAGGCTGGTGGAAATAGATTCAAGTCCAACTTGTTATCAAAAGAAAGTTCATCATTACTTGCAAAGAGAATATTTGTTGAGGTGTGGAGAGAAAAACCAGAGGGACTGAGGATTTAATAGAGGTGTTCAAGATGATAAGTGGCAGAGATAGGGTGGGCAGCTAGTGCCTTTACCCAGGGCAGAAATAGCTAATACAAGAGAGAGTAATTTAACAGTGATTGGAGGAAAGTATAGGGGGTATATCAGAGGTAAGTTTTTTTTTTACATAGAGTATATAGAATGCCCTGCCAGAAGTGATGGTAAAGGCACATTCATTAGGGATGTCAGCACAAGATTCTATGTTCCATGTTCTAACTAGAGACATCTTTCAGAGAGCTAGTACAGGCAGAAGGATCAACTGGCCCCCGTGAATGAATACAAACAGTTTCAGAAAGTCTGACACCTATTTGGTTCCCTGGGTGTGATGCTTAATAAAGCTGTTAGTTATCTGAAGCAGTTATTTTACCTCATTTCCTTAAGGTTGTTATAACCGGGGGTGGTAGTGGGGATAAGCTTCACATCCTGTTAAATGCTCCCAATAGCATGTGTCTCAAAAAGCCACTAACAACCAAGTCCAGCTCCTCACTTTCACTTGTGACCTAACTACTACGTCTGACAGAACCATTTCTACCGTCAGTAGAAGAGGCAAAGCTGGGTTACTGGTGTCCTAAATCCATTTGTTGGGCAGAAGGGGCTCATCTGCTGTGGTTGGCAGCTCATCTAGGAAAAAGAAAACTCTGATCTCAAACCTCCACTGCCTTGCGGTGATATACACTCCTGGGGAAGGCTTCAGGAGTAAATCCAGAGGAAAATCCAGAGCAACACGTTCTATAGCAGTCCTATATTTTCGATGCAGATTGGCAACTCTTGCAAAGGCTAATTTGCAGGTTGAGTCTGGTGAGGATGGTAAATGTTATGTTAGCATTCACTTCAGGAAGACTAGAATATAAAAGCAATGATGTAATGGTGAGGTTTCGTGAGTTCTGGTGAGGCCTCACTTGGAGAATTGTGAGCAGTTTGGGCCCCTTAACTTAAACAGGATGTGCTGACATCGGAGAGTGTTCAGACGAGGTTCTCAAAAATACAACAAATCTCAAATTGAAAGGCTTGTCATATGAAGAGCATTTGATGGCTTTGGGCCTGTACTCACTGGAACTTAGAAGAGTGAGGGATGACCTCACTGAAACCTAGCGAATGCTGAAGGGTCTCAATAGAGTAGATGTGGAGAGGATATTTCCTGTTGTGGGAGAGTCCAAGACAGCCTCAGAATAGAGGAGTGTTCTTTTAGAATGGAGAAGAGGAGGAATTTCTTTAGCCAGAGTGCGGTGAACCTGTAAGACTCATTGTCACTGGCAGCTATGGAGGCCAAGTCATTGGGTATACTTACGGCAGAGATTGACGTATTCTTCATTAGTCAGGGCATGGAGAGAGATGGAGAAAAGGATTCTTCATTAGTCAGGGCATGGAGGGATATGGAGAAAAGGATTCTTCATTAGTCAGGGCATGGAGGGATATGGAGAAAAGGATTCTTCATTAGTCAGGGCATGGAGGGACATGGAGAAAAGGCATGAGACTGGGGCTGAGAGAGAAAATAGATCCCCCATGATGAAATGCTGGAGCGGACTTGATGGGTCAAGCACCCTAATTCTGCTCCTGTATCTGATGGTCTTACGGTCCTGCGACGTCACTGGGGCCAGACTGCATTGGCCTTTGCCCAATCATTTGGATGATCAGCTGCATGGAGAGGGGAAGCCTGCTGCAGGGGCAACAGCTTGCTCTCCATATTCTACTGCCCTGGCTTGCATATCGCAATGCAACATCATGGTCAACCCTGACCAATAAAGGGCCTCCATTGTTTCACCTTGTTTCGATACAGTGCATTCTGTCCACGAATTGTCACTTACAATTGCTGCCTTTAAGTTGATGGATTGTTACTGCATTCAGAAAACATAACATTAATCCATTGTAATATTGTAATATTGAGCTTTCAATTAAGACCTGATTACTACAATAAATTGTTTCAGTGATGTTTTGTTGAGTTGCAGTCACTGTTGGATTTGTACAGAAGAATGCACAATATGTCACAGATACACTAGTCTATCTAAATCTAGTCCTGGAGGTGTACATTCCTCGTACACTCTGCCTCTCTGTTACTGGTTGTGTAAAAGTGAGAGAGCCACTTGACATCTGTATTTGTTTCTTCCATCATTTCAATTTGGATGACCAACATGACCAACATCCAGTACCTCATAACTTTTAAGATAACTAAAAAATAAAATAGCCGGCTGGTGGCGTAGTGGCATCAGCGCCGGACTTCGAAGTGAAGGCTCCTGAGTGCGAATCCAGCCGGCTCCCAGGCGCGCTTTCCATCTGTGCTGGGTTGAGCATCGAGCTAGCAACTCGACCTCGTAAAAAAGAAATTGCCTGCTATAGGAATATCAACAGCAAAAAGTTGATGGCCTATGCTCTCTCATGCGTTTAAAAAAAGGCAATTTCCTTTTTTCTTAAGAAATAAAAAGCAACTGGCCCTGTTGAAAAACTGAATGATAAGCAAGGCCAATGATTAAATGTTTTCATCAAAAATTAAAAGGACTTTCAAACTCAGTGACAGAATAGATAGGAAAAATAAAAAGTGAATTTGATTTATTCAGTAAGTGTGAATCAATGGATATGAAAATATGTTATGCAGGATATAGGTAAAACCCGTATAAAGCACTGCAACATCTGACTCATTAGTATGAAATGTTTGGCTGATATCCAACACAATCTCATGATCAGTTAATCTGATCAACCAAAGATCAAAGTTAAAAGTAAATTTATTAGCAAAGTTCATATATGTTACCATATAAGATTCATAGAGATTCAATGTACTCTATGCACGTTTATTATCAAAGTATGTATACAGAATACAATTCTGAGATGCATCCTCCCACAGGCAGCTATGAAACAAAGAAACACCATGGAATCAGTTCAAGAAAACATCAAACACCCAATGTGTGAAAAGAAGAACCAATTGTACTAACAGCAAAAACTGAGTGAATAACACACAGAATATCAAATATCAAACCAGTAGTATTCAGTTTAATTTGGTTCAGTGCTGCATTGTACAACCCACTGCAGGCGACTGATTTACTTTTGATTTGTATTTAGACAAGAAAGCTGGTTGACATCTTAATTGAAGCACAACCTCACTACTTTTGTATTCATTTCTTCGAGCAGTAAATTCATCATCTTCACTCCTGTGTCATTCTGATGCCATTCCCACTCTCTACTCTTCCGTCTGCCTATCACTCCTCCCTCCTCACATTGATCCACCTATCACCTGTCAACCCTTGCTCCACCCCTTCCCTCCATCTCTTTATACTGGCTATCTCTCTGATGGCGTCCCAACCCAAAATGTTAACTGCCCATTTCTTTCTGAAAATGCAGCCTGCCTTGCTGAGTTCATCCAGCAATTTGTGTGCTGCTCCAGATTCTACAGTTCCTCATAAAAACAATGCCATTCTGCTGGCTTTCCTATATATTTGTCTTGCCTGCATACCAGACTCATGTGAAATATAGATGAGGTAACCCAGATCCCTCTGAATCTCTACTTCCTTTAAACTTAACTGTCAAAATTGACAACCTCACATCTCCCCACATTATATTACATTTGCCAGATCTTAAGTAACCAATTTGTATCTCTTGGCAGCCTCTTTACTTCTTCTTCAAAATGTATTTCCTTTCTTGCTCAGTGTCATTAGCAAGTTTAACAACAATAACACTGATGTCTCCATCCCAGCTGTTTATCTTAACTGCAAAATCTTGACGCTCCAGCAGACTGCTTTTTTGCAGAATAATTTATGCAAGAGATTCTGCAGATGCTGGAAATTCAGAGCAGCACATAAAATACTAGAGGAATTCAACAGTTCAGGTAGCATCTGTGGAAGGAATTAAATAGCCTACATTTCGGGCCAGGACTTTTGCAAGATCCAATTACACCTGCTCTGTTCCCTTGTTTGCCAGCCAATCAAAGTTTAAAGTTCAAAGTCAGAAGTAAAAATACTTTCAAAGTACACACAGATTTATTTTCTTGTAGGCAATCACAGTAGAAAAAGAAATACAATAGAATCAATGGAAGACTATTAGCAAAGACTGACAGACAACCACAAACAAGAGAAAATCTGCAGATGCTGGAAATCCAAGCAACACACACAAAATGCTGGAGCAACTCAACAGACCAGGCAGCATCTATGGAAAAGAGTACAGTTAACGTTTCATGTCGACAGCCTTAAGCAGAGCAAACAACCAATGTGCAAAAATGAGGGCTGGAGGGCTGTCAGAGGTTAGAACGGGACATTAAAAGGATGCAAAACTGGGCTGAGAAGTGGCAGATGGAGTTCAACCCAGATAAGTGTGAGGTGGTTCATTTTGGTAGATCAGATATAATGGCAGAATATAGCATTAATGGTAAGACTTCTGGCGGTGTGGAGGATTGGAGGGATCTTGGGGTCCAAGTCCATAGGACACTCAAAGCTGCTGTGCAGGTTGACTCTGTGGTTAAGAAAGCATATGGTGCATTTGCCTTCATCAGATTGAGTTTAAGAGCAGGGAGGTAATGTTGCAGATATATAGGGCCCTGGTCAGATCCCACTTGGAGTACAGTGCTCATTTCTGATCGCCTCACTGCAGGAAGGATGTGGAAACCATAGAAAGGGTGCACAGGAGATTTACAAGGATGTTGCCTGGATTGGGGAGCATGCCTTACGAGGATAGTTTGAGTGAACTTGGCCTTTTCTCCTTGGAGCAACGGAGGATAAGAGGTGACCTGATAGAGATGTACAAGATAACAAGAGGCATTGATCATGTGGATAGTCAGAGGATTTTTCCCAGGGTTAAAATTGCTAGCATGAGAGAGCATAGTTTTAAGGTGCTTGGAAGTAGGTACAGGGGAGATGTCAGGGGTAAATTTTTTACAGAGAGTGGTGAGCACGTGGAATGGGCTGCCGGCAGCGGTGGTGGAGGCGGATACGATAGGGTCTTTTAAGAGACTCCTGGATGGCTACATGGAGCTTAGAAAAATAGAGGACTATGGGTAAAGCCTACGTAGTTCTAAGGTAGGGACATGTTCTGCACAGCTTTGTGGGCTGAAGGGCCTGTATTGTGCTGTATGTTTTCTGTGTTTCTATGACAATAATAATAGTAGTGGTAATAATAATAATAATAATAATAATAATAAATAGTAAATAAATAATACTGAGAACATGAGTTGTAGATTCTTGAAAGTGAGTCATTGGTTGTGGTTCAGTTTATTGTTGAGATGAGCAAAGTTATCCACACTGGATCAGGAGCCTGATGGTTGAAGAGCAATATTTGTTCCTGAACTTGATGGTGTGGGACCTAAAGCATCTTTACCTCCTTCCCGACTGCAGCAGTGAGAAATGTGCATGATCTGGATCCTGGGAGTCCTTGATGAAGGATGATGCTTCCTTGTAAACGTGCAAAATGGCGGGGAAGCTGTTTCCCATGATAAACTGGGCTGTATCCATTACTTTTTGTCAGCCCTTGGACTTGGTGTTTTTCCTACCTGGCTCCGATGCAACCAGTCAGGATACTCTCTGTTATGCGGCTACAGAAGTTTGTCAGTGTTCTCTGTTTGATCATTAGTCTTCTATCCATGCAAATGTGTTACTTCCTGTGCTTTGAAATGCAGTATCTATGGTATTGCAGGTATAGCAAGTATGGCACGTGCCCTGGGCGTCACTTGAGGTGGGGGGGGGCACTGAGCAGTTTCTATTAAAGTCAGACAAGCCATCCTCAGATAGTGAAAAAAGAATTCTCTTCAGATATTTGATCTGTCTTTGGTTATCATGGGTGAGAAGCACTAGGATGGCCTTATTTCAGAGCATTGTGTAAGAAGACCATGAAACGTTTCTTCACAAAGACGAAGGAAAGTGGAGCTGAAGGACAGAAGAGACGAAAGTTGGGGGCTGAGGAAGCCAAGAAGTCCAGCAAGTTCTTCATGTCCTTCTTTGAAAAGCCCAGAACAAGTAGTTCAACACGTTCCATGGAGTCGCCTGCACCTGCTACAAGTTTTTTAGAATCTGAAGGTGGATCAAGTACAATGTGTCACAAGCCGAGGAGGAAGTCTAATTAGATAAATCCGGGTATGACGAGATTAAGAGTGAGGCTGCCACAGAGAACGTGGACATACCAGGAGGGGAAGACGATGGTGGTGATGGTGATGTTGAGTTTATTGATGAGATTTTACCTGACGACACTGAACCTAGTGAACTAGATGGTATCAAACAGCCTCGAACTGTCATTCCAGAAGTGATTGAACAGCATGACGTTGGACTTCAGAAGTTTGACAAGGATACTGGAAAAACAATTCTGCCTGATGCATTAAGAACAGAGATAATAAAACTGGGTTCGGAGTATTTCCAGAGCAGTGAGGGGCCTTTCCTACCAACAAATAACCACTCAATGAACAATGTCCTGATGAAGAGTCTCGGCCTGAAATGTCGACTGCACCTCTTCCTACAGATGCTGCCTGGCCTGCTGCGTTCACCAGCAGCTTTGATGTGTGTTACTCAATGAACAAAACTTGGTTCAAGACGAAGTTGGGAAATAGTCGTGGTGAGGAAGTGACTTGCTCATGGCTGGTCTATTCCCCTTCTAAAAAGTCTGTATTTTGTATCTGTTGTCTTCTCTATTTCCGGTCAGACCATCAATCCTCATTGGAGCAGGAAAGTGGATTAAACCAGTGGAAAGTACCTGAAAGGATTAATGTTCATGAAAATGCCAAGAATTATTGGGAATGCTTCATACAGTGGAAAGAAATGGAAAGAAATTTAGCTGGAAACAGAGGAGTTATTGATGCCGTAATTCTGTCACAAATTGAGAAGGAAAAGCTAAAGTGGCATGATACCTTGACAAGAATCCTTTACTGCATAAAATTCCTTGCGACTCAGAACCTGGCTTTGCAAGGATGCAGGGAGTCACTTCAGCTAGATGATGACTCTAATGTGGGAGATTTCCTTGGCTTACTGAAACTACTGGCCATCTTTGACCTTGTCATAAAAGAACACCTCACTCATTTGGAAAGTCATCCTGGATCCACGTGTCGAGAACGAATTCATCCACATGATGTCATCCACTGTTCGCCAGAGTTTACTGAGAATTATTCGTAAAGCCAAGTACTATGGTCTCATGTTTGACTCGACTCCTGATCCGGCACACCGTGAGCAGATGTCAGAAGTAGTGAGATATGTAGAAGTTGATTTTGAGAGGAAAGCAGTCCGTGTTAGAGAGTCCTTCCTTGGTTTTATCCAGATAAGCCAGAAGGATGCTGACAGCTTGGTTGAAGACATCTTGAAACAGCTAGAGAAGGATGAAATAGAGCTACAAGATTATTGGTCACAGTGTTATGACAACGTTGCTGTGATGGCTGGACACAGAAATGGTATTCATCAAAGAATACGTGAGAAAAACAACCTGGCAGTGTTTGTGAATTGCGACAATCACTCGCGGAACTTGGTGGGTGTACATGCAGCCAAGCAGGATACAATGATGTTCACGTATTTTGGAACCATCGGAGTCCTCTACGTGTTTTTCTCTCGTTCAACACAGCGATGGGAAAAACTGAAAAATGCCGTGCCTGTGGTTGTTAAGTCGGGGTCCAAAACCATGTGGAGTGCAAGGACAGTGAAGTCCGTCAACAAGTACCTTGAGGAGATACTTCAAGTTCTCCAGGACATGTTAGACAATGAAAACGAGACCAGTGAAACAAGAAGTGACGCAAGGCAGCTGTACAACCGCATGTTGAGTTACGATTTTCTGATTTTGCTAGGATTTTGGAACAAAGTACTCATTCGCATTGACCGTATTCAAAAGAGGCTGCAGGATCCTGGCATGAACTTCCACGATGCTGCCCTGGATTTGAAAGCCCTCCGAGATCATTTTTATGATGAAAGAGAAATGTTGGTCAGTGAGTCACTCGAAGAAGAAATCGGTCTCTGTCAAGAATGGAATATTGAAGTTAAAAGACGTCAGAGGCGAAATAAACGAATGGGTGATGAGAACTTGACAAACGCTGGGTTAACAGCTAAGGAGGAAATGGAAAGAGTCATGAAGAGAACACTCGACTGTCTTCACAGAGAAGTGGACGAAAGGTTCACTCGTTTGCATGACACTGACACCAAGTTTGGGTTCCTTCTCGATGTCGAGGGATTGTGTTACGGTGCTGACAGTAACGACCTAAAGAAGAAGTGCGAAAATTTGGGCGAATTGTACAGCTCTGATGTGGATGGGCAGCAGCTATATGAAGAAATTTTGGATAGCAGAATGTTGCTATCAAGGCGGGTCAACATGAAAATATCAAGACCTGAAGAGCTTCTTGAATGTATTGTTCGACATGGAGATGAGAGCGTCTTCCCCAATCTTCGCGTTGATATTCAGGTTATGCTAACCATCGCAGTTTCCATCGCCAGCTGTGAGAGATCATTCAGCAAGTTAAAACTAATACTTTCGTATTTGAGAGCCTCCATGGGTCAAGGCAGACTCCGTGATCTTGCTCTGCTGACTGTAGAAAGAGAAGAAACGGAAAAAAATGATTTTGATCACATCATAGACCAATTTGCATCAGTGAAAGCAAGAAAGGTGCAGTTATAATTTTCATGTAGTGCCATAATTTGTTGATTAAAAGATTAACGAGCTTGTCTTGTATTTTTGAGCTGATATTATGGTAAAGTTATCTAAAAGATGGGTATCAGATATTTGGACAGGGGCGCAATTTCAGTGCTTGCCATAGGCGCTATTTTCCATAGATATGCCCTTGCTGAAATGTTCTTTAATAATGCCACGATTTGTCAAGTGGCTTCTGGAATAAAATATAGGATACGCAACTTTTCTCCATAGCATGTTATTTTTTCAAATGAAAGAATAGATACAAATGTATTGTCATAGCAATGCCACAGTTTTATTACGGATATGATGTTCCATTGTTCAATATATAGCAACATTGCTTCACTTTGAACAAAGTGTGACCAGCTGATTTCCTACAACATTGCCTTGGTAGCTTGGTAAAGCAGCTAACTTACTCAAAGACACAAGAGATTCTGCAGGTGTTGAAATCCAAAATGCTGGAGGGATTCATCAGAATAGGCAGCATTTATGGAAACTGTCAAGGTTTCAGCCTGAGACCCTTCATCAGGACTGGAAAAGAAGAGGGAAGATTCCAGAATAAAAAGTTGGGGAGAGGAGAAGAAGGACAAGCCAAAAGTCATAGATGAAACCAGGTGGATGGGGGAGGGGGGATGAAATAAGAAGCTGGGAGGTGATAGGTAGAAAGGCAAAAGCTGCAGAATGAGGAATCTGATAGGAGAGGAGAGAGGATCACTGGATAAAGGGAAAGAGGAGGGGCACTGAGTGAGGTGATAGGCAAGTGAGGAGAAGACATAAGAGACTGGAGTGGGAAATAGAAGAAGAGGGAAGGAAGAGGGGAAAAATTACTAGAAGGAAAAATTGATGTCCATGCCATTATGATGGAAGCTATCTAAGTCGATTATGAGACATTACTCTTCCATCCTGAAAGTGGTCTTATTGTGACAGAAGAGACCACAGACTGAATGTTGGAACAGGAATGGGTTCACAATGGGAAAGTAATCAAAGACCCACCTAGAACAGATACTCTCTCTTCGGCCCTCTCCCAACAAGCAGAAGATATAAAGTCTTGAAAACACGTACGATCAAATAAAGAACAAAAAAAAACCTGCAGATGCTGGAAATCAAAGTAATACACACAGAATGCTAGAGGAACTCAGCAGGCCAGGCAGCATTTATGGGAAAGAGTAAACTGTAAACCGTTTCAGGCCAAAACTCCTCATCAGTCCTGATGAAAGGTTTTGGCCTGGAATGTCGACTGTTGCCTGTTTTCCATAGAAGCTGCCTGGCCTGCTGAGTTCCTCCAGCCTTTTGTGTATACAAGAATCAAGGCCAGTTTTTATTTTGATGTTATAAAATTTTTGTACAATAAAATGGACTTTTGACCTCATGATCTACCTCATTGCTCCTTATTGTCTAACAGCACTGCACTTAAATTCTGCATTCTGTTCTTGTTTTCCCCTGTACTATCTCAATAATGCACTCAACAGGAATTCTGCAGATGCTGGAAATTCAAGCAACACACATCAAAGTTGCTGGTGAATGCAGCAGACTAAGCAGCATCTGTAGGAAGAGGTGCAGTCGACGTTTCAAGCCGAGACCCTCCGTCAGGACTAACTGAAGGAAGAGTGAGTAAGGGATTTGAAAGTTGAAGGGGGAGGGGGAGATCCAAAATGATAGGAGAAGACAGGAGGGGGAGGGATAGAGCCAAGAGCTGGACAGGTGATAGGCAAAAGGGGATACGAGAGGATCATGGGACAGGAGGTCCGGGAAGAAAGACAAGGGGGGGGGATGGGCAAGAGGTATATTCAGAGGGACAGAGGGAGAAAAAGGAGAGTGAGAGAAAGAATGTGTGCATAAAAATAAGTAACAGATGGGGTACGAGGGGGAGGTGAGGCCTTAGCGGAAGTTAGAGAAGTCGATGTTCGTGCCATCAGGTTGGAGGCTACCCAGACGGAATATAAGGTGTTGTTCCTCCAACCTGAGTGTGGCTTCATCTTTACAGTAGAGGAGGCCGTGGATAGACATGTCAGAATGGGAATGGGATGTGGAATTAAAATGTGTGGCCACTGGGAGATCCTGTTTCTCTGGCGGACAGAGCGTAGATGTTCAGCAAAGCGGTCTCCCAGTCTGCGTCGGGTCTCGCCAATATATAAAAGGCCACATCGGGAGCACCGGACGCAGTATATTGCCCCAGCCGACTCACAGGTGAAGTGTTGCCTCACCTGGAAGAACTGTTTGGGGCCCTGAATGGTGGTAAGGGAGGAGGTGTAAGGGCATGTGTAGCACTTGTTCCGCTTACACGGATAAGTGCCAGGAGGGAGATCAGTGGGGAGGGATGGGCGGGGCGAATGGACAAGGGAGTCGCGTAGGGAGCGATCCCTGCAGAACGCGGGGGTGGGGAGGGGGACGGAAAGATGTGCTTAGTGGTGGGATCCCGTTGGAGGTGGCGGAAGTTACGGAAAATAATATGTTGGACCCGGATGCTGGTGGGGTGGTAGGTGAGGACCAGGGGAACCCTATTCCTAGTGGGGTGGCGGGAGGATGGAGTGAGAGCAGATGTACGTGAAATGGGGGAGATGCGTTTAAGAGCAGAGTTGATAGTGGAGGAAGGGAAGCCCCTTTCTTTAAAAAAGGAAGACATCTCCCTCATCCTAGAATGAAAAGCTTCATCCTGAGAGCAGATGCGGTGGAGACTTGAGTTCCGTGTTCGCCACGATGCGGAACTTTTCTTCCGCCGGCTCCGTCTCCGAGCCTACTTCTTCGGCAAGGACTCTTCCACCCCCACCGATGACCCCTTCTCCTGTCTTCAACCCTCCTCTTCTTCATGGACACCCCGCTCTGGTCTTCTGCCTGCTCTGGATCTCTTTATTGCTAACTGCCGACGGGACATCAACCGTCTCGACTTCACCGCACCTTGTCCCCATTCCAACCTCACTCTTTCGGAACGCTCTGCTCTCCACTCCCTCCGCACTAATCCTAACCTTATTATTAAACCCGCCAATAAGGGGGGTGCTGTTGTAGTCTGGCGTACTGACCTCTACCTTGCCGAGGCACAGCGACAACTCGCGGATACCTCCTCTTATTTACCCCTCGATCGTGACCCCACTAAGGAGCACCAGACCATTGTCTCCCACACCATCACCGACTTTATCCGCTCAGGGGATCTCCCATCCACTGCTACCAACCTTATAGTTCCCAAACCCCGCACTTCCCGTTTCTACCTCCTACCCAAGATCCACAAACCTGCCTGTCCTGGCCGACCTATTGTCTCAGCTTGCTCCTGCCCCACCGAATTCATTTCTGCATACCTCGACACTGTTTTATCACCCCTTGTTCAATCCCTTCCGACCTATGTTCATGACACTTCTCACGCTCTTAAACTTTTCGATGATTTTAAATTCCCTGGCCCCCACCGCTTTATTTTCACCATGGATGTCCAGTCCTTATATACTTCCATCCCCCATCAGGAAGGTCTCAAAGCTCTACGCTTCTTTTTGGATTCCAGACCTAATCAGTTCCCCTCTACCACCACTCTGCTCCGTCTAGCGGAATTAGTCCCTACTCTTAATAATTTCTCCTTTGGCTCCTCCCACTTCCTCCAAACTAAAGGTGTAGCTATGGGCACCCGTATGGGTCCTAGCTATACCTGCCTTTTTGTTGTGTTTGTGGAACAATCTATGTTCCGTGCCTATTCTGGTATCTGTCCCCCACTTTTCCTTCGCTACATCGACGACTGCATTGGCGCTGCTTCCTGCACGCATGCAGAACTCGTTGACTTTATTAAATTTGCCTCCAACTTTCACCCTGCCCTCAAGTTTACCTGGTCCATTTCCGACACCTCCCTCCCCTTTCTAGATCTTTCTGTCTCTATCTCTGGAGACAGCTTATCCACTGATGTCTACTATAAGCCTACTGACTCTCACAGCTATCTGGACTATTCCTCTTCTCACCCTGTCTCTTGCAAAAACGCCATCCCCTTCTCGCAATTCCTCCGTCTCCGCCGCATCTGCTCTCAGGATGAGGCTTTTCATTCTAGGATGAGGGAGATGTCTTCCTTTTTTAAAGAAAGGGGCTTCCCTTCCTCCACTATCAACTCTGCTCTTAAACGCATCTCCCCCATTTCACGTACATCTGCTCTCACTCCATCCTCCCGCCACCCCACTAGGAATAGGATTCCCCTGGTCCTCACCTACCATTCCACCAGCCTCGGGGTCCAACATATTATTCTCCGTAACTTCCGCCACCTCCAACGGGATCCCACCACTAAGCACATCTTTCCCTCCCCCGCCCCACCCCTGCATTCTGCAGGGATCGCTCCCTACACAACTCCCTTGTCCATTCGTCCCCCCCATCCCTCCCCACTGATCTCCCTCCTGGCACTTATCCGTGTAAGCGGAACAAGTGCTACACATTCCCTTACACTTCCTCCCTTACCACCATTCAGGGCCCCAAACAGTCCTTCCAGGTGAGGCAACACTTCACCTGTGAGTCGACTGGGGTAATATACTGCGTCCGGTGCTCCCGATGTGGCCTTTTATATATTGGCGAGACCCGAATCTACGCTCTGTCCGCCAGAGAAAGCAGGATCTCCCAGTGGCCACACATTTTAATTCCACATCCCATTCCCATTCTGACATGTCTATCCACGGCCCCCTCTACTGTAAAGATGAAGTCACACTCAGGTTGGAGGAACAACACCTTATATTCCGTTTGGGTAGCCTCCAACCTGATGGCATGAACATCGACTTCTCTAACTTCCGCTAAGGCCCCACCTCCCCCTCGTACCCCATCTGTTACTCATTTTTATGCACACATTCTTTCTCTCACTCTCCTTTTTCTCCCTCTGTCCCTCTGAATATACCTCTTGCCCATCCTCTGGGTCCCCCCCCCCCACTTGTCTTTCTTCCCGGACTTCCTGTCCCATGATCCTCTCGTATCCCCTTTTACCTATCATCTGTCCAGCTCTTGGCTCTATCCCTTCCCCTCCTGTCTTCTCCTATCATTTTGGATCCTCCCCTCCCCCTCCAACTTTCAAATCCCTTACTCACTCTTCCTTCAGTTAGTCCTGACGAAGGGTCTCGGCCTGAAACGTCGACTGCACCTCTTCCTACAGATGCTGCCTGGCCTGCTGCGATCACCAGCAACTTTGATGTGTGTTGCTTCAATAATGCACTGTTGTGATGAAATGGTCTGTATGGGCAGCATGTAATGGAAAGATTTTCAGAGTGCCTCAATACATGTGACAATGATAACCCAAATTACCAATTTTCACAAACGCTTATGTACTTAAATTCACATTGTTGCTGAGCAGAAAGATTTTGGGATCAAAGTTCATAGTTCTGACAGCGGCAGATGCCTGGAATACACTACCTGGTATGGTGGTCATGGCATATATGTATATTAGAGGCTTTTAAGAGATGTTTTGGATAGGTACATGAACATAAGGAAGATAGAGGAATATCAACATTGTGTAGGTAGAAAGGAATTGTCATGGTCCGGTCCGTGGACTCAGGACTCCGGGTCTTCCAGCTGTCCCTTGTTTTGGTTGAGTTATTCATAGGCACCTGATTCCCATCTTGGGGCTTGGAATATACGTAGCCTTGTGGGTGACTGTGGGCTGCTGGTTTGTCTTGTCAAGATCCCCTGGGAGCAACCTGCTGGTGGAAGGCTGGAGCGGCCACTTGCCATACTTAGGCTTTGTTGGAGAACCATTGCTTCATGGAGCCTTGCTGTTGGTAGTTGGAGCTGTCTTTGCAGTATGGATTCAGCTGTTTCCCGGGCCAGATGAGTGGCTGCCAGGCACTCTGAAGTAGGTAGGGATCCAGCTGTTTACGTAGCCAGCTGAGGTTGCTGGCCATAATTGTGACTTGGAGCAACCCCAATGCAGAGATGGAACTGTCTGTTGTTCTTTGGTGTGTGTCGTGTCTTGTCTTGTCCTTGCCTCCATGGGGTAAGTCAGGCTATTCTGCCATTGCCCTGGGGGGAGGGGTTCTTGTCTTGTCTTGTCTTGTCTTTGCCTCTATTGGGCAAGCCTGGCAGTTCTGCCATTACCCGACGGAGGGACCTGTCCCACCTTGGTGTGGAGATAAGTTGAGTCTTGGCTTGTCTAAGGATAAGACCGGGCTCTATGCCTATGTACTGTCCAGTCTCATGTTGAAGATGAGTCTCGGCTTTTCAAAGGATAAGTCCCGGCTCTATGTTGATGTTCAGTTCCCAGTCTGTCTCTGAGCTCCAGCCTCCGAATTATCAGCCTCCACATTCCAAGAGCCAGGACCCCAGCCCGCAGGCCTCAAGAGCCAGGACCCCAGCATGTCTGCAAGCTCAAGAGCGAAGACCCCAGCCTCCTGCCTTGTAGTCATGTCATGTCCTTGCCTGGTCCTGGAGCCTGACTCTGAGGCAAGACCCAGGTTCTGGGTCCTTGTCCAGTCTCTGTCTTGGGGTCCAAACCCTAGTCTGCGTTCGTGTCCCTGCTGCTTGTCTGTATCCTGTCACGTCCCTACTCTAGTCAAGTCCTGTCCTTGTACTTCAGTGTCTGTGTCTTGCATTCGGGTCCATTCTCAACGCCCCTTATTGTGACAGGAATTGTGTTTGGGTGTTTTTTATTTACCCTTTATCTGGTTCAGCACAGCATTGTTCTATGTTTTATAGCAATTGTAAATTTTCCGCTCAGATATAAGATGTGTGACCTGGTGTGTAATATTCTACTGGGCTCCATGAATGAGCCTGAGAGATACTTCAATCATCTACTGTGTTTCAGCAAAATTGTGAAGAGAAAACGACGAATTATTACTCTAACAACAGGAATTCTGCAGATGCTGGAAATTCAAGCAACACACATCAAAGTTGCTGGTGAACGCAGCAGGCCAGGCAGCATCTCTAGGAAGAGGTGCAGTCGACATTTCAGGCCGAGACCCTTTATTACTCTAACACATTTAAGAAAGCAAAGTTCCAGCTAACTGTTGCAGAAGTCCTGCTCCACATGTGGTGATCACAGTAGGCCGTCGTGGTAGTGGAGCAGTGAGCGTAACGTTATTACAGCATCGGCGATCCGGGGTCAATTCCGTCTGCTATGTGCAAGCTGCTTATACATCTCACCATCACCATATGAGTTTCCTTCCATGTTCCAAAGAGACAGCTTAGTAGATCAATTGCACACATGGGTGTAATTCAGTGGCAGGGGCTCGTTGAACAGGAAGGTTCTGTTACTGTGCTGTGTCTTTAAATAAACCAATGAGGCATTAGTGAAAACACACTTTAAAAACATACATTTAATTAAATGTAATGATGTGTCAGTACATAATCTGTACTTCTCCAAATAAAAAACAGCAGTGCATTCACTGAATTAAAAACAGAAAATGATGAAAATAGAGAGTAACAGAATCAACATTTCAGTTTGAAGACCCTTCACCAGGACCTCAGCATGTTCACTGATTCTGTTCCAAATGAATAGGAGCATTGTCGCTGTAAATCTACAAAAGGAAGTCATTTCTATAGCGCCAAACATAAACTCAATGAACTCTATAAGAGCAGTCACTATTGTAATGTAAGAAACACAAGAATGCTTATCACAACTTTACACCTTCCTCCGAACAAATGTTTACCTCCTCTTTGCTTATTGTAATGTCTCTGCATCGGCTACACTTGGTGCTAATAAATGCCTCAACCTGGCAATTTATCACTTAATTTTAATTAATTTTAATCTTCACAATTTCAGACATATTTTTAAACTGAAATGTTTCATCACTGACCATGGTCATAGAAATCAGAAATGTGAGAAAATCTGCACAAATCTAAAACAATTCAGGCAGCACCTATAGAAATGAGTAAACAGTTCCAATACCCTTTATCAGGACTAGAAAGGAAGGGGAGAAGCTAGACCTTTCCCCTTCCTTTGCAGTCCTGATGAAAGGTCTCAGCCTGAAACGTCGACTGTTTACTCTTTTCCATAGATGTTGCCTGGCCTACTGGGATCCTCCAGCGTTTTGTGTAGCTGGTAGAAATCAGAATCAGGTTTAATATCACTGGCATATGTCAGGAAATTTGTTGTTTTTGCGGCAGCAGTACATTGCAATAGATAATCAAAACTGTAAGTTACAGTTTTATATATATAAAATTAAATAAGGAGTACAAAAAAGTAGCAAGATAGTGTTCATGGGTTCAATGTCCATTCAGAGATCTGATGGCAAAGGGGAAGTAGCTGTGCCTTCAGGTTCCTGAACCTTCTTCCTGATGGTACCATTGAGAAGAGGGCATGTCCTGGGTGATGGGAGTCCTTAATGCTGAGACACCGACTTCCTGAGGCATCGTTCCTTGAAGATGTCGTGGATACTGGGGAGGCTAGTGCCCATGATGGATCTGACTGAATTCATGACTTTCTACAGCATCTTTCGATCCTATGCAGTGGACACCCCCACCCCCCATGAAGATATGGAGATAGATGGAGGGTCTGTTAGTTTCTAGAAAAAAAGAGAGGCTACTGAGGGCTTGGATAGAATGGACAAAGAAGGGTCAGATGGAATACAGTGTCGGGAGGTATATGGTCAGGCACTTTGTTAGAAGAAATGAAAGGGTTGACTATTTTCTAAATCAAGAGAACATGTAAACATCTGAGGATCAAAGGGACTTAGAAGTCCTTGCGCAGGATTCCCTAAAGATGAATTTGCAGTTTGAGCCTATGGTGAGGAAAACAAATGCAATGTTAGCATTCACTTCAAGAGGAATATAATATAAAAGCAAAGATGTAATGATGAGACTTTATAAAGTACTGGAGTATTGTAAGCAGTTTTGGGACACTTCTTAGAAAGGATGTGCTGGCACTGGAGAAGTTTCAAATGAGGTTCACAAAAATGATTCCAGGATTGAATGGATTGCCATATGAAGAGAGTTTGATGGCTTAGGGCCTGTATTCACTGGAATTCAGAAGAATGAGGGGTGACCTAATTGAAATCTATCGAATAGTAAAAGGCCTTGATGAGGTGGATGTGGAGAGTATGATTCCAATGGTGGGAGAATCTAAGACCAGAAGACACAGCCTCAAAATAGAGGAGCATCCTTTTAGAACTGAGATGAGGAGGAATTTCTTCAGCCAGAAAGTGGTAAATCTGTGGAATTTGTTGCCACAGGCAGCTGTGTAGGCCGCGCCTTTACATATATTTAAGGCAAAGGTTGATAGATCCTTGATTGGTCAGGACATGAAATGATATGGGAGAAGGCAGGAGATAGGGGCTGAGAGGAAAATTGGATCAGCCATGATGAAATGGTGGAGCAGATGCAATGGGCCAAATGGCCTAATTCCATTCCTAAATACTATGGTCTTATAGTAGACAGAGACGCAGCCAATTAGAATGCCCTCCATGGTATATCTGTAGAAATGTTTAAGTGTCTTTGGTGACATAACAAATCTCAAATTATACAGTATATAACTGCCGTTGTGCCTTCTTTGTATCTGTATCAATATGTTGGGCCCTACTTTCTTATTCAACAAAACAACACCTTTCGTAAATCCGAAAATAACTATTTAATTCCTTTCACAAACAAGAGAACATCTGCAAATGCGAGAAATCTAAGCAACACGCACAATCTTTCTTTTATACATTTCAGATTTTAAAATGTGGGAGTGTTTCTGAGAGTTTAGTGAGCAGGACATGAGGGGTTGGCGTGTTGGTGAGGAAAGGTACAGGGTGGATAGAGAGCAAGGGGCAGACTTACTCAGGTCAGGCAGCATCCATGGAAGGAAATAAACAGTTGACATTTTGGGCTGAGATGCTCAAAAAAGATGTTGTGTCCTGCTTTATAAGTACAGTAATTCTGGTTTCCCTCATTTGTAAGGTTCCCGTGTCAACATGCACTGATTATCTCCACCACATCTCCATCGCACTCTGTAACACTGTCTACGTGGTGTACATGTGTCAGCCCTGTGGACCCAACAGGTTTCCAAACATTACACTAATGGTGGCATAGCAGTTGATGACACACTTCACTGCCACACAGGTTCAATTCCCTTTGCTGTCTGTAAGGAGTTTGTATATTCTCATGGATTTCCTCCTCCTGCTCCAGTTTGCTCCCACAGTCCAAAGATTAATTGGCCACATGAGTCTAATAGAGCAATGCAGGTTTGTTGGCCTGTTATCATGCTGTATCTCGAAATAGAAAAATAAAATCAAATACCATCTCCTTGTCAGCGCCTGCCTATTAAGCAATGATGGTAGTAAGTTGCTAGGATAAGCAGACCGCTATCTCTGTGGAACTCCTTGTCTATTTCTCAACCCTCTTAAAAATTAAAATGCCATTCTTGCCATAGGCATTCAGCATCTCCTCTCCATCATCTTAGCAGCTGGTCAAGCAGTAAAATGATATAACTCTTTGAACATAACGAGGCATGTGCTTGTTGCTCATGCTCACCACCAGACTTATTTTGTCAAAACCATGCTTAATGATGCATGCTAAATAATACATAATCCACTTAAAACATCCTGCTTATTTTTCACTGAAAATAAGTGAAAAATTAAATACGAAGAGAGCTTGGGTTTCCACTTAATTTCCAAAGATATATGCATTTCCTGTTTATGGGATGGAGGTAACTTGTAATATTTATCCCCTGTTTGATGGTGCCAAGTGATAACTATATAGCCATATAATAATTACAGCATGGAAACAGGCCATCTTGGCCCTTCTAGTCCGTGCCGAACTCTTACTCTCACCTAGTCCCACCGACCTGCACTCAGCCCATAACCCTCCATTCCTTTCCTGTCCAGATAACTGTCCAATTTAACTTTAAACGACATCGAACCTGCCTCAACCACTTCTGCTGGAAGCTCGTTCCACACAGCTATAACTCTCTGAGTAAAGAAATTCCCCCTCATGTTACCCCTAAACTTTTGCCCTTTAACTCTCAACTCATGTCCTCTTGTTTGAATCTCCCCCTCTCTCAATGGAAAAAAACCTATCCACGTCAACTCTATCTATCCCTCTCATAATTTTAAATCCCTCTATCAAGTCCCCCCTCAACCTTCTACGCTCCAAAGAATAAAGACCCAACTTGTTCAACCTTTCTCTGTAACTTAGGTGATGAAACCCAGGTAACTTTCTAGTAAACCTCCTCTGTACTCTCTCTATTTTGTTGACATCTTTCCTATAATTCGGTGACCAAAACTGTATACAATACTCCAAATTTGGCTTCACCAATGCCTTGTACAATTTCAGCATTACATGCCAACTCCTATACTCAATGCTCTGATTTATAAAGGCCAGCGTACCAAAAGTTTTCTTCACCACCCTATCCACATGAGATTCCACCTTCAGGGAACTATGCACCATTATTCCTAGATCGCTCTGTTCTACTGCATTCTTCAATGCCCTACCATTTACCATGTGCGTCCTAACACCTACCCTTCAAACAAGAGAAATCCAAGCAACACACTTACCCCTCAACAGGTTTTGAGTTCAAATTCTTGAGGACCCAGTGCAGGCTGATGGCATGGTGTAGCATGTGGCATGATAGCATAGTGGTTAGCATAACCTTTAACCTTTAAAGCACCAGTGATCAGAAGGTTGTGGTTCGATTCCCACCCCTGTCAGTGAGGAGTTTGCACACTTTCTCCAAGTGAGTTTCCTCCGAGTGCTACGGTTTCCTCCCACAGTCCAAAGTGTATTGGTAGGTCACTTGGTCATAGTAAATTATCCTATGATTAGGCTGGAATTAAATCGGGGGATTGCTGGGCAATGTGGCTTGGAAGTCCAAAGGGTGCTGTTTCATGCTGTATCTTTTAAAATCTAAAAATAAATAAATAAGGTTCTAAAGATGTATGGACTATGGTTAAACACAGGAGATTCTGCAACTCCTGGAAATCCAAAACAACACGTACAAAATGCTGGAAGAACCCAACAGGTCAGTCAGTGTCTCGAGAAATGAATAAACAGTTGTTGTTTCGGGCCGAGACCCTTTGTTGGGACTGGAGGGCTGGATAGGAAGGGGGACAAGCCGGAGTAAGAAGGTGGAGTGAGGAGAAGGAGTACAAACAAGAACATGATAGATAAAGCCAGGCGGGGGAGGGAGGGGTGATGAAGTGAGGAGTTGGGAGGTGATTTGTAGAAAAGTTAAAAGGCTGGAGAATAAGTAATCAGATAGGAGAGTGGAGCGTGGAGAAAGGGAAGGTGGAGGGGCACCAGGGTGCAGTGATAAGCAGGTGATGAGCAAAGGTAAGAGGAGGGCCAGAGTGGAGAATTGAAGAGGGAGGGGGAAGGGAATCAGTGGTCTCATAGCCGGCCCTTGTGATACACACCAGCTCCTCATACAACCATCCACCACCGGATCCTTTGGCACCACGAGATTCTGATTAGGGGGCAAAACAGCTGCTACAACTTGCCCAAGGGTAACCTGCAGGCTAGCAGATGGAAGGAGCGTGTTACACCTCCTTTGGTAAAGATATACTGTATCTCCAACCTGTCACCCATTTATGATTATGAGAAGCATAGACAGAGGAGACAGACAGTATCTTTTTTCCCAGTGTTGGAATGTCTAATACCAGAGGGCATGTATTTAAGGTTAAGGGGTAATTACAAAGTATATGCACAGGGCAAGCTTTTTACTTGCCCCTCAAGTAAGAGTGCCCCTCACACTCACAGAGAGCAGTGGGTGCCTGGAATACACGGCCTGGGTTGCTGGCAGATGCAGAAACTATAGGAGCTTTTAATGGACTTTTAGATAGACATATGAATGTGGGGACACTGAAGGATATGGACATTGTGTGGGCTGTAAACTCTGCCAGGTCCATCATGGGCATAACCCTCCCCACCACTGTGGGCACCCTCATGAGGCAGTGTCTCAAGGTGGAGGCATCTGTCATTAAGTACTCTCACCGTGCAGGACATATCTACCATGGTGGAGGAGGTACAGGAGCCGGAAGACATCCACTCAATAATTCAGGAAATAATTCTTCCCCTCATCTGTTAGATTGCAAAGTGGTCCACAAACACTATTTTGTTCTTCCTTTTTTCACTCTTTATTTTGTAATTTATATTGATTTTATATGTTCGCACTGTACCCCTGCTACAAAACAACACATTTCATTTATAAATCTGATTCGGATTCTGTGATTTCTATATCAGTCAAAGTTTAAAGTTCAAAGTAAGTTTTTATCAAAGTGCATATATGTCACTGTACACAACCCTGAGATTCACTTTCTTGTGGGCATACTCAGTATAACAGAATCAACGAAAGACAGCCCTGCTAGGCCATTCAACAAAAAGTGCAGATGTCAACAAACTGAGTAAATACAAAAAATAATAAATAATAAAAATAATAAATAAGTATCAAGAACGTGAGATGAAGTGTCCTTGAAAGTGAGTTCATTGGTTGTGGGAACATTTCAGTAAGGGGGCAAGTAAAGTTGAGTGGGGCAGTCTTCAATGCAGATGGCACTCATTGATACATCCCATCACAACATCATTGCCATTTTCAAGCACTGTCTTCCATTAGGTAAAGCAATAATCACCAGTGAAAATTTCTATGCGAAAATTAGAATAGAAGTTAATTATTTTGTCAAAGAAAATATGCCTCTGTTAATAACACTCTTGATCAATTGAACCATCATCCATTGTCAGCCATTCCCTATTCTGGTGTATGTAATGAGGACTTAGATTGACTGCAAACAATTAGAATTATTGAATCATCCACTATGGAAGCCATTCACCAGGTCTAGGAGGGTAACAGAAGAAGAATTTTCTCCAAACCTAATTTGTGTTAAATGAAGCAGCACAACCCATTTTCCAAGAGCAATGTCTCTCAAAACACACTGTGTTGATAAATTACAAATGTTTTCTTCATGTATTTTGTGGGCCACACTTAACTAAATACTAATTCATCTCTACAATTTTCAGGCTCCTGAATTGTCATGGATAATTTCGCTCACCACAACACAGAATGATTCCATAAACTACAGACTCACTTTCAAGGACTCTATATCTCAGCATTATTTATTTATGTTATTATTATTTGTTTACACAATTTGTCTTCTTTTGGACATTAGCTATTTCTCAGTCTTTGTTTATGTAGAGTTTCAGTATCAGGATTAGTATCACTAGCATGTGTCTTGAAATTTGTGAAATTTGTTGTTTTGCAGCAGCAGTACATTGCAATACTTAATGATAAAATACAAAAAGTTACAATAAGATGTGTGTATATGTGTGTGTATATATATATATAATTTCATTCATCATGCACCTTAGACAATAGACAATAGGTGCAGGAGCAGGCCATTTGGCCCCTCGAGCCAGCACCGCCATTCACTGTAATCATGACTGATCATCCACAATCAGTATCCAGTTCCTGCCTTATCCCCATAACCTTTGATTCCACTATCTTTACGAGCTCTATCCATCTCTTTCTTGAAAGCATCCAGAGACTTGGCCTCCACAGCCTTCTGGGGCAGAGCATTCCATATATCCACCACTCTCTGGGTGAAAAAGTTTTTCCTCAACTCCGTTCTAAATAGCCTACTCCTTATTCTTAAACTGTGGCCTCTGGTTCTGGACTCATCCATCAGCAGGAACATGCTTCCTGCCTCCAGCGTGTCCAATCCCTTAATAATCTTATATGTTTCAATAAGATCCCCTCTTAGCCTTCTAAATTCCAGAGTATACAAGCCCAGTCGCTCCAATCTTTCAACATATGACAGTCTCGCCATCCCAGGAATTAACCTTGTGAACCTACGCTGCACTCCCTCAATAGTAAGAATGTTCTTCCTCAAAATCGGAGACCAGAACTGCACACAGTACTACAGGTGTGGTCTCACCAGGGCCCTGTACAGCTGCAGAAGGACCTCTTTTCTCCTATACTCAATTCCCCTTATTATGAAGGCCAGCATGCCATTAGCTTTCTTCACTGCCTGCTGTACTTGCAAGCTTGCTTTCAGTGACTGATGTACAAGAACACCAAGATCTCGTTGTACTTCCCCTTTTCCTAATTTGACTCCATTTAGATAATAATCTGCCTTCCTGTTCTTACCACCAAAGTGGATAATCTCACATTTATCCCCATTAAACTGCATCTGCCATGCATCTGCTCACTCTCCCAGCCTGTCCAAATCACCCTGCATTCTTATAACATCCTCCTCACATTTCACACTGCCACCGAGCTTTGTGTCATCGGTAAATTTGCTAATATTACTTTTAATTCCCTCATCTAAATCATTAATATATATTGTAAACAGCTGCGGTCCCAGTACTGAACCCTGTGGTACCCCACTGGTCACCGCCTGCCATTCCAAAAGGGACCAGTTAATCGCTACTCTTTGTCTTCTGTCAGCCAGCCAAT
Organism: Mobula birostris; assembly: GCF_030028105.1. Classification (NCBI taxonomy): domain Eukaryota; kingdom Metazoa; phylum Chordata; class Chondrichthyes; order Myliobatiformes; family Myliobatidae; genus Mobula; species Mobula birostris. Next base: position 139,725,335 of record NC_092379.1, read on the forward strand.
TTTTAATCCATGTCACTACTCTGCCCCCAATATCATGTGCCCTAACTTTTCCCACTAATCTCCTATGTGGGACTTTATCAAAGGCTTTCTGAAAGTCCAGGTACACTACATCCACTGCCTCTCCCTTGTCCATTTTCATAGTTACATCCTCAAAAAATTCCAGAAGATTAGTCAAGCACGATTTCCCCTTCGTAAATCCATGCTGACTCGGACCACTCCTGTTACTGCTATCCATATGTGTCGTAATTTCATCTTTTATAATTGACTCCAGCATCTTTCCCACCACCGACGTCAGACTAACTGGTCTATATTTCCCTGTTTTCTCTCTTCCTCCCTTCTTGAAGAGAGGGACAACATTAGCCACCCTCCAATCCACAGGAACTGATCCTGAATCTATAGAACATTGGAAAATGATTACCAATGCGTCCATGATTTCTAAAGCCACCTCCTTAAGTACCGTGGGATGCAGACCATCAGGTCCTGGGGACTTATCAGCCTTCAGACCCAACAGTCCATCCAACACCATTTCCTGCCTAATATAAATTTCCTTCAATTCATCCATTACCCTAGGTCCTTTGGCCACTGTTATATCTGGGAGACTGTTTGTGTCTTCCCTACTGAAGACAGATCCAAAGTACCAGTTCAACTCATCTGCCATTTCCTTGTTCCCCATAATAAATTCACCTGTTTCTGTCTTCAAGGGCCCAATTTTAGTCTTAACTATTTTTTTTCCTTCTTCACATACCTAAAGAAGCTTTTACTATCCTCCTTTATATTCTTGGCTAGTTTACCTTCGTACCTCATTTTTTCTCTGCATATTGCCTTTTTAGTTACCTTCTGTTGCTCTTTAAAAGTTCCCAAATCCTTCGGCTTCCCACTCGTCTTGGCTATGTTATACTTCTCTTTTATTTTTATACTGTCCATTACTTCCCTTGTCAGCCACCGCCTCCCCTTACTCCCCTTAGGATCTTTCTTCCTCTTTGGAACGAACTGATCTTACACCTTCCGCATTATTCCCAGAAACACTTGCCATTGCTGTTCCACTGTCATCCCTGCAAGAGTATTGTTCCATTGAACTTTGGCCAGCTCCTCCCTCATAGCACCATAGTTCCCTTTGTTCAACTGTAATACTGAGACTTCCGAGTTTCCCTTCTCCATCTCAAATTGTAGATTAAAACTTATCATATTATGGTCACTACCTCCTAATGGCTCCTTTACCTCGAGGTCCCTGATCAAATCTGGTTCATTGCACAACACTAAATCTAGAATTGCATTCTCTCTGGTAGGCTCCAGTACAAGCTGTTCTAAGAATCCATCTCGGATTGTCATATGATGTGGGCAATCATGGTCTTTCTGTGACCATAATTGTTTATGGCAAATTATTCTACAGAAACGGTTTGCCATTTCTTTCTTTAAGTCAGTGACTTTACAAGACAATTGACCCTAGCCATTATCAATACTCTTCAGATATTGTCTTCCTTATGTCACTGGTCACATACCTAGGATTTGTGATGACCAGGGTAGGGCACTGAGGAGTGCAGCAGAACAAAGTGATCTGGAAATATCTGTCCATAATTCGTTGAAAGTGGCCTCACAGGTAGATAGGGTTGCATGAAAACTTTTTGCACATTGACCTTCATTCATCTGCAGAAATTTTCCTTTCATAAATTGTACTGTATTTATTTATTTTCCTATATATGCCTGCAAGAAAATGAATCTCAAGGTGATATATGGTACTTTAACAATAAATTTACTTTGGCTTTTACTTTCCCTTGTGCGTAAGATTGAACTTGGTCCCAAAACATAATCCTGTGCAGCCTGGGTCAATGACACCAACACTACTGGCCACATTTTTTAAAGGCCAGAATTCCAACAGGCATGAACTTATTGTCAAAGTACATATATGTCACCATATACAACCCTGAGATTTAATTTCATGCGGGCATGAACATTAAGTCCAAAAAGCACAATGGAATCAATGAAAGACACAGCCAACAAGTCAGGCAAACAACCAGTATACAAGAAACAACAAACCACGCAAGTAAAGAAGAGAAAAAAATAATAATCCAAATAAACTAAACCATTGATTCATTATCTCATTTTATATCCATATTTCTTGATTTACAGTGCTTCATTTACTTCCCCTCTCAGAAATAGTAACAGCAGGTTACTGTCTGCCAAGTTTACAATTCCCAAGTTCCATTGGGCAATAATGTTGTTCAGTTTTATTATATCATGGCAGTATAGTGGTTAGTGCAATTGTTTCACAGTGACAGGGAAAACCAGTCGGGGTTGACTACTGCCACCATCTATAAGGAGTTTGTCTGTTCTCTCTATGACTGTGTGGGTTTCCTCCGGGTGCTCCCATTTCCTCCCACATTCCAAAGACACATCATCAGGGTTAGTAAGTGTGGGTGTGCTATGTCAGTGGCAGAAGTTTGATGACACTTGTGCGCAGCCCAAGACAATCCTTGCTAATTTGATTTGATGTAAATGATGCTGTCACGGTCCAGTCCATTGACTCCCCATTTTCTTTTAATTCCCTTTTCCCCATGTCCTACCAGGTTCCTTGATTAAGGCACCTGATTCTCATCCGAACCGGCAGCGTAAAAGCTCCGGCTTACATCTACTCAGTGCTGGTCGTTACCTCAGCCAGTGCGGAAATGCACGTTCCGGGCTGCCGAGCATAGTGGATTCTAAGTTGCTTCGGTACCTGGGGTTGCTTGGAGAATTCTGTCTCTTCGTGTCCAGTGAAGTGATTGCCGACCGTTTGCCTCTACTCCGAGTCAAGATACGAACTGTCTGTCGTTGTCTGGTTTTGTCGTCTCGTGTCTAGCTGAGTATTGCCTCTACTCCGAGTCAAGATACGAACTGTCTGTCGTTGTCTGGTTTTGTCGTCTCGTGTCTAGCTGAGTATTGCCTCTACTCCGAGTCAAGATACGAACTGTCTGTCGTTGTCTGGTTTTGTCGTCTCGTGTCTAGCTGAGTATTGCCTCTACTCCGAGTCAAGATACGAACTGCCTGTCGTTGTCTGGTTTTGTCGTCTCATGTCTAGCTGAGTATTGCCTCTACTCCGAGTCAAGATACGAATTATGTGTTCTATATTCTAAGTTCTGTTCCCGCGCCTGTTGCCTGTGTTAATTTCCCCCCTGTGTTAATAGGAGAAGGGCATTCCGCCCTCTGTTCTTTCCTGGCCATGCTCATCCCCTGGTTCGCGTCTTTGCTCTGCCTAAAAACGCCAGAGTCTTGTGGTAGTGACCTGGGTTTGATCCCCGGCCCAGTTTCACTCACTCCTCTGCTCCCCTCGGCCTAATCTTCGCTCCCTGGCCTTCCTTGCAACTATTAATAAACACACTTCTGTTAATACTAACTACGTGTCCATGTCCTGCACTTGGATTCACTTCCCGACGTGCCGCTGCACTTCAGAGTGTGTTTCAGTGTTTCAATGTACATCTGACAAATAAAGCTTATCCTTGTCTTTATCTTTAGCCAAAAATAATCATGACTAATAGAAGCAAAAAATCCCAGCTGCTCACACTTCCATGTACACACTAATATAACATCCACCAAGAAATCTGTTGCTGGTCATAGAGAGAGCAAACTTAAACCGATTCAGACTGATTTCAGTTTGGTTCAACGGGAGTCTTGGGTCCATGCCGTCAGAGTTGGGAGCAGTTGTTACCCTGCAACTGCTGGGCTCCTGGACGGCAGCACTTGCCTCAGCGCTAAACGAACACTGCAGCTGTGGCCTGCAGCAATCGATCTCCTGAACCGGCTGTACTCGCCTCAGTGCCGATCTGGCTCCATGACTGTGGACTCACTTTCAGGAACTCGACAGTTCGACTTCTGGGTATTAATTGTTCACTTTTTTATTGTTTGCACAATTTGTTCTTCTCTTGCACATTGGGTGTTTGACGGTCTTTATTGTGTGGACGTTTTTCATTAACTCTATCGTGTTTCTTTCAACACTCACAACACGCTGGAGGAATTCAGCAGGTCGGGCAGCATCCGTGGAAATGATCAGTCAACGTTCCGTGTTTCTTTGTTTTGTGGCTGTTTGCAAAAAGATGAAGCTCAGGTTGTTTATGGTAGATATACTTTGATAATAAATGGACTTTGAAATTTGACACATTTTTCACCTGTACCTGTTCAGATGAATAAATTCACTGGACTGGGGTTTATCAATGAGCATATTAATTCGAAGTATGTTACTTACATACCTCTAACAAACAGGCTTAAGGACAGCATCTGTCCCACTGTTGTCAGACTCTTGAGTGGCCCTCTGTATTATAAGATGGACTCTTGGCCTCACAAGCTACCTTGATATGATCTTGCTGTTTATCATTTATTGGTACCACACTCCTTCAGCAGCTTTTACATTTATTCTACATTGTTATTGAGTCATAGAATCATAGAAAGATACATCACAGAAACACCACAGGTACACCACTACACAGAAACCATCTGGTCCATGCCAAAACAACTTCTATCGACCTGCACTGGGACCATAGCCCTTCATACCTCTACCATCCATGCACCTATCCAAACTTCCCTTAAACGTTGAAACCGAGCTTACATGTACCACTTGCAGTTCATTCCACACTGTCACAACATTCTAAGTGAAAGATTTCCCCACATAACCCTTTAAATTTTTTCAAATTTCACCATTAACCTATGACCTCTTGTTGTCGTCCCTCCCAAGCTCAGTGAAAAAAGCCTGCTTGTATTTACCATTTATATATACCCCTCATAATTTTGTAAACCTCTATCGAATCTCCTCTCGGTCTTCTACATTCAAAGGAATAAAGTCCTAACTTATTCAATCTTTCCATACAACTCAGTTCTTCCAGAACCAGCAACATCCTTGTAAATCCTGTACTCTTTCAAACTTATTTACATCTTTCCTGTAGCTGGTGATGAAAACTGAACACAGTACTTTGAATTAGGCCTTATCAACATCTTATACAACTTCAACATAACATCCCATCTCCTATACACAATATTTTGATTTATGAAGATTATTGCTTTATTTTATTCTACCCCAAAGCATTGAATAATGATTTGATCTGTAAGAACAGTATGCAAGACAAATTTTTCACTTTATCTCAGTACATGTGAAAATAATAAATACCAATGCATGCCGTGACTGGAGTTGTACAACATTAAATAATAATCCATATTATGTTAGAACCATCATCCTTCATCACATCTCACTTTGAACATAAGATTGATGGGATACACCTGAACCCAAAGGGTTACACCTGAATATGGGGGTGACCAATATGCTTGAGGACAGGTTGCTTACTGCGTTTGGGGAGCTATTAAAATAATTCGGCAGGGAGATGGGAACCTGAGTGATAGAGCTGATGTTGGGGTAGTTGGTATTCAAGCAGAGAGAGTGAGGAGTGAGATGGGCAGATATAGGGCAAAACTGCCATCAGTGCAACAGACAGACACAATCAAAAAGGGTGATTAATACAATACTGACTATTATACTTGAATACATGCAGTCTATGGAAGGCAGGTGAGCTTGTAGTGCTGTTAGAGATTGGCAGGTATAATGTTGTGGGCATCTCTGAGTTCTGGCTGAAAGAAGGTTATAGTTGGGAGCTGAACGTCCAAGGATACACATTGTCAAAAGGACAATATTACGATTGATAGTCATTGGGTATTTCAATATACAGGCAGATTGGGAAAATCAGGATGGTGCGGGATCCCAAGAGGGGAGTTTCAAGAATGCCTACAAGATGGCTTTTTAGAGCAGCTTGTGGTTGAACCCACTATAGGATCACTATTCTGGACTCGGTGTTGTGTAATAAACTGGATTTGATTAGGGAACTGAAGATAAAGGATCCTTTAGAAGCTGATGATCACAATATGATAACATTCACCCTGTGATTTGAGAGGGAGAAGCTAAAGTCAGATGTATCAGTATTACAGTGGAGTAAAGGGAATTACAGAGGCATGAGAGAGGAGCTGGCCATAGTTAATTGGAAAGGGACACTAGTAGGGTTGACAGCAGAGCAGCAGTGTCTGGAGGTTCAGAGAGCAATTCAGAAGGTGAGGATAGATATGTTGAAACTGGAGAGGGAGAAATGGGGGATGAACTGAATAAGAATTTTGCAATGGAGTTCATTGTGGAAGAGACTAACAGTATGCCAGTGGTTCAAATATGTCGGGGGCAGAGGTGAGTGCAAATCATAAACATGAGACAGTCTGCAGTAGCTGGAAACCCAGAGCAACACTTACAAAATGCTGGAGGAACTCGGCAAGTCAGGCAGCATCTATGGGAATGATAAATAGGCCAAAACCCTTCTACAGGACTGAAATGGAAGAGGGGAGCCAACAGAACAAACAGGTGGGGAGAAGGAAAGGAGGATAGATAGATGATAATAGGTGAAACCAGGAGGGTAGGAAAGGTAATGGACTTGAGAGGAGAGTGGACCATAGGAGAAAGGGAAGCAGGAGGGAACCCAGAGGGAGGTGATAGGCAAGTGAGAAGAGGGAAGGGGCCAGAGTAGGGAATAGAAGAAGAGTAGAGGGGGAGGGAAGCATGTTTTTTAACGGGAGGAGAAATTGACATTCATGCCACCTAGATGCAATATAAGGTGTTGCTCCCCTGGCCTGATGTTGGCCTCATCATGGCACAAAATAAGACCATGGATCAACATGCCACTACATTTGGACATGGTCCAAGTGTGGAGTGAGAGGCAGTGAAGCAGGTCGATAATTCACAGACCTTAATATGAACGGAGTTAGAGGGAAAAGAAAGCAATACTTGCAAGGCTAAACAGGGTCTTAACTAAAACTCCCAAATAGAAAACAACGCCAACACTGTGGCTGAAAGGAATAACTAAAGATGAAATGAGTACCACTAGTCTTCAGAGTCAGTTGCCTTAACAGTTTCATAGGCAAGGCCGAAAGGAAGCAGGCAGCAAAACAATGTTGTGCTTTGCTCAAGTCTTGATAAGCACTACGACAACAAGAATGGAGTTAAATACCATCACAATGAAATAAACTGACACCTGCATATTCATGAGTGCAACTATGTGGTTGTGACACAACATGTCAGAATGGGAATTAAAATGTTCGGCCAACAGGAAGTTTCGCTTTTGGCAGATGTAGCAGAGGTGCTCGATGAAGCAGTTTCTCCAATTTATGAAGCAGTATTACTACGGAGAACATGAGTGGGAAGCTGAATGGTCTGAAGGTCGATAAGTCACCTGGACCAGATGGACTACACACTGGGGTTCTGAAAGAAATAGCTGAAAAGATTGGGGATGCATTAGTAATGATCGTTCAAGAATCAAGGACAGATTAACATTCAGCTAAGAACATAGGTCTCTGGTGAGCTGCTGTCGGCAGCCTATGCCCCTAAAGGGGTGATGGGGTTAAGTAAGTAAGTAGAAGTGCAACAAATCACATGACTAACACCATCTAATCCACAACGGAAAGTCAATTTACTTGGAAAACAAACTCTTTAAAAAGCAGCAAACAAAATGGGAACAGCAGCAATTATTTGCAGTGAAAGTTGGTTGATTTCCTTTGAAAAATGCTTATCATATGCACACATTTGGGACAGACTAGATGAGCCAAAGGGCCTGTTTCTGTGCTGTACTTTTCTATGACTCTATGACTCAGTGAACTGATTCTACAACCTACAGCCTCACTTTAAAGGACTCTTTACTACTCAGTATTATATTTTATTTGCACAGGCTTTTTACAAACTGCTTGTTCGTCATACTTTGTCTGATTATCTATACTTATCATAAATGTTATTGTAGTTCTTTTTTTCCCTATAAATGTCTGCAAAGAAAAAAGAATGTCAAGGTAGTTTGTGGTAACTTCGCCATGGATGATGCCAAGCCCAGCTGCAGACAGAGGAGGGTTAACCAACAGAAGCTCCAAAGACCTTGTTCCTGGGAGAGGAAGGATCTTTGCCTTGATGATACATGAAGTCGTATATTAAAAGCGGAAGCTGCATGTCCCCCAATGTATGAAGTGAGCGCAGTTGTTATTTCTAGGAAGAAGCTGAACATTCTGAAGGTTTGTAAGTCACCTGGACCAAATGGACTACACTTCAGACTTCTGAAAGAGATAGCTGAAGAGACATTAGTAATGATTTTTCAAGAATCAAGGGCTGGTTAACTTTCAGCCCAGGAAAAAGGACTTTGGCAAGCTGCTGTCAGTGGCCCCTGACCCAAAAGAGGTGATGGGCTTAAGGAGAAGTTTATGGTAACGTATACATACAGTACCTTGATAATAAATTCAATTTGAACCTTTGAACCTTTGAGAAATCTCTGACAATAGCATAGAAATCAGAATCAGGTTTAATATCACTGGCATATTTGTTAACTTTGCAACAGTAGTACAATGGCAATACATAACAATATAAAATGTGAATTCAGTAAGTATGTACATATATGTATATCAAATAGTTAAATTGAATAAGTAGTGCAAAAACAGAAATAAAGTAGTGAGGTAGTGGTCAAGTGTTCAATGTCCATCAGAAATTGGATGGCAGAGGGAAAAAAGCTGCTCCTGAATCATTGAGTGTGTGCCTTCATGCTCCCCTACCTCCTTCCTGATGAACAGTGAGAAGAGGGCATGTCCTGGGAGGCAGGGATATTAAGCTTGATTGGCATGGCAATTATCCAATTAACTCTGCTGTACTTGGGAATAGCATCACTTCCTGTAGTCAATTATGGGAAGGAGTCTTATGAAATTACATAGGCCTATGGGTGATTTGTTCTATCATATCCTTTCCTGTCCTTTGCAAAAGATTGTTGTATTAACTTTTCCTGATTCTTCTCCAAACCCACTGCAAATCTTGGCATTCCAAGTGTATTTTTATAAACTTTCTGAACACTGCTATCGACTCTTCATCCGACATAATTCCAGAGAGCACAAGCTCAATCACATTTCTTGAAAGACAAAAGAATCTCATTTTCTCTTTGGATTCTTCTTTCCCACTAATTTTCAATCCATCTCTTCTTGTCAGGTCTGAGATACATTTTATTAAATCCACTAATTGTAGACATCTCCAATAAACCTCATTTTAACTTTTTTTGTCATGAACAGGACTAGTTTTATCTATGTAAAATACTCTCTCAATTATGGAATAAATGCACAAAATGTTTATAGAGGCCAATCTGCCCATTGTGACCCAGCTGGTCTAAGAGCTATCCAGCCTAATCCCACCGTCTAGACCTCGAGAAGATTATGGTTCTTCAAGGATACATTAAATTGGAGCTGAAGCTATAATTGGTTTATTATTGTCGCATGTACAGTGGAAAAGCTTATCTTCCGTACTGTTAATACATTTCAAGTCACTGCACAGTGCAGCAATGTAGAACAAGGTAAATAAAATTAAATTGGTACATGGATGGTGAGGGTATGGAGGGCTATAGTCTGTGTGAAGGTCGATGGGAGTAGTGTGTTTAAATGGTTCAGCATGGACTAGATTGGCAGAAGGGGCTATTTCTGTGTTGTACTTTTCTATGCCTCAATGATTCTTATTACAAGCCAGAATAGAGTGTCACAGCTGCAGAGAAAGTCTGGCACAGGTAAACAATAAAATGCAAGATCTTAACGAGGTAGATTGTGATGTCAATAGTCCATTTGGTCATACAGTATTTCATTCGAGAGTTTAACATCAGTGGGATAGAAGCTCTCCTTCAGTCTAGAGGTATGTGTTTTCAAGCTCTTGTATGTTCTGTTCGATGGGAGAGCAGAGAAGAGTGAACGTCTAAGGTAGAGTCTATAATTATGCTGTCTCTTTAGTGAGGCAGCAGGAAGCATAAGCAGAGTCCACAGAGGATATTAAAGGACTTCCACGTGGAATTTTGATGAGATACAATACAGTAGGCCTTCATACTCCTGTGTCACTTTCCTGACCTGTAACCATATATTTCTGAGATTGGTTTATGACAGGGAGCATGATCAAGGAATGCTTGTAGAAACTTACAGCATGAAGCTATGAAAAATATTAAACCTTCATTGCAACTCGTGGACGGATTATTTATCTATATGTCTCCAGATTGGTTATCTGTCCATGTATCCTTCACCAATGCTAGCAGACACCCATTCCATTGTACAATGCAGCTGCAAGGTTCCAAGAGTCATGGACTTTATAGCATGAAGGAAATTATTCCATTCCACTACTGCTAAACACAGAAGTCTTTTAAACTAATTCCACTTTTTGTTTCTTGCCCCATGGCATATCAGATTGAGGGGATGCTATCACTTCTATGGCTACTGAGGAGCAAAGCAACTGTACATCTCAGAGATTTCCTGATAAGAATGTGAAAGCTGCTAACTGTCAGATCACAAGACCATAAAACATTGGAGTAAATTAGGCCATTTGGCCCATCGAGTCCTCTCTGTCATTCAATCATAGCTGGTTTATCTCCCTCAATCCATTCTACTACCTTCTCTCTGTAACCTTTGACGTCCTGACTAATCAAGAACCTGCTTTAAATATTAGATTAGATTAGATTAGATTATGAAGACACTCAGTCCTCGTTTATTGTCATTTAGAAATGCATGCATTAAAAAATTATACAATGTTCCTCCAGAATGATATCACAAGAAACTGACAAAACCACATAATTATAATATATATTTACAACAGTGAAAAGCAATACCGTAATTTGATAAAGAGCAGACCATGGGCACGGTAAAAAAAAAGTCTCAAAGTCCCGATAGCCTCATCAACTCACACAGGTGGTAGGAGGGAGAAACCCTTCCTGCCATGACCTCCAAACACCGCCAATTTGCCGATGCAGCTCCATTGGAAGCACCCGACCGCAGCGGACTCTGAGTCCGTCAGAAGACTTTGAGCCTCCGACCAGCCCCTCCGACACAGCCTCCCGAGCACCATCCTCTGCCGAGTACTTTGACCCCGCCCTGGCCGCCGTGAAACAAGCAAAGCCGAGGACTTGGGGCCTTCCCCTCCGGAGAATATGGACCACACAGTAGCAGCAGCAGCAAAGCAGGCATTTCAGAAGTTTCACCAGATGTTCCTTCGTGCTCTCACGTCCGTCTCCATCAAATCAGGATTGTGCACGGCACCCAACTTGACAGATAACAGAAATCACCACCGGAGTGGCCGCTGCGAGCTACGTCGCGTCGCCATCTTCTTTTCCTCCCTAATATACCATAAGACCCTAAGATATAGGAGCAGAAGTAGGCTATTCGGCCCATTGGGTCTGCTCCATCATTCAATCATGAACTGATCTAATTCTTCCAGTCATCCCTACTCCCCTGCCTTCTCTACATACCCTTTGATGCCCTAGCTAATCAAAAACCCATCTTTCTCTGCCTTAACTGCACCCAATGGCCTCTTGTGATAACAAATTCCACAGATTTACCACTCTATACCCAATGACTTGGCCTCCACAGCCGTCTGTGACAATTAATTCCTCAGATTCACTGCCCACTAGATAAACAAATTTGTCTTTATCTCTGTTCTAAATCAGGACTTTCATATGAAGAGAGACTGGATGAACTGGGCTTGTACTCGTTGGAATTTAGAAGATTGAGGGGGGATCTGATTGAAACGTATAAGATCCTAAAGGGATTGGACAGGCTAGATGCAGGAAGATTGCTCCCGATGTTGGGCAAGTCCAGAACGAGGGGTCACAGTTTGAGGATAGAGGGGAAGCCTTTTAGGACCGAGATTAGGAAAAACTTCTTCACACAGAGAGTGGTGAATCTGTGGAATTCTCTGTCACAGGAAACAGTTGAAGCCAGTTCATTGGCTATATTTAAGGGGGATTTAGATATGGCCCTTGTGGCTACGGGGATCAGGGGGTATGGAGGGGAGGCTGGGGCGGGGTTCTGTGTTGGATGATCATAATAAATGGCGGTGCAGGCTCGAGGGGCCGAATGGCCTACTCCTGCACCTATTTTCTATGTTTCTAAATGGGCATCCCTCTATTCTGCCCTCTGGTCCTAGGCTCCCCACATGCATTCTATCTGGATATTTCAATATTCAGTAGAAGACTATGTGATCCCTTTTCATCCTTCTAAACTCCTGCCAGTATGGGCCCAGAGCCATCAAATACTCCTCACATGTTGTCTTTTATCAGAAGGATGAGGAAATAGAACCAGTCACTGTAATGGCAGAACTTTTCTGCACATTCAGTGAACATGAGAATCTTTGTGATTCAGGCAATTTCTATCAAGACAATTAAATCAATACTGATAACAAGGCCTTATCAGTTCGATTCTTCACACTTGCATTAAAACTCCTCAGAGACTACTCCTTCCACAAATAAAGGCAGGTAATTCTAAATTATGATCATTGGGGCATTAAATTTAATGTTATCTACCAATTAATGGTGATTCTGTAATTAAGCCCTACAATAAAATGGAGGATGGTTTGGATTTCAGACAGCAGTGTGAGATAGACACTATTAGATTATGGGACCACTATGCTTCTTCCTGAAGTATTCAATGGAAATAAAAATTGGAAGTGATCTATGTCATTTGGGTGTTCCACTACTATTTGCTTTACATCACAACGCCAAACTAAACTATCCCACAACTAGCACTACATATAAAGCACTTTTATTGAGCACTTCCGCAACATTTGCCAAAAGCAGGACTTTATGGTGGCCAAGCATTTGAATTCCAATTCCCATTCCCATTCCAACATGCTGATCCATGGCCTCCTCTTTGCCAGATGAGGCCACCCTCAGGGTGGTGGAGCAACACCTTATATTCCATCTGGGTAGCCTCCAATCTGATGGCATGAACATAGATTTCTCCTTCTAGTAAACAATTCCAACCCCCCACCCACTCCCTTTATTCCCCACTCTAACCTTTTACTTCTTCTAACCTGCCTATTACTTTCTTCTGGGTCCACTCTCCTCTGCTATCAGATTCTTTCTTGTCCAATCCTTGATTTTTCCCACACACCTGCCTTCACCTACCATCTTCTCATCCTCCCCTCTTTTTATTCTGGCATCTTCCCCCTTCCTTCTCAGTCCTGATGAACAGCCTCAGCCCGAATGTTGACTGTTAATTCCCCTCCATAGATGTTGCCTGATCTTCTGAGTTACTGCAGTGTTTTGTGTGTGTTACTTTACCATTTTATTATTGTCACTGTATCACAGTTAGAATGGGGTGATAGAGGTTTACAGGTTGGAAACAGGCCCTTCAACCCAACTTGTTGACAATATTTCTTCCTAAGCTCATCCCATATACCCGCATTTGATCTGTATTTCTCTAAAGGCAGACAGGAGTGAGACAGATCAGCTGGTTCAGGTGGTGCTACAGCAGCAACCTCGCACTCAACATCCGTAAGACCAAACAACTGACTTCAGAAAGGATAAGATGAGGGAATACACAACAATCCTCATTGAGGGATCAGAAGTGGAAAGGGTGAGTAATTCCAAATTCCTGGGTGTCAATATTTTGAGTCCAATGTATCGATGCAGATTGGAAATAACATCTCCTTGAAAATCAACACTGTATAGCTCAGAGATGTTTGCTTAGCCCACTGCTTTACTCTCGCTATACCCATGACTGTGTGGCAAGGTACAGCTCAACAGCCAACTATAAATTTGCTGATGATACAAACATTGTTGGCAGAATCTTAAATAGTGATGAGAGGGCATATAGGAGCAAGATATATCGGCTAGTTGAGTGGTGTCACAGCGACAAATTTGCACACAATGTCAGAAAGACCAAAGAACTGATTGTAGACTTCAGAAAGGGTAAGATGAAGGAGCACACACCAGTCCTCATCAAGGGATCAGAAGTGCGGATTTCAAGTTCCTGGGTGTCAATATCTCTGGGGACCTAACCTGAACCCAACATATCGACGCATCTATAAAGAAAGCAAGACAGCAACTATATTTCATTAGGAGTTTGAGGAGATTAGGTATGTCACCAAAAACGCAAGAAATTTTCTACAGATATACCTTGGAGAGTATGCTAACTGGCACTATCACCATCTGGTATGGTGGGGGAAGGAGCTACTGCACAGGATCAAAGTAAGCTGCAGAGTTGAAAAATTAGCCAGCTCAATCGTGGGCACTAGCCCCCATGGTATACAAATCATCTTCAAGGAGCAGTGCTTCAGAAAGGCAGCATCCATCATTAAGGAACTCCACCATGCAGGTCATGCCCTGTTCTCATCAGCAAGGAGGTACTGAAGCATGAAGACACACATTCAACAATTCAGAAATTCAGGAACAGCTTCTTTCCCTCTGCTGTACGATTTCTGAACGGACCTTGAACCCATAAACACTACCTCACTACTTTTGTTTTGTAATTTCACTTTTGCACTACTTACCTAATTTAACTATTATATATACTGTAATTCATAGCTTTCTTTTTTCTCTATAATATCATGTATTGCATTCTACTGCTACCACAAAGTTAGCAAATTATGCCAATGATATTAAAACCTGATTCTGATTCTAATCTTAGAGGCTGTGGACGGCAAGTAGTCAGATGAATTTAAGGCAGAGATTAAAGTTGCTGGTGAACGCAGCAGGCCAGGCAGCATCTCTAGGAAGAGGTGCAGACGACGTTTCAGGCTGAGACCCTTGGCCTGAAACGTCGACTGCACCTCTTCCTAGAGATTCTGCCTGGCCTGCTGCGTTCACCAGCAACTTTGATGTGTGTTGCTTGAATTTCCAGCATCTGCAGAATTCCTGTTGTTAGGGCAGAGATTGATAGGATCTTAATTGGAAGAAAATATAGGGGGGATGTTGGAGGTAAGTTTTTTACATGGAGAGTCATGAGTGCATGGAACACACAGTCAGGAGTGGTGGTAGAGGCAGTCACATTAGGGACATTTAAGAATCTCTTTGATAGGCACACAGATATAGAAAAATGGAGGGCTATGCAGGAGGACGGGGTTAGATTGATCTTAGAGTGGCTTCAAAAGTTGGCACAATATCATGGGTTACTGTGCTGAATTGTTCTACGTTCTATGTTCTATATTCAAAAAAGTTAAAGGTTGAGGGGTGAAGGCCTGGCCAGACAAGGGGCTTGGACCCGGTGGGAAAGTGTTGAACAATGACATCTATCTTGGAATGTTCTGCAGCAGATGGAACCGCTCCACATTTCTTTTCTATGCAGAACAGTGTATGATCTGCTCCCAACACCTGCCAACCTCAGCACCTGGTATGAAGATAAGACAGACAGGTGTGCTGCTTGTGGCAAGAAGGGAACACTTCAACATATTTTGAGTGCATGCAGAGTCAATCTTTCCAGCGGCATGTACACTTGGAGACATAACAACGTTCTCAAAGTTGTAACAGAAGCGGCTGAGCAGAGAGTACTGCAGCACAACTTATCTCATACCCCATGCTGCACAGAACATCGCATATCATTTGTGGGAGAAGGCTCCAAGTCAAGGGTGTACAGCACAGGCTCACGATCAAGTATACTTTCTTCAGCCAATGATTGGTGTGTCAAGGCTGACCTGGACAGGAAAGGCAGTTTCCTGGAGCAAATAGCTTTCACAACGTTGCGTCCAGATATAATCGTATGGTCTGATAGCAGTAGAGAAGCGGTTATTGGTGAACTCACAGTCCCCTGGGAAGACAACATCGATGAAGCCCATGAGCACAAGTTAACCAAGTATGCAGAATTAAGATCAGAGAGCAGAGGTTTATTGCATTCACTTTCCAGAAGTGGCTGCGTGACCTTCGCTTCACTAGAAGAGAGATCAAGTCAACCAGCAGGGCTGTCGCTGAGGCAGCAGAGAAAGGATCAGCATGGGTGTGGACCAAGTATGTCCAGAGGGGCAGATAGTCAGACAGTGTATACATGTCTTGAAAACCCTTCAGTAGTTGCATAGACACCTGAAGAGCAGACTATCTGTTGGATGGAAGTGACCAACAACTCTGATAGAGGCGGATGTCAAGTTTTTAAGCTCACCAGTGGCAGGTGGTGCTTTAGCACTGCTGGCCCACCACCTCGAGGGAGTCTTGATCATAGGCAGGCCGAAACTCCTGAAGACAGGTGGCAGATCAGCTGATGATCCCACTGGTGATAGCACAGGACAGTTAACATCTTAGTCCACGTGTATTTTGTAACTCTATATTCAAGAGAGTTAAAGGTCAAGGGGTGAAAGCAAGGGAATGGGTTTGAAAAATAAACAGCAGCAGGCTGGATGGGCTGAATGGCCTAATTATGTCCTTATTTCTAATGGTCTTATGGTCTTGTCCAAGAGAGTGTAGATGTAATGCTTTGTAGCTACAGAAGTTCTTACTTCACATATTTTGCAATATTCAAGAATTCAAGGATTTAAGGATTCAATGTCCATTTATTGTCAAAGAGTGCAAACAGTATTCATCTGAGATTCATCTTCCCCACAGACAGCAACGAAACAAAACAGAACTATGAAACTTGTTTGAAGAAAAAAAATATCGATCCCCACGTGCTCAAAAATTCATGCAAATGGCAACAAAAAAAACAAGCAAAAACACAGAACATAAAACACAAAATCAAAAGGCATATAGCAATTTGGCTTGGTGTTCGTTATTTGCAGGCCACCTCAATTCAAATATCATCTAAAGAAATAGTAACAAAAAAAACAGAGCAACCAGAAATTAGAAAACATCATAAATATGAATTAAAGTCCACAATCCACAAACCACATCGATTACACCCTACTCCGGCACCATCCTCTGACAGCATCAAGGGAGAGAAAAAACACTCATTGCAAGGATTTTCCTTCAGGATCAGCAAGCGAGAGGGAGGGAGAGAGAGAGAGAGAGAGAGAGAGAGAGAGAGACTGTCACATTCGGACACCCTTCTCTGGCAGAAGTGAGTGAGAGGCTGGTAGACTTGGGGGAGGGGTATAGTGGTTGAATTGTTTTTGGGAGCAGACTGTGGCTAGCAAAGTCAAATTAACAGGCTGTCTATAATTGCACCAAGAAGTGAGTTACTTCTGACCCCATTTAAGAGTCAGGGACATGGAGTGAGACTGGAATCACATGTGGCCCATGCTAAGGGAGGTAAAAAGGACAGTGAATGAGATCAGTTTTGTTGCTGGTATTGCTAAACCTCATTTAAACTCAGGTCTTTGGATTTTTAATCCTGGTCTATGCATTGCCAGTCTGGTTATTAACTGCCCCACAGATCAAAGTCAAGATTTTGTTCCGCACGTTGGTTTTATATTTTCTTAGCGATACAGTGTATAACAAGCCCGTCAGACCCAACGAGCCCTCACTGTCCATTTAAAACTATGTGACCTTTGGGGGCTGTCTGTCATATCCAACAATGAGAGGAAATCTGTTCGTGAGAGTTTTTAAAATAGAGAAGTTGTTGCACTGAACAGTTCCACTCTCCCGACCTCGGAAGTCCAGGTCCAGTGGCACAAGTAGTCATCGCAACTGGGGTCTTATCTGCTTGTCGTGGAAGACCATGACTTCGATACCTTGTTGTGCCCTTCGCTTTTCATAACACATTGCAGAACTGCCTTCCTGGCCATTGGTCTCACAGTAGATCTCATCCACTCAGTCTGCTGGAGCTTACCTCACTTGCTTGGACAGTCGTGTCCCTATCTCACTGGGTTATGAGGCCTGCTGGCTATCCTCACCTGGTTTAGCCCATTCGTCAAAGCGGTGTACCATGGTGTCACATTCAAACGGCTACTTGGAGCCACGAGTGAGAGCCGAGTGTCTGGTGGGGACCAAAGGAGAGCAAGCTGCCCCGGAATGGACATGACAAGCCCCTTCTCTAAAGGTGCTATTCATCCCTGAACACCCCATACACCCCACCTGTATAACCAATTAACCTACTAACCAACGTGTGTTTGGAATGTAGAAGGAAATAAAGAAACCTAGAGGAAATCCATGTGGTAACAGGGAGAATGGATAAACTCCTTACAGACAAAGAGCGGAAATGATCCCCGGCCGTTGTCATTGTAATAGCGTATGCGAGCCGCTTGTGCTAGCATGTAACTGTCTGGTGTAAAATAAGAACTCACTCAAAAAGTTGCCAACACTGCATTAACCAATGAATTAGAATCAGAATCAGGTTTATAATCATTGCTGTATGTTGTGTAATTTGTTGTTTTAAGGGCAGCAGTACTTTGAAATGCATAAAATATACTATAAATCATAATAAATATATATAATTAAATAAGTATATTGTGTATAAATTTATAAATATATTAACTATATATAATATTATATTATATATAACATTAAATAATTAGTGCAGAAAGAGTTGAAATAATGAGGTGGTGTATATGGGTTGATTGTCCATTCAGAATTTTGACGGCAGAGGATAAAAAGCTGTTCCTAAAACACTAATTCTTGGCCTTCAAGCTCTAGTACATCTTTCCCAATGGTAGTAATGAGAAGAGGGTATGTCCTGGATGGTTGGAGTCCTTAATAATGGATTCCACTTTTATGAGGCATTGCCTGGATGACCTGGGTGGTGGAGAGTCTAGTGCCCACAAAGAAGTTGGCTGAGTTTTTAGTATATATCTAAGTTCAAAGTAAAATTTATTATCAAATTACATACTACATACATGTTACCACATACAAACCTAGATCCTTTTTTCTCTCTGGGCAGACTTGGCAAATCTATAGAACAGTAACTGTAAAGAGGATCTGAAAACTGTAAACATCCAGAACTGTAAACTGTAAATAAACTGTGCAATGTAGATAATAAATTCTGTTGTTGTTTCACATGGCAGATGTTTTTATCTTCACACTTCAGATTGTTTTTTGTCAAGCCACTCCTCCAGCTTGTGGCCGCATTGATAGATTGTGGCAAAGCCATTTCTGATGTTGGTGAGGTGGGTCAACATGTTGACGTTATGTGGAGGCTTTCATGCTTCAAGGACTCCATTAGGAGGTGCATGTTGGAATGGCTGTTGACGAGATGCCAAACAAAAATTGATCAAACCCTGGCTCTCAGACAGGCTCGCACCTGTCCCTCCTGGGCCACACTTCATCAGATAATAAATAAATAGCAATAAATAACAAGCATGAAAGACACAAGATAAAAGAGTCCTTAATTGAGTGTAATTACCACCTTTTGTTCAAGCACCTAATGGTTGAGGAGTAGTAACTGTTCTTGAACCTGGCGGTACGAGTCCTGAGGCACTTATACCTTCTACCTGATGGCAGAGTCGCGAAAAGAGCATGGCCTGGGTGGTGAGGAGCTTTGATGATGGATACTGCTTTTCTACAGCAACTTTTCATGTAGATGTACTCAATGTTTGGGAGGGTTTTACCCTTGACATACTGGGCCAAATCCACCACCTTTTATTTACACATATTAAAATTTTAAAGGTTAAATTAAATATTTAGTGCAGAAAGAGAAAAAAAAAAGTAGTGAGGTAGTGAGCTGCTGTTCATGGGTTCAATGTCCATTCAGAAATCTGATGGCAGTCACAGTCGAGGATCCAGTTGCAGAGAGAGGAACGAAGGCCCGGGTTCTGTAGCTTTTCAATCTGAATTGTAGGAATGATGTGTTAAACACTGAGTTGCAGTCAGTATACATCATTCTGACATACAGTAGGCATTTGTGTTGTCCAGGTGATCCAAGGCGCAACTTCATCCATCTTCTTGGTGAAGATCCTTCCTCTCCCAGGGGTGAAGTCTTCAGAGCTTCAGTTGGCATTTCTGTAGCTCTGGGTTTTTACGGGATGATGTTGCTAACTCCATTCCCAACCCTCCTCCCTTTGCTTGGCACCATCCATGGTAGTGGTCTATGTTCTATCTACTCAATTTGAAATATTATTTTGAGCTGAATGTACTTCTCGGAATGCTCTACATATCAAAACCATTCAGATGATTTTGGGCAGTGTTAAATAAAATAACAGATACCAGGAGAATTGGAGGTAAGAGTGTTAGTAGTTCATTCTAGGAATCAGATTGAGGTCGATGTTTCACCAAGTCTCTGTAGCAATTGATGTTAAGCTTCTCGATTTAACTGATGTTAACTGACAGGAGTGATGTTTGATTTCTTCAGTCTGTGAGAATCTCTTAGATGCTCGCTGTGATCAAGAAATCATGATGAAGGTAAAAATCCTTTTATATATTTTGCATAAAGTATGCAGAATCTGTACATAGCCATGAAAACATGCTGGGGTAGGCATTCTTAAAGGGCTTACTCGAGGATTTTCTTATATCACACTCTGTAGGCTTTTGATAGATTTGATTGCTCACTTCTTAATCTCTTGTTTCTATCTGCTACAGCAAGTTCAACGGATCTGTGAAGGTGGAGCGTTATTAAATGAAGATTACCTCAGAAATGTTAAGTACTTTCTCTAAGCCTCATTGCTGAAGCTCCTGGATTTAAAGCAGATCAAATCTTGCTGCTTTGGCCTATCCACTTGTGGCTTACTGTCTACTCCTGCTGTTACCCGGGCGACATGTGAGGTCCTATAATATGAGGCCTAGGTAGAGTGGATAGCCAGCGACATGTTCCCAGGGCAGAAATGGCTGATACAAGAAGGCATAATTTTAAGGTGATTTGAGCAAAGTATAGTGGGGTGCCAGAGGAAGAATTTTTTACAATGAGTGGAGGGTTTATCGATCACCCTACTACGGGTGGTGGCAGAGGCAGACACATTACGGACAATAAACAGTCTCTGACATAGACACATAGATTGATCTTGGAGTAAACTTAAAGGTTGGCACAAAATTGCTTTTGCCTTTCTCACCACAGAGACAAAATTGGAAAATAGCTCTCCATATCCCTCCCATCCATATCATCATCATCATCACCATCATCATCATCAGGTGCCGTGCCCAGTTTGAGCTTTGACTGCCATGGCCCACACACTCCTGCTTTGGGTCAAGTGGATCAAATCATTGGTATTCATTCCCAGTTCTCTGGATGCTGTCTCCATCGTCATTTGTCTTTGTCTTCCTCTTGCTTTCTTCCCTTCAATCTTTCCCATAATTACTGTGCATTCTAACTCTTCTTTCCTAATCACAAGTCCAATGGTTACGTTGCCTTTTCATGATCTCATGCATTATTTCTCTTTTTGTGTTTGCTCTGTTCATGACATCTTCGTTAGATATTCGTTTCGTCCATGATATTCTTTGCATCCTCCTCAAAAACCACATCTATGCTGCTTCAATTCATTTCCTCATGTTACTAGATATAGTCCAACATTCTGAGCCATATAACATAACTGGATAAAAGTAACATTTCAGTACTCTGAGGCAGGTTGTCATGCCTAGTTTAGTATTGGTCAGTATACTCTTCATTCTCATAAAGGTGTCTTTTGCCATCCCTATTCTTCTTTTGATGTCCATGTCGCACCTGCCATCTGATGTCACCCAGCTTCCTAAGTAGCAAAAGGTCTGTATTTGTTTTATGTCTCGCAAACACAAGGAAATCTGCAGATGCTGGAATTTCTAGCAACACATATAAAAGTTTCTGGTGAATGCAGCAGGCCAGTCAACATGTATAGGAAGAGGTACAGTCGACGTTTCGGGCCGAAATTCTTCGTCAGGACCTAAGGTCTCGGCTTGAAACGTTGACTGTACCTCTCCCTATAGATGCTGCCTGGCCTTCTGCGTTCACCAGAAACTCTTATGTGTGTTGCTTGTTTTATGTCTTCCACTTTTATTCTCAGCCTGCAGATAGGATTCTCCTTCTTTTTGGATAGCACCATACATTCTGTCTTTTTGCAATTGGTAGGTAGACCGATTTTTGCACTTTCTTCAACAATTATATCAATTAAGTTTTGTTGTTCTTCCTCCGTGTTTGCAATTAACAGTGTCATCTGCATATCTGAAATTATTGACGTTTTCACCGCCAACTTTGATTCACAAGATGTCTCTTATTGTTTGTAATATTGTTTCACAGTACGCATTAAACAAATCAGGGGAGAAAACACACCCTTGTCTAACGCCTCTCTTTATTTTTGTAAACTGACTCACTTCTCCATCTATTCTTACAGCGGCAGGTTGTTCCCAGTACAGATTTCTGATTAGGCGGAGGTCTTTCGAATCTAGATCTAGAGTTTTCTGTAGTATTTCAAATAACTTATTGTGCTTCTCTTTATCAAATGCTTTTGTGTAGTCGATAGAACAAACAAACAAATCCATATACCTGTCCAAATTTCTCATAAATGTTGAAATCAAACCTGCATCCACTATTTCTGCTGGTACCTTTTTCCATATCCTCACTGCCCTTAAGGGAAGAAACTCCTCCTCATGCTCTCCTTAAACATTTTATCTTTCACCCTTAACCCTTTACCTCTAATTCTAGTCTCAACCAACCTCAATGGAAAAGGCCTGCTTGTATTTACCCTCTCCATATCCCCGTTAATTTTGTATACCTCTATCAAATCTCCATTCATTTTTCTACCTGAAGAGAATAAAGTTCTAACCTATTTATCTTTTCCTTATACCTCAATTCCCAGCAACATGCCTGTAAATTTTCTCTGCACTCTTTCAATCTAATTGATAACAAAATAAATCAGATGAAATAAATTATGATTATGGGGAGCAAGGACATGGCAGACCAGTTGAATAATTACTTTGGTTCTGTCTTCACTAAGGAGGACATAAATAATCTTCCAGAAATAGTGGGGGACAGAGGGTCCAGTGAAATGGAGGAACTGAGCGAAATACATGTTAGTAGGGAAGTGGTGTTAGATAAATTGAAGGGATTAAAGGCAGATAAATCCCCAGGGCCAGATGGTCTGCATCCCAGAGTGCTTAAGGAAGTAGCCCAAGAAATAGTGGATGCATTAGTGATAATTTTTCAAAACTCGTTAGATTCTGGACCAGTTCCTGAGGATTGGAGGGTGGCTAATGTAACCCTACTTTTTAAAAAAGGAGGGAGAGAGAAACCGGGGAATTATAGACCAGTTAGCCTAACGTCAGTGGTGGGGAAACTGCTGGAGTCAGTTATCAAAGATGTGATAACAGCACAGTTGGAAAGCAGTGAAATGATCAGACAAAGTCAGCATGCATTTGTGAAAGGAAAATCATGTCTGACGAATCTCATAGAATTTTTTGAGGATGTAACTAGTAGAGTGGATAGGGGAGAACCAGTGGATGTGGTATATTTGGATTTTCAAAAGGCTTTTGACAAGGTCCCACACAGGAGATTAGTGTGCAAACTTAAAGCACACGGTATTGCGGGTAAGGTATTGGTGTGGGTGGAGAGTTGGTTAGCAGACAGGAAGCAAAGAGTGGGAATAAACGGGACCTTTTCAGAATGGCAGGCAGTGACTAGTGGGGTACCGCAATATTCAGTGCTGGGACCCCAGTTGTTTACAATATATATTAATGACTTGGATGAGGGAATTAAATGCAGCAACTCCAAGTTTGCGGATGACACGAAGCTGGGCGGCAGTGTTAGCTGTGAGAAGGATGCAGGGTGACTTGGATAGGTTGGGTGAGTGGGCAAATTCATGGCAGGTGCAATTTAATGTGGATAAATGTGAAGTTATCCACTTTGGTGGCAAAAATAGGAAAACAGATTATTATTATAATGGTGGCCGATTAGGAAAAGAGGAGGTGCAACGAGACCTGGGTGTCATTATACACCAGTCATTGAAAGTGGGCATGCAGGTATAGCAGGCGGTGAAAAAGGCGAATGGTATGCTGGCATTTATAGCGAGAGGATTCGAGTACAGGAGCAGGGAGGTACTACTGCAGTTGTACAAGGCCTTGGTGAGACCACACCTGGAGTATTGTGTGCAGTTTTGGTCCCCTAATCTGAGGAAAGACATCCTTGCCATAGAGGGAGTACAAAGAAGGTTCACCAGATTGATTCCTGGGATGGCAGGACTTTCATATGAAGAAAGACTGGATGAACTAGGCTTGTACTCATTGGAATTTAGAAGTTTGAGGGAGTATCTGATTGAAACGTATAAAATCCTAAAGGGATTGGACAGGCTAGATGCAAAAAGATTGTTCCCGACGTTGGGGAAGTCCAGAACGAGGGGTCACAGTTTGAGGATAAGGGGGAAGCCTTTTAGGACTGAGATTAGGAAAAACTTCTTCACACAGAGAGTAGTGAATCTGTGGAATTCTCTGCCACAGGAAACAGTTGAGGCCAGTTCATTGGCTATATTTAAGAGGGAGTTAGATATGGCCCTTGTGGCTACGGGGATCAGGGGGTATGGAGGGAAGGCTGGTGCAGGTTTCTGAGTTGGATGATCAGCCATGATCATAATAAATGGCGGTGCAGGCTCGAAGGGCCGAATGGCCTCCTGCACCTATTTTCTATGTTTCTATGAAGGGTCTCGGCAAGAAATGGTGCCTGTTTATTCCCCTCAATAGATGCTACCTATACTGCTGAGTTGTGCCAGCACTTTGTGTGTGTGTGTCACTCTTGATTTCCAGCATCTGCTGAATATCTTGTGTTTTTCATCTAATTCCCTTTCTCGAAGGTGTTTTTTGCAGTCTGTGTGTTTCAGATAACTAAACAAACTTTTCCTCATATGCCCCTTGTACCTTTTGCTCACGACATTAGACCTGCTTCTCTTGAATCATGAGATAATGCAAAAAACCTCCCTCTTGTCCCCCTAATTAAGCCAGTTATGAACTTGTTCATCCTTATCAAACCTTGTTGAAGAGAACAACACCAGCTTCTCCAATCAGACTCGGGAACAGAAATCCCTCAGCCCTGCAACCATTCTGCTAAATACCTTCATATCCTCCACAGAGTTCAGCAACCAGAAATTGACTGAGTATCGAAGCCTTAGCTAAACCAGTATTTTATGCAAGTTCAGTCTGACTTTCTCCTGAGATTTCCCCTCTTTTCCGACGTCTCTCCGTTCATGCACATTCTTCAGAGTTATGCTATTTGTACACTGATGTTAGACAAATGGGCACTAAACCATGCAGTTATATACTATGGAAGCAGTCCCTTCAGCCCAAATAGCCAATACTGATACCAGCAGTATCATCGTCTGGTATGGTATTGCATGACATTTGACCACAAGGCCTTGCAACGGATTGTGAGAACCGCTGTGAGAAATAGCAGGTTCACTCTCCTCCCCATCTAGAACACATATTGAAGGTACTGTGTTTGCAGAGCCAGCAGGTTTTTCAAGGACCCCTGCCATCCGTCCCACAATCTCTTTGATCTCCTACTATCAGGCAGAAGGTCGTTCGGTATAAGAACAAGGTTGGTCGGTTAACAACTTCTTTCTCCAGATTGTGAGACTCCCGTGCTCTCTTCTACCCATGATACACATTATTTATGATAATGCCAGTAGCATTAGGGAGCGGGAAGTGCAGAATCAAATATCGCTGTGATGATTGTATGTTCTAGTATCAATTGGTTGGTGATAATAAAGTATAAAGTATTATACGGTGGTATATTTAACAATATGTGGTATGTGACCTCATTGAAACCTATCGAATGTTGAAAGGCCTCGACGGGGTGGATGTAGAGAGGATGTTTCCTATGGTGGGAGAGTCCAAGACCAGAGGACACAGTCTCAGGATAGAGGGGCAACTTTTAGAATGTAGATGGGAGGAATTTCTTTAACCAGAGAGTGGCGAATCTGTGGAATTCCTCGCGACAGGTGGCTGCGGAGGCCAAGCCATTGGGTATATTTAAAGCAGAAGTTGCCAGATTCTTGATCGGTAAAGGCATGAAGAGATGTAAGGAAAAGGTAGGAGATTGGGGCTGAAAGGGAAAATGGATCAGCCACGATGCATTGGCGGAGCAGACATGATGGGCCAAATAGCGTAATTTTGCTCCTATATCTTATGGTCTTAGGGTATGCACTTTATGTCAACTTGCATATCTACAGATTTTTTTTTACCTTTATTATCTGCTAATATTATTGTGCTAATATTATTTTATGTTCTGTGTGTGATAATATGTATTGTGTTTTGCACCTTTATCTCAGAAGAAAATTGTTTCATTCTGCTGTTTATATGTGTAAGATTAATGACAGTGAAACTGAACTTTAATTTGTCTACTTGATTAGTTCCATATTCCCATTTCCAGCCCAGATCACTCTCAGCAT
The DNA here is from genome assembly GCF_030028105.1 of Mobula birostris. Classification (NCBI taxonomy): domain Eukaryota; kingdom Metazoa; phylum Chordata; class Chondrichthyes; order Myliobatiformes; family Myliobatidae; genus Mobula; species Mobula birostris. The sequence continues at coordinate 139,751,280 of NC_092379.1, forward strand.
TTCTTTCTATGTGCTGTCCAAGTAGTTTGGATTTACATTGGAACTAATTTTATAGATCTCAAATTAGAACTGAATAAATTATCCCTTTCAAATTAGCAAATCAGGCACCAATATTTTCAACTAACAAATCTTAATTAGCTGCAGAACTATATTACCAGAATCTGAACGTCAAAATGAGGAGCAGAAATTGGGCTTCTTTCCTCTGCCTGCTTTGAAGCAACTGTCCGTGAGTGATCACACTGGCAAACCAATTAACAGTAAGTTTTATCAGTGCCAAATCATGTTCTATCATCTTCCTTGCAAGTTTGGGAAACATGTCAGAAGAACCTAACACGTTTACACAGATATTTGGAAATTGCAAGAAATAGAAGTTGAGAGTCTTTGAGACAGCTTTAAAAATCATCTGTCTTGTCATGGTCAGAGACATCTCATGTCACGTCCACAGCATTTAGGATTTTGGAAGGGGTGGGAGATCAGCCGGATGTCTTGGTATATTTCAGTACCAATGAAATAGGAAGGAAAAGCAAAGAGGACCTGAAAAGAGAATTTAGAAAGCAAGGCAGAAGCTGAGAAGTTGGACCACCAGAGCAGTAACTTCTGGATTACTCTTCGGAGTATAAGAAATAAGGTGGATGATCTTGTTGCTCTCTTACAGATTGTCAAGTGTGATGATGTGGCCATCACTGAATCGTGGCTGAAGGATGGTCATAGTTGGGAGCTAAATGTCCAAGGTTACATGTTGTACCAGAGGGATAGGAAGGTAGGCAGAGGGGGTGGTGTGGCTCTGCTGTTAGAGAATAGCATCAAATCAATAGAAAACTGTAATGAAGGATCGGAAGGTGTTGAATCCAGGTGGCTGTGGAGGCTAGGTCGTTGGGTGTACTTAAGGCAGATGTTATAGGGAGAAGGTTGGTTAGTGGGGCTAAGGAGGGGAAAAAAGTATCAGTCATGATTGAATGGTGAGGCAGACTTGATGGGATAAATAGCCTAATTCTGCTCCTATGTCTATGGCCTAAAAAATATAAAACAGGACATTTAGGCACTGGGATATTAAATGTTTGATTTTATTTTATAAGGCACTGCTGAGGCCTCAGTTGCATCATTGTGAGCAGTTTTGGGCTCCTTATCAAAGTAAAGATGTCCTGGCCTTGGACAAGGTCTAGAGAAGGTTCCCAAGAATGATTCCAGAAATAACAGGGTTAACATGAGAAGCACTTGATGGCTGTGTATCTGTACTTACTGAAGTTTAGAAGAATATGGTGGTAGGGGTCTCACTGAAACCTATTAAGTATTGAAAGAGCCTAAATAGAGTGGATATGAATAGCATGCTTCCTATAGTGGGGAAGTCTTGGACCAGGCCATATTGGGTATATTTAAAGTGAAGGTTGATAGGCTCTTGATTAAGCATGTCAATGGTTACAAGCAGAAGATGGTCAAACTGGCATCAGCATTCAATACAACACTCCCTCAGTCGACATCTTCCAGATAATCCACAATGTGTCTTTTTTATATCCTTTAAGACTGTTTTTCACATTAATTGTGTTTTTGGGACTGTCAGAGCCTGTGATTTACAGTTTGGAGATCAATTAATGGATCTTGTGCTTTGCTGTCTCTGTGAAGTTTCTGGGAAGTGAGCACACACTCAGACAGTCTTGATGCGAAGAAACTTCGAGACGGGGTGCAAGCCAATGTTCAGCTCCATTTCATTGATTGAAGTGTCCATTGAATGATGATTAAAACATTGAAGAAGATTGAGATATTGAGGCAAATGCGCAAGACAAGGGACAGTTCAGCATTGACTGCTTTTCTTTCAATCGCTGCCGAGAAAGAGTCTGTGAGCAGTCTAGGGCTGTGTGGCTTGCAGTAGCAGGTGGGTAGCCCTCTCTGTCTCGTGTGGTGTCCCTCTCTTTCGATGGATGTCAGAGATATCATAGGATGGTATCGTGGTTGTGCGTTAATGGATTGGACAATTGTATGTATGGAATTTTAAATTCTGTGTTCTTCATTGCACATTCCTTTTCTGTTTTGCTTTGTGAAGGAGGATGTTTGTGGGTTGATGTTCTATTAGCTTTTTTTGTGTGGATCAGGGGTTGCTTTTTGGGTGTCAATGTTCCTGTTCCATTTTGTATGGGGGGCGGGGAAGAGATGTTTGGGAATTGATGATTGAATGTGTGGGAGGGTGGATTTGATGTTTCTCTCTGAATGAGTTACTTGCTCCTTTTTTGTTTTGTGGCTGTCTGGAGAAGATGAATTTCAGAGTTGTATATGGATAAATGCTTTGATAGTAAGTTAACCTTTGAACCTTTGAGAAGGTAGGGGAATGGGGTTGAGAGGGATCATAAATCAGTCACGGTGGAATTGTGGTGTAGGCTCAATGGGTCAAATGCCCTAATGCTTCTCGTATGTCTTATAGCCCTATGGTCGTATGTTACTGAACATCTATCAAACATTTATTTAGTAGTATTTTTATAAAGATAATTTTCAGCAATTTAAATCAAATTTTTAGAAGTTGGATTAAAGTATCTGCTTTGTTGTGATGAGGATCCTCCATGAAGATATCATTCTCAAGTATATCAAGACATATTTTGAAAGAAAGTTTAAAAAATCCTGCATTTTGAAACATTGCCGAGATGTTCTGCTTCCTTAACAGGTCTTTGTACAGTTAAATGCATACAATTTCAGCAAAAACTCAGAGGAAGAGGCAAAATAGGTGTGCATTTGACTTAAAGTTACCAATTTCTATTAGAACAGATTTTTGCTCCAGAGTTTTACAACAATCACAATTAAATTACAAAATAAATATGTTTATTTATTTAGAGATACAGTGTGGAACAGGCTCTTTCAGCCCAACGAGCTACACTGTCCAGCAACCCACCGATTTATCCCCAGCTTAACTATGGGATTATTCACAATGACCAATTAACCTACTAATCATACATATTTGGATTGTGGGATTTTTCTGGAGGGTACAGAGGAGGTTGAAATTGAAGTAGTGTGGCGCTAACAACTACACTATCGTGGCACCCATATGGTTTTATAAAGTAATTCTCATAATATAGACTTGCTGATTATCAGTTTAGAGTCAGGATCAGAATTTAGGATATGATATAAATTAGTGAGATTAATTTTCTCTTTGTTACTGGCTGAAAATGCGGGAAATCAATTTGTAAAATTAATTACAATCTGTGCTTCGATGTTAGCCATTATATACAGCCTTGTCTTTATAATTGGTGAGAAAAATCTCCTTGTCTATCATCCCTCAGGGCTGTAATGTCAGTTTTTGGGAAATTGGGCTTTTGAATTATCTGCCTAAAGCGAATCTATCCAATATCCATGGCTAAATCATGTTGATATGATGGAATATTAATCCAGATTAATTAGTCTTTATGTAATGTAACTTGGGACTTTTATTTCTCAATTTGTCACTACTGGGAACAGCCGTACAATCGCTTTTTCTCACCTCTCACTTCATTACAGATACACTCTTGGCCTGTTCTTTATGAATGCAACATTTTACAAACACCAGATAATTCCCATTGAAGAAAACAAAAAAGATGCAAATGATAACGATAGACCATAAGATATAGGAGGACGATAGACCATCTGGTCTATCGAGTCTGCTCCGCTATTTCAACATGGCTGATGTAATTTTCCTCTCAGCCTTAGTCTCCTGCCTTCTCCCCGTAGCCCTTCATACCCTGACTAATCAAGAATCTCTCAACTTCTGCCTTAAATATACAAAAAGACTTGGCCTCCATAGCTGCCTGCAGCAAAAGAATTCCACAGATTCACTATTCTGTGGCTAGAGAAATTCCTCATCATCTTCGTCTAAAAGAACACCCCTCTGTTTTGAGGCTGTGTCCACTGGAATTGGACTCCCCCACCGTAGGAAACATCCTCTCCACGTCCATTCTATCAAGGCCTTTCACCATTCGATAGGTTTCAATGAGGACGCCCCTCATTCTTCTTCTAGTGAATACATGCCCAGAGTCATCAAACTCTTTCATATGACAAGCCATTTAATCCAGGAATCATTTTGTTGAACCTCCTTTGAACTCTGTCCAGTTTCAGCACATTCTTTCTCAGATAAGGGGCCCAAACCTGCTCACAGTATTCCAAATGAGGCTTCATCAGTGTTTTATAAAGTTTCAGCGTCATATCATTGCCTTTATATTCTAGTCATAAGAACATAAGAAATAGGAGCAGGAGTAGGCCATCCGGCCCATTGAGCCTGCCCTGCCATTCAATAAGGTCATGGCTGATCTGTCCGTAAACTCAGCTCCATCTGCCTGCCTTTTCCCCACCCCATAACCTTTAATTCCCCTACTATGTAAAAATCTATCTAACTGCATCTTAAATACATTTAGTGAAGTAGCCTCAGCTGCTTCCCTGGGCAGAGAATTCCACAGATTTGCCACTCTCTGGGAAAAACAATTTCTCCTCATCTCTGTCCTAAATCTTCTCCCCTGAATCTTGAGGCAATGTCCCCTATTCTAGTCTCACCTACCAATGGAAACAACTTTCCTATTTCTATCTTATCTACCCCTTTCAAAATTTTGTATGTTTCTATAAGATCCCCTCTTATTCTTCTGAATTCCAGAGAGTATAGTCCCAGGCAACTCAATCTCTCCTCATAGGTTAACCTCTTCATCTCTGGATTTAACCTGGTGAACCTCCTCTGCACTGCCTCCAAACCCAGTATATCCTTCCTCAATATAGTCCTCTTGAAATGAATGCTAATATCACATTTGCCGCCTTCACCACAGACTCAACCTGCAAAATAACCTTTAGGGGACCCTGCACAAAGACTCCCAAGTACCTTTGCATATAAGTTTTTTGTATTTCCTCTCCATTTAGAAAAATAGTCAACCCTTTCATTTCTTCTACCAAAATGCATGAACATACACTTCCCAATACTGTATTCCATCTGCCATTTTTTTTGTCTATTCTCTTAATCCGTCTAAGTCCTTCTGTAACCTCTCTACTTCCTCAAGACTACCTGCCCCTCCACCTATCTTCATACCGTCTGCAAACTTTGCAACAAAGCTGTAAATTCCATCAACCAAATCATTGATATCATTGACAATTAAGATGATAAACAAAATAACCCAAAAATATTTTTCAATCCTCTGGTTTGAAAGGAACTCTTTTATTCCATGAACTGGTCTCATGTTGCCAAGATAGTGCTCACGAGGGGCAATTCTTTGCGAGCAGATCTGATGGCGGTCATCAAATATTCCTGTTTAGGACTACCTTAGCTGAAATCCACAGTTTCAGCAATGGGTCTGGACCCGGGACAAGTCATCTTCTCATTGTTACCTTCAAGAACAGGTTCTTCCCTTCTTCCAGCAGATTCCTGAATGGACAATTCAAGATTCCAGATTGTTTAATGTCATTACCAGTACATAAGTGTAGAGGGGAATGAAATAATTGTTATTCCAGATCCGATTCATTACAAAAGAAAAATGCAATAAGATAATGGACACAATTTTAAAAGATAAAATAAATATATAGTAAATACATAAATCAGCTTTATGCATAGTTTGATCGTATGTCCATAAAATGACATGGGCATAGTAGTGTCTGTATATAAGGTGACTTTGACAGGAAAAGATAAAGTAATGTTGGTGGGGTAAGTGCTGGGGTGGAGTCAGTGCGTGGAGATGCTAATCAGCCTTACTGCTTGGAGAAAGTAACTCTTTTCGAGTCTGGTGGTCCTGGCATAGATGCTACATGATACTCCTTGATGGGAGTGGGACAGAGAGTGGACCCATATACATCACCTCAGTACTTTTTCTCTCTGTATTTGTTGCATTTTGCACTGCTTATTTAATTTAATTTTTACCTATGGTTCCCATTGTAATTTACAGTTTTTATTAGTATTGCAATATACAGCTGCTTCAAAACAAAATTCATGTCATATGATAGTGATATTAGACCCTAAGTCCATAAGACATTGGAGCAGAATTCAGCCAATTAGCCCATGGAGTCTGCCCCGAAATCTGATTATGGCAGATCCATTTCCTTCTCAAGACCTTTTCCATGCCTTCTCTCTGTAACTCTTCATGTGCTGACTTATGAAGGATCTATTAATATCTGCCTTAAATACACCCAATGACCTGGCCTCGACAGCCAGCTATGGCAACGAATTCCACAGATTCACAACTCTGGGGCTAAAGAAATTTCTCTTCTAAATTCTAAATGGGCGTCCCTCTGTTCTGAGCTTGTGTCCTCTGATCATAGACGTCCCCACTACAGGAAACATCTTCTCCACATCCATTTTATCAAGGTCTTTCAACATTCAATATGTTTCAGTGAGATCCCCCACACCCGCATTCTTATGAATTCTCGAAAATATGGGCCCAGGGTCACCAAAGGCTCCTCATATGATAACCCCTTCATTGCCATAATCATTCTCGTTGACCTTCTGTGAACCCTCTCTAATATCAGCATAGCTTATCTTAGTTAACAAACCCAAAACTGCTCACAATATTGCAAGTGAGGCTTCACCAAAGTCTAATAAAGCATCAACATGACATCCTTGCTTGTATATTCTTGTCCTCTCAAAATGCTAATTTTGTATTTGCCTTCCTCATCACCAACTCAGCATGCAAGTTAACTTGTACTGAATCCTGCATGAGGACTCCCAAATCCTTTTGCATTTTGTATTTTCTCCCTGTTTAGAAAACAGTCTACAATTTTGTTCCAACCACCAAGGTGCGTGATCATGCATTTCCCAACACCGTATTCTATTTGCTACATCTTTGCCCACTCTCCTAATCTGTCTAAGTCCTTCTGCAGGCTCTCTGCTTCCTCAACACAACCTGCCCCTCAACCTATTAAACCCGGCCACAAAGCCATTAATTCCGACATCCAAGTCATTGAGATATAACATAAAAAGAAGCACTCCCAACACCGACCTCTGTGGAATACCATTAATTATTGGCAGCCAATCACAAAAGGTTCCTACTGTCTCCTGCCAATCAGCCAGTGCTTTTCCTTAAATATCGTGGGCTTTTATCTTGCTAAGCAGCCTCATCTGTGGCACCTTGTCAAAGGCCTTTCGAAAATTCAAGTGCAAAACATCCACCATTTTCCCTTTGTCTATCCTGCTTGTTATTTCCCCAAAGAATTCTAACAGATTTGTCAGGCAAGGATTTCCCTTAAGGAAAACATGCTGACTATCACTATTCTACCATGTGCCTCCAAGTAACTCAATCTCCTTAGCAATTGACTTCAACATCTTCCCCACTACTGAGGTCAGGCTAACTGGCTTAAGATTTCCTTTCATTTGCCTCCCTCCCTCCTTGAAGAATGTAATGACATTTGCAACTTTGCAGTCCTCTGGAACCATGCCAGAATTGAGTGATTCTTGAAAGATCATTAATAATGTATCTATAATCTCTCTAGCTGCTTCTTTCAGAAGCTGAGGTGTGGTCCATCTTGTCTAGGTGACTTGCCTACCTTCAGATCTTTCTGCCTCTCAAGCACCTTTTCCATGGTAATAACAAATCTGCTCACTTCTGATGCCTGACACTCTTGAACTTCTGCCGTACTGCCATTCTATGGTGAAGAATGACGCAAAATACTTATTCAGTTTGTCTGCCATTTCCTTGTCCCCCATTGCTATCTTTTCGGGGTCATCATCCAGTGGTCTGATATCTACTCGCACCTCCCTTTTACTCCTTACATATATGAAAATACTTTCAGTATCCTCGTCAATATTATTGGCAAGCTTGCCTTCATATATTGCCTATTATGGCTATTTTAGTTGACCTCCTTTGGTTTCTAAATCTTCCCAATCCTCTAACTTCCCACTAATATTTACTCTCTTATATGCCCTCTCTTTTACTTTTATGCTGTCTTTGACTTCCCTTGTCAGCCACAGTTGCGTTGTCCTGCCTTCAGAATACTTCTTCTTCTTTGAGATGTATCCACACTGTGCCAGCCAAATTGCTCACCAAAACGTTAGCCATTGCTGTTCTGCCATCATCCCTGCTATTGTCCCCTTCCAATCAACTTTGGCTGGTTCTTCTGTCATGCCTCTGTAATTCCCTTTATTCCTCTGTAATAATAATACATTTTATTTTTGCTCCATCCTCTCAAACTGCAAGGTGAATTGTATCATATTATGAGCACTGTCCACTAAAGGTTAATTTATACTTTAAGCTGCCTAATCAAATGTGATTTATTACACAACACCCAATCCAGAATAACTGATCTCCTACTGGGCTTAACCACAGGGGGCTCTAAAAAACTACTTCACTGAAATTGTACAAGTCGTCACTCTTGGAATCCAAAATCAGCAGCACCAACCTGATTTTACTTTACTTTATACCTTACTTTACTTTTATTGTCGCCAAACAATTGATATTAGAGTGTACAATCATTACAGCGATATTTGATTCTGCGCTTCCCGCTCCCTGGAGTACAAATCAATAGTAAATATTAAAAATGTAAATTATTTATCATAAATAGAAAAGGGAAAGGTAGTGCAAAAAATCGAAAGCAGGACCGGATATTTAGAGGGTATGGCCCAGATCTGGGTCAGGATCCGTTCAGCAGTCTTATCACGGTTGAAAAGAAGCTGTTCCCAATTCTGGCCGTACGAGTCTTCAAGCTCCTGAACCTTCTCTCGGAGGGAAGAGGGATGAAAAGACTGTTGGCTGGGTGGGTCGTGTCCTTGATTATCCTGGCAGCACTGCTCCGACAGCGTGCAGTGCAAATTGAATCCAAGGACTGAAGATTGGTTTGGAAGATTGGAAGATTTTGCCAGTTTACCTGCTTATTGAAATTGCCCATTTGGCATGCATTTTCCACATCCTGTTGTAATTTATATCACCCATCCAAGCTACTATTTGGAAGCCTGTATATAACTCCCAGCATAGACTTTTTATCGTTGCAGTTTGTTAACACTACCCACAATGATTCTACATCTTCCGATCATACGTTACCTCTTTCTAAGGATTTGATTTCACTTTTTACTCACGGAGCCATGTCACACTGTCTGCCTGCCTGCCTGTCCTTTCGACACAATATGCATCCTCGGATGTTAAGCTCAAAACTAAACTCTTCATTCAGTCATACCTCAATGATGCCCAGAATGTCATACCTGCCAACCTCTAACTGGGCTACAAAATTATCTACCTTATTTGAGACTTAAAGTGTTGAGACTTTATAAAACACTCATGAGTCCTCAATTGGAGCAGTTCTGGGCCAGTAATCTTAGAAAGAATATGTTGAAACTAAAGAGGGTTCAAAGGAGGTTACAAAAGTTAACCCAGGATTACACAGCCTATCATATGAATGGCGTTTGATCGCTCTGGACCTGCAATCACTGGAATTCAGAAGAATGAGGGGTGACCAACTGAAACCTGTCGAATGCTGAAAGGCCTTGATAGAATGGAAGGGGAGAGGATGTTCCCTACGATGGGAGAGTCTAAGACCAGTGGTCACAACCTCAGAATAGAGGGGTGTCCTTTTAGAATGGCAATAAGGATGATTTTCTTTAGCGAAAGAGTAGTGAATCTGTGAAATTCATTGCCACAGGTGTTTGTGGATGTCAAGACTTTATGTATATTTAAGGCAGAGGTTGATAGATTCCTGATTGATCAGGGCATGAAAGGATACGGGGAGAATACAAGAGATTGGGGCTGAGAGGGTAAATGGATCAGCCATGATGAAAGTGTAGAGCAGACACGATGGACCAAATGACCTAATTCTGATCCTATATCTTATAGTCCCAGGGTCTTCTTTCATATACTGCATGTATTCAAGTATAACATCTTCAATCCTGTATTCATCACTCTTTTTGATTTTGCCCTCTTTACCTTATCCAACTGACTGCAATTTTGACCTATCACCTGCCTGTCCTTCCTGACAATCTCATTACACACTGCCTCTGCTTGTAAATCAATAGCCCTTCCCTTAGCCTTTTCACTCAGTTTCCCATTGCTCTGTCAAATTAATTTAAATCCTCCCAACAGCCCTTGCAAGCCCGCCCGCAAGGATTTTGGTCTCCCTCGGATTCACGCGTAACCTGCCTATTTTGTACAGGTCCCAGAAGAGACCCCAGTGATCATATTGGCTACTCATCCTCTCCCTTTAGAATGACAAGGACCCGATGCAAAACATCCCTGACCTGCAACCTGGGAGGCAACATACTGTCTAAGTGTCTCTATCACGTCCTCTAGCTATGGAATCCCCTATCACTACCGCAGTCCTCTTTAACCCATCCCTTCTGAGCCACAGTGCCAGAGACCCAGCAGGTGATCCCTTCTCAACAGTATCTAATGCAATATACAGTACTTATTATTGAGGAGAACAGCCACAAAGGTTCTCTGTTCCGAGTTCCTGACAGTCACCCAGCTGCCTGCCTCTTGCAATTTATTATATTAGCCCTGATTCTGATCATTGACAAATCTTGTAAATATAAGGCCATAAGAACATAAGATATAGGAGCAGAATTAGACCATTTGGCCCATCAAATCTGCTTCATTAATTCATCCTGGCTGATCCTTTTCCTTCTCAGCCACAATTTCCTGTCTGCTCCCCGTAACCCTTCATACCCTGACTAATCAAGAATCTATCAACCTCTGCCTTAACTATACACAATGACTTGGCCTCCACTGCCACCTGTGGCAACCAATTCCACAGATTCGTCACTCTCTGGCTGAAGATACATCTCTTCATCTCTGTTCTAAATTGACATCCCTCTATTCTGAGTCTGTGTCCTCTACTCCTAGACTCCTCCACCATATGAAACATCCTCTCCACATCCACTCATTCGGGGCCTTTCAACATTTGATAGGTTTCAATGAGATCCCACCTCATTCTTCTGAATTCCAGTGAGTACAGGCCCACAGCCATCAAACGCTCTTCATATGAAAATCCATTAAATCCTGCAATCATTTTTGTGAACTTCCTTTGAAACCTCTTCAATGTCAGTACCACCTTTCTCAGATAAAAGGCCCAAAATGTTGATATAACTAAGGAACTTTCATGATGGATTTATGCTGAGGCGTATCAATCTGCACATTCACATATTAACAAGCTCCTTTTTCTTTAACAATTGATCTCAAATAGTCTGATGTAAAGCATTCATAAGGATTGTAACCATCAAGGTTGTTTTGCATTGGTATGAAATATTTTATTGACATTGTTATATCAACACTATCTCATATCAGATTCCTTCTTCGTCATCCCTTTCCATCTTCCGCCTATCGTCTCCCTGGGGTGCTCTTCCTCTTTCCCTTTCTCCCATGGTCCACTGTCCTCTCCTATCAGATTCCTTCTTTGTCATCTCTTTACCCTTTCCCCCTATCACTGCTCTATGGTGCCCCTCCTCCTTCCCTTTCTCCCATGGTCCACTGTCCTCTCCCGTCAGATTCCTTCTTTTTCATCCCTTTACCTTTTCTTCCTATCACCTGCCAGCTTCTCACTCTATCTATCCTCCCCTTACCTGGCTTCACCTATCACCTGCCCATTTGTTCTTCTTCGTCTTCCCCCACTTTCTTATTCTGGTGTCTTCCCCTTCCTTTCCAGTCCTGATGAATGGTCTCAGCCTCAAACATCAGCACTTTATTCCTCTCATAAATTATGCCTGATCTGCTAAGTTCCTCTAGCATTTTGTGTGTGTGTTATGCTGGATTTCCAGCATCTGTAGAACCTCTTGTATTTAGAATCAGGTTTAGTATCACTGACATCTGTCACACCATTTGTTGTTTGCTGGGTAGCAGTACAGTGCAAGACATAAAAATTACTATAAGTTACCAAAAATTAATAAGTAATGTAAAAGTTGAAGAATGAGGTAGTGTTGTAAGGATTGCTGAGTTAATGATGTTTTGCTGGGTCAGGTCATACCCACCTTACTCTCCGCAACCAAAGTAACCTCCCCCGCTCCATGGATCTAATTATTTCAGGACATTCTTCAGTTATAGTTCCATGAGTGGCAACTAGGCCTCAGAAAATAAAGACATCTAAGAACCACCCTGATAGTCCACTGGGAGCTTGCCTGGGGTGACATTGTAGTGTAGTGTCTAGCATAATGCTATTACAGTATCAGCGACCTACATTCAATTCCTGCTTCTGTCTGTAAGGAATCTGTACGTTCTCCCCTTGACTATGTGGATTTCCTCATAATATTCTAGTTTTCTCCCACATTCCAAAGATGTAAGGTTTGGTAGGGTCACGTGTGTGTAACTGGGTGGCATGTGTTCGATGGGCCAGATAAGTCTGTTACCATGCTGTATCTTTAAATAAAATAAATACAATTCTTTCCAATTGTCTCAAAGTGTTTCAGATAAGTAGGCATATTTAATAAAGTTAAAATAGATTTAAATAACTAACAATAATCAAATTGTTTAACACTTAAATGAAAAACAAATTTATCGAAAATGCATTGTTGATGTGGGGCTCTCAGTTGGTCGGGATTAACCACGGTTGTTGCATCCCACCTGTCTATGTGATGTATAAGCCTGTACACATGACAGGGCAATACGATACGGAGAGCAAGCTGCTGCTCACGTAGCAGGTTCCCCCTCTCCATGCAGCTGATGAACCAAAAGGGACGGCTGAGACCGATACAGTTTGGCACCAGCAGCATCGCAGCAGTTGCCAGTCAGGGTCGAACTCAATGTAGGACCGCCTTAGGGATTCCAGCTCTGGAATTTTTCCCCAGGATTTGCTCCTGAAGCTTTCCCCATGAGTTGGTATAGCTGCAAGGCAGTGACCATTTGAGATCAGAGTTTTCCTTCTCCCAGATGAGCTGCCAACCATGAGCCCCATCTGCCCGAAGCAACTGTTTTTGAAGTGCCAGCAACCTGCCTTTGCCCCTTCCCTGTTGATAGAAGTGGTTCTGCCAGGTTTAGTAGCTAAGCCAAGCGGGAAGGCCGGGAGCTGGACTTGATTGTCAGAGGCTGTTTGAGACACATGCCATTGAGAGTATTTAATAGATAGTGGGAGCTTATCCCCACTAGCTTCTCTGGCAATAAAAACTTTAAGGAACCAGTTGATGTAAATTATTAATAGATTCTTAGATTATGAGAACACTCAGTCCTCTTTTATTGTCATTTAGAAAGGCATACATGCATTAAGAAATGATACAATGTTTCTCCGGAGTGATATCACAGAAAACAGGACAAACCAAAGACTAACACTGACAGAACCACATAATTATAACGTATAGTTACAGCAGTGCAAAGCAATACCGTAATTTGATGAAGAACAAACCATGGGCACTGTAAAAAAAGTCTCAAAGTCCCCAAGTTGATCGACTCCCGAGTCCCCGATAGTGGCGGCAAAAGGGAGAAACTCCCTGCCATAAACCTCCAGGCACCGTCAACTTGCCGATGCCTTGGAAGCAGCCGACCACAGCTGACACTGAGTCCGTCCGTCTGAAAAATTTGAGCCTCCTACCAGCCCCTCCAATACAGCCTCCCGAGCGCCTTCGACCTCGCCCCGGCCGCTGAAACAAGCAAAGCCGAGGATTCGGGGCCTTCTGCTCCGGAGATTCTGGTTACCACAGTAGCAGCGGCAGTGAAGCAGGCATTTCAGAAGTTTTCCAGATGTTCCTCCGTACTCTCACATCCATCTCCATCAAATCAGAATTTTGCACGATCCCCTACTTGACAGGTTACAGATACCATTCACCGGAGAGGCTGCGCACGCTGCTGTCGCGCCGCCATCTTCTTCTCTTCCTTTAGTAGCATATCTTAATTAAAATTAAAATAGAAAAACCAATCATTTTGCCATTGTTTGACTTCTTCATCCCATATATAGGGAACCCCATTCAATTAGCCCATCACAAAGACACTGGGGATCAGGTGCTGTTGCATCTGACCTCCAGCGCATTCTGTAGTGTTCTGTAAAGCAGAAACATTCTATTCAATGACAAACCTCTCATTGGTGTTTCTTTTCCATACCACCTGTAGATACGTTTCAGGCAATACTTTGTTTTGACACTTGCCTCACCAAGTCAAGCATGACAACTATCTGTGATTGGTGAGACAGATGCTTCTATTTTTCTTCTTTACCGGTGATGTGAGGTTCATCAGGACAAGTATGGTTTGGGAACAGACTCTCATACAAGATTAATGAGTGAAATATTTTTCTTTTTTTTTGTTTTTGCTCACATCCCTGGGCCATATGTTTTGTAAGCTCTGGTTTGCTTGTATATAATTGGTTAGTGCATGATGCCTCTGATACAAATCTTCAGTCTAAGGCTCAAAACAACCTAAGGCTGGGAGCAGAGTAATTTCGCCTGAAAAATATGAAACAGCAATTTTAAATATAAACATCTCCCCACATCCAGATAATGGAGGTGTGAAAATGCTGTTCTAATCCTGTATGTAGAGAAATGGTTTGCACAGTTCTGTCTTTCAGTCTTAAATCACCTGTTCAAATTGATAAATTGGTTTTGTATTTCTATCATCTGCAAAAAATTTGTCTCTGCCCCTTCACTTGCCTGCCCAACTATCTACTGATTGACCTATCTATCTCTATCTCTTTGTCTTTTAGTATGTCATAGTCATAAAGTCATACAACATTACAGCACAGAAACAGTTCTTCAGCCCATCTAGTCCATGCCAAACAATTAGTCCTGTCAACCTGCAGACGGACTATATCCCTCCATGCTCCTCCCATCTGTGTACCTGTCCAAATTTCTCTTAAATGTTGAAATTGAACCCTCATCCTCCACTCGTACTGGCACCTCGTTCCGCACTCTCACCATCTGAGTGAAGAATTGAAGAAGATACCCCTCATGTTCTCTGTAAACATTTCACCTTTTGCCCTTAAGCCATGACCCCTAATTCAAGTCTCTCCCAACCTCAGTGGGAAAACCCTGCTTGCATTTACCTTATCTATACCCCTCATAATTTTGTATACTTCTATCAAATCTCCCTAATCTCCCCAGTGTCACCAAAGACTGCACCATGGAGAGCATTATGACAAGTTGCATCACTATACAGTATGGAGGCTCCAATGTACAGGATCAGAAATAAACTGCAGAGGGTTGTAAACTCAGCCAGCTCCATCATGGGTACTCGCCTCCCCAGCATTGAAGAAATTTTCCAAAGGTGATCCCTCATTAAGGACCCCTATCACCCAGG
Source organism: Mobula birostris (assembly GCF_030028105.1). NCBI lineage: Eukaryota > Metazoa > Chordata > Chondrichthyes > Myliobatiformes > Myliobatidae > Mobula > Mobula birostris. The sequence goes on from NC_092379.1 coordinate 139,766,390, forward strand.
ACATGCCCATTTCTCATCACTAACAGCAGAGAGGAGGTACAGGAGCCTGAAGGCACAAACTCGTTGTTTTAGGAACAGCTTCTTCCTCTGCGCCATCAGATTTCTGAAAGGGCAATGAGGCCATGCGCATTATCCCTCACTAACTTTGTTCTCTTTTTGCTCCACTTAATTTTTTTTTATATATAGGTATATTCTATTGTAATTTACAGTAGTTCTATGCATTGCACTCTACTGCTGCCACAAAACAACAAATTTCATGAGAAGAGGAATTTTGCAGATGCTGGAAATTCAAGCAACACACAGGCCAGGCAGCATCTCTAGGAAGAGGTACAGTCGACGTTTCAGGCCGAGAACCTTCGTCAGGACTAACTGAAGGAAGAGTTAGTAAGAGATTTGAGAGGGGGAGGGGGAGATCCAAAATGATAGGAGAAGACAGAAGGGGGAGGGATGGAGCCAAGAGCTGGACAGGTGATTGGCAGGTGATTGGCAAAAGGGATACGAGAGGATCATGGGACAGGAGGCCCAGGGAGAAGGAAAAGGTGTGGGGGGGGGGGAACCCAGAGGATGGGCTAGGGGTATAGTGAGAGGGACAGAGGGAGAAAAAGGAGAGTGAGAGAAAGAATGTGTGTATAAAAATAAATAACGGATGGGGTACAAGGGGGAGGTGCGGCATTAGCGGAAGTTAGAGAAGTCAATGTTCATGCCATCAGGTTGGGGGCTACCCAGACAGAATATAAGGTGTTGTTCCTCCAACCTGAGTGTGGCTTCATCTTGACAGTAGAGGAGGCCGTGGATAGACATGTCAGAATGGGAGTAGGATGTGGAATTAAAATGTGTGGCTACTGGGAGATTCTGCTTTCTCTGGCAGACAGAGCATAGGTGTTCAGCAAAGCGGTCTCCCAGTCTGCGTCGGGTCTCGCCATTATATAGAAGGCCACATCCGGAGCACCAGACGCAGTATATCACCCCAGTCAACTCACAGGTGAAGTGTTGCCTCACCTGGAAGGACTGTCTGGGGCCCTGAATGGTGGTAAGGGAGGAAGTGTAAGGGCATGTGTAGCACTTGTTCCGCTTACAAGGGTAAGTGCCAGGAGGGAGATCAGTGGGGAGGGATGGGGGGGGGATGAATGGACAAGGGAGTCACGTAGGGAGCGATCCCTGCGGAAAGCAGAGCGGGGGGGGAGGGAAAGATTTGCTTAGTGGTGGGATCCCGTTGGAGGTGGCGGAAGTTACAGAGAATAATATGTTGGACCCGGAGGCTGGTAGGGTGGTAGGTGAGGACCGGGGAACCCTATTCCTAGTGGGGTGGCTTGTAGTAGACATCAGTGGATAAGCTGTCTCCACAGATAGAGACAGAAAGATCTAGAAAGAGGAGGGAGGTGTCAGAAATGGACCAGGTAAACTTGAGGGTAGGGTGAAAGTTGAAGGCAAAGTTAGTAAAGTCAACAAGCTCAGCATGCATGCAGGAAGCAGCACCAATGCAGTCGTCGATGTAGCGAAGGAAAAGTGGGGGACAGATACCAGAATAGGTTCGGAACATAGATTGTTCCACAAAGCCAAGAAAAAGGCGGGCATAGCTAGGACCCATACGGGTGCCCATAGCTACACCTTTAGTTTGGAGGAAGTGGGAGAAGCCAAGGAAAAGTTATTAAGAGTAAGGACTAATTCCGCTAGATGGAGCAGAGTGGTGGTAGAGGGGAACTGATTAGGTCTGGAATCCAAAAAGAAGCGAAGAGCTTTGAGACCTTCCTGATGGAGGATGAAAGTATATGGGGACTGGACATCCATGGTGAAAATAAAGCGGTGGGGGCCAGGGAACTTAAAATCATTGAAAAGTTTAAGAGCATGAGAAGTGTCACGAACATAGGTAGGAAGGGATTGAACAGGGGGGAATAAAACCGTGTCGAGGTATGCAGAAACGAGTTCGGTGGGGCAGGAGCAAGCTGAGACAATAGGTCTGCCATGACAGGCAGGTTTGTGGATCTTGGGTAGGAGGTAGAAACGGGAAGTGCGAGGTGTGGGAACTATAACGTTGGTAGCAGTGCATGGGAGATCCCCTGAGCGGATAAAGTCAGTGATGGTGTGGGAGACAATGGCCTGGTGCTCCTTAGTGGGGTCACGATCGAGGGGTAAATAAGAGGAGGTATCCGTGAGTTGTTGCTGTGCCTCGGCAAGGTAGAGGTCAGTACGTCAGCCTACAACAGCACCCCCCTTATCGGCAGGTTTAATAGTAAGGTTAGGATTAGTGTGGAGGGAGTGGAGAGCAGAGCGTTCGGAAGGAGTAAGGTTGGAATGGGATCAAGGTGTGGTGAAGTCGAGATGGTTGATGTCCCGTCGGCAGTTAGCGATAAAGAGATCCAGAGCAGGCAGAAGACCAGAGCGGGGTGCCTATGAAGAAGAGGAGGGTTGAAGACAGGAGAAGGGGTCATCGGTGGGGGTGGAAGAGTCCTTGCCAAAGAAGTATGCTCGGAAACGGAGACGGCGGAAGAGGAGTTCCGCATCATGACGAACATGGAACTAGCTGAGGTGTGGGCGAAGGGGGACAAATGTGAGGCCCTTACTGAGGACAGAGTGTTCTTCTTCAGTGTAGGCATCACCGGAAGAGGCTTCGCAGTAGTGAATTTAAAAATGCAAACAACAGGAATTCTGCAGATGCTGGAAATTCAAGCAACACACATCAAAGTTGCTGGTGAACGCAGCAGGCCAGGCAGCATCTCGAGGAAGAGGTACAGTCGATGTTTCGGGCCGGGACCCTTCGTCAGGACTAACTGAAAGAAGAGCTAGTAAGAGATTTGAAAGTGGGAGGGGGAGGGGGAGATCCAAAATGATAGGAGAAGACAGGAGGGGGAGCCAAGAACTGGACAGGTGATTGGCAAAAGGGATATGAGAGGATCATGGGACGGAAGGTCTAGGGTGAAAGAAAAGGGGGAGGGAGGGAAAAAGCCCAGAGGATTGGCAAGGGGTATAGTGAGAGGGACAGAGGGAGAAAAAGGAGAGTGAGAGAAAGAATGCGTGTATAAAAATTTTTAACGGATGGGCTACGAGGGGGAGGTGGGGCATTAGCGGAAGTTAGAGAAGTCAATGTTCATGCCATCAGGTTGGAGGCTACTCAGACAGAATATAAGGTGTTGTTCCCCAGATGGAATATAAAGACATACTGTATGACATACTGTGTGTCAGTGATAATGAACCTGATTCTAAATTTGATTCCACTTAGTCCATCAATCAATTTATTTCCATATTTTTCTTCTCTTAGCTCTCGACAATTTATCTTTCCATCGTTCAGTCATTTTCCAAATCTGGATCAATCTGTCGCTACTTGCTTACCAATTGATTGTTCCATGGATCCATTTTCAGAACAATAAATAAATGTGCACTAACTCTCTGTTACATCATATTTCTTGTCTCTCTACTCAGATTTCATATTCATGATAGTAGCTTTCAACTTGACAGCATGAACATTGAATTTTACATCAGGGTGTCAGGTATGTGGAACAATAATTTCTGGTAATTTCTCCCCTTCCCCTTCTCTCTTTTTTCCATTCCCCATCCTGGCTGCCTTGTCACCCCTTCTCTTCTCCTCAACTGCCTATCACCTCTGACTGGTGCCCTTTCTCCTTCTCTTTGTCCCATGGTATACTCTCCTCTCCTATCAGATTCCTTCTTCTTCAGCTCTTTACATTTTCCACCTATCACCTTCCAACTTCTTACTTTATTTCCCCTCACCCACCCACCTTCCCCTCACCTAGTTTCACATATCACCTTCCAGCTTGTATTCCTTCCCTTCCTCCCCACCTTTTTATTCACCCCCCTTTCTTTCCAGTCCTGACATAGGTCTTGTCCCACTCATATCTTGAAATCTGCTCTGTCCTCTCTACTCTTTCAGTCCAGATGAAGAACATAAGATCATACAGTCATAAAAATAGACATTAGATCATTAATAGATTTATCACATACCAAGCTGAATTAGATCATTCAGTCCATTGAGTCTGCTCCTCCATTACATTATGGCTGATTTATTATCCCTCTCAACCCCATTCTCCTGCCTTCTCTTTGTAACCTATGACACCCTGCCTAATCAAACACCCAGCAACCTCCGCTTTAAATATACCCAATGATTTGGCCTCCACAGCCATCTCTGGCAATAAATTCCACAGATTCATCAGCATCTGGCTAAAAAAATTCCTCCTCATCTCTGTTCCAATATGACATTGTTCTATCCTAGACTCCCCGACTATAGGAAACACCCTGTGCAAGTCCACTCTATTTAGGCCTTTCGATATTCGATAGGCTTCAATGAGGTTCCCCCTCATCCTTCCAAACTCCAGTCAGCACGGGCCCAGAGCCATTAAAGATCCCCATCCATTAACCCCTTCATTTCAGAAATCGTTCTCATAAAAATCCTCTGGACTCCAATGAAGGATCTTGACCTGGAATGCTGACAATTAAATTCCTTCCGCAGATAGTCATAGTCATAGTCATACTTTATTGATCCCAGGATAAATTGGTTTTCGTTACAGTTGCACCATAAATAATTAAATAGTAATAAAACTATAAATAATTAAATATTAATATGCAAATTATGCCAGGAAATAAGTCCAGGACCAGCCTATTGGTTCAGGGTGTCTGACTCTCCAAGGAAGGAGTTGTAAAGTTTGATGGCCACAGGCAGGAATGACTTCCTATGACACTCTGTGTTGCATCTCGGTGGAATGAGTCTCTGGCTGAATGTACTCCTGTGCCCAACCAGTACATTATGTAGTGGATGGGAGACATTGTCCAAGATGGCATGCAACGTGGACAGCATCCTCTTTTCAGACACCACTGTCAGAGAGTCCAGTTCCATCTCCACAACATCACTGGCCTTATGAGTGAGTTTGTTGATTCTGTTGGTGTCTGCTACCCTCAGCCTGCTGCCCCAGCACACAACAGCAAACATGATCGTACTGGCCACCACAGACTCGTAGAACATCCTCAGCATCGTCCGGTAGATGTTAAAGGACCTCAGTCTCTTCAGGAAATAGAGACGGCTCTGACTCTTCTTGTAGACAGCCTCAGTGTCCTCTGACCAGACCAGTTTATTGTCAATACGTATCCCCGGGTATTTGTAATCCTCCACCATGTCCACACTGACCCCCTGGATGGAAACAGGGGTCACCGGTCCGGCCTTAGCTCTCCTCATGTCTACCACCAGCTCCTTAGTCTTTTTCACATTAAGCTGCAGATAATTCTGCTCACATCATGTGACAAAGTTTCCTACCGTAGCCCTGTACTCAACCTCATCTCCCCTGCTGATGCATCCAACTATGGCAGAGTCATCAGAAAACTTCTGAAGATGACAAGACTCTGTGCAGTAGTTGAAGTCCAAGGTGTAAATGGTGAAGAGAAAGGGAGACAAGACAGTCCCCTGTGGAGCCCCAGTGCTGCTGATCACGCTGTCGGACACACAGTGTTGCAAGCACACGTACTGTGGTCTGCCAGTCAGGTAATCAAGAATCCATGACACCAGGAAAGCATCCACTTGCATTGCTGTCAGCTTCTCCCCCAGCAGAGCAGGGCAGATGGTGTTGAATGCACTGGAGAAGTCAAAAAACATGACCCTCACAGTGCTCGCTGGCTTGTCCAGGTGGGCATAGACATGGTTCAGCAGGTAAACGATGGCATTCTCAACTCCTAGTCGGGGCTGGTAGGCGAACTGGAGAGAAGGCCGGAGCAGCTCCAGAACAAGTCTCTCCAGGGTCTTCATGATGTGGGAGGTCAATGCCACCGGTCCATAGTCATTGAGGCCGCTGGGGCGCGGCGTCTTCAGCACAGGGACGAGGCAGCACATCTTCCACAGCACAGGAACCCTCCAGAGCCTCAGGCTCAGGTTGAAGACATGGTGAATTACTACCTGACCTGTTGAATTCCTCCACAAGTTTGCTTTCTGGCTGTAAATGGGATATAGATAGGTTAAGTGAGTTGGAAAATTGCTGGCAAATGCAGTACAATGTAG